>NC_142028.1:130578451-131203223 GCF_982192425.1 Myodes glareolus
AGCTTCACTTTCTAAATGCTCTCCTTTCAGAGAAAATCACTTTCCTTTGAAAGTGCCTTAAGCTACTTACAAGCATTCAATAGAAATTCACATGCGTTTCTCTGAAAGAGAAGCAGTCTGTTCCAACACTTCAATTCACTGTGCAAAGTGAAATGAGTGTTGCTTCACTTTCTAAATGCTGTCCTTTCAGAGAAAATCACTTTCCTTTGAAAGTGCCTTAAGCTACTTACAAGCATTCAATAGAAATTCACATGCGTTTCTCTGAAAGAGAAGCAGTCTGTTCCAACACTTCAATTCACTGTGCGAAGTGAATGGAGTGTTGCTTCACTTTCTAAATGCTGTCCTTCCAGAGAAAATCACATTTCTTTGAAAGTGCCTTAAGCTACTTACAATCATTCACAAGATACTCATATCTGTTTCTCTCAAAGAGAAGTAGTCTGTTTCAACACTTCAATTCACTGTGCGTAGTGAATGGAGTGTTGCTTCACTTTCTAAATGCTGTCCTTTCAGAGAAAATCACTTTCCTTTGAAAGTGCCTTAAGCTACTTACAAGCATTCACAAGAAACTCACATGCATTTTTCTGAAAGAGAAGCAGTCTGTTCCACCGCTTCAATTCACTGTGCGTAGTGAATGGAGTGTTGCTTCACTTTCTAAATGCTGTCCTTTCAGAGAAAATCACATTCCTTTGAAAGTGCCTTAAGCTACTTACAAGCATTCACAAGATACTCATATCTGTTTCTCTCAAAGAGAAGTAGTCTGTTTCAACACTTCAATTCACTGTGCGTAGTGAATGGAGTGTTGTTTCACTTTCTAAATGCTGTCCTTTCAGAGAAAATCACTTTCCTTTGAAAGTGCCTTAAGCTACTTACAAGCATTCAACCGAAATTCACATGCGTTTCTCTGAAAGAGAAACAGTCTGTTCCAACATTTCAATTCACTGTGCGAAGTGAATGGAGTGTTGCTTCACTTTCTAAATGCTGTCCTTTCAGAGAAAATCACTTTCCTTTGAAACTGCCTTAAGCTACTTACAAGCATTCACAGGAAACTCACATCTGTTTCTCTGAAAGAGAAGCAGTCTGTTCCAACACTTCAATTCACTGTGCGTAGTGAATGGAGTGTTGCTTCACTTTCTAAATGCTGTCCTTTCAGAGAAAATCACTTTGCTTTGAAAGTGCCTTAAGCTACTTACAAGCATTCACAAGAAACTCATATCTGTTTCTCTGAAAGAGAAGTAGTCTGTTCCAACACTTCAATTCACTGTGCGTAGTGAATGGAGTGTTGCTTCACTTTCTATATGCTCTCCTTTTAGAGAAAATCACTCTCTTTTGAAAGTGCCTTAAGCTACTTACAAGCATTCACAAGAAACTCACATCTGTTTCTCTGAAAGAGAAGCAGTCTGTTCCAACACTTCAATTCACTGTGCAAAGGGAATGGAGTGTTGCTTCACTTTCTAAATGCTGTCCTTTCAGAGAAAATCACTTTTCTTTGAAAGTGCCTTAAGCTACTTACAAGCATTCACAAGAAACTCACATGCATTTTTCTGAAAGAGAAGCAGTCTGTTCCAACACTTCAATTCACTGTGCAAATTGAATGGTTGTTGCTTCACTTTCTATATGCTCTGCTTTTAGAGAAAATAACTCTCTTTTGAAACTGCCTGAAGCTACTTACAAGCATTCACAAGAAACTCACATCTGTTTCTCTGAAAGAGAAGCAGTCTGTTCCAACACTTAAATTCACTGTGCGAAGTGAATGGAGTGTTGCTTCACTTTCTAAATGCTGTCCTTTCAGAGAAAATCACTTTCCTTTGAAAGTGCCTTAAGCTACTTACAAGCATTCACAAAACACTCATATCTGTTTCTCTGAAAGAGAAGTAGTCTGTTCCAACACTTCAATTCATAGTGCGAAGTGAATGGAGTGTTGCTTGACTTTCTAAATGCTGTCCTTTCAGAGAAAATCACTTTCCTTTGAAAGTGCCTTAAGCTACTTACAAGCTTTCACACAAAACTCATATCTGTTTCTCTGAAAGAGAAGTAGTCTGTTCCAACATTTCAGTTCACTGTGCGTAGTGAATGGAGTGTTGCTTCACTTTCTAAATGCTGTCCTTTCCGAGAAAATTACTTTCCTTTGAAAGTGCCTTAAGCTACTTACAAGCATTCACAGCAAACTCACATGCATTTTTCTGAAAGAGATGTAGTCTGTTCCAACACTTCAATTCACTGTGCGAAGTGAATGGAGTGTTGTTCTGCATTCTAAATGCTGTCCTTTCAGAGAAATTCACTTTCCTTTGAAAGTGCCTTAAGCTACTTACAAGCATTCAACAGAAATTCACATGCGTTTCTCTGAAAGAGAAGCAGTCTGTTCCAAAACTTCAATTCACTGTGCGAAGTGAATGGAGTGTTGCTTCACTTTCTAAATGCTGTCCTTTCAGAGAAAATCACTTAGCTTTGAAAGTGCCTTAAGCTACTTACAAGCATTCAGAAGAAACTCACATCCGTTTCTCTCAATGAGAAGCAGTCTGTTCCAACACTTCAATTCACTGGGGAAAGTGAATGGAGTGTTGCTTCACTTTCTAAATGCTGTCCTTTCCGAGAAAATCACTTTCCTTTGAAAGTGCCTTAAGCTACTTACAAGCATTCACAAAAAACTCATATCTGTTTCTCTGAAAGAGAAGTAGTCTGTTCCAACACTTCAATTCACTGTGCGTAGTGAATGGAGTGTAGCTTCACTTTCTAAATGCTCTCCTTTCAGAGAAAATCACTTTCCTTTGAAAGTGCCTTAAGCTACTTACAAGCATTCAATAGAAATTCACATGCGTTTCTCTGAAAGAGAAGCAGTCTGTTCCAACACTTCAATTCACTGTGCAAAGTGAAATGAGTGTTGCTTCACTTTCTAAATGCTGTCCTTTCAGAGAAAATCACTTTCCTTTGAAAGTGCCTTAAGCTACTTACAAGCATTCAATAGAAATTCACATGCGTTTCTCTGAAAGAGAAGCAGTCTGTTCCAACACTTCAATTCACTGTGCGAAGTGAATGGAGTGTTGCTTCACTTTCTACATGCTGTCCTTCCAGAGAAAATCACATTCCTTTGAAAGTGCCTTAAGCTACTTACAAGCATTCACAAGATACTCATATCTGTTTCTCTCAAAGAGAAGTAGTCTGTTTCAACACTTCAATTCACTGTGCGTAGTGAATGGAGTGTTGCTTCACTTTCTAAATGCTGTCCTTTCAGAGAAAATCACTTTCCTTTGAAAGTGCCTTAAGCTACTTACAAGCATTCACAAGAAACTCACATGCATTTTTCTGAAAGAGAAGCAGTCTGTTCCACCGCTTCAATTCACTGTGCGTAGTGAATGGAGTGTTGCTTCACTTTCTAAATGCTGTCCTTTCAGAGAAAATCACATTCCTTTGAAAGTGCCTTAAGCTACTTACAAGCATTCACAAGATACTCATATCTGTTTCTCTCAAAGAGAAGTAGTCTGTTTCAACACTTCAATTCACTGTGCGTAGTGAATGGAGTGTTGTTTCACTTTCTAAATGCTGTCCTTTCAGAGAAAATCACTTTCCTTTGAAAGTGCCTTAAGCTACTTACAAGCATTCAACCGAAATTCACATGCGTTTCTCTGAAAGAGAAACAGTCTGTTCCAACATTTCAATTCACTGTGCGAAGTGAATGGAGTGTTGCTTCACTTTCTAAATGCTGTCCTTTCAGAGAAAATCACTTTCCTTTGAAACTGCCTTAAGCTACTTACAAGCATTCACAGGAAACTCACATCTGTTTCTCTGAAAGAGAAGCAGTCTGTTCCAACACTTCAATTCACTGTGCGTAGTGAATGGAGTGTTGCTTCACTTTCTAAATGCTGTCCTTTCAGAGAAAATCACTTTGCTTTGAAAGTGCCTTAAGCTACTTACAAGCATTCACAAGAAACTCATATCTGTTTCTCTGAAAGAGAAGTAGTCTGTTCCAACACTTCAATTCACTGTGCGTAGTGAATGGAGTGTTGCTTCACTTTCTATATGCTCTCCTTTTAGAGAAAATCACTCTCTTTTGAAAGTGCCTTAAGCTACTTACAAGCATTCACAAGAAACTCACATCTGTTTCTCTGAAAGAGAAGCAGTCTGTTCCAACACTTCAATTCACTGTGCAAAGGGAATGGAGTGTTGCTTCACTTTCTAAATGCTGTCCTTTCAGAGAAAATCACTTTTCTTTGAAAGTGCCTTAAGCTACTTACAAGCATTCACAAGAAACTCACATGCATTTTTCTGAAAGAGAAGCAGTCTGTTCCAACACTTCAATTCACTGTGCAAATTGAATGGTTGTTGCTTCACTTTCTATATGCTCTGCTTTTAGAGAAAATAACTCTCTTTTGAAACTGCCTGAAGCTACTTACAAGCATTCACAAGAAACTCACATCTGTTTCTCTGAAAGAGAAGCAGTCTGTTCCAACACTTAAATTCACTGTGCGAAGTGAATGGAGTGTTGCTTCACTTTCTAAATGCTGTCCTTTCAGAGAAAATCACTTTCCTTTGAAAGTGCCTTAAGCTACTTACAAGCATTCACAAAACACTCATATCTGTTTCTCTGAAAGAGAAGTAGTCTGTTCCAACACTTCAATTCATAGTGCGAAGTGAATGGAGTGTTGCTTGACTTTCTAAATGCTGTCCTTTCAGAGAAAATCACTTTCCTTTGAAAGTGCCTTAAGCTACTTACAAGCTTTCACACAAAACTCATATCTGTTTCTCTGAAAGAGAAGTAGTCTGTTCCAACATTTCAGTTCACTGTGCGTAGTGAATGGAGTGTTGCTTCACTTTCTAAATGCTGTCCTTTCCGAGAAAATTACTTTCCTTTGAAAGTGCCTTAAGCTACTTACAAGCATTCACAGCAAACTCACATGCATTTTTCTGAAAGAGATGTAGTCTGTTCCAACACTTCAATTCACTGTGCGAAGTGAATGGAGTGTTGTTCTGCATTCTAAATGCTGTCCTTTCAGAGAAATTCACTTTCCTTTGAAAGTGCCTTAAGCTACTTACAAGCATTCAACAGAAATTCACATGCGTTTCTCTGAAAGAGAAGCAGTCTGTTCCAAAACTTCAATTCACTGTGCGAAGTGAATGGAGTGTTGCTTCACTTTCTAAATGCTGTCCTTTCAGAGAAAATCACTTAGCTTTGAAAGTGCCTTAAGCTACTTACAAGCATTCAGAAGAAACTCACATCCGTTTCTCTCAATGAGAAGCAGTCTGTTCCAACACTTCAATTCACTGGGGAAAGTGAATGGAGTGTTGCTTCACTTTCTAAATGCTGTCCTTTCCGAGAAAATCACTTTCCTTTGAAAGTGCCTTAAGCTACTTACAAGCATTCACAAAAAACTCATATCTGTTTCTCTGAAAGAGAAGTAGTCTGTTCCAACACTTCAATTCACTGTGCGTAGTGAATGGAGTGTAGCTTCACTTTCTAAATGCTCTCCTTTCAGAGAAAATCACTTTCCTTTGAAAGTGCCTTAAGCTACTTACAAGCATTCAATAGAAATTCACATGCGTTTCTCTGAAAGAGAAGCAGTCTGTTCCAACACTTCAATTCACTGTGCAAAGTGAAATGAGTGTTGCTTCACTTTCTAAATGCTGTCCTTTCAGAGAAAATCACTTTCCTTTGAAAGTGCCTTAAGCTACTTACAAGCATTCAATAGAAATTCACATGCGTTTCTCTGAAAGAGAAGCAGTCTGTTCCAACACTTCAATTCACTGTGCGAAGTGAATGGAGTGTTGCTTCACTTTCTACATGCTGTCCTTCCAGAGAAAATCACATTCCTTTGAAAGTGCCTTAAGCTACTTACAAGCATTCACAAGATACTCATATCTGTTTCTCTCAAAGAGAAGTAGTCTGTTTCAACACTTCAATTCACTGTGCGTAGTGAATGGAGTGTTGCTTCTCTTTCTAAATGCTGTCCTTTCAGAGAAAATCACTTTCCTTTGAAAGTGCCTTAAGCTACTTACAAGCATTTACAAGAAACTCACATGCATTTTTCTGAAAGAGAAGCAGTCTGTTCCACCGCTTCAATTCACTGTGCGTAGTGAATGGAGTGTTGCTTCACTTTCTAAATGCTGTACATTAAGAGAAAATCAAATTCCTTTGAAAGTGCCTTAAGCTACTTACAAGCATTCACAAGATACTCATATCTGTTTCTCTCAAAGAGAAGTAGTCTGTTTCAACACTTCAATTCACTGTGCGTAGTGAATGGAGTGTTGTTTCACTTTCTAAATGCTGTCCTTTCAGAGAAAATCACTTTCCTTTGAAAGTGCCTTAAGCTACTTACAAGCATTCAACCGAAATTCACATGCGTTTCTCTGAAAGAGAAACAGTCTGTTCCAACACTTCAATTCACTGTGCGAAGTGAATGGAGTGTTGCTTCACTTTCTAAATGCTGTCCTTTCAGAGAAAATCACTTTCCTTTGAAACTGCCTTAAGCTACTTACAAGCATTCACAGGAAACTCACATCTGTTTCTCTGAAAGAGAAGCAGTCTGTTCCAACACTTCAATTCACTGTGCGTAGTGAATGGAGTGTTGCTTCACTTTCTAAATGCTGTCCTTTCAGAGAAAATCACTTTGCTTTGAAAGTGCCTTAAGCTACTTACAAGCATTCACAAGAAACTCATATCTTTTTCTCGGAAAGAGAAGTAGTCTGTTCCAACACTTCAATTCACTGTGCGTAGTGAATGGAGTGTTGCTTCACTTTCTAAATGCTGTCCTTTCAGAGAAAATCACTTTCCTTTGAAAGTGCCTTAAGCTACTTACAAGCATTCACAGCAAACTCACATGCATTTTTCTGAAAGAGATGTAGTTTGTTCCAACACTTCAATTCACTGTGCGAAGTGAATGGAGTGTTGTTCTGCTTTCTAAATGCTGTCCTTTCAGAGAAAATCACTTTCCTTTGAAAGTGCCTTAAGCTACTTACAAGCATTCAACAGAAATTCACATGCCTTTCTCTGAAAGAGAAGCAGTCTGTTCCAAAACTTCAATTCACTGTGCGAAGTGAATGGAGTGTTGCTTCACTTTCTAAATGCTGTCCTTTCAGAGAAAATCACTTAGCTTTGAAAGTGCCTTAAGATACTTACAAGCATTCAGAAGAAACTCACATCCGTTTCTCTCAATGAGAAGCAGTCTGTTCCAACACTTCAATTCACTGGGGAAAGTGAATGGAGTGTTGCTTCACTTTCTAAATGCTGTCCTTTCCGAGAAAATCACTTTCCTTTGAAAGTGCCTTAAGCTACTTACAAGCATTCACAAAAAACTCATATCTGTTTCTCTGAAAGAGAAGTAGTCTGTTCCAACACTTCAATTCACTGGGCGTAGTGAATGGAGTGTAGCTTCACTTTCTAAATGCTCTCCTTTCAGAGAAAATCACTTTCCTTTGAAAGTGCCTTAAGCTACTTACAAGCATTCAATAGAAATTCACATGCGTTTCTCTGAAAGAGAAGCAGTCTGTTCCAACACTTCAATTCACTGTGCAAAGTGAAATGAGTGTTGCTTCACTTTCTAAATGCTGTCCTTTCAGAGAAAATCACTTTCCTTTGAAAGTGCCTTAAGCTACTTACAAGCATTCAATAGAAATTCACATGCGTTTCTCTGAAAGAGAAGCAGTCTGTTCCAACACTTCAATTCACTGTGCGAAGTGAATGGAGTGTTGCTTCACTTTCTAAATGCTGTCCTTCCAGAGAAAATCACATTCCTTTGAAAGTGCCTTAAGCTACTTACAAGCATTCACAAGATACTCATATCTGTTTCTCTCAAAGAGAAGTAGTCTGTTTCAACACTTCAATTCACTGTGCGTAGTGAATGGAGTGTTGCTTCACTTTCTAAATGCTGTCCTTTCAGAGAAAATCACTTTCCTTTGAAAGTGCCTTAAGCTACTTACAAGCATTCACAAGAAACTCACATGCATTTTTCTGAAAGAGAAGCAGTCTGTTCCACCGCTTCAATTCACTGTGCGTAGTGAATGGAGTGTTGCTTCACTTTCTAAATGCTGTACATTAAGAGAAAATCACATTCCTTTGAAAGTGCCTTAAGCTACTTACAAGCATTCACAAGATACTCATATCTGTTTCTCTCAAAGAGAAGTAGTCTGTTTCAACACTTCAATTCACTGTGCGTAGTGAATGGAGTGTTGTTTCACTTTCTAAATGCTGTCCTTTCAGAGAAAATCACTTTCCTTTGAAAGTGCCTTTAGCTACTTACAAGCATTCACAAGAAACTCACATGCATTTTTCTGAAAGAGAAGCAGTCTGTTCCACCGCTTCAATTCACTGTGCGTAGTGAATGGAGTGTTGCTTCACTTTCTAAATGCTGTCCATTCCGAGAAAATCACTTTCCTTTGAGAGTGCCTTAAGCTACTTACAAGCATTCAACAGAAATTCACATGCGTTTCTCTGAAAGAGAAACAGTCTGTTCCAACACTTCAATTCACTGTGCGAAGTGAATGGAGTGTTGCTTCACTTTCTAAATGCTGTCCTTTCAGAGAAAATCACTTTCCTTTGAAACTGCCTTAAGCTACTTACAAGCATTCACAGGAAACTCACATCTGTTTCTCTGAAAGAGAAGCAGTCTGTTTCAACACTTCAATTCACTGTGCGTAGTGAATGGAGTGTTGCTTCACTTTCTAAATGCTGTCCTTTCAGAGAAAATCACTTTGCTTTGAACGTGCCTTAAGCTACTTACAAGCATTCACAAGAAACTCATATCTGTTTCTCTCAAAGAGAAGTAGTCTGTTCCAAAACTTCAATTCACTGTGCGTAGTGAATGGAGTGTTGCTTCACTTTCTAAATGCTGTCCTTTCAGAGAAAATCACTTTCCTTTGAAAGTGCCTTAAGCTACTTACAAGCATTCACAAGAAACTCACATGCATTTTTATGAAAGAGAAGCAGTCTGTTCCAACACTTCAATTCACTGTGCGAAGTGAATGGAGTGTTGTTTCGCTTTCTAAATGCTGTCCTTTCAGAGAAAATCACTTTCCTTTGAAAGTGCCTTAAGCTACTTGCAAGCATTCAACAGAAATACACATGCATTTCTCTGAAAGAGAAGCAGTCTGTTCCAACATTTCAATTCACAGTGTGAAGTGAATGGAGTGTTGCTTCACTTTCTAAATGCTGTCCTTTCCTAGAAAATCGCTTTCCTTTGAAAGTGCCTTAAGTTACTTACAAGCATTCACAAATAACTCATGTCTGTTTTTCTGAAAGAGAAGTAGTCTGTTCCAACACTTCAATTCACTGTGCGTAGTGAATGGAGTGTTGCTTCACTTTCTATATGCTCTCCTTTTAGAGAAAATCACTCTCTTTTGAAAGTGCCTTAAGCTACTTACAAGCATTCACAAGAAACTCACATCTGTTTCTCTGAAAGAGAAGCAGACTGTTCCAACACTTCAATTCACTGTGCAAAGGGAATGGAGTGTTGCTTCACTTTCTAAATGCTGTCCTTTCAGAGAAAATCACTTTTCTTTGAAAGTGCCTTAAGCTACTTACAAGCATTCACAAGAAACTCACATCTGTTTCTCTGAAAGAGAAGCAGTCTGTTCCAACACTTCAATTCACTGTGCAAATTGAATGGTTGTTGCTTCACTTTTTATATGCTCTGCTTTTAGAGAAAATAACTCTCTTTTGAAACTGCCTGAAGCTACTTACAAGCATTCACAAGAAACTCACATCTGTTTCTCTGAAAGAGAAGCAGTCTGTTCCAACACTTAAATTCACTGTGCGAAGTGAATGGAGTGTTGCTTCACTTTCTAAATGCTGTCCTTTCAGAGAAAATCACTTTCCTTTGAAAGTGCCTTAAGCTACTTACAAGCATTCACAAAACACTCATATCTGTTTCTCTGAAAGAGAAGTAGTCTGTTCCAACACTTCAATTCATAGTGCGAAGTGAATGGAGTGTTGCTTCACTTTCTAAATGCTGTCCTTTCAGAGAAAATCACTTTCCTTTGAAAGTGCCTTAAGCTACTTACAAGCTTTCACACAAAACTCATATCTGTTTCTCTGAAAGAGAAGTAGTCTGTTCCAACACTTCAGTTCACTGTGCGTAGTGAATGGAGTGTTGCTTCACTTTCTAAATGCTGTCCTTTCCGAGAAAATCACTTTCCTTTGAAAGTGCCTTAAGCTACTTACAAGCATTCACAGCAAACTCACATGCATTTTTCTGAAAGAGATGTAGTCTGTTCCAACACTTCAATTCACTGTGCGAAGTGAATGGAGTGTTGTTCTGCTTTCTAAATGCTGTCCTTTCAGAGAAAATCATTTTCCTTTGAAAGTGCCTTAAGCTACTTACAAGCATTCAACAGAAATTCACATGCGTTTCTCTGAAAGAGAAGCAGTCTGTTCCAAAACTTCAATTCACTGTGCGAAGTGAATGGAGTGTTGCTTCACTTTCTAAATGCTGTCCTTTCAGAGAAAATCACTTAGCTTTGAAAGTGCCTTAAGATACTTACAAGCATTCAGAAGAAACTCACATCCGTTTCTCTCAATGAGAAGCAGTCTGTTCCAACACTTCAATTCACTGGGGAAAGTGAATGGAGTGTTGCTTCACTTTCTAAATGCTGTCCTTTCCGAGAAAATCACTTTCCTTTGAAAGTGCCTTAAGCTACTTACAAGCATTCACAAAAAACTCATATCTGTTTCTCTGAAAGAGAAGTAGTCTGTTCCAACACTTAAATTCACTGTGCGTAGTGAATGGAGTGTAGCTTCACTTTCTAAATGCTCTCCTTTCAGAGAAAATCACTTTCCTTTGAAAGTGCCTTAAGCTACTTACAAGCATTCAATAGAAATTCACATGCGTTTCTCTGAAAGAGAAGCAGTCTGTTCCAACACTTCAATTCACTGTGCAAAGTGAAATGAGTGTTGCTTCACTTTCTAAATGCTGTCCTTTCAGAGAAAATCACTTTCCTTTGAAAGTGCCTTAAGCTACTTACAAGCATTCAATAGAAATTCACATGCGTTTCTCTGAAAGAGAAGCAGTCTGTTCCAACACTTCAATTCACTGTGCGAAGTGAATGGAGTGTTGCTTCACTTTCTAAATGCTGTCCTTCCAGAGAAAATCACATTCCTTTGAAAGTGCCTTAAGCTACTAACAAGCATTCACAAGATACTCATATCTGTTTCTCTCAAAGAGAAGTAGTCTGTTTCAACACTTCAATTCACTGTGCGTAGTGAATGGAGTGTTGCTTCACTTTCTAAATGCTGTCCTTTCAGAGAAAATCACTTTCCTTTGAAAGTGCCTTAAGCTACTTACAAGCATTCACAAGAAACTCACATGCATTTTTCTGAAAGAGAAGCAGTCTGTTCCACCGCTTCAATTCACTGTGCGTAGTGAATGGAGTGTTGCTTCACTTTCCAAATGCAGTACATTAAGAGAAAATCACATTCCTTTGAAAGTGCCTTAAGCTACTTACAAGCATTCACAAGATACTCATATCTGTTTCTCTCAAAGAGAAGTAGTCTGTTTCAACACTTCAATTCACTGTGCGTACTGAATGGAGTGTTGCTTCACTTTCTAAATGCTGTCCTTTCAGAGAAAATCACTTTCCTTTGAAAGTGCCTTTAGCTACTTACAAGCATTCACAAAAAACTCACATGCATTTTTCTGAAAGAGAAGCAGTCTGTTCCACCGCTTCAATTCACTGTGCGTAGTGAATGGAGTGTTGCTTCACTTTCTAAATGCTGTCCTTTCAGAGAAAATCACTTTCCTTTGAAAGTGCCTTAAGCTACTTACAAGCATTCACAAGAAACTCACATGCATTTTTCTGAAAGAGAAGCAGTCTGTTCCAACACTTCAATTCACTGTGCGTAGTGAATGGAGTGTTGCTTCACTTTCTAAATGCTGTCCTTTCAGAGAAAATCACTTTGCTTTGAAAGTGCCTTAAGCTACTTACAAGCATTCTCAAGAAACTCATATCTGTTTCTCTCAAAGAGAAGTAGTCTGTTCCAACACTTCAATTCACTGTGCGTAGTGAATGGAGTGTTGCTTCACTTTCTAAATGCTGTCCTTTCAGAGAAAATCACTTTCCTTTGAAAGTGCCTTAAGCTACTTACAAGCATTCACAAGAAACTCACATGCATTTTTATGAAAGAGAAGCAGTCTGTTCCAACACTTCAATTCACTGTGCTAAGTGAATGGAGTGTTGTTTCGCTTTCTAAATGATGTCCTTTCAGAGAAAATCACTTTCCTTTGAAAGTGCCTTAAGCTACTTACAAGCATTCAACAGAAATACACATGCATTTCTCTGAAAGAGAAGCAGTCTGTTCCAACATTTCAATTCACAGTGTGAAGTGAATGGAGTGTTGCTTCACTTTCTAAATGCTGTCCTTTCCTAGAAAATCGCTTTCCTTTGAAAGTGCCTTAAGTTACTTACAAGCATTCACAAATAACTCATATCTGTTTCTCTGAAAGAGAAGTAGTCTGTTCCAACACTTCAATTCACTGTGCGTAGTGAATGGAGTGTTGCTTCACTTTCTATATGCTCTCCTTTTAGAGAAAATCACTCTCTTTTGAAAGTGCCTTAAGCTACTTAAAAGCATTCACAAGAAACTCACATCTGTTTCTCTGAAAGAGAAGCAGTCTGTTCCAACACTTCAATTCACTGTGCAAAGGGAATGGAGTGTTGCTTCACTTTATAAATGCTGTCCTTTCAGAGAAAATCACTTTGCTTTGAAAGTGCCTTAAGCTACGTACAAGCATTCACAAAAAACTCACATCCGTTTCTCTGAAAGAGAAGATGTCTGTTCAAACACTTCAATTCACTGGGCGAAGTGAATCGAGTGTTGCTTCACTTTCTATATGCTCTCCTTTTAGAGAAAATCACTCTCTTTTGAAAATGCCTTAAGCTACTTACAAGCTTTCAGAAGAAACTCACATGCATTTTTCTGAAAGAGAAGCAGTCTGTTCCAACACTTCAATTCACTGTACGTAGTGAATGGAGTGTTGCTTCACTTTCTAAATGCTGTCTTTTCAGAGAAAATCACTTTCCTTTGAAAGTGCCTTAAGCTACTTACAAGCATTCAATAGAAATTCACATGCGTTTCTCTGAAAGAGAAGCAGTCTGTTCCAACACTTCAATTCACTGTGCAAAGTGAAATGAGTGTTGCTTCACTTTCTAAATGCTGTCCTTTCAGAGAAAATCACTTTCCTTTGAAAGTGCCTTAAGCTACTTACAAGCATTCAATAGAAATTCACATGCGTTTCTCTGAAAGAGAAGCAGTCTGTTCCAACACTTCAATTCACTGTGCGAAGTGAATGGAGTGTTGCTTCACTTTCTAAATGCTGTCCTTCCAGAGAAAATCACATTCCTTTGAAAGTGCCTTAAGCTACTAACAAGCATTCACAAGATACTCATATCTGTTTCTCTCAAAGAGAAGTAGTCTGTTTCAACACTTCAATTCACTGTGCGTAGTGAATGGAGTGTTGCTTCACTTTCTAAATGCTGTCCTTTCAGAGAAAATCACTTTCCTTTGAAAGTGCCTTAAGCTACTTACAAGCATTCACAAGAAACTCACATGCATTTTTCTGAAAGAGAAGCAGTCTGTTCCACCGCTTCAATTCACTGTGCGTAGTGAATGGAGTGTTGCTTCACTTTCTAAATGCTGTACATTAAGAGAAAATCACATTCCTTTGAAAGTGCCTTAAGCTACTTACAAGCATTCACAAGATACTCATATCTGTTTCTCTCAAAGAGAAGTAGTCTGTTTCAACACTTCAATTCACTGGGCGTACTGAATGGAGTGTTGCTTCACTTTCTAAATGCTGTCCTTTCAGAGAAAATCACTTTCCTTTGAAAGTGCCTTTAGCTACTTACAAGCATTCACAAGAAACTCACATGCATTTTTCTGAAAGAGAAGCAGTCTGTTCCACCGCTTCAATTCACTGTGCGTAGTGAATGGAGTGTTGCTTCACTTTCTAAATGCTGTCCTTTCAGAGAAAATCACTTTCCTTTGAAAGTGCCTTAAGCTACTTACAAGCATTCACAAGAAACTCACATGCATTTTTCTGAAAGAGAAGCAGTCTGTTCCAACACTTCAATTCACTGTGCGTAGTGAATGGAGAGTTGCTTCACTTTCTAAATGCTGTCCTTTCAGAGAAAATCACTTTGCTTTGAAAGTGCCTTAAGCTACTTACAAGCATTCTCAAGAAACTCATATCTGTTTCTCTCAAAGAGAAGTAGTCTGTTCCAACACTTCAATTCACTGTGCGTAGTGAATGGAGTGTTGCTTCACTTTCTAAATGCTGTCCTTTCAGAGAAAATCACTTTCCTTTGAAAGTACCTTAAGCTACTTACAAGCATTCACAAGAAACTCACATGCATTTTTATGAAAGAGAAGCAGTCTGTTCCAACACTTCAATTCACTGTGCGAAGTGAATGGAGTGTTGTTTCGCTTTCTAAATGCTGTCCTTTCAGAGAAAATCACTTTCCTTTGAAAGTGCCTTAAGCTACTTACAAGCATTCAACAGAAATACACATGCATTTCTCTGAAAGAGAAGCAGTCTGTTCCAACATTTCAATTCACAGTGTGAAGTGAATGGAGTGTTGCTTCACTTTCTAAATGCTGTCCTTTCCTAGAAAATCGCTTTCCTTTGAAAGTGCCTTAAGTTACTTACAAGCATTCACAAATAACTCATATCTGTTTCTCTGAAAGAGAAGTAGTCTGTTCCAACACTTCAATTCACTGTGCGTAGTGAATGGAGTGTTGCTTCATTTTTCTATATGCTCTCCTTTTAGAGAAAATCACTCTCTTTTGAAAGTGCCTTAAGCTACTTAAAAGCATTCACAAGAAACTCACATCTGTTTCTCTGAAAGAGAAGCAGTCTGTTCCAACACTTAAATTCACTGTGCGAAGTGAATGGAGTGTTGCTTCACTTTCTAAATGCTGTCCTTTCAGAGAAAATCACTTTCCTTTGAAAGTGCCTTAGCTACTTACAAGCATTCACAAAACACTCATATCTGTTTCTCTGAAAGAGAAGTAGTCTGTTCCAACACTTCAATTCATAGTGCGAAGTGAATGGAGTGTTGCTTCACTTTCTAAATGCTGTCCTTTCAGAGAAAATCACTTTCCTTTGAAAGTGCCTTAAGCTACTTACAAGCTTTCACACAAAACTCATATCTGTTTCTCTGAAAGAGAAGTAGTCTGTTCCAACACTTCAGTTCACTGTGCGTAGTGAATGGAGTGTTGCTTCACTTTCTAAATGCTGTCCTTTCCGACAAAATCACTTTCCTTTGAAAGTGCCTTAAGCTACTTACAAGCATTCACAGCAAACTCACATGCATTTTTCTGAAAGAGATGTAGTCTGTTCCAACACTTCAATTCACTGTGCGAAGTGAATGGAGTGTTGTTCTGCTTTTTAAATGCTGTCCTTTCAGAGAAAATCACTTTCCTTTGAAAGTGCCTTAAGCTACTTACAAGCATTCAACAGAAATTCACATGCGTTTCTCTGAAAGAGAAGCAGTCTGTTCCAACACTTCAATTCACTGTGCGAAGTGAATGGAGTGTTGCTTCACTTTCTAAATGCTGTCCTTTCAGAGAAAATCACTTAGCTTTGAAAGTGCCTTAAGCTACTTACAAGCATTCAGAAGAAACTCACATCCGTTTCTCTCTAAGAGAAGCAGTCTGTTCCAACACTTCAATTCACTGGGGAAAGTGAATGGAGTGTTGCTTCACTTTCTAAATGCTGTCCTTTCCGAGAAAATCACTTTCCTTTGAAAGTGCCTTAAGCTACTTACAAGCATTCACAAAAAACTCATATCTGTTTCTCTGAAAGAGAAGTAGTCTGTTCCAACACTTCAATTCACTCTGCGTAGTGAATGGAGTGTAGCTTCACTTTCTAAATGCTCTCCTTTCAGAGAAAATCACTTTCCTTTGAAAGTGCCTTAAGCTACTTACAAGCATTCAATAGAAATTCACATGCGTTTCTCTGAAAGAGAAGCAGTCTGTTCCAACACTTCAATTCACTGTGCAAAGTGAAATGAGTGTTGCTTCACTTTCTAAATGCTGTCCTTTCAGAGAAAATCACTTTCCTTTGAAAGTGCCTTAAGCTACTTACAAGCATTCAATAGAAATTCACATGCGTTTCTCTGAAAGAGAAGCAGTCTGTTCCAACACTTCAATTCACTGTGCGAAGTGAATGGAGTGTTGCTTCACTTTCTAAATGCTGTCCTTCCAGAGAAAATCACATTCCTTTGAAAGTGCCTTAAGCTACTTACAAGCATTCACAAGATACTCATATCTGTTTCTCTCAAAGACATGTAGTCTGTTTCAACATTTCAATTCACTGTGCGTAGTGAATGGAGTGTTGCTTCACTTTCTAAATGCTGTCCTTTCAGAGAAAATCACTTTCCTTTGAAAGTGCCTTTAGGTACTTACAAGCATTCACAAGAAACTCACATGCATTTTTCTGAAAGAGAAGCAGTCTGTTCCACCGCTTCAATTCACTGTGCGTAGTGAATGGAGTGTTGCTTCACTTTCTAAATGCTGTCCTTTCCGAGAAAATCACTTTCCTTTGAAAGTGCCTTAAGCTACTTACAAGCATTCAACCGAAATTCACATGCGTTTCTCTGAAAGAGAAACAGTCTGTTCCAACACTTCAATTCACTGTGCGAAGTGAATGGAGTGTTGCTTCACTTTCTAAATGCTGTCCTTTCAGAGAAAATCACTTTCCTTTGAAACTGCCTTAAGCTACTTACAAGCATTCACAGGAAACTCATATCTGTTTCTCTGAAAGAGAAGCAGTCTGTTCCAACACTTCAATTCACTGTGCGTAGTGAATGGAGTGTTGCTTCACTTTCTAAATGCTGTCCTTTCAGAGAAAATCACTTTGCTTTGAAAGTGCCTTAAGCTACTTACAAGCATTCACAAGAAACTCACATGCATTTTTATGAAAGAGAAGCAGTCTGTTCCAACACTTCAATTCACTGTGCGAAGTGAATGGAGTGTTGTTTCGCTTTCTAAATGCTGTCCTTTCAGAGAAAATCACTTTCCTTTGAAAGTGCCTTAAGCTACTTACAAGCATTCAACAGAAATACACATGCATTTCTCTGAAAGAGAAGCAGTCTGTTCCAACATTTCAATTCACAGTGTGAAGTGAATGGAATGTTGCTTCACTTTCTAAATGCTGTCCTTTCCTAGAAAATCGCTTTCCTTTGAAAGTGCCTTAAGTTACTTACAAGCATTCACAAATAACTCATATCTGTTTCTCTGAAAGAGAAGTAGTCTGTTCCAACACTTCAATTCACTGTGCGTAGTGAATGGAGTGTTGCTTCACTTTCTATATGCTCTCCTTTTAGAGAAAATCACTCTCTTTTGAAAGTGCCTTAAGCTACTTACAAGCATTCACAAGAAACTCACATCTGTTTCTCTGAAAGAGAAGCAGTCTGTTCCAACACTTCAATTCACTGTGCAAAGGGAATGGAGTGTTGCTTCACTTTCTAAATGCTGTCCTTTCAGAGAAAATCACTTTTCTTTGAAAGTGCCTTAAGCTACTTACAAGCATTCACAAGAAACTCACATGCATTTTTCTGAAAGAGAAGCAGTCTGTTCCAACACTTCAATTCACTGTGCAAATTGAATGGTTGTTGCTTCACTTTCTATATGCTCTGCTTTTAGAGAAAATAACTCTCTTTTGAAACTGCCTGAAGCTACTTACAAGCATTCACAAGAAACTCACATCTGTTTCTCTGAAAGAGAAGCAGTCTGTTCCAACACTTAAATTCACTGTGCGAAGTGAATGGAGTGTTGCTTCACTTTCTAAATGCTGTCCTTTCAGAGAAAATCACTTTCCTTTGAAAGTGCCTTAAGCTACTTACAAGCATTCACAAAACACTCATATCTGTTTCTCTGAAAGAGAAGTAGTCTGTTCCAACACTTCAATTCATAGTGCGAAGTGAATGGAGTGTTGCTTCACTTTCTAAATGCTGTCCTTTCAGAGAAAATCACTTTCCTTTGAAAGTGCCTTAAGCTACTTACAAGCTTTCAAACAAAACTCATATCTGTTTCTCTGAAAGAGAAGTAGTCTGTTCCAACACTTCAGTTCACTGTGCGTAGTGAATGGAGTGTTGCTTCACTTTCTAAATGCTGTCCTTTCCGAGAAAATCACTTTCCTTTGAAAGTGCCTTAAGCTACTTACAAGCATTCACAGCAAACTCACATGCATTTTTCTGAAAGAGATGTAGTCTGTTCCAACACTTCAATTCACTGTGCGAAGTGAATGGAGTGTTGTTCTGCTTTCTAAATGCTGTCCTTTCAGAGAAAATCACTTTCCTTTGAAAGTGCCTTAAGCTACTTACAAGCATTCAACAGAAATTCACATGCGTTTCTCTGAAAGAGAAGCAGTCTGTTCCAAAACTTCAATTCACTGTGCGAAGTGAATGGAGTGTTGCTTCACTTTCTAAATGCTGTCCTTTCAGAGAAAATCACTTAGCTTTGAAAGTGCCTTAAGCTACTTACAAGCATTCAGAAGAAACTCACATCCGCTTCTCTCAATGAGAAGCAGTCTGTTCCAACACTTCAATTCACTGGGGAAAGTGAATGGAGTGTTGCTTCACTTTCTAAATGCTGTCCTTTCCGAGAAAATCACTTTCCTTTGAAAGTGCCTTAAGCTACTTACAAGCATTCACAAAAAACTCATATCTGTTTCTCTGAAAGAGAAGTAGTCTGTTCCAACACTTCAATTCACTGTGCGTGTTGAATGGAGTGTAGCTTCACTTTCTAAATGCTCTCCTTCCAGAGAAAATCACTTTCCTTTGAAAGTGCCTTAAGCTACTTACAAGCATTCAATAGAAATTCACATGCGTTTCTCTGAAAGAGAAGCAGTCTGTTCCAACACTTCAATTCACTGTGCAAAGTGAAATGAGTGTTGCTTCACTTTCTAAATGCTGTCCTTTCAGAGAAAATCACTTTCCTTTGAAAGTGCCTTAAGCTACTTACAAGCATTCAATAGAAATTCACATGCGTTTCTCTGAAAGAGAAGCAGTCTGTTCCAACACTTCAATTCACTGTGCGAAGTGAATGGAGTGTTGCTTCACTTTCTAAATGCTGTCCTTCCAGAGAAAATCACATTCCTTTGAAAGTGCCTTAAGCTACTTACAAGCATTCACAAGATACTCATATCTGTTTCTCTCAAAGAGAAGTAGTCTGTTTCAACACTTCAATTCACTGTGCGTAGTGAATGGAGTGTTGCTTCACTTTCTAAATGCTGTCCTTTCAGAGAAAATCACTTTCCTTTGAAAGTGCCTTAAGCTACTTACAAGCATTCACAAGAAACTCACATGCATTTTTCTGAAAGAGAAGCAGTCTGTTCCACCGCTTCAATTCACTGTGCGTAGTGAATGGAGTGTTGCTTCACTTTCTAAATGCTGTCCTTTCCGAGAAAATCACTTTCCTTTGAAAGTGCCTTAAGCTACTTACAAGCATTCAGAAGAAACTCACATCCGTTTCTCTGAAAGAGAAGCAGTCTGTTCCAACACTTCAATTCACAGTGCGAAGTGAATGGAGTGTTGCTTCACTTTCTAAATGCTGTACTTTCAGAGAAAATCACTTTCCTTTGAAAGTGCCTAATCTACTTACAAGCATTCAACAGAAATTCACATGCGTTTCTCCTAAAGAGAAGCAGTCTGTTCCAACACTTCAATACATAGTGCGAAGTGAATGGAGTGTTGCTTCACTTTCTAAATGCTGTCCTTTCAGAGAAAATCACTTTCCTTTGAAAGTGCCTTAAGCTACTTACAAGCATTCACACAAAACTCATATCTGTCTCTCTGAAAGAGAAGTAGTCTGTTCCAACACCAGTTCACTGTGCGTAGTGAATGGAGTGTTGCTTCACTTTCTAAATGCTGTCCTTTCAGAGAAAATCACTTTGCTTTGGAAGTGCCTTAATCTACTTACAAACATTCACAGCAAACTCACATGCATTTTTCTTAAAGAGAAGTAGTCTGTTCAAACACTTCAATTCACTGTGCGAAGTGAATGGAGTGTTGTTTCGCTTTCTAAATGCTGTCCTTTCTGAGAAAATCACTTTCCTTTGAAATTGCCTTAAGTTACTTACAAGCATTCAACAGAAATTCACATGCGTTTCTCTGAAAGAAAAACAGTCTGTTCCAACACTTCAATTCACTGTGCGAATTGAATGGAGTGTTGCTTCACTTTCTAAATTCTGTCCTTTCAGAGAAAATCACTTTCCTTTGAAAGTGCCTTAAGCTACTTGCAAGCATTCACGAGAAACTCATATGCATCTTTCTGAAAGAGAAGCCGTCTGTTCCAAAACTTCAATTCACTGTGCGTAGTGAATGGAGTGTTGCTTCACTTTCTAAATGCTGTCCTTTCAGAGAAAATCACTTTCCTTTGAAAGTGCCTTAAGATACTTACAAGCATTCAATAGAAATTCACATGCGTTTCTCTGAAAGAGAACGAGTCTGTTCCAACACTTCAATTCACTGTGCGAAGTGAATGGAGTGTTGCTTCACTTTCTAAATGCTGTCCTTTCAGAGAAAATCACTTAGCTTTGAAAGTGCCTTAAGCTACTTACAAGCATTCAGAAGAAACTCACATCCGTTTCTTTCAAACAGAAGCAGTCTGTTCCAACACTTCAATTCACTGAGGGAAGTGAATGGAGTGTTGCTTCACTTTCTATATGCTCTCCTTTTAGAGAAAAGCACGCTCTTTTGAAACTGCCTTAAGCTACTTACAAGCATTCACAAGAAACTCACATGCATTTTTCTGAAAGAGAAGCAGTCTGTTCCAACACTTCAATTCACTGTGCGAAGTGAATGGAGTGTTGTTTCACTTTCTAAATGCTGTCCTTTCAGAGAAAATCACTTTCCTTTGAAAGTGCCTTAAGCTACTTAGACACATTCACAGGAAACTCCAATGCGTTTCTATGAAAGAGAAGCTGTCTGTGCCAACACTTCAATTCTCTGTGCAAAGTGATTGGAGTGTTGCTTCACTTTCTAAATTTAGTCCTTTCAGAGAAAATCACTTTCCTTTGAAAGTGCCTTAAGCTACTTACAAGCATTCATCAGAAATTCACATGCGTTTCTCTGAAAGAGAAGCAGTCTGTTCCAACACTTAAATTCACTGTGCGAAGTTAATGGAGTGTTGCTTCACTTTCTAAATGCTGTCCTTTGAGAGAAAATCACTTTCCTTTGAAAGTGCCTTAAGCTACTTACAAGCATTCACAAAAAACTCATATCTGTTTCTCTGAAAGAGAAGTAGTCTGTTCCAACACTTCAATTCACTGTGCGTAGTGAATGGAGTGTAGCTTCACTTTCTAAATGCTCTCCTTTCAGAGAAAATCACTTTCCTTTGAAAGTGCCTTAAGCTACTTACAAGCATTCAATAGAAAATCACATGCGTTTCTCTGAAAGAGAAGCAGTCTGTTCCAACACTTCAATTCACTGTGCGAAGTGAATGGAGTGTTGCTTCACTTTCTAAATGCTGTCCTTTCAGAGAAAATCACTTTCCTTTGAAAGTGCCTTAAGCTACTTACAAGCATTCAATAGAAATTCACATGCGTTTCTCTGAAAGAGAAGTAGTCTGTTTCCACACTTCAATTCACTGTGCGTAGTGAATGGAGTGTTGCTTCCCTTTCTAAATGCTGTCCTTTCAGAGAAAATCACTTTGCTTTGAAAGTGCCTTAAGCTACTTACAAGCATTCACAAGAAACTCACATGCATTTTTCTGAAAGAGAAGCAGTCTGTTCCAAAACTTCAATTCACTGTGCGAAGTGAATGGAGTGTTGTTTCACTTTCTAAATGCTGTCCTTTCAGAGAAAATCACTTTCCTTTGAAAGTGCCTTAAGCTACTTACAAGCATTCAACAGAAATTCACATGCGTTTCTCTGAAAGAGAAACAGTCTGTTCCAACACTTCAATTCACTGTGCGAAGTGAATGGAGTGTTGCTTCACTTTCTAAATGCTGTCCTTTCAGAGAAAATCACTTTCCTTTGAAACTGCCTTAAGCTACTTACAAGCATTCACAGGAAACTCACATCTGTTTCTCTGAAAGAGAAGCAGTCTGTTCCAACACTTCAATTCACGGTGCGTAGTGAATGGAGTGTTGCTTCACTTTCTATATGCTCTCCTTTTAGAGAAAATCACTCTCTTTTGAAGGTGCCCTAAGCAACTTACAAGCATTCACAAGAAACTCACATCTGTTTCTCTGAAAGAGAAGCAGTCTGTTCCAACACTTCAATTCACTGTAAGAAGTAAATGGAGTGTTGCTTCACTTTCTATATGCTCTCCTTTTAGAGAAAATCACTCTCTTTTGAAACTGTCTTAAGCTACTTACTAGCATTCACAAGAAACTCACATCTGTTTCTCTGAAAGAGAAGCAGTCTGTTCCAACACTTCAATTCACTGTGCAAAGGGAATGGAGTGTTGCTTCACTTTATAAATGCTGTCCTTTCAGAGAAAATCACTTTGCTTTGAAAGTGCCTTAAGCTACGTACAAGCATTCACAAAAAACTCACATCTGTTTCTCTGAAAGAGAAGATGTCTGTTCAAACACTTCAATTCACTGTGCGAAGTGAATGGAGTGTTGCTTCACTTTCTAAATGCTGTCCTTTCCTAGAAAATCACTTTCCTTTGAAAGTGCCTTAAGCTACTTACAAGCATTCAAAGAAACTCACATCCGTTTCTCTGAAAGAGAAGGAGTCTGCTCCAACACTTCAATTCACTGGGGGAAGTGAATGGAGTGTTGCTTCACTTTCTATATGCTCTCCTTTTAGAGAAAATCACTCTCTTTTGAAACTGCCTTAAGCTACTTACAAGCATTCACAAGAAACTCACATGCATTTTTTTCAAAGTGAAGCTCTCTGTTCCAACACTTGAATTCACTGTGCGAAGTGAATGGAGTGTTCCTTCACTTTCTAAATACTGTCCTTTCAGAGAAAATCACTTTCCTTTGAAAGTGCCTTAAGCTACTTACAAGCATTAACAAGAAACTAACATGCGTTTCTCTGAAAGAGAAGCAGTCTGTTCCAACACTTCAATTCACAGTGCTAAGTGAATGGAGTGTTGCTTCACTTTCTAAATGCTGTCCTTTCAGAGAAAATCACTTTCCTTTGAAAGTGCCTTAAGTTACTTACAAGCATTCACAAAAAACTCATATCTGTCTCTCTGAAAGAGAAGTAGTCTGTTCCAACACTTCAATTCACTGTGAGTAGTGAATGGAGTGTTGTTTCACTTTCTAAATGCTGTCCTTTCAGAGAAAATCACTTTCCTTTGAAATTGCCTTAAGCTACTTACAAGCATTCACAAGAAACTCACACGCATTTTTCCGAAAGAGTAGCTGTTTATTCCAACACTTCAATTCACTGTGCGAAGTGAATGGAGTGTTGCTTCACTTTCTATATGCTCTCCTTTTAGAGAAAATCACTCTCTTTTGAAACTGCCTTAAGCTACTTACAAGCATTCACAAGAAACTCACATCTGTTTCTCTGAAAGAGAAGCAGTCTGTTCCAACACTTCAATTCACTGTGCAAAGTGAATGGAGTGTTGCTTCACTTTCTAAATGCATTCCTTTTAGAGAAAATCACTCTCTTTTGAAACTGCCTTAAGCTACTTACAAGCATTCACAAGAAACTCACATGCATTTTTCGGAAAGAAAAGCAGTCTGTTCCAACACTTCAATTCACTGTGCGTAGTGAATGGAGTGTTGCTTCACTTTCTAAATGCTGTCCTTTCAGAGAAAATCACTTTCCTTTGAAAGTGCCTTAAGCTGCTTACAAGCATTCAATACAAATTCACATGCGTTTCTCTCAAAGAGAAGTAGTCTGTTTCCACACTTCAATTCACTGTGCGTAGTGAATGGAGTGTTGCTTCACTTTCTAAATGCTGTCCTTTCAGGGAAAATCACTTTGCTTTGAAAGTGCCTTAAGCTACTAACAAGCATTCACAAGAAACTCACATGCATTTTTCTGAAAGAGAAGCAGTCTGTTTCAACACTTCAATTCACTGTGCGAAGTGAATGGAGTGTTGTTTCACTTTCTAAATGCTGTCCTTTCAGAGAAAATCACTTTCCTTTGAAAGTGCCTTAAGCTACTTACAAGCATTCACAGGAAACTCACACGCATTTTTCTGAAAGAGAAGCTGTTTGTTCCAACACTTCAATTCACTGTGCGTTGTGAATGGAGTGTTGCTTCACTTTCTATATGCTCTCCTTTTAGAGAAAATCACTCTCTTTTGAAACTGCCTTAAGCTACTTACAAGCATTCACAAGAAACTCACATCTGTTTCTCTGAAAGAGAAACAGTCTGTTCCAACACTGCAATTCACAGTGCGTAGTGAATGGAGTGTTGCTTCACTTTCTAAATGCTGTCCTTTCAGAGAAAATGACTTTCCTTTGAAAGTGCCTTAAGCTACTTACAAGCATTCACAAGAAAATCACATGCATTTTTCTGAAAGTGAAGCAGTCTGTTCCAACACTTCAATTCACAGTGCGAAGTGAATGGAGTGTTGCTTCACTTTCTAAATGCTGTCCTTTCAGAGAAAATCACTTTCCTTTGAAAGTGCCTAATCTACTTACAAGCATTCAACAGAAATTCACATGAGTTTCTCCAAAAGAGAAGCAGTCTGTTCCAACACTTCAATTCATAGTGCGAAGTGAATGGAGTGTTGCTTCACTTTATAAATGCTGTCCTTTCAGAGAAAATCACTTTCCTTTGAAAGTGCCTTAAGCTACTTACAAGCATTCACAAAAAACTCATATCTGTTTCTCTGAAAGAGAAGTAGTCTGTTCCAACACTTCAATTCATTGTGCGTAGTGAATGGAGTGTTGCTTCACTTTCTAAATGCTGTCCTTTCAGAGAAAATCACTTTCCTTTGAAAGTGCCTTAAGCTACTTACAAGCATTCACAGCAAACTCACATGCATTTTTCTGAAAGAGAAGTAGTCTGTTCCAACACTTCAATTCACTGTGCGAAGTGAATGGAGTGTTGTTTCGCTTTCTAAATGCTGTCCTTTCAGAGAAAATCACTTTCTTTTGAAAGTGCCTTAAGCTACTTACAAGCATTCAACAGAAATTCACATGCGTTTCTCTGAAAGAGAAACAGTCTGTTCCAACACTTCAATTCACTGTGCGCAGTGAATGGAGTGTTGCTTCAATTTCTAAATGCTGTCCTTTCCGAGAAAATCACTTTCCTTTGAAAGTGATTTAAGCTACTTACAAGCATTCACAAGAAACTCACATCCGTTTCTCTGAAAGAGAAGCAGTCTGTTCCAACACTTCAATTCACTGGGGGAAGTGAATGGAGTGTTGCTTCACTTTCTATATGCTCTCCTTTTAGAGAAAATCACTCTCTTTTGAAACTGCCTTAAGCTACTTACAAGCATTCACAAGAAACTCACATCTGTTTCTCTGAAAGAGAAGCAGTGTGTTCCAACACTTCAATTCACTGTGCGTAGTGAATGGAGTGTTGCTTCACTTTCTAAATGCTGTCCTTTCAGAGAAAATCACTTTCATTGAAAGTGCCTTAAGGTACTTACAGACATTCACAAGAAACTCATATCTGTTTCTCTCAAAGAGAAGTAGTCTGTTCCCACACTTCAATTCACTGTGCGTAGTGAATGGAGTGTTGCTTCACTTTCTAAATGCTGTCCTTTCAGAGAAAATCACTTTCCTTTGAAAGTGCCTTAAGCTACTTACAAGCATTCACAAGAAAGTCACATGCATTTTTCTGAAAGAGAAGCAGTCTGTTCCAACACTTCAATTCACTGTGCGAAGTGAATGGAGTGTTGCTTCACTTTCTATATGCTCGCCTTTTAGAGAAAATCACTCTCTTTTGAAACTGCCTTAAGCTACTTACACGCATTCACAAGAAATACACATCTGTTTCTCTGAAAGAGAAGCAGTCTGTTCCAACACTTCAATTCACTGTGCGTAGTGAATGGAGTGTTGCTTCACTTTCTAAATGCTGTCCTTTCAAGGAAATCACTTTCCTTTGAAAGTGCCTTAAGGTACTTACAAGCATTCTCAAGAAACTAATATCTGTTTCTCTCAAAGAGAAGTAGTCTGTTTCAACACTTCAATTCAGTGTGCGTAGTGAATGGAGTGTTGCTTCACTTTCTAAATGTTGTCCTTCCAAGAAATTCACTTTCCTTTGAAAGTGCCTTAAGCTACTTACAAGCATTCACAAGAAACTCACATGCATTTTTCGGAAAGAGAAGCCGTCTGTTCCAACACTTCAATTCACTGTGCGAAGTGAATGGAGTGTTGCTTCACTTTCTAAATGCTGTCCTTTCAGAGAAAATCACATTCCTTTGAAAGTGCCTAATCTACTTACAAGCATTCAACAGAAATTCACATGCGTTTCTCCTAAAGAGAAGCAGTCTGTTCCAACAATTCAATTCATAGTGCGAAGTGAATGGAGTGTTGCTTCACTTCCTAAATGCAGTCCTTTCAGAGAAAATCACTTTCCTTTGAAAGTACCTTAAGCTACTTACAAGCTTTCACACAAAACTCATATCTGTTTCTCTTAAAGAGATGTGGTCTGTTCCAACACTTCAGTTCACTGTGCGTAGTGAATGGAGTGTTGCTTCACTTTCTAAATGCTGTCCTTTCAGAGAAAATCACTTTCCTTTGAAAGTGCCTTAAGCTACTTACAAGCATTCACAGCAAACTCACATGTATTTTTCTGAAAGAGAAGTAGTCTGTTCCAACACTTCAATTCACTGTGCGAAGTGAATGGAGTGTTGTTTTGCTTTCTAAATGCTGTCCTTTCAGAGAAAATCACTTTCCTTTGAAAGTGCCTTAAGCTACTTACAAGCATTCAACAGAAATTCACATGCGTTTCTCTGAAAGAGAAGCAGTCTGTTCCAACACTTCAATTCACAGTGCGAAGTGAATGGAGTGTTGCTTCACTTTCTAAATGCTGTCCTTTCAGAGAAAATCACTTAGCTTTGAAAGTGCCTTAAGCTACTTACAAGCATTCAGAAGAAACTCACATCCGTTTCTCTCAAAGAGAAGCAGTCTGTTCCAACACTTCAATTCACTGGGGAAAGTGAATGGAGTGTTGCTTCACTTTCTAAATGCTGTCCTTTCAGAGAAAATCACTTTCCTTTGAAAGTGCCTTAAGCTACTTACAAGCATTCACACGAAACTCACATGCATTTTTATCAAAGAGAAGCAGTCTGTTCCAACACTTCAATTCACTGTGCGAAGTGAATGTAGTGTTGTTTCGCTTTCTAAATGCTGTCCTTTCAGAGAAAATCACTTTCCTTTGAAAGTGCCTTAAGCTACTTACAAGCATTCAACAGAAATACACATGCATTTCCCTGAAAGAGAAGCAGTCTGTTCCAACACTTCAATTCACAGTGCGAAGTGAATGGAGTGTTGCTTCACTTTCTAAATGCAGTCCTTTCAGAGAAAATCACTTTCCTTTGAAAGTGCCTTAAGGTACTTACAAGCATTCACAAGAAACTAATATCTGTTTCTCTCAAAGAGAAGTAGTCTGTTCCAACACTTCAATTCAGTGTGCGTAGTGAATGGAGTGTTGCTTCACTTTCTAAATGCTGTCCTTTCAAAGAAAATCACTTTCCTTTGAAAGTGCCTTAAGCTACTTACAAGCATTCACAAGAAACTCACATGCATTTTTCTGAAAGAGAAGCCGTCTGTTCCAACACTTCAATTCACTGTGCGAAGTGAATGGAGTGTTGCTTCACTTTCTAAATGCTGTCCTTTCAGAGAAAATCACTTTGCTTTGAAAGTGCCTTAAGCTACTTACAAGCATTCAGAAGAAACTCACATCCGTATCTCTGAAAGAGAAGCAGTCTGTTCCAACACTTCAATTCACAGTGCGAAGTGAATGGAGTGTTGCTTCACTTTCTAAATGCTGTCCTTTCAGAGAAAATCACTTTGCTTTGAAAGTGCCTTAAGCTACTTACAAGCATTCAGAAGAAACTCACATCCGTATCTCTGAAAGAGAAGCAGTCTGTTCCAACACTTCAATTCACAGTGCGAAGTGAATGGAGTGTTGCTTCACTTTCTAAATGCTGTCCTTTCAGAGAAAATCACTTTCCTTTGAAAGTGCCTAATCTACTTACAAGCATTCAACAGAAATTCACATGCGTTTCTCCAAAAGAGAAGCAGTCTGTTCCAACACTTCAATTCATAGTGCGAAGTGAATGGAGTGTTGCTTCACTTTCTAAATGCTGTCCTTTCAGAGAAAATCACTTTCCTTTGAAAGTGCCTTAAGCTACTTACAAGCATTCACAAAAAACTCATATCTGTTTCTCTGAAAGAGAAGTAGTCTGTTCCAACACTTCAATTCACAGTGCGAAGTGAATGGAGTGTTGCTTCACTTTCTAAATGCTGTCCTTTCAGAGAAAATCACTTTCCTTTGAAAGTGCCTTAAGCTACTTACAAGCATTCACAGCAAACTCACATGCATTTTTCTGAAAGAGAAGTAGTCTGTTCCAACACTTCAATTCACTCTGCGCAGTGAATGGAGTGTTGCTTCAATTTCTAAATGCTGTCCTTTCCGAGAAAATCACTTTCCTTTGAAAGTGATTTAAGCTACTTACAAGCATTCACAAGAAACTCACATCCGTTTCTCTGAAAGAGAAGCAGTCTGTTCCAACACTTCAATTCACTGGGGGAAGTGAATGGAGTGTTGCTTCCCTTTCTATATGCTCTCCTTTTAGAGAAAATCACTCTCTTTTGAAACTGCCTTAAGCTACTTACAAGCATTCACAAGAAACTCACATCTGTTTCTCTGAAAGAGAAGCAGTGTGTTCCAACACTTCAATTCACTGTGCGTAGTGAATGGAGTGTTGCTTCACTTTCTAAATGCTGTCCTTTCAGAGAAAATCACTTTCATTGAAAGCGCCTTAAGGTACTTACAGTCATTCACAAGAAACTCATATCTGTTTCTCTCAAAGAGAAGTAGTCTGTTCCCACACTTCAATTCACTGTGCGTAGTGAATGGAGTGTTGCTTCACTTTCTAAATGCTGTCCTTTCAGAGAAAACCCCTTTCCTTTGAAAGTGCCTTAAGCTACTTACAAGCATTCACAGCAAACTCACATGCATTTTTCTGAAAGAGAAGTAGTCTGTTCCAACACTTCAATTCACTGTGCGAAGTGAATGGAGTGTTGTTTCGCTTTCTAAATGCTGTCCTTTCAGAGAAAATCACTTTCTTTTGAAAGTGCCTTAAGCTACTTACAAGCATTCAACAGAAATTCACATGCGTTTCTCTGAAAGAGAAACAGTCTGTTCCAACACTTCAATTCACTGTGCGCAGTGAATGGAGTGTTGTTTCGCTTTCTAAATGCTGTCCTTTCAGAGAAAATTACTTTCCTTTGAAAGTGCCTTAAGCTACTTACAAGCATTCACAAGAAACTCACACGCATTTTTCTGAAAGAGAAGCTGTTTGTTCCAACACTTCAATTCACTGTGCGAAGTGAATGGAGTGTTTCTTCACTTTCTATATGCTCTCCTTTGAGAGAAAATCACTCTCTTTTGAAACTGCCTTAAGCTACTTACACGCATTCACAAGAAACACACATCTGTTTCTCTGAAAGAGAAGCAGTCTGTTCCAACACTTCAATTCACTGTGCGTAGTGAATGGAGTGTTGCTTCACTTTCTAAATGCTGTTCTTTCAGAGAAAATCACTTTCCTTTGAAAGTGCCTTAAGGTACTTACAAGCATTCACAAGAAACTAATATCTGTTTCTCTCAAAGAGAAGTAGTCTGTTCCAACACTTCAATTCAGTGTGCGTAGTGAATGGAGTGTTGCTTCACTTTCTAAATGCTGTCCTTTCAAAGAAAATCACTTTCCTTTGAAAGTGCCTTAAGCTACTTACAAGCATTCACAAGAAACTCACATGCATTTTTCTGAAAGAGAAGCCGTCTGTTCCAACACTTCAATTCACTGTGCGAAGTGAATGGAGTGTTGCTTCACTTTCTAAATGCTGTCCTTTCAGAGAAAATCACTTTGCTTTGAAAGTGCCTTAAGCTACTTACAAGCATTCAGAAGAAACTCACATCCGTATCTCTGAAAGAGAAGCAGTCTGTTCCAACACTTCAATTCACAGTGCGAAGTGAATGGAGTGTTGCTTCACTTTCTAAATGCTGTCCTTTCAGAGAAAATCACTTTCCTTTGAAAGTGCCTAATCTACTTACAAGCATTCAACAGAAATTCACATGCGTTTCTCCTAAAGAGAAGCAGTCTGTTCCAACACTTCAATTCATAGTGCGAAGTGAATGGAGTGTTGCTTCACTTTCTAAATGCTGTCCTTTCAGAGAAAATCACTTTGCTTTGAAAGTGCCTTAAGCTACTTACAAGCATTCAGAAGAAACTCACATCCGTATCTCTGAAAGAGAAGCAGTCTGTTCCAACACTTCAATTCACAGTGCGAAGTGAATGGAGTGTTGCTTCACTTTCTAAATGCTGTCCTTTCAGAGAAAATCACTTTCCTTTGAAAGTGCCTTAAGCTACTTACAAGCATTCACAAGAAACTCACATCCGTTTCTCTGAAAGAGAAGCAGTCTGTTCCAACACTTCAATTCACTGGGGGAAGTGAATGGAGTGTTGCTTCACTTTCTATATGCTCTCCTTTTAGAGAAAATCACTCTCTTTTGAAACTGCCTTAAGCTACTTACAAGCATTCACAAGAAACTCACATGCATTTTTTTGAAAGTGAAGCTCTCTGTTCCAATACTTGAATTCACTGTGCGAAGTGAATGGAGTGTTCCTTCACTTTCTAAATACTGTCCTTTCAGAGAAAATCACTTTCCTTTGAAAGTGCCTTAAGCTACTTACAAGCATTCACAAGAAACTCACATGCGTTTCTCTGAAAGAGAAGCAGTCTGTTCCAACACTTCAATTCACAGTGCGAAGTGAATGGAGTGTTGCTTCACTTTCTAAATGCTGTCCTTTCAGAGAAAATGACTTTCCTTTGAAAGCGCCTTAAGTTACTTACAAACATTCACAAAAAACTCATATCTGTCTCTCTGAAAAAGAAGTAGTCTGTTCCAACACTTCAATTCACTGTGCGTAGTGAATGGAGTGTTGCTTCACTTTCTAAATGCTGTCCTTTCAGAGAAAATCACTTTCCTTTGAAAGTGCCTTAAGCTACTTACAAGCATTCACAAGAAAGTCACATGCATTTTTCTGAAAGAGAAGCAGTCTGTTCCAACACTTCAATTCACTGTGCGAAGTGAATGGAGTGTTGTTTCACTTTCTAAATGCTGTCCTTTCAGAGAAAATCACTTTCCTTTGAAAGTGCCTTAAGCTACTTACAAGCATTCACAAGAAACTCACACGCATTTTTCTGAAAGAGAAGCTGTTTGTTCCAACACTTCAATTCACTGTGTGAAGTGAATGGAGTGTTGTTTCACTTTCTAAATGCTGTCCTTTCAGAGAAAATCACTTTCCTTTGAAAGTGCCTTAAGCTACTTACAAGCATTCACAGCAAACTCACATGCATTTTTCTGAAAGAGAAGTAGTCTGTTCCAACACTTCAATTCACTGTGCGAAGTGAATGGCGTGTTGCTTCACTTTCTAAATGCTGTCCTTTCAGAGAAAATCACTTTCCTTTGAATGTGCCTTAAGCTACTTACAAGCATTCACAAGAAACTCACATCCGTTTCTCTGAAAGAGAAGCAGTCTGTTCCAACACTTCAATTCACTGGGGGAAGTGAATGGAGTGTTGCTTCACTTTCTATATGCTCTCCTTTTAGAGAAAATCACTTTCTTTTGAAACTGCCTTAAGCTACTTACAAGCATTCAGTAGAATCTCACATGCATTTTTTTGAAAGTAAAGCTCTCTGTTCCAATACTTGAATTCACTGTGCGAAGGGAATGGAGTGTTGCTTCACTTTCTAAATGCTCTCCTTTTAGAGAAAATCACTCTCTTTTGAAACTGCCTTAAGCTACTTACAAGCATTCACAAGAAACTCACATCTGTCTCTCTGAAAGAGAAGCAGTCTGTTCCAACACTTCAATTCACTGTGCGAAGGGAATGGAGTGTTGCTTCACTTTCTAAATGCTGTCCTTTCAGAGAAAATCACTTTCCTTTGAAAGTGCTTTAAGCTACTTACAAGCATTCACAGCAAACTCACATGCATTTTTCTGAAAGAGAAGTAGTCTGTTCCAACACTTCAATTCACTGTGCGCAGTGAATGGAGTGTTGTTTCGCTTTCTAAATGCTGTCCTTTCAGAGAAAATCACTTTCCTTTGAAAGTGCCTTAAGCTACTTACAAGCATTCAACAGAAATTCACATGCGTTTCTCTGAAAGAGAAACAGTCTGTTCCAACCCTTCAATTCACTGTGCGAAGTGAATGGAGTGTTGCTTCACTTTCTAAATGCTGTCCTTTCCGAGAAAATCACTTTCCTTTGAAAGTGCCTTAAGCTACTTACAAGCATTCACAAGAAACTCACATCCGTTTCTCTGAAAGAGAAGCAGTCTGTTCCAACACTTCAATTCACTGGGGGAAGTGAATGGAGTGTTGCTTTACTTTCTATATGCTCTCCTTTTAGAGAAAATCACTCTCTTTTGAAACTGCCTTAAGCTACTTACAAGCATTCACAAGAAACTCACATCTGTTTCTCTGAAAGAGAAGCAGTGTGTTCCAACACTTCAATTCACTGTGCGAAGTGAATGGAGTGTTGCTTCACTTTCTATATGCTCTCCTTTTAGAGAAAATCACTCTCTTTTGAAACTGCCTTAAGCTACTTACAAGCATTCACAAGAAACTCACATGCATTTTTCTGAAAGAGTAGCAGTCTGTTCCAACACTTCAATTCACTGTGCGAAGTGAATGGAGTGTTGTTTCACTTTCTAAATGCTGTCCTTTCAGAGAAAATCACTTTCCTTTGAAAGTGCCTTAAGCTACTTAGACACATTCACAGGAAACTCCAATGTGTTTCTATGAAAGAGAAGCTGTCTGTGCCAACACTTCAATTCACTGTGCGAAGTGAATGGAGTGTTGCTTCACTTTCTAAATTTAGTCCTTTCAGTGAAAATCACTTTCCTTTGAAAGTGCCTTAAGCTACTTACAAGCATTCATCAGAAATTCACATGTGTTACTCTGAAAGAGAAGCAGGCTGTTCCAACACTTAAATTCACTGTGCGAAGTGAATGGAGTGTTGCTTCACTTTCTAAATGCTGTCCTTTCAGAGAAAATCACTTTCCTTTGAAAGTGCCTTAAGCTACTTACAAGCATTCACAAAAAACTCATATCTGTTTCTCTGAAAGAGAAGTAGTCTGTTCGAACACTTCAATTCACTGTGCGTAGTGAATGGAGTGTAGCTTTACTTTCTAAATGCTCTCCTTTCAGAGAAAATCACTTTCCTTTGAAAGTGCCTTAAGCTACTTACAAGCATTCAATAGAAATTCACATGCGTTTCTCTGAAAGAGAAGCAGTCTGTTCCAACACTTCAATTCACTGTGCGAAGTGAATGGAGTATTGCTTCACTTTCTAAATGCTGTCCTTTCAGAGAAAATCACTTTGCTTTGAAAGTGCCTTAAGCTACTTACAAGCATTCACAAGAAACTCACATGCATTTTTCTGGAAGAGAAGCACACTATTCCAACACTTCAATTCACTGTGCGAAGTGAATGGAGTGTTGTTTCACTTTTTAAATGCTGTCCTTTCAGAGAAAATCACTTTCCTTTGAAAGTGCCTTAAGCTACTTACAAGCATTCAACAGAAATTCACATGCGTTTCTCTGAAAGAGAAACAGTCTGTTCCAACACTTCAATTCACTGTACGAAGTGAATGGAGTGTTGCTTCACTTTCTAAATGCTGTCCTTTCAGAGAAAATCACTTTCCTTTGAAACTGCCTTAAGCTACTTACAAGCATTCACAGGAAACTCACATCTGTTTCTCTGAAAGAGAAGCAGTCTGTTCCAACACTTCAATTCACTGTGCGTAGTGAATGGAGTGTTGCTTCACTTTCTAAATGCTGTCCTTTCAGAGAAAATCACTTTGCTTTGAAAGTGCCTTAAGCTACTTACAAGCATTCACAAGAAACTCACATCCGTTTCTCTGAAAGAGAAGCAGTCTGTTCCAACACTTCAATTCACTGGGGGAAGTGAATGGAGTGTTGCTTCACTTTCTATATGCTCTCCTTTTAGAGAAAATCACTTTCTTTTGAAACTGCCTTAAGCTACTTACAAGCATTCAGTAGAAACTCACATGCATTTTTTTGAAAGTGAAGCTCTCTGTTCCAATACTTGAATTCACTGTGCGAAGTGAATGGAGTGTTCCTTCACTTTCTAAATACTGTCCTTTCAGAGAAAATCACTTTCCGTTGAAAGTGCCTTAAGCTACTTACAAGCATTCACAAGAAACTCACATGCGCTTCTCTGAAAGAGAAGCAGTCTGTTCCAACACTTCAATTCACAGTGCGAAGTGAATGGAGTGTTGCTTCACTTTCTAAATGCTGTCCTTTCAGAGAAAATCACTTTCCTTTGAAAGTGCCTTAAGTTACTTACAAACATTCACAAAAAACTCATATCTGTCTCTCTGAAAAAGAAGTAGTCTATTCCAACACTTCAATTCACTGTGCGTAGTGAATGGAGTGTTGCTTCACTTTCTAAATGCTGTCCTTTCAGAGAAAATCACTTTCCTTTGAAAGTGCCTTAAGCTACTTACAAGCATTCACAAGAAACTCACATGCATTTTTCTGAAAGAGAAGCAGTCTGTTCCAACACTTCAATTCACTGTGCGAAGTGAATGGAGTGTTGCTTCACTTTCTATATGCTCTCCTTTTAGAGAAAATCACTCTCTTTTGAAACTGCCTTAAGCTACTTACAAGCATTCACAAGAAACTCACATCTGTTTCTCTGAAAGAGAAGCAGTCTGTTCCAACACTTCAATTCACTGTGCGAAGTGAATGGAGTGTTGCTTCACTTTCTAAATGCTCTCCTTTTAGAGAAAATCACTCTCTTTTGAAACTGCCTTAAGCTACTTACAAGCATTCACAAGAAACTCACATCTGTCTCTCTGAAAGAGAAGCAGTCTGTTCCAACACTTCAATTCACTGTGCGAAGGGAATGGAGTGTTGCTTCACTTTATAAATGCTGTCCTTTCAGAGAAAATCACTTTCCTTTAAAAGTGCCTTAAGCTACTTACAAGCATTCAACAGAAATACACATCCGTTTCTCTGAAAGAGAAGCAGTCTGTTCCAACACTTCAATTCACAGTTCGAAGTGAATGGAGTGTTGCTTCACTTTCGAAATGCTGTTTTTTCAGAGAAAATCACTTTCCTTTGAAAGTGCCTTAATCTACTTACAAGCATTCAACAGAAATTCACATGCGTTTCTCCGAAAGAGAAGCAGTCTGTTCCAACACTTCAATTCACAGTGCGAAGTGAATGGAGTGTTCCTTCACTTTCTAAATACTGTCCTTTCAGAGAAAATCACTTTCCTTTGAAAGTTCCTTAAGATACTTACAAGCATTCAATAGAAATTCACATGCGTTTCTCTGAAAGAGAAGCAGTCTGTTCCAACACTTCAATTCACTGTGCGAAGTGAATGGAGTGTTGCTTCACTTTCTAAATGCTGTCCTTTCAGAGAAAATCACTTAGCTTTGAAAGTGCCTTAAGCTACTTACAAGCATTCAGAAGAAACTCACATCCGTTTCTTTCAAAGAGAAGCAGTCTGTTCCAACACTTCAATTCACTGGGGGAAGTGAATGGAGTGTTGCTTCACTTTTTATATGCTCTCCTTTTAGAGAAAATCACTCTCTTTTGAAACTGCCTTAAGCTACTTACAAGCATTCACAAGAAACTCACATGCATTTTTCTGAAAGAGAAGCAGTCTGTTCCAGCACTTCAATTCACTGTGCGAAGTGAATGGAGTGTTGTTTCACTTTCTAAATGCTGTCCTTTCAGAGAAAATCACTTTCCTTTGAAAGTGCCTTAAGCTACTTAGACACATTCACAGGAAACTCCAATGTGTTTCTATGAAAGAGAAGCTGTCTGTGCCAACACTTCAATTCACTGTGCGAAGTGAATGGAGTGTTGCTTCACTTTCTAAATTTAGTCCTTTCAGAGAAAATCACTTTCCTTTGAAAGTGCCTTAAGCTACTTACAAGCATTCATCAGAAATTCACATGTGTTTCTCTGAAAGAAAAGCAGTCTGTTCCAACACTTAAATTCACTGTGCGAAGTGAATGGAGTGTTGCTTCACTTTCTAAATGCTGTCCTTTCAGAGAAAATCACTTTCCTTTGAAAGTGCCTTAAGCTACTTACAAGCATTCACAAAAAACTCATATCTGTTTCTCTGAAAGAGAAGTAGTCTGTTCCAACACTTCAATTCACTGTGCGTAGTGAATGGAGTGTAGCTTCACTTTCTAAATGCTCTCCTTTCAGAGAAAATCACTTTCCTTTGAAAGTGCCTTAAGCTACTTACAAGCATTCAATAGAAATTCACATGCGTTTCTCTGAAAGAGAAGTAGTCTGTTTCCACACTTCAATTCACTGTGCGTAGTGAATGGAGTGTTGCTTCACTTTCTAAATGCTGTCCTTTCAGAGAAAATCACTTTGCTTTGAAAGTGCCTTAAGCTACTTACAAGCATTCACAAGAAACTCGCATGCATTTTTCTGAAAGAGAAGCAGTCTATTCCAACACTTCAATTCACTGTGCGAAGTGAATGGAGTGTTGTTTCACTTTCTAAATGCTGTCCTTTCAGAGAAAATCACTTTCCTTTGAAAGTGCCTTAAGCTACTTACAAGCATTCAACAGAAATTCACATGCGTTTCTCTGAAAGAGAAACAGTCTGTTCCAACACTTCAATTCACTGTGCGAAGTGAATGGAGTGTTGCTTCACTTTCTAAATGCTGTCCTTTCAGAGAAAATCACTTTCCTTTGAAAGTGCCTTAAGTTACTTACAAGCATTCACAAATAACTCATATCTGTTTCTCTGAAAGAGAAGTAGTCTGTTCCAACACTTCAATTCACTGTGCGTAGTGAATGGAGTGTTGCTTCACTTTCTATATGCTCTCCTTTTAGAGAAAATCACTCTCTTTTGAAAGTGCCTTAAGCTACTTACAAGCATTCACAAGAAACTCACATCTGTTTCTCTGAAAGAGAAGCAGTCTGTTCCAACACTTCAATTCACTGTAAGAAGTGAATGGAGTGTTGCTTCACTTTCTAAATGCTCTCCTTTTAGAGAAAATCACTCTCTTTTGAACCTGTCTTAAGCTACTTACTAGCATTCACAAGAAACTCACATCTGTTTCTCTGAAAGAGAAGCAGTCTGTTCCAACACTTCAATTCACTGTGCAAAGGGAATGGAGTGTTGCTTCACTTTATAAATGCTGTCCTTTCAGAGAAAATCACTTTGCTTTGAAAGTGCCTTAAGCTACGTACAAGCATTCACAAAAAACTCACATCCGTTTCTCTGAAAGAGAAGATGTCTGTTCAAACACTTCAATTCACTGGGCGAAGTGAATCGAGTGTTGCATCACTTTCTATATGCTCTCCTTTTAGAGAAAATCACTCTCTTTTGAAAATGCCTTAAGCTACTTACAAGCTTTCAGAAGAAACTCACATGCATTTTTCTGAAAGAGAAGCAGTCTGTTCCAACACTTCAATTCACTGTGCCTAGTGAATGGAGTGTTGCTTCACATTCTAAATGCTGTCCTTTCAGAGAAAATCACTTTCCTTTGAAAGTGCCTTAAGGTACTTACAAGCATTCACAAGAAACTCATATCTGTTTCTCTCAAAGAGAAGTAGTCTGTTACAACATTTCAATTCACTGTGCGTAGTGAATGGAGTGTTGCTTCACTTTCTAAATGCTGTCCTTTCAGAGAAAATCACTTTGATTTGAAAGTGCCTTAAGCTACTTATAAGCATTCACAAGAAACTCACATGCATTTTTTTGAAAGAGAAGCAGTCTGTTCCAACACTTCAATTCACTGTGCAAATTGAATGGTTGTTGCTTCACTTTCTATATGCTCTGCTTTTAGAGAAAATCACTCTCTTATGAAACTGCCTGAAGCTACTTACAAGCATTCACAAGAAACTCACATCTGTTTCTCTGAACGAGAAGCAGTCTGTTCCAACACTTAAATTCACTGTGCGAAGTGAATGGAGTGTTGCTTCACTTTCTAAATGCTGTCCTTTCAGAGAAAATCACTTTCCTTTGAAAGTGCCTTAAGCTACTTACAAGCATTTACAAAACACTCATATCTGTTTCTCTGAAAGAGAAGTAGTCTGTTCCAACACTTCAATTCATATTGCGAAGTGAATGGAGTGTTGCTTCACTTTCTAAATGCAGTCCTTTCAGAGAAAATCACTTTCCTTTGAAAGTGCCTTAAGCTACTTACAAGCTTTCACACAAAACTCATATCTGTTTCTCTGAAAGAGAAGTAGTTTGTTCCAACACTTCAGTTCACTGTGCGAAGTGAATGGAGTGTTGTTTCACTTTCTAAATGCTGTCCTTTCAGAGAAAATCACTTTCTTTTGAAACTGCCTTAAGCTACTTACAAGCATTCAGTAGAATCTCACATGCATTTTTTTGAAAGTAAAGCTCTCTGTTCCAATACTTGAATTCACTGTGCGAAGGGAATGGAGTGTTGCTTCACTTTCTAAATGCTCTCCTTTTAGAGAAAATCACTCTCTTTTGAAACTGCCTTAAGCTACTTACAAGCATTCACAAGAAACTCACATCTGTCTCTCTGAAAGAGAAGCAGTCTGTTCCAACACTTCAATTCACTGTGCGAAGGGAATGGAGTGTTGCTTCACTTTCTAAATGCTGTCCTTTCAGAGAAAATCACTTTCCTTTGAAAGTGCTTTAAGCTACTTACAAGCATTCACAGCAAACTCACATGCATTTTTCTGAAAGAGAAGTAGTCTGTTCCAACACTTCAATTCACTGTGCGCAGTGAATGGAGTGTTGTTTCGCTTTCTAAATGCTGTCCTTTCAGAGAAAATCACTTTCCTTTGAAAGTGCCTTAAGCTACTTACAAGCATTCAACAGAAATTCACATGCGTTTCTCTGAAAGAGAAACAGTCTGTTCCAACCCTTCAATTCACTGTGCGAAGTGAATGGAGTGTTGCTTCACTTTCTAAATGCTGTCCTTTCCGAGAAAATCACTTTCCTTTGAAAGTGCCTTAAGCTACTTACAAGCATTCACAAGAAACTCACATCCGTTTCTCTGAAAGAGAAGCAGTCTGTTCCAACACTTCAATTCACTGGGGGAAGTGAATGGAGTGTTGCTTTACTTTCTATATGCTCTCCTTTTAGAGAAAATCACTCTCTTTTGAAACTGCCTTAAGCTACTTACAAGCATTCACAAGAAACTCACATCTGTTTCTCTGAAAGAGAAGCAGTGTGTTCCAACACTTCAATTCACTGTGCGAAGTGAATGGAGTGTTGCTTCACTTTCTATATGCTCTCCTTTTAGAGAAAATCACTCTCTTTTGAAACTGCCTTAAGCTACTTACAAGCATTCACAAGAAACTCACATGCATTTTTCTGAAAGAGTAGCAGTCTGTTCCAACACTTCAATTCACTGTGCGAAGTGAATGGAGTGTTGTTTCACTTTCTAAATGCTGTCCTTTCAGAGAAAATCACTTTCCTTTGAAAGTGCCTTAAGCTACTTAGACACATTCACAGGAAACTCCAATGTGTTTCTATGAAAGAGAAGCTGTCTGTGCCAACACTTCAATTCACTGTGCGAAGTGAATGGAGTGTTGCTTCACTTTCTAAATTTAGTCCTTTCAGTGAAAATCACTTTCCTTTGAAAGTGCCTTAAGCTACTTACAAGCATTCATCAGAAATTCACATGTGTTACTCTGAAAGGGAAGCAGGCTGTTCCAACACTTAAATTCACTGTGCGAAGTGAATGGAGTGTTGCTTCACTTTCTAAATGCTGTCCTTTCAGAGAAAATCACTTTCCTTTGAAAGTGCCTTAAGCTACTTACAAGCATTCACAAAAAACTCATATCTGTTTCTCTGAAAGAGAAGTAGTCTGTTCCAACACTTCAATTCACTGTGCGTAGTGAATGGAGTGTAGCTTCACTTTCTAAATGCTCTCCTTTCAGAGAAAATCACTTTCCTTTGAAAGTGCCTTAAGCTACTTACAAGCATTCAATAGAAATTCACATGCGTTTCTCTGAAAGAGAAGCAGTCTGTTCCAACACTTCAATTCACTGTGCGAAGTGAATGGAGTATTGCTTCACTTTCTAAATGCTGTCCTTTCAGAGAAAATCACTTTGCTTTGAAAGTGCCTTAAGCTACTTACAAGCATTCACAAGAAACTCACATGCATTTTTCTGGAAGAGAAGCACACTATTCCAACACTTCAATTCACTGTGCGAAGTGAATGGAGTGTTGTTTCACTTTTTAAATGCTGTCCTTTCAGAGAAAATCACTTTCCTTTGAAAGTGCCTTAAGCTACTTACAAGCATTCAACAGAAATTCACATGCGTTTCTCTGAAAGAGAAACAGTCTGTTCCAACACTTCAATTCACTGTACGAAGTGAATGGAGTGTTGCTTCACTTTCTAAATGCTGTCCTTTCAGAGAAAATCACTTTCCTTTGAAACTGCCTTAAGCTACTTACAAGCATTCACAGGAAACTCACATCTGTTTCTCTGAAAGAGAAGCAGTCTGTTCCAACACTTCAATTCACTGTGCGTAGTGAATGGAGTGTTGCTTCACTTTCTAAATGCTGTCCTTTCAGAGAAAATCACTTTGCTTTGAAAGTGCCTTAAGCTACTTACAAGCATTCACAAGAAACTCACATCCGTTTCTCTGAAAGAGAAGCAGTCTGTTCCAACACTTCAATTCACTGGGGGAAGTGAATGGAGTGTTGCTTCACTTTCTATATGCTCTCCTTTTAGAGAAAATCACTTTCTTTTGAAACTGCCTTAAGCTACTTACAAGCATTCAGTAGAAACTCACATGCATTTTTTTGAAAGTGAAGCTCTCTGTTCCAATACTTGAATTCACTGTGCGAAGTGAATGGAGTGTTCCTTCACTTTCTAAATACTGTCCTTTCAGAGAAAATCACTTTCCGTTGAAAGTGCCTTAAGCTACTTACAAGCATTCACAAGAAACTCACATGCGCTTCTCTGAAAGAGAAGCAGTCTGTTCCAACACTTCAATTCACAGTGCGAAGTGAATGGAGTGTTGCTTCACTTTCTAAATGCTGTCCTTTCAGAGAAAATCACTTTCCTTTGAAAGTGCCTTAAGTTACTTACAAACATTCACAAAAAACTCATATCTGTCTCTCTGAAAAAGAAGTAGTCTATTCCAACACTTCAATTCACTGTGCGTAGTGAATGGAGTGTTGCTTCACTTTCTAAATGCTGTCCTTTCAGAGAAAATCACTTTCCTTTGAAAGTGCCTTAAGCTACTTACAAGCATTCACAAGAAACTCACATGCATTTTTCTGAAAGAGAAGCAGTCTGTTCCAACACTTCAATTCACTGTGCGAAGTGAATGGAGTGTTGCTTCACTTTCTATATGCTCTCCTTTTAGAGAAAATCACTCTCTTTTGAAACTGCCTTAAGCTACTTACAAGCATTCACAAGAAACTCACATCTGTTTCTCTGAAAGAGAAGCAGTCTGTTCCAACACTTCAATTCACTGTGCGAAGTGAATGGAGTGTTGCTTCACTTTCTAAATGCTCTCCTTTTAGAGAAAATCACTCTCTTTTGAAACTGCCTTAAGCTACTTACAAGCATTCACAAGAAACTCACATCTGTCTCTCTGAAAGAGAAGCAGTCTGTTCCAACACTTCAATTCACTGTGCGAAGGGAATGGAGTGTTGCTTCACTTTATAAATGCTGTCCTTTCAGAGAAAATCACTTTCCTTTAAAAGTGCCTTAAGCTACTTACAAGCATTCAACAGAAATACACATCCGTTTCTCTGAAAGAGAAGCAGTCTGTTCCAACACTTCAATTCACAGTTCGAAGTGAATGGAGTGTTGCTTCACTTTCGAAATGCTGTTTTTTCAGAGAAAATCACTTTCCTTTGAAAGTGCCTTAATCTACTTACAAGCATTCAACAGAAATTCACATGCGTTTCTCCGAAAGAGAAGCAGTCTGTTCCAACACTTCAATTCACAGTGCGAAGTGAATGGAGTGTTCCTTCACTTTCTAAATACTGTCCTTTCAGAGAAAATCACTTTCCTTTGAAAGTTCCTTAAGATACTTACAAGCATTCAATAGAAATTCACATGCGTTTCTCTGAAAGAGAAGCAGTCTGTTCCAACACTTCAATTCACTGTGCGAAGTGAATGGAGTGTTGCTTCACTTTCTAAATGCTGTCCTTTCAGAGAAAATCACTTAGCTTTGAAAGTGCCTTAAGCTACTTACAAGCATTCAGAAGAAACTCACATCCGTTTCTTTCAAAGAGAAGCAGTCTGTTCCAACACTTCAATTCACTGGGGGAAGTGAATGGAGTGTTGCTTCACTTTTTATATGCTCTCCTTTTAGAGAAAATCACTCTCTTTTGAAACTGCCTTAAGCTACTTACAAGCATTCACAAGAAACTCACATGCATTTTTCTGAAAGAGAAGCAGTCTGTTCCAGCACTTCAATTCACTGTGCGAAGTGAATGGAGTGTTGTTTCACTTTCTAAATGCTGTCCTTTCAGAGAAAATCACTTTCCTTTGAAAGTGCCTTAAGCTACTTAGACACATTCACAGGAAACTCCAATGTGTTTCTATGAAAGAGAAGCTGTCTGTGCCAACACTTCAATTCACTGTGCGAAGTGAATGGAGTGTTGCTTCACTTTCTAAATTTAGTCCTTTCAGAGAAAATCACTTTCCTTTGAAAGTGCCTTAAGCTACTTACAAGCATTCATCAGAAATTCACATGTGTTTCTCTGAAAGAAAAGCAGTCTGTTCCAACACTTAAATTCACTGTGCGAAGTGAATGGAGTGTTGCTTCACTTTCTAAACGCTGTCCTTTCAGAGAAAATCACTTTCCTTTGAAAGTGCCTTAAGCTACTTACAAGCATTCACAAAAAACTCATATCTGTTTCTCTGAAAGAGAAGTAGTCTGTTCCAACACTTCAATTCACTGTGCGTAGTGAATGGAGTGTAGCTTCACTTTCTAAATGCTCTCCTTTCAGAGAAAATCACTTTCCTTTGAAAGTGCCTTAAGCTACTTACAAGCATTCAATAGAAATTCACATGCGTTTCTCTGAAAGAGAAGTAGTCTGTTTCCACACTTCAATTCACTGTGCGTAGTGAATGGAGTGTTGCTTCACTTTCTAAATGCTGTCCTTTCAGAGAAAATCACTTTGCTTTGAAAGTGCCTTAAGCTACTTACAAGCATTCACAAGAAACTCGCATGCATTTTTCTGAAAGAGAAGCAGTCTATTCCAACACTTCAATTCACTGTGCGAAGTGAATGGAGTGTTGTTTCACTTTCTAAATGCTGTCCTTTCAGAGAAAATCACTTTCCTTTGAAAGTGCCTTAAGCTACTTACAAGCATTCAACAGAAATTCACATGCGTTTCTCTGAAAGAGAAACAGTCTGTTCCAACACTTCAATTCACTGTGCGAAGTGAATGGAGTGTTGCTTCACTTTCTAAATGCTGTCCTTTCAGAGAAAATCACTTTCCTTTGAAAGTGCCTTAAGTTACTTACAAGCATTCACAAATAACTCATATCTGTTTCTCTGAAAGAGAAGTAGTCTGTTCCAACACTTCAATTCACTGTGCGTAGTGAATGGAGTGTTGCTTCACTTTCTATATGCTCTCCTTTTAGAGAAAATCACTCTCTTTTGAAAGTGCCTTAAGCTACTTACAAGCATTCACAAGAAACTCACATCTGTTTCTCTGAAAGAGAAGCAGTCTGTTCCAACACTTCAATTCACTGTAAGAAGTGAATGGAGTGTTGCTTCACTTTCTAAATGCTCTCCTTTTAGAGAAAATCACTCTCTTTTGAACCTGTCTTAAGCTACTTACTAGCATTCACAAGAAACTCACATCTGTTTCTCTGAAAGAGAAGCAGTCTGTTCCAACACTTCAATTCACTGTGCAAAGGGAATGGAGTGTTGCTTCACTTTATAAATGCTGTCCTTTCAGAGAAAATCACTTTGCTTTGAAAGTGCCTTAAGCTACGTACAAGCATTCACAAAAAACTCACATCCGTTTCTCTGAAAGAGAAGATGTCTGTTCAAACACTTCAATTCACTGGGCGAAGTGAATCGAGTGTTGCATCACTTTCTATATGCTCTCCTTTTAGAGAAAATCACTCTCTTTTGAAAATGCCTTAAGCTACTTACAAGCTTTCAGAAGAAACTCACATGCATTTTTCTGAAAGAGAAGCAGTCTGTTCCAACACTTCAATTCACTGTGCCTAGTGAATGGAGTGTTGCTTCACTTTCTAAATGCTGTCCTTTCAGAGAAAATCACTTTCCTTTGAAAGTGCCTTAAGGTACTTACAAGCATTCACAAGAAACTCATATCTGTTTCTCTCAAAGAGAAGTAGTCTGTTACAACATTTCAATTCACTGTGCGTAGTGAATGGAGTGTTGCTTCACTTTCTAAATGCTGTCCTTTCAGAGAAAATCACTTTGATTTGAAAGTGCCTTAAGCTACTTATAAGCATTCACAAGAAACTCACATGCATTTTTTTGAAAGAGAAGCAGTCTGTTCCAACACTTCAATTCACTGTGCAAATTGAATGGTTGTTGCTTCACTTTCTATATGCTCTGCTTTTAGAGAAAATCACTCTCTTATGAAACTGCCTGAAGCTACTTACAAGCATTCACAAGAAACTCACATCTGTTTCTCTGAAAGAGAAGCAGTCTGTTCCAACACTTAAATTCACTGTGCGAAGTGAATGGAGTGTTGCTTCACTTTCTAAATGCTGTCCTTTCAGAGAAAATCACTTTCCTTTGAAAGTGCCTTAAGCTACTTACAAGCATTTACAAAACACTCATATCTGTTTCTCTGAAAGAGAAGTAGTCTGTTCCAACACTTCAATTCATATTGCGAAGTGAATGGAGTGTTGCTTCACTTTCTAAATGCAGTCCTTTCAGAGAAAATCACTTTCCTTTGAAAGTGCCTTAAGCTACTTACAAGCTTTCACACAAAACTCATATCTGTTTCTCTGAAAGAGAAGTAGTTTGTTCCAACACTTCAGTTCACTGTGCGAAGTGAATGGAGTGTTGTTTCACTTTCTAAATGCTGTCCTTTCAGAGAAAATCACTTTCCTTTGAAAGTGCCTTAAGCTACTCACAAGCATTCAACAGAAATTCACATGCGTTTCTCTGAAAGAGAAACAGTCTGTTCCAACACTTCAATTCACTGTGCGAAGTGAATGGAGTGTTGCTTTACTTTCTAAATGCTGTCCTTTCAGAGAAAATCACTTTCCTTTGAAACTGCCTTAAGTTACTTACAAGCATTCACAGGAAACTCACATCTGTTTACCTGAAAGAGAAGCAGTCTGTTCCAACACTTCAATTCACTGTGCGTAGTGAATGGAGTGTTGCTTCACTTTCTAAATGCTGTCCTTTCAGAGAAAATCACTTTGCTTTGAAAGTGCCTTAAGCTACTTACAAGCATTCACAAGAAACTCACATCTGTTTCTCTCAAAGAGAAGTAGTCTGTTCCAACACTTCAATTCACTGTGCGTAGTGAATGGAGTGTTGCTTCACTTTCTAACTGCTGTCCTTTCAGAGAAAATCACTTTCCTTTGAAAGTGCCTTAAGCTACTTACAAGCATTCACAAGAAACTCACATGCATTTTTATGAAAGAGAAGCAGTCTGTTCCAACACTTCAATTCACTGTGCGAAGTGAATGGAGTGTTGTTTCGCTTTCTAAATGCTGTCCTTTCAGAGAAAATCACTTTCCTTTGAAAGTGCCGTAAGCTACTTACAAGCATTCAACAGAAGTACACATGCATTTCTCTGAAAGAGAAGCAGTCTGTTCCAACATTTCAATTCACAGTGCGAAGTGAATGGAGTGTTGCTTCACTTTCTAAATGCTGTCCTTTCCTAGAAAATCACTTTCCTTTGAAAGTGCCTTAAGTTACTTACAAGCATTCACAAATAACTCATATCTGTTTCTCTGAAAGAGAAGTAGTCTGTTCCAACACTTCAATTCACTGTGCGTAGTGAATGGAGTGTTGCTTCACTTTCTATATGCTCTCCTTTTAGAGAAAATCACTCTCTTTTGAAAGTGCCTTAAGCTACTTACAAGCATTCACAAGAAACTCACATCTGTTTCTCTGAAAGAGAAGCAGTCTGCTCCAACACTTCAATTCACTGTAAGAAGTGAATGGAGTGTTTCTTCACTTTCTAAATGCTCTCCTTTTAGAGAAAATCACTCTCTTTTGAAACTGTCTTAAGCTACTTACTAGCATTCACAAGAAACTCACATCTGTTTCTCTGAAAGAGAAGCAGTCTGTTCCAACACTTCAATTCACTGTGCAAAGGGAATGGAGTGTTGCTTCACTTTATAAATGCTGTCCTTTCAGAGAAAATCACTTTGCTTTGAAAGTGCCTTAAGCTACGTACAAGCATTCACAAAAAACTCACATCCGTTTCTCTGAAAGAGAAGATGTCTGTTCAAACACTTCAATTCACTGGGCGAAGTGAATCGAGTGTTGCTTCACTTTCTATATGCTCTCCTTTTAGAGAAAATCACTCTCTTTTGAAAATGCCTTAAGCTACTTACAAGCTTTCAGAAGAAACTCACATGCATTTTTCTGAAAGAGAAGCAGTCTTTTCCAACACTACAATTCACTGTGCCTAGTGAATGGAGTGTTGCTTCACTTTCTAAATGCTGTCCTTTCAGAGAAAAACACTTTCCTTTGAAAGTGCCTTAAGGTACTTACAAGCATTCACAAGAAACTCATATCTGTTTCTCTCAAAGAGAAGTAGTCTGTTACAACATTTCAATTCACTGTGCGTAGTGAATGGAGTGTTGCTTCACTTTCTAAATGCTGTCCTTTCAGAGTAAATCACTTTGATTTGAAAGTGCCTTAAGCTACTTACAAGCATTCACAAGAAACTCACATGCATTTTTCTGAAAGAGAAGCAGTCTGTTCCAACACTTCAATTCACTGTGCAAATTGAATGGTTGTTGCTTCACTTTCTATATGCTCTGCTTTTAGAGAAAATCACTCTCTTTGGAAACTGCCTGAAGCTACTTACAAGCATTCACAAGAAACTCACATCTGTTTCTCTGAAAGAGAAGCAGTCTGTTCCAACACTTAAATTCACTGTGCGAAGTGAATGGAGTGTTGCTTCACTTTCTAAATGCTGTCCTTTCAGAGAAAATCACTTTCCTTTGAAAGTGCCTTAAGCTACTTACAAGCATTTACAAAACACTCATATCTGTTTCTCTGAAAGAGAAGTAGTCTGTTCCAACACTTCAATTCATAGTGCGAAGTGAATGGAGTGTTGCTTCACTTCCTAAATGCAGTCCTTTCAGAGAAAATCACTTTCCTTTGAAAGTACCTTAAGCTACTTACAAGCTTTCACACAAAACTCATATCTGTTTCTCTTAAAGAGATGTAGTCTGTTCCAACACTTCAGTTCACTGTGCGTAGTGAATGGAGTGTTGCTTCACTTTCTAAATGCTGTCCTTTCAGAGAAAATCACTTTCCTTTGAAAGTGCCTTAAGCTACTTACAAGCATTCACAGCAAACTCACATGTATTTTTCTGAAAGAGAAGTAGTCTGTTCCAACACTTCAATTCACTGTGCGAAGTGAATGGAGTGTTGTTTTGCTTTCTAAATGCTGTCCTTTCAGAGAAAATCACTTTCCTTTGAAAGTGCCTTAAGCTACTTACAAGCATTCAACAGAAATTCACATGCATTTCTCTGAAAGAGAAGCAGTCTGTTCCAACACTTCAATTCACTGTGCGAAGTGAATGGAGTGTTGCTTCACTTTCTAAATGCTGTCCTTTCAGAGAAAATCACTTAGCTTTGAAAGTGCCTTAAGCTACTTACAAGCATTCAGAAGAAACTCACATTCGTTTCTCTCAAAGAGAAGCAGTCTGTTCCAACACTTCAATTCACTGGGGAAAGTGAATGGAGTGTTGCTTCACTTTCTAAATGCTGTCCTTTCAGAGAAAATCACTTTCCTTTGAAAGTGCCTTAAGCTACTTACAAGCATTCACAAGAAACTCACATGCATTTTTATGAAAGAGAAGCAGTCTGTTCCAACACTTCAATTCACTGTGCGAAGTGAATGGAGTGTTGTTTCGCTTTCTAAATGCTGTCCTTTCAGAGAAAATCACTTTCCTTTGAAAGTGCCGTAAGCTACTTACAAGCATTCAACAGAAGTACACATGCATTTCTCTGAAAGAGAAGCAGTCTGTTCCAACATTTCAATTCACAGTGCGAAGTGAATGGAGTGTTGCTTCACTTTCTAAATGCTGTCCTTTCCTAGAAAATCACTTTCCTTTGAAAGTGCCTTAAGTTACTTACAAGCATTCACAAATAACTCATATCTGTTTCTCTGAAAGAGAAGTAGTCTGTTCCAACACTTCAATTCACTGTGCGTAGTGAATGGAGTGTTGCTTCACTTTCTATATGCTCTCCTTTTAGAGAAAATCACTCTCTTTTGAAAGTGCCTTAAGCTACTTACAAGCATTCACAAGAAACTCACATCTGTTTCTCTGAAAGAGAAGCAGTCTGCTCCAACACTTCAATTCACTGTAAGAAGTGAATGGAGTGTTTCTTCACTTTCTAAATGCTCTCCTTTTAGAGAAAATCACTCTCTTTTGAAACTGTCTTAAGCTACTTACTAGCATTCACAAGAAACTCACATCTGTTTCTCTGAAAGAGAAGCAGTCTGTTCCAACACTTCAATTCACTGTGCAAAGGGAATGGAGTGTTGCTTCACTTTATAAATGCTGTCCTTTCAGAGAAAATCACTTTGCTTTGAAAGTGCCTTAAGCTACGTACAAGCATTCACAAAAAACTCACATCCGTTTCTCTGAAAGAGAAGATGTCTGTTCAAACACTTCAATTCACTGGGCGAAGTGAATCGAGTGTTGCTTCACTTTCTATATGCTCTCCTTTTAGAGAAAATCACTCTCTTTTGAAAATGCCTTAAGCTACTTACAAGCTTTCAGAAGAAACTCACATGCATTTTTCTGAAAGAGAAGCAGTCTTTTCCAACACTACAATTCACTGTGCCTAGTGAATGGAGTGTTGCTTCACTTTCTAAATGCTGTCCTTTCAGAGAAAAACACTTTCCTTTGAAAGTGCCTTAAGGTACTTACAAGCATTCACAAGAAACTCATATCTGTTTCTCTCAAAGAGAAGTAGTCTGTTACAACATTTCAATTCACTGTGCGTAGTGAATGGAGTGTTGCTTCACTTTCTAAATGCTGTCCTTTCAGAGTAAATCACTTTGATTTGAAAGTGCCTTAAGCTACTTACAAGCATTCACAAGAAACTCACATGCATTTTTCTGAAAGAGAAGCAGTCTGTTCCAACACTTCAATTCACTGTGCAAATTGAATGGTTGTTGCTTCACTTTCTATATGCTCTGCTTTTAGAGAAAATCACTCTCTTTGGAAACTGCCTGAAGCTACTTACAAGCATTCACAAGAAACTCACATCTGTTTCTCTGAAAGAGAAGCAGTCTGTTCCAACACTTAAATTCACTGTGCGAAGTGAATGGAGTGTTGCTTCACTTTCTAAATGCTGTCCTTTCAGAGAAAATCACTTTCCTTTGAAAGTGCCTTAAGCTACTTACAAGCATTTACAAAACACTCATATCTGTTTCTCTGAAAGAGAAGTAGTCTGTTCCAACACTTCAATTCATAGTGCGAAGTGAATGGAGTGTTGCTTCACTTCCTAAATGCAGTCCTTTCAGAGAAAATCACTTTCCTTTGAAAGTACCTTAAGCTACTTACAAGCTTTCACACAAAACTCATATCTGTTTCTCTTAAAGAGATGTAGTCTGTTCCAACACTTCAGTTCACTGTGCGTAGTGAATGGAGTGTTGCTTCACTTTCTAAATGCTGTCCTTTCAGAGAAAATCACTTTCCTTTGAAAGTGCCTTAAGCTACTTACAAGCATTCACAGCAAACTCACATGTATTTTTCTGAAAGAGAAGTAGTCTGTTCCAACACTTCAATTCACTGTGCGAAGTGAATGGAGTGTTGTTTTGCTTTCTAAATGCTGTCCTTTCAGAGAAAATCACTTTCCTTTGAAAGTGCCTTAAGCTACTTACAAGCATTCAACAGAAATTCACATGCATTTCTCTGAAAGAGAAGCAGTCTGTTCCAACACTTCAATTCACTGTGCGAAGTGAATGGAGTGTTGCTTCACTTTCTAAATGCTGTCCTTTCAGAGAAAATCACTTAGCTTTGAAAGTGCCTTAAGCTACTTACAAGCATTCAGAAGAAACTCACATTCGTTTCTCTCAAAGAGAAGCAGTCTGTTCCAACACTTCAATTCACTGGGGAAAGTGAATGGAGTGTTGCTTCACTTTCTAAATGCTGTCCTTTCAGAGAAAATCACTTTCCTTTGAAAGTGCCTTAAGCTATTTACAAGCATTCACAAGAAACTCACATGCATTTTTATGAAAGAGAAGCAGTCTGTTCCAACACTTCAATTCACTGTGCGAAGTGAATGGAGTGTTGTTTCGCTTTCTAAATGCTGTCCTTTCAGAGAAAATCACTTTCCTTTGAAAGTGCCTTAAGCTACTTACAAGCATTCAACAGAAATACACATGCATTTCCCTGAAAGAGAAGCAGTCTGTTCCAACACTTCAATTCACAGTGCGAAGTGAATGGAGTGTTGCTTCACTTTCTAAATGCTGTCCTTTCAGAGAAAATCACTTTCCTTTGAACGTGCCTAATCTACTTACAAGCATTCAACAGAAATTCACATGCGTTTCTCCTAAAGAGAAGCAGTCTGTTCCAACACTTCAATTCACTGTGCGAAGTGAATGGAGTGTTGCTTCACTTTCTAAATGCTGTCCTTTCAGAGAAAATCACTTTCCTTTGAAAGTGCCTTAAGCTACTTACAAGCATTCACAAAAAACTCATATCTGTTTCTCTGAAAGAGAAGTAGTCTGTTCCAACACTTCAATTCACTGTGCGTAGTGAATGGAGTGTTGCTTCACTTTCTAAATGCTGTCCTTTCAGAGAAAATCACTTTCCTTTGAAAGTGCCTTAAGCTACTTACAAGCATTCACAGCAAACTCACATGCATTTTTCTGAAAGAGAAGTAGTCTGTTCCAACACTTCAATTCACTGTGCGAAGTGAATGGAGTGTTGTTTCGCTTTCTAAATGCTGTCCTTTCAGAGAAAATCACTTTCCTTTGAAAGTGCCTTAAGCTACTTACAAGCATTCAACAGAAATTCACATGCGTTTCTCTGAAAGAGAAACAGTCTGTTCCAACACGTCAATTCACTGTGCGAAGTGAATGGAGTGTTGCTTCACTTTCTAAATGCTGTCCTTTCAGAGAAAATCACTTTCCTTTGAAATTGCCTTAAGCTACTTACAAGCATTCACAAGAAACTCACATCCGTTTCTCTGAAAGAGAAGCAGTATGTTCCAACACTTCAATTCACTGGGGGAAGTGAATGGAGTGTTGCTTCACTTTCTATATGCTCTCCTTTTAGTGAAAATCACTCTCTTTTGAAACTGCCTTAAGCTACTTACAAGCATTCAGAAGAAACTCACATGCATTTTTTTGAAAGTGAAGCTCTCTGTTCCAATACTTGAATTCACTGTGCGAAGTGAATGAAGTGTTGCTTCACTTTCTAAATGCTGTCCTTTCAAAGAAAATCACTTTCCTTTGAAAGTGCCTTAAGCTTCTTACAAGCATTCACAAGAAACTCACATGCATTTTTCTAAAAGAGAAGCAGTCTGTTCCAACACTTCAATTCACTGTGCGAAGTGAATGGAGTGTTGCTTCACTTTCTATATGCTCTCCTTTTAGAGAAAATCACTCTCTTTTGAAACTGCCTTAAGCTACTTACAAGCATTCACAAGAAACTCACATCTGTTTCTCTGAAAGAGAAGTAGTCTGTTCCAACACTTCAATTCACTGTGCGAAGTGAATGGAATGTTGCTTCACTTTCTAAATGGTCTCCTTTTAGAGAAAATCACTCTCTTTTTAAACTGCCTTAAGCTACTTACAAGCATTCACAAGAAACTCACATCTGTCTCTCTGAAAGAGAAGCAGTCTGTTCCAACACTTCAATTCACAGTGCGAAGTGAATGGAGTGTTGCTCACTTTCAAAATGCTGTCCTTTCAGAGAAAATCACTTTCCTTTGAAAGTGCCTTAATCTACTTACAAGCATTCAACAGAAATTCACATGCGTTTCTCCGAAAGAGAAGCAGTCTGTTCCAACACTTCAATTCACAGTGCGAAGTGAATGGAGTGTTGCTTCACTTTCCAAATGCTGTCCTTTCAGAGAAAATCACTTTCCTTTGAAAGTGCATTAAGCTACTTACAAGCATTCAGAAGAAACTCACATCCGTTTCTTTCAAAGAGAAGCAGTATGTTCCAACACTTCAATTCACTGGGGGAAGTGAATGGAGTGTTGCTTCACTTTCTATATGCTCTCCTTTTAGAGAAAATCACCCTCTTTTGAAACTGCCTTAAGCTACTTACAAGCATTCACAAGAAACTCACATGCATTTTTCTGAAAGAGAAGCAGTCTGTTCTAACACTTCAATTCACTGTGCGAAGTGAATGGAGTGTTGTTTCACTTTCTAAATGCTGTCCTTTCAGAGAAAATCACTTTCCTTTGAAAGTGCCTTAAGCTACTTAGACACATTCACAGGAAACTCCAATGCGTTTCTATGAAAGAGAAGCTGTCTGTGCCAACACTTCAATTCACTGTGCGAAGTGAATGGAGTGTTGCTTCACTTTCTAAATGCTGTCCTTTCAGAGAAAATCACTTTCCTTTGAAAGTGCCTTAAGCTACTTACAAGCATTCATCAGAAATTCACATGCGTTTCTCTGAAAGAGAAGCAGTCTGTTCCAACACGTAAATTCACTGTGCGAAGTGAATGGAGTGTAGCTTCACATTCTAAATGCTCTCATTTCAGAGAAAATCACTTTCCTTTGAAAGTGCCTTAAGCTACTTACAAGCATTCAATAGAAATTCACATGCGTTTCTCTGAAAGAGAAGCAGACTGTTCCAACACTTCAATTCACTGTGCGAAGTGAATGGAGTGTTGCTTCACTTTCTAAATGCTGTCCTTTCAGAGAAAATCACTTTCCTTTGAAAGTGCCTTAAGCTACTTACAAGCATTCAATAGAAATTCACATGTGTTTCTCTGAAAGAGAAGAAGTCTGTTTCCACACTTCAATTCACTGTGCGTAGTGAATGGAGTGTTGCTTCACTTTCTAAATGCTGTCCTTTCAGAGAAAATCACTTTGCTTTGAAAGTGCCTTAAGCTACTTACAAGCATTCACAAGAAACTCACATGCATTTTTATGAAAGAGAAGCAGTCTGTTCCAACACTTCAATTCACTGTGCGAAGTGAATGGAGTGTAGCTTCACTTTCTAAATGCTCTCATTTCAGAGAAAATCACTTTCCTTTGAAAGTGCCTTAAGCTACTTACAAGCATTCAATAGAAATTCACATGCGTTTCTCTGAAAGAGAAGCAGTCTGTTCCAACACTTCAATTCACTGTGCGAAGTGAATGGAGTGTTGCTTCACTTTCTAAATGCTGTCCTTTCAGAGAAAATCACTTTCCTTTGAAAGTGCCTTAAGCTACTTACAAGCATTCAATAGAAATTCACATGTGTTTCTCTGAAAGAGAAGAAGTCTGTTTCCACACTTCAATTCACTGTGCGTAGTGAATGGAGTGTTGCTTCACTTTCTAAATGCTGTCCTTTCAGAGAAAATCACTTTGCTTTGAAAGTGCCTTAAGCTACTTACAAGCATTCACAAGAAACTCACATGCATTTTTCTGAAAGAGAAGCAGTCTGTTCCAACACTTCAATTCACTGTGCGAAGTGAATGGAGTGTTGTTTCACTTTCTAAATGCTGTCCTTTCAGAGAAAATCACTTTCTTTGGAAGTGCCTTAAGCTACTTACAAGCATTCAACAGAAATTCACATGCGTTTCTCTGAAAGAGAAACAGTCTGTTCCAACACTTCAATTCACTGTGCGAAGTGAATGGAGTGTTGCTTCACTTTCTAAATGCTGTCCTTTCAGAGAAAATCACTTTCCTTTGAAAGTGCCTTAAGCTACTTACAAGATTCACAGGAGACTCACATCTGTTTCTCTGAAAGAGAAGCAGTCTGTTCCAACACTTCAATTCACTGTGCGTAGTGATTGGAGTGTTGCTTCACTTTCTAAATGCTGTCCTTTCAGAGAAAATCACTTTGCTTTGAAAGTGCCTTAAACTACTTACAAGCATTCACAAGAAACTCACATCTGTTTCTCTCAAAGAGAAGTAGTCTGTTCCAACACTTCAATTCACTGTGCGTAGTGAATGGAGTGTTGCTTCACTTTCTAAATGCTGTCCTTTCAGAGAAAATCACTTTCCTTTGAAAGTGCCTTAAGCTACTTACAAGCATTCACAAGAAACTCACATGCATTTTTATGAAAGAGAAGCAGTCTGTTCCAACACTTCAATTCACTGTGCGAAGTGAATGGAGTGTTGTTTCGCTTTCTAAATGCTGTCCTTTCAGAGAAAATCACTTTCCTTTGAAAGTGCCGTAAGCTACTTACAAGCATTCAACAGAAATACACATGCATTTCTCTGAAAGAGAAGTAGTCTGTTCCAACATTTCAATTCACAGTGCGAAGTGAATGGAGTGTTGCTTCACTTTCTAAATGCTGTCCTTTCCTAGAAAATCACTTTCCTTTGAAAGTGCCTTAAGTTACTTACAAGCATTCATAAATAACTCATATCTGTTTCTTTGAAAGAGAAGTAGTCTGTTCCAACACTTCAATTCACTGTGCGTAGTGAATGGAGTGTTGCTTCACTTTCTATATGCTCTCCTTTTAGAGAAAATCACTCTCTTTTGAAACTGCCTTAAGCTACTTACAAGCATTCACAAGAAACTCACATCTGTTTCTCTGAAAGAGAAGCAGTCTGTTCCAACACTTCAATTCACTGTAAGAAGTAAATGGAGTGTTGCTTCACTTTCTAAATGCTCTCCTTTTAGAGAAAATCACTCTCTTTTGAAACTGACTGAAGCTACTTACTAGCATTCACAAGAAACTCACATCTGTTTCTCTGAAAGAGAAGCAGTCTGTTCCAACACTTCAATTCACTGTGCAAAGGGAATGGAGTGTTGCTTCACTTTATAAATGCTGTCCTTTCAGAGAAAATCACTTTGCTTTGAAAGTGCCTTAAGCTACGTACAAGCATTCACAAAAAATTCACATCCGTTTCTCTGAAAGAGAAGATGTCTGTTCAAACATTTCAATTCACTGGGCGAAGTGAATCGAGTATTGCTTCACTTTCTATATGCTCTCCTTTTAGAGAAAATCACTCTCTTTTGAAAATGCCTTAAGCTACTTACAAGCTTTCAGAAGAAACTCACATGCATTTTTCTGAAAGAGAAGCAGTCTGTTCCAACACTTCAATTCACTGTGCCTAGTGAATGGAGTGTTGCTTCACTTTCTAAATGCTGTCCTTTCAGAGAAAATCACTTTCCTTTGAAAGTGCCTTAAGCTACATACAAGCATTCACAAGAAACTCATATCTGTTTCTCTCAAAGAGAAGTAGTCTGTTACAACATTTCAATTCACTGTGCGTAGTGAATGGAGTGTTGCTTCACTTTCTAAATGCTGTCCTTTCAGAGAAAATCACTTTCCTTTGAAAGTGCCTTAAGCTACTTACAAGCATTCACAAGAAACTCACATGCATTTTTATGAAAGAGAAGCAGTCTGTTCCAACACTTCAATTCACTGTGCGAAGTGAATGGAGTGTTGTTTCGCTTTCTAAATGCTGTCCTTTCAGAGAAAATCACTTTCCTTTGAAAGTGCCGTAAGCTACTTACAAGCATTCAACAGAAATACACATGCATTTCTCTGAAAGAGAAGTAGTCTGTTCCAACATTTCAATTCACAGTGCGAAGTGAATGGAGTGTTGCTTCACTTTCTAAATGCTGTCCTTTCCTAGAAAATCACTTTCCTTTGAAAGTGCCTTAAGTTACTTACAAGCATTCATAAATAATTCATATCTGTTTCTTTGAAAGAGAAGTAGTCTGTTCCAACACTTCAATTCACTGTGCGTAGTGAATGGAGTGTTGCTTCACTTTCTATATGCTCTCCTTTTAGAGAAAATCACTCTCTTTTGAAACTGCCTTAAGCTACTTACAAGCATTCACAAGAAACTCACATCTGTTTCTCTGAAAGAGAAGCAGTCTGTTCCAACACTTCAATTCACTGTAAGAAGTAAATGGAGTGTTGCTTCACTTTCTAAATGCTCTCCTTTTAGAGAAAATCACTCTCTTTTGAAACTGACTGAAGCTACTTACTAGCATTCACAAGAAACTCACATCTGTTTCTCTGAAAGAGAAGCAGTCTGTTCCAACACTTCAATTCACTGTGCAAAGGGAATGGAGTGTTGCTTCACTTTATAAATGCTGTCCTTTCAGAGAAAATCACTTTGCTTTGAAAGTGCCTTAAGCTACGTACAAGCATTCACAAAAAACTCACATCCGTTTCTCTGAAAGAGAAGATGTCTGTTCAAACATTTCAATTCACTGGGCGAAGTGAATCGAGTATTGCTTCACTTTCTATATGCTCTCCTTTTAGAGAAAATCACTCTCTTTTGAAAATGCCTTAAGCTACTTACAAGCTTTCAGAAGAAACTCACATGCATTTTTCTGAAAGAGAAGCAGTCTGTTCCAACACTTCAATTCACTGTGCCTAGTGAATGGAGTGTTGCTTCACTTTCTAAATGCTGTCCTTTCAGAGAAAATCACTTTCCTTTGAAAGTGCCTTAAGCTACATACAAGCATTCACAAGAAACTCATATCTGTTTCTCTCAAAGAGAAGTAGTCTGTTACAACATTTCAATTCACTGTGCGTAGTGAATGGAGTGTTGCTTCACTTTCTAAATGCTGTCCTTTCAGAGAAAATCACTTTCCTTTGAAAGTGCCTTAAGCTACTTACAAGCATTCACAAGAAACTCACATGCATTTTTATGAAAGAGAAGCAGTCTGTTCCAACACTTCAATTCACTGTGCGAAGTGAATGGAGTGTTGTTTCGCTTTCTAAATGCTGTCCTTTCAGAGAAAATCACTTTCCTTTGAAAGTGCCGTAAGCTACTTACAAGCATTCAACAGAAATACACATGCATTTCTCTGAAAGAGAAGTAGTCTGTTCCAACATTTCAATTCACAGTGCGAAGTGAATGGAGTGTTGCTTCACTTTCTAAATGCTGTCCTTTCCTAGAAAATCACTTTCCTTTGAAAGTGCCTTAAGTTACTTACAAGCATTCATAAATAATTCATATCTGTTTCTTTGAAAGAGAAGTAGTCTGTTCCAACACTTCAATTCACTGTGCGTAGTGAATGGAGTGTTGCTTCACTTTCTATATGCTCTCCTTTTAGAGAAAATCACTCTCTTTTGAAACTGCCTTAAGCTACTTACAAGCATTCACAAGAAACTCACATCTGTTTCTCTGAAAGAGAAGCAGTCTGTTCCAACACTTCAATTCACTGTAAGAAGTAAATGGAGTGTTGCTTCACTTTCTAAATGCTCTCCTTTTAGAGAAAATCACTCTCTTTTGAAACTGACTGAAGCTACTTACTAGCATTCACAAGAAACTCACATCTGTTTCTCTGAAAGAGAAGCAGTCTGTTCCAACACTTCAATTCACTGTGCAAAGGGAATGGAGTGTTGCTTCACTTTATAAATGCTGTCCTTTCAGAGAAAATCACTTTGCTTTGAAAGTGCCTTAAGCTACGTACAAGCATTCACAAAAAACTCACATCCGTTTCTCTGAAAGAGAAGATGTCTGTTCAAACATTTCAATTCACTGGGCGAAGTGAATCGAGTATTGCTTCACTTTCTATATGCTCTCCTTTTAGAGAAAATCACTCTCTTTTGAAAATGCCTTAAGCTACTTACAAGCTTTCAGAAGAAACTCACATGCATTTTTCTGAAAGAGAAGCAGTCTGTTCCAACACTTCAATTCACTGTGCCTAGTGAATGGAGTGTTGCTTCACTTTCTAAATGCTGTCCTTTCAGAGAAAATCACTTTCCTTTGAAAGTGCCTTAAGCTACATACAAGCATTCACAAGAAACTCATATCTGTTTCTCTCAAAGAGAAGTAGTCTGTTACAACATTTCAATTCACTGTGCGTAGTGAATGGAGTGTTGCTTCACTTTCTAAATGCTGTCCTTTCAGAGAAAATCACTTTGATTTGAAAGTGCCTTAAGCTACTTACAAGCATTCACAAGAAACTCACATGCATTTTTCTGAAGGAGAAGCAGTCTGTTCCAACACTTCAATTCACTGTGCAAATTGAATGGTTGTTGCTTCACTTTCTATATGCTCTGCTTTTAGAGAAAATCACTCTCTTTTGAAAGTGCCTTAAGCTACTTACAAGCTTTCACACAAAACTCATATCTGTTTCTCTGAAAGAGAAGTAGTCTGTTCCAACACTTCAGTTCACTGTGCGTAGTGAATGGAGTGTTGCTTCACTTTCTAAATGCTGTCCTTTCAGAGAAAATCACTTTCCTTTGAAAGTGCCTTAAGCTACTTACAAGCATTCACAGCAAACTCACATGTATTTTTCTGAAAGAGAAGTAGTCTGTTCCAACACTTCAATTCACTGTGCGAAGTGAATGGAGTGTTGTTTTGCTTTCTAAATGCTGTACTTTCAGAGAAAATCACTTTCCTTTGAAAGTGCCTTAAGCTACTTACAAGCATTCAACAGAAATTCACATGCATTTCTCTGAAAGAGAAGCAGTCTGTTCCAACACTTCAATTCACTGTGCGAAGTGAATGGAGTGTTGCTTCACTTTCTAAATGCTGTCCTTTCAGAGAAAATCACTTAGCTTTGAAAGTGCCTTAAGCTACTTACAAGCATTCAGAAGAAACTCACATCCGTTTCTCTCAAAGAGAAGCAGTCTGTTCCAACACTTCAATTCACTGGGGAAAGTGAATGGAGTGTTGCTTCACTTTCTAAATGCTGTCCTTTCAGAGAAAATAACTTTCCTTTGAAAGTGCCTTAAGCTACTTACAAGCATTCACAAGAAACTCACATGCATTTTTATGAAAGAGAAGCAGTCTGTTCAAACACTTCAATTCACTGTGCGAAGTGAATGGAGTGTTGTTTCGCTTTCTAAATGCTGTCCTTTCAGAGAAAATCACTTTCCTTTGAAAGTGCCTTAAGCTACTTACAAGCATTCAACAGAAATACACATGCATTTCCCTGAAAGAGAAGCAGTCTGTTCCAACACTTCAATTCACTGTGCGAAGTGAATGGAGTGTTGCTTCACTTTCTAAATGCTGTCCTTTCAGAGAAAATCACTTTCCTTTGAAAGTGCCTAATCTACTTACAAGCATTCAACAGAAATTCACATGCGTTTCTCCTAAAGAGAAGCAGTCTGTTCCAGCACTTCAATTCATAGTGCGAAGTGAATGGAGTGTTGCTTCACTTTCTCAATGCTGTCCTTTCAGAGAAAATCACTTTCCTTTGAAAGTGCCTTAAGCTACTTACAAGCATTCACAAAAAACTCATATCTGTTTCTCTGAAAGAGAAATAGTCTGTTCCAACACTTCAATTCACTGTGCGTAGTGAATGGAGTGTTGCTTCACTTTCTAAATGCTGTCATTTCAGAGGAAATCACTTTCCTTTGAAAGTGCCTTAAGCTACTTACAAGCATTCAACAGAAATTCACATCCGTTTCTCTGAAAGAGAAGCAGTCTGCTCCAACACTTCAATTCACTGGGGGAAGTGAATGGATTGTTGCTTCACTTTCTATATGCTCTCATTTTAGAGAAAATCACTCTCTTTTGAAACTGCCTTAAGCTATTTACAAGCATTCACAAGAAACTCACATGCATTTTTTTCAAAGTGAAGCTCTCTGTTCCAACACTTGAATTCACTGTGCGAAGTGAATGGAGTGTTCCTTCACTTTCTAAATACTGTCCTTTCAGAGAAAATCACTTTCCTTTGAAAGTGCCTTAAGCTACTTACAAGCATTAACAAGAAACTCACATTCGTTTCTCTGAAAGAGAAGCAGTCTGTTCCAACACTTCAATTCACAGTGCTAAGTGAAATGAGTGTTGCTTCACTTTCTAAATGCTGTCCTTTCAGAGAAAATCACTTTCCTTTGAAAGTGCCTTAAGTTACTTACAAGCATTCACAAAAAACTCATATCTGTCTCTCTGAAAGAGAAGTAGTCTGTTCCAACACTTCAATTCACTGTGAGTAGTGAATGGAGTGTTGCTTCACGTTCTAAATGCTGTCCTTTCAGAGAAAATCACTTTCCTATGAAAGTGCCTTAAGCTACTTACAAGCATTCACAAGAAACTCACATGCATTTTTCTGAAAGAGAAGCAGTCTGTTCCAACACTTCAATTCACTGTGCGAAGTGAATGGAGTGTTATTTCACTTTCTAAATGCTGTCCTTTCAGAGAAAATCACTTTTCTTTGAAAGTGCCTTAAGCTACTTACAAGCATTCACAAGAAACTCACACGCATTTTTCCGAAAGAGTAGCTGTTTATTCCAACACTTCAATTCACTGTGCGAAGTGAATGGAGTGTTGCTTCACTTTCTATATGCTCTTGTTTAGAGAAAATCACTCTCTTTTGAAACTGCCTTAAGCTACTTACAAGCATTCACAAGAAACTCACATCTGTTTCTCTGAAAGAGAAGCAGTCTGTTCCAACACTTCAATTCACTTTGCGAAGTGAATGGAGTGTTGCTTCACTTTCTAAATGCTCTCCTTTTAGAGAAAATCACTCTCTTTTGAAAATGCCTTAATCTACTTACAAGCATTCACAAGAAACTCACATGCATTTTTCGGAAAGAAAAGCAGTCTGTTCCAACACTTCAATTCACTGTGCGAAGTGAATGGAGTGTTGCTTCACTTTCTAAATGCTGTCCTTTCAGAGAAAATCACTTTCCTTTGAAAGTGCCTTAAGCTGCTTACAAGCATTCAATAGAAATTCACATGTGTTTCTCTCAAAGAGAAGTAGTCTGTTTCTACACTTCAATTCACTGTGCGTAGTGAATGGAGTGTTGCTTCACTTTCTAAATTCTGTCCTTTCAGAGAAAATCACTTTGCTTTGAAAGTGCCTTAAGCTATTTACAAGCATTCACATGAAACTCACATGCATTTTTCTGAAAGAGAAGCAGTCTGTTCCAACACTTCAATTCACTGTGCGAAGTGAATGGAGAGTTGTTTCACTTTCTAAATGCTGTCCTTTCAGAGAAAATCACTTTCCTTTGAAAGTGCCTTAAGCTACTTACAAGCATTCACAAGAAACTCACACGCATTTTTCTGAAAGAGAAGCTGTTTGTTCCAACACTTCAATTCACTGTGCGAAGTGAATGGAGTGTTGCTTCACTTTCTATATGCTCTCCTTTTAGAGAAAATCACTCTCTTTTGAAACTGCCTTAAGCTACTTACAAGCATTCACAAGAAACTCACATCTGTTTCTCTGAAAGAGAAACAGTCTGTTCCAACACTTCAATTCACTGTGCGTAGTGAATGGAGTGTTGCTTCACTTTCTAAATGCTGTCCTTTCAGAGAAAATCACTTTCCTTTGAAAGTTCCTTAAGCTACTTACAAGCATTCACAAGAAAATCACATGCATTTTTCTGAAAGAGAAGCAGTCTGTTCCAACACTTCAATTCACTGTGCGAAGTGAATGGAGTGCTGTTTCGCTTTCTAAATGCTGTCCTTTTAGAGAAAATCACTTTCCTTTGAAAGTGCCTTAAGCTACTTACAAGCATTCAACCGAAATTCACATGCGTTTCTCTGAAAGAGAAACAGTCTGTTCCAACACTTCAATTCACTGTGCGAAGTGAATGGAGTGTTGCTTCACTTTCTAAATGCTGTCCTTTCCTCGAAAATCACTTTCCTTTGAAAGTGCCTTAAGCTACTTACAAGCATTCACAAGAAACTCACAAGCATTTTTCTGAAAGAGAAGCCGTCTGTTCCAACACTTCAATTCAGTGTGCGAAGTGAATGGAGTGTTGCTTCACTTTCTAAATGCTGTCCTTTCAGAGAAAATCACTTTGCTTTGAAAGTGCCTTAAGCTACTTACAAGCATTCACAAGAAACTCACATCCATTTCTCTGAAAGAGAAGCAGTCTGTTCCAACACTTCAATTCACAGTGCGAAGTGAATGGAGTGGTGCTTCACTTTCTAAATGCTGTCCTTTCAGAGAAAATCACTTTCCTTTGAAAGTGCCTAATCTACTTACAAGCATTCAACAGAAATTCACATGTGTTTCTCCTAAAGAGAAGCAGTCTGTTCCAACACTTCAATTCATAGTGCGAAGTGAATGGAGTGTTGCTTCACTTTCTAAATGCTGTCCTTTCAGAGAAAATCACTTTCCTTTGAAAGTGCCTTAAGCTACTTACAAGCATTCACAAAAAACTCATATCTGTTTCTCTGAAAGAGAAGTAGTCTGTTCCAACACTTCAATTCATTGTGCGTAGTGAATGGAGTGTTGCTTCACTTTCTAAATGCTGTCCTTTCAGAGAAAATCACTTTGCTTTGAAAGTGCTTTAAGCTACTTACAAGCATTCACAGCAAACTCACATGCATTTTTCTGAAAGAGAAGTAGTCTGTTCCAACACTTCAATTCACTGTGCGAAGTGAATGGAGTGTTGTTTCGCTTTCTAAATGCTGTCCTTTCAGAGAAAATCACTTTCCTTTGAAAGTGCCTTAAGCTACTTACAAGCATTCAACAGAAATTCACATGCGTTTCTCTGAAAGAGAAACAGTCTGTTCCAACACTTCAATTCACTGTGCGAAGTGAATGGAGTGTTGCTTCACTTTCTAAATGCTGTCCTTTCCGAGAAAATCACTTTCCTTTGAAAGTGCCTTAAGCTACTTACAAGCATTCACAGCAAACTCACATGCATTTTTTTGAAAGTGAAGCTCTCTGTTCCAATACTTGAATTCACTGTGCGAAGTGAATGGAGTGTTCCTTCACTTTCTAAATGCTGTCCTTTCAGAGAAAATCACTTTCCTTTGAAAGTGCCTTAAGCTACTTACAAGCATTCACAGCAAACTCACATGCATTTTTCTGAAAGAGAAGTAGTCTGTTCCAACACTTCAATTCCCTGTGCGAAGTGAATGGAGTGTTGTTTCGCTTTCTAAATGCTGTCCTTTCAGAGAAAATCACTTTCTTTTGAAAGTGCCTTAAGCTACTTACAAGCATTCAACAGAAATTCACATGCGTTTCTCTGAAAGAGAAACAGTCTGTTCCAACACTTCAATTCACTGTGCGTAGTGAATGGAGTGTTGCTTCACTTTCTAAATGCTGTCCTTTCCGAGAAAATCACTTTCCTTTGAAAGTGATTTAAGCTACTTACAAGCATTCACAAGAAACTCACATCCGTTTCTCTGAAAGAGAAGCAGTCTGTTCCAACACTTCAATTCACTGGGGGAAGTGAATGGAGTGTTGCTTCACTCTCTACATGCTCTCCTTTTAGAGAAAATCACTCTCTTTTGAAACTGCCTTAAGCTACTTACAAGCATTCACAAGAAACTCACATCTGTTTCTCTGAAAGAGAAGCAGTGTGTTCCAACACTTCAATTCACTGTGCGTAGTGAATGGAGTGTTGCTTCACTTTCTAAATGCTGTCCTTTCAGAGAATATCACTTTCATTGAAAGTGCCTTAAGGTACTTACAGGCATTCACAAGAAACTCATATCTGTTTCTCTCAAAGAGAAGTAGTCTGTTCCCACACTTCAATTCACTGTGCGTAGTGAATGGAGTGTTGCTTCACTTTCTAAATGCTGTCATTCAGAGAAAATCACTTTCCTTTGAAAGTGCCTTAAGCTACTTACAAGCATTCACAAAAAAGTCACATGCATTTTTCTGAAAGAGAAGCAGTCTGTTCCAACACTTCAATTCACTGTGCGAAGTGAATGGAGTGTTGTTTCGCTTTCTAAATGCTGTCCTTTCAGAGAAAATCACTTTCCTTTGAAAGTGCCTTAAGCTACTTACAAGCATTCACAAGAAACTCACACGCATTTTTCTGAAAGAGAAGCTGTTTGTTCCAACACTTCAATTCACTGTGCGAAGTGAATGGAGTGTTGCTTCACTTTCTATATGCTCTCCTTTTAGAGAAAATAACTCTCTTTTGAAACTGCCTTAAGCTACTTACAAGCATTCACAAGAAACACACATCTGTTTCTCTGAAAGAGAAGCAGTCTGTTCCAACACTTCAATTCAGTGTGCGTAGTGAATGGAGTGTTGCTTCACTTTCTAAATGCTCTCCTTTCAAAGAAAATCACTTTCCTTTGAAAGTGCCTTAAGCTACTTACAAGCATTCAACAGAAATTCACATGCGTTTCTCTGAAAGAGAAACAGTTTGTTCCAACACTTCAATTCACTGTGCGAAGTGAATGGAGTGTTGCTTCACTTTCTAAATGCTGTCCTTTCCGAGAAAATCACTTTCCTTTGAAAGTATCTTAAGCTACTTACAAGCATTCAAAAGAAACTCACATCCGTTTCTCTGAAAGAGAAGCAGTCTGTTCCAACACTTCAATTCACTGCGGGAAGAGAATGGAGTGTTGCTTCACTTTCTATATGCTCTCCTTTTAGAGAAAATCACTCTCTTTTGAAACTGCCTTAAGCTACTTACAAGCATTCAGAAGAAACTCACATGCATTTTTTTGAAAGTGAAGCTCTCTGTTCCAATACTTGAATTCACTGTGCGAAGTGAATGGAGTGTTCCTTCACTTTCTAAATACTGTCCTTTCAGAGAAAATCACTTTCCTTTGAAAGTGCCTTAAGCTACTTACAAGCATTCACAAGAAACTCACATGCGTTTCTCTGAAAGAGAAGCAGTCTGTTCCAACACTTCAATTCACAGTGCGAAGTGAATGGAGTGTTGCTTCACTTTCTAAATGCTGTCCTTTCAGAGAAAATCACTTTCCTTTGAAAGTGCCTTAAGTTACTTACAAACATTCACAAAAAACTCATATCTGTCTCTCTGAAAAAGAAGTAGTCTGTTCCAACACTCCAATTCACTGTGCGTAGTGAATGGAGTGTTGCTTCACTTTCTAAATGCTGTCCTTTCAGAGAAAATCACTTTCCTTTGAAAGTGCCTTAAGCTACTTACAAGCATTCACAAGAAACTCACATCTGTTTCTCTGAAAGAGAAGCAGTCTGTTCCAACACTTCAATTCACTGTGCGAAGTGAATGGAGTGTTGCTTCACTTTCTATATGCTCTCCTTTTAGAGAAAATCACTCTCTTTTGAAACTGCCTTAAGCTACTTACAAGCATTCACAAGAAACTCACATCTGTTTCTCTGAAAGAGAAGCAGTCTGTTCCAACACTTCAATTCACTGTGCGAAGTGAATGGAGTGTTGCTTCACTTTCTAAATGCTCTCCTTTTAGAGAAAATCACTCTCTTTTGAAACTGCCTTAAGCTACTTACAAGCATTCACAAGAAACTCACATCTGTCTCTCTGAAAAAGAAGCAGTCTGTTCCAACACTTCAATTCACTGTGCGAAGGGAATGGAGTGTTGCTTCACTTTATAAATGCTGTCCTTTCAGAGAAAATCACTTTCCTTTAAAAGTGCCTTAAGCTACTTACAAGCATTCAACAGAAATACACATCCGTTTCTCTGAAAGAGAAGCAGTCTGTTCCAACACTTCAATTCACAGTGCGAAGTGAATGGAGTGTTGCTTCACTTTCTAAATGCTGTCCTTTCAGAGAAAATCACTTTCCTTTGAAAGTGCCTTAAGGTACTTACAAGCATTAAACAGAAATTCACATGCGTTTCTCTGAAAGAGAAACAGTCTGTTCCAACACTTCAATTCACTGTGCGAAGTGAATGGAGTGTTGCTTCACTTTCTAAATGGTGTCCTTTCCGAGAAAGTCACTTTCCTTTGACAGTGTCTTAAGCTACTTACAAGCATTCACAAGAAACTCACATGCATTTTTCTGAAAGAGAAGCAGTCTGTTCCAACACTTCAATTCACTGTGCGAAGTGATTGGAGTGTTGTTTCACTTTCTAAATGCTGTCCTTTCAGAGAAAATAACTTTCCTTTGAAAGTGCCTTAAGCTACTTACAAGCATTCACAAGAAACTCACACGCATTTTTCTGAAAGAGAAGCTGTTTGTTCCAACACTTCAATTCACTGTGCGAAGTGAATGGAGTGTTGCTTCACTTTCTATATGCTCTCCTTTTAGAGAAAATCACTCTGTTTTGAAACTGCCTTAAGCTACTTACAAGCATTCACAAGAAACTCACATCTGTTTCTCTGAAAGAGAAGCCGTCTGTTCCAACACTTCAATTCACTGTGCGAAGTGAATGGAGTGTTGCTTCACTTTCTAAATGCTGTCCTTTCAGAGAAAATCACTTTCCTTTTAAAGTGCCTTAAGGTACTTACAAGCATTCACATGAAACTCATATCTGTTTCTCTCAAAGAGAAGTAGTCTGTTCCAACACTTCAATTCACTGTGCGTAGTGAATGGAGTGTTGCTTCACTTTCTAAATGCTGTCCTTTCAGAGAAAATCACTTTCCTTTGAAAGTGCCTTAAGCTACTTACAAACATTCACAAGAAACTCACATGCGTTTCTCTGAAAGTGAAACAGTCTGTTCCAACACTTCAATTCACTGTGCGAAGTAAATGGAGTGTTGCTTCACTTTCTAAATGCTGTCCTTTCCTAGAAAAATCACTTTCCTTTAAATGCCTTAAGCTACTTAAAAGCATTCACAAATAACTCATATCTGTTTCTCTGAAAGAAAAGTAGTCTGTTCCAACACTTCAATTCACTGTGCATAGTGAATGGAGTGTTGCTTCACTTTCTATATGCTCTCCTTTTAGAGAAAATCACTCTCTTTTGAAACTGCCTTAAGCTACTTACAAGCATTCACAAGAAACTCACATCTGTTTCTCTGAAAGAGAAGCAGTCTGTTCCAATACTTCAATTCACTGTAAGAAGTGAATGGAGTGTTGCTTCACTTTCTAAATGCTCTCCTTTTAGAGAAAATCACTCTCTTTTGAAACTGTCTTAAGCTACTTTCTAGCATTCACAAGAAACTCACATCTGTTTCTCTGAAAGAGAAGCAGTCTGTTCAAAAACTTCAATTCACTGTGCAAAGAGAATGGAGCGTTCCTTCACTTTATAAATGCTGTCCTTTCAGAGAAAATCACTTTGCTTTGAAAGTGCCTTAAGCTACGTACAAGCATTCACAAAAAACTCACATCCGTTTCTCTGAAAGAGAAGATGCATGTTCCAACACTTCAATTCACTGTGCGTAGTGAATGGAGTGTAGCTTCACTTTCTAAATGCTCTCCTTTCAGAGAAAATCACTTTCCTTTGAAAGTGCCTTAAGCTACTTACAAGCATTCAATAGAAATTCACATGCGTTTCTCTGAAAGAGAAGTGGTCTGTTTCCACACTTCAATTCACTGTGCGTAGTGAATGGAGTGTTGCTTCACTTTCTAAATGCTGTCCTTTCAGAGAAAATCACTTTCCTTTGAAAGTGCCTTAAGCTACTTACAAGCATTCACAAGAAACTCACATGCATTTTTCTGAAAGAGAAGCAGTCTGTTCCAACACTTCAATTCACTGTGCGAAGTGAATGGAGTGTTGTTTCACTTTCTAAATGCTGTCCTTTCAGAGAAAATCACTTTCCTTTGAAAGTGCCTTAAGCTACTTACAAGCATTCAACAGAAATTCACATGCGTTTCTCTGAAAGAGAAACAGTCTGTTCCAACACTTCAATTCACTGTGCGTAGTGAATGGAGTGTTTCTTCACTTTCTAAATGCTGTCCTTTCAGAGAAAATCACTTTTCTTTGAAAGTGCCTTAAGGTACTTACAAGCATTCACAAGAAACTCATATCTGTTTCTCTCAAAGAGAAGTAGTCTGTTCCAACACTTCAATTCACTGTGCGTAGTAAATGGAGTGTTGCTTCACTTTCTAAATGCTGTCCTATCAGAGAAAATCACTTTCCTTTGAAAGTGCCTTAAGCTACTTACAAGCATTCACAAGAAAGTCACATGCATTTTTATTAAAGAGAAGCAGTCTGTTCCAACACTTCAATTCACTGTGCGAAGTGAATGGAGTGTTGTTTCGCTTTCTAAATGCTGTCCTTTCAGAGAAAATCACTTTCCTTTGAAAGTGCCTTAAGCTACTTACAAGCATTCAACAGAAATACACATGCATTTCTCTGAAAGAGAAGCAGTCTGTTCCAACACTTCAATTCACAGTGCGAAGTGAATGGAGTGTTGCTTCACTTGCTAAATGCTGTCCTTTCAGAGAAAATCACTTTCCTTTGAAAGTTCCTTAAGCTACTTACAAGCATTCACAAAAAACTCATATCTGTTTCTCTGAAAGAGAAGTAGTCTGTTCCAACACTTCAATTCACTGTGCGTAGTGAATGGAGTGTTGCTTCACTTTCTAAATGCTGTCCTTTCAGAGAAAATCACTTTGCTTTGAAAGTGCCCTAAGCTACTTACAAGCATTCACAGCAAACTCACATGCATTTTTCTGAAAGAGAAGTAGTCTGTTCCAAAACTTCAATTTACTGTGCGAAGTGAATGGAGTGTTGCTTCACTTTCTAAATGCTGTCCTTTAAGAGAAAATCACTTTCCTTTGAAAGTGCCTTAAGCTACTTACAAGCATTCAACAGAAATTCACATGCGTTTCTCTGAAAGAGAAACAGTCTGTTCCAACACTTCAATTCACTGTGCAAAGTGAATGGAGTGTTGCTTCACTTTCTAAATGCTGTCCTTTCCTAGAAAATCACTTTCCTTTGAAAGTGCCTTAAGCTACTTACAAGCATTCACAAGAAACTCACATCCATTTCTCTGAAAGAGAAGCAGTCTGCTCCAACACTTCAATTCACTGGGGGAAGTGAATGGAGTGTTGCTTCACTTTCTATATGCTCTCATTTTAGAGAAAATCACTCTCTTTTGAAACTGCCTTAAGCTACTAACAAGCATTCACAAGAAACTCACATGCATTTTTTTCAAAGTGAAGCTCTCTGTTCCAACACTTGAATTCACTGTGCGAAGTGAATGGAGTGTTCCTTCACTTTCTAAATACTGTCCTTTCAGAGAAAATCTCTTTCCTTTGAAAGTGCCTTAAGCTACGTACAAGCATTAACAAGAAACTCACATGCGTTTCTCTGAAAGAGAAGCAGTCTGTTCCAACACTTCAATTCACAGTGCTAAGTGAATGGAGTGTTGCTTCACTTTCTAAATGCTGTCCTTTCAGTGAAAATCACTTTCCTTTGAAAGTGCCTTAAGTTACTTACAAGCATTCACAAAAAACTCATATCTGTCTCTCTGAAAGAGAAGTAGTCTGTTCCAACACTTCAATTCACTGTGAGTAGTGAATGGAGTGTTGCTTCACTTTTTAAATGCTGTCCTTTCAGAGAAAATCACTTTCCTTTGAAAGTGCCTTAAGCTACTTACAAGCATTCACAAGAAACTCACATGCATTTTTCTGAAAGAGAAGGAGTCTGTTCCAACACTTCAATTCACTGTGCGAAGTGAATGGAGTGTTGTTTCACTTTCTAAATGCTGTTCTTTCAGAGAAAATCACTTTCCTTTGAAAGTGCCTTAAGCTACTTACAAGCATTCACAAGAAACTCACACGCATTTTTCCGAAAGAGAAGCTGTTTATTCCAACACTTCAATTCACTGTGCGAAGTGAATGGAGTGTTGCTTCACTTTCTATATGCTCTCCTTTTAGAGAAAATCACTCTTTTTTCAAACTGCCTTAAGCTACTTACAAGCATTCACAAGAAACTCACATCTGATTCTCTGAAAGAGAAACAGTCTGTTCCAACACTTCAATTCACTGTGCGTAGTGAATGGAGTGTTGCTTCACTTTCTAAATGCTGTCCTTTCAGAGAAAATCACTTTCCTTTGAAAGTGCCTTAAGGTACTTACAAACATTCACAAGAAACTCATATCTGTTTCTATCAAAGAGAAGTAGTCTGTTCCAACACTTCAATTCACTGTGCGTAGTGAATGGAGTGTTGCTTCACTTTCTAAATGCTGTCCTTTCAGAGAAAATCACTTTCCTTTGAAAGTGCCTTAAGCTACTTACAAGCATTCACAAGAAAATCACATGCATTTTTCTGAAAGAGAAGCAGTCTGTTCCAACACTTCAATTCACTGTGCGAAGTGAATGGAGTGTTGCTTCACTTTCTAAATGCTGTCCTTTCAGAGAAAATCACTTTCCTTTGAAAGTGCCTTAATCTACTTACAAGCATTCAGCAGAAATTCACATGCGTTTCTCCGAAAGAGAAGCAGTCTGTTCCAACACTTCAATTCACAGTGCGAAGTGAATGGAGTGTTGCCTCACTTTCCAAATGCTGTCCTTTCAGAGAAAATCACATTCCTTTGAAAGTGCCTTAAGCTACTTACAAGCATTCACAAAAAACTCATATCTGTTTCTATCAAAGAGAAGTAGTCTGTTCCAACACTTCAATTCACTGTGCGTAGTGAATGGAGTGTTGCTTCACTTTCTAAATGCTGTCCTTTCAGAGAAAATCACTTTCCTTTGAAAGTGCCTTAAGCTACTTACAATCATTCACAGCAAACTCACATGCATTTTTCTGAAAAAAGAGTTCTGTTCCAACACTTCAATTCACTGTGCGAAGTGAATGGAGTGTTGTTTCGCTTTCTAAATGCTGTCCTTTCAGAGAAAATCACTTTCCTTTGAAAGTGCCTTAAGATACTTACAAGCATTAAACAGAAATTCACATGCGTTTCTCTGAAAGAGAAACAGTCTGTTCCAACACTTCAATTCACTGTGCGAAGTGAATGGAGTGTTGCTTCACTTTCTAAATGCTGTCCTTTTCGAGAAAGTCACTTTCCTTTGAAAGTGCCTTAAGCTACTTACAAGCATTCACAAGAAACGCACATGCATTTTTCGGAAAGAAAAGCAGTCTGTTCCAACACTTCAATTCACTGTGCGTAGTGAATGGAGTGTTGCTTCACTTTCTAAATGCTGTCCTTTCAGAGAAAAACACTTTCCTTTGAAAGTGCCTTAAGCTGCTTACAAGCATTCAATAGAAATTCACATGCGTTTCTCTCAAAGAGAAGTAGTCTGTTTCCACACTTCAATTCACTGTGCGAAGTGAATGGAGTGTTGCTTCACTTTCTATATGCTCTCCTTTTAGAGAAAATCACTCTCATTTGAAACTGCCTTAAGCTACTTACAAGCATTCACATGAAACTCACATCTGATTCTCTGAAAGAGAAACAGTCTGTTCCAACACTTCAATTCACTGTGCGTAGTGAATGGAGTGTTGCTTCACTTTCTAAATGCTGTCCTTTCAGAGAAAATCACTTTCCTTTGAAAGTGCCTTAAGGTACTTACAAGCATTCACAAGAAACTCATATCTGTTTCTATCAAAGAGAAGTAGTCTGTTCCAACACTTCAATTCACTGTGCGTAGTGAAAGGAGTGTTGCTTCACTTTCTAAATGCTGTCCTTTCAGAGAAAATCACTTTCCTTTGAAAGTGCCTTAAGCTACTTACAAGCATTCACAAGAAAATCACATGCATTTTTCTGAAAGAGAAGCAGTCTGTTCCAACACTTCAATTCACTGTGCGAAGTGAATGGAGTGTTGTTTCGCTTTCTAAATGCTGTCCTTTCAGAGAAAATCACTTTCCTTTGAAAGTGCCTTAAGCTACTTACAAGCATTCAACAGAAATTCACATGCGTTTCTCTAAAAGAGAAACAGTCTGTTCCAACACTTCAATTCACTGTGCGTAGTGAATGGAGTGTTGCTTCCCTTTCTAAATGCTGTCCTTTCCTAGAAAATCACTTTCCTTTGAAAGTGCCTTAAGCTACTTACAAGCATTCACAAGAAACTCACATGCATTTTTCTGAAAGAGAAGCCGTCTGTTCCAACACTTCAATTCACTGTGCGTAGTGAATGGAGTGTTGCTTCACTTTCTAAATGCTGTCCTTTCAGAGAAAATCACTTTCCTTTGAAAGTGCCTTAAGCTACTTACAAGCATTCACAAGAAAATCACATGCATTTTTCTGAAAGAGAAGCAGTCTGTTCCAACACTTCAATTCACTGTGCGAAGTGAATGGAGTGTTGTTTCGCTTTCTAAATGCTGTCCTTTCAGAGAAAATCACTTTCCTTTGAAAGTGCCTTAAGCTACTTACAAGCATTCAACAGAAATTCACATGCGTTTCTCTAAAAGAGAAACAGTCTGTTCCAACACTTCAATTCACTGTGCGAAGTGAATGGAGTGTTGCTTCACTTTCTAAATGCTGTCCTTTCCTAGAAAATCACTTTCCTTTGAAAGTGCCTTAAGCTACTTACAAGCATTCACAAGAAACTCACATGCATTTTTCTGAAAGAGAAGCCGTCTGTTCCAACACTTCAATTCACTGTGCGAAGTGAATGGAGTGTTGCTTCACTTTCTAAATGCTGTCCTTTCAGAGAAAATCACTTTGCTTTGAAAGTGCCTTAAGCTACTTACAAGCATTCAGAAGAAACTCACATCCGTTTCTCTTAAAGAGAAGCAGTCTGTTCCAACACTTCAATTCACAGTGCGAAGTGAATGGAGTGTTGCTTCACTTTCTAAATGCTGTCCTTTCAGAGAAAGTCACTTTCCTTTGAAAGTGCCTAATCTACTTACAAGCATTCAACAGAAATTCACATGCGTTTCTCCTAAAGAGAAGCAGTCTGTTCCAACACTTCAATTCATAGTGCGAAGTGAATGGAGTGTTGCTTCACTTTATAAATGCTGTCCTTTCAGAGAAAATCACTTTCCTTTGAAAGTGCCTTAAGCTACTTACAAGCATTCACAAAAAACTCATATCTGTTTCTCTGAAAGAGAAGTAGTCTGTTCCAACACTTCAATTCATTGTGCGTAGTGAATGGAGTGTTGCTTCACTTTCTAAATGCTGTCCTTTCAGAGAAAATCACTTTCCTTTGAAAGTGCTTTAATCTACTTACAAGCATTCACAGCAAACTCACATGCATTTTTCTGAAAGAGAAGTAGTCTGTTCCAACACTTCAATTCACTGTGCGAAGTGAATGGAGTGTTGTTTCGCTTTCTAAATGCTGTCCTTTCAGAGAAAATCACTTTCCTTTGAAAGTGCCTTAAGCTACTTACAAGCATTCACAGCAAACTCACATGCATTTTTCTGAAAGAGAAGTAGTCTGTTCCAAAACTTCAATTTACTGTGCGAAGTGAATGGAGTGTTGCTACACTTTCTAAATGCTGTCCTTTAAGAGAAAATCACTTTCCTTTGAAAGTGCCTTAAGCTACTTACAAGCATTCAACAGAAATTCACATGCGTTTCTCTGAAAGAGAAACAGTCTGTTCCAACACTTCAATTCACTGTGCGAAGTGAATGGAGTGTTGCTTCACTTTCTAAATGCTGTCTTTTCGAGAAAGTCACTTTCCTTTGAAAGTGCCTTAAGCTACTTACAAGCATTCACAAGAAACTCACATGCATTTTTCGGAAAGAAAAGCAGTCTGTTCCAACACTTCAATTCACTGTGCGTAGTGAATGGAGTGTTGCTTCACTTTCTAAATGCTGTCCTTTCAGAGAAAAACACTTTCCTTTGAAAGTGCCTTAAGCTGCTTACAAGCATTCAATAGAAATTCACATGTGTTTCTCTCAAAGAGAAGTAGTCTGTTTCCACACTTCAATTCACTGTGCGAAGTGAATGGAGTGTTGCTTCACTTTCTATATGCTCTCCTTTTAGAGAAAATCACTCTCTTTTGAAACTGCCTTAAGCTACTTACAAGCATTCACAAGAAACTCACATCTGTTTCTCTGAAAGAGAAGCAGTCTGTTCCAATACTTCAATTCACTGTAAGAAGTGAATGGAGTGTTGCTTCACTTTCTAAATGCTCTCCTTTTAGAGAAAATCACTCTCTTTTGAAACTGTCTTAAGCTACTTTCTAGCATTCACAAGAAACTCACATCTGTTTCTCTGAAAGAGAAGCAGTCTGTTCCAAAACTTCAATTCACTGTGCAAAGGGAATGGAGTGTTGCTACACTTTATAAATGCTGTCCTTTCAGAGAAAATCACTTTGCTTTGAAAGTGCCTTAAGCTACGTACAAGCATTCACAAAAAACTCACATCCGTTTCTCTGAAAGAGAAGATGCATGTTCCAACACTTCAATTCACTGTGCGTAGTGAATGGAGTGTAGCTTCACTTTCTAAATGCTCTCCTTTCAGAGAAAATCAATTTCCTTTGAAAGTGCCTTAAGCTACTTACAAGCATTCAATAGAAATTCACATGCGTTTCTCTGAAAGAGAAGTGGTCTGTTTCCACACTTCAATTCACTGTGCGTAGTGAATGGAGTGTTGCTTCACTTTCTAAATGCTGTCCTTTCAGAGAAAATCACATTCCTTTGAAAGTGCCTTAAGCTACTTACAAGCATTCACAAGAAACTCACATGCATTTTTCTGAAAGAGAAGCAGTCTGTTCCAACACTTCAATTCACTGTGCGAAGTGAATGGAGTGTTGCTTCACTTTCTAAATGCTGTCCTTTCAGAGAAAATCACTTTCCTTTGAAAGTGCCTTAAGCTACTTACAAGCATTCAACAGAAATTCACATGCGTTTCTCTGAAAGAGAAACAGTCTGTTCCAACACTTCAATTCACTGTGCGTAGTGAATGGAGTGTTTCTTCACTTTCTAAATGCTGTCCTTTCAGAGAAAATCACTTTTCTTTGAAAGTGCCTTAAGGTACTTACAAGCATTCACAAGAAACTCATATCTGTTTCTATCAAAGAGAAGTAGTCTGTTCCAACACTTCAATTCACTGTGCGTAGTGAAAGGAGTGTTGCTTCACTTTCTAAATGCTGTCCTTTCAGAGAAAATCACTTTCCTTTGAAAGTGCCTTAAGCTACTTACAAGCATTCACAAGAAAATCACATGCATTTTTCTGAAAGAGAAGCAGTCTGTTCCAACACTTCAATTCACTGTGCGTAGTGAAAGGAGTGTTGCTTCACTTTCTATATGCTCTCCTTTTAGAGAAAATCACTCTCATTTGAAACTGCCTTAAGCTACTTACAAGCATTCACATGAAACTCACATCTGATTCTCTGAAAGAGAAACAGTCTGTTCCAACACTTCAATTCACTGTGCGTAGTGAATGGAGTGTTGCTTCACTTTCTAAATGCTGTCCTTTCAGAGAAAATCACTTTCCTTTGAAAGTGCCTTAAGGTACTTACAAGCATTCACAAGAAACTCATATCTGTTTCTATCAAAGAGAAGTAGTCTGTTCCAACACTTCAATTCACTGTGCGTAGTGAAAGGAGTGTTGCTTCACTTTCTAAATGCTGTCCTTTCAGAGAAAATCACTTTCCTTTGAAAGTGCCTTAAGCTACTTACAAGCATTCACAAGAAAATCACATGCATTTTTCTGAAAGAGAAGCAGTCTGTTCCAACACTTCAATTCACTGTGCGAAGTGAATGGAGTGTTGTTTCGCTTTCTAAATGCTGTCCTTTCAGAGAAAATCACTTTCCTTTGAAAGTGCCTTAAGCTACTTACAAGCATTCAACAGAAATTCACATGCGTTTCTCTAAAAGAGAAACAGTCTGTTCCAACACTTCAATTCACTGTGCGTAGTGAATGGAGTGTTGCTTCCCTTTCTAAATGCTGTCCTTTCCTAGAAAATCACTTTCCTTTGAAAGTGCCTTAAGCTACTTACAAGCATTCACAAGAAACTCACATGCATTTTTCTGAAAGAGAAGCCGTCTGTTCCAACACTTCAATTCACTGTGCGTAGTGAATGGAGTGTTGCTTCACTTTCTAAATGCTGTCCTTTCAGAGAAAATCACTTTCCTTTGAAAGTGCCTTAAGCTACTTACAAGCATTCACAAGAAAATCACATGCATTTTTCTGAAAGAGAAGCAGTCTGTTCCAACACTTCAATTCACTGTGCGAAGTGAATGGAGTGTTGTTTCGCTTTCTAAATGCTGTCCTTTCAGAGAAAATCACTTTCCTTTGAAAGTGCCTTAAGCTACTTACAAGCATTCAACAGAAATTCACATGCGTTTCTCTAAAAGAGAAACAGTCTGTTCCAACACTTCAATTCACTGTGCGAAGTGAATGGAGTGTTGCTTCACTTTCTAAATGCTGTCCTTTCCTAGAAAATCACTTTCCTTTGAAAGTGCCTTAAGCTACTTACAAGCATTCACAAGAAACTCACATGCATTTTTCTGAAAGAGAAGCCGTCTGTTCCAACACTTCAATTCACTGTGCGAAGTGAATGGAGTGTTGCTTCACTTTCTAAATGCTGTCCTTTCAGAGAAAATCACTTTGCTTTGAAAGTGCCTTAAGCTACTTACAAGCATTCAGAAGAAACTCACATCCGTTTCTCTTAAAGAGAAGCAGTCTGTTCCAACACTTCAATTCACAGTGCGAAGTGAATGGAGTGTTGCTTCACTTTCTAAATGCTGTCCTTTCAGAGAAAGTCACTTTCCTTTGAAAGTGCCTAATCTACTTACAAGCATTCAACAGAAATTCACATGCGTTTCTCCTAAAGAGAAGCAGTCTGTTCCAACACTTCAATTCATAGTGCGAAGTGAATGGAGTGTTGCTTCACTTTATAAATGCTGTCCTTTCAGAGAAAATCACTTTCCTTTGAAAGTGCCTTAAGCTACTTACAAGCATTCACAAAAAACTCATATCTGTTTCTCTGAAAGAGAAGTAGTCTGTTCCAACACTTCAATTCATTGTGCGTAGTGAATGGAGTGTTGCTTCACTTTCTAAATGCTGTCCTTTCAGAGAAAATCACTTTCCTTTGAAAGTGCTTTAATCTACTTACAAGCATTCACAGCAAACTCACATGCATTTTTCTGAAAGAGAAGTAGTCTGTTCCAACACTTCAATTCACTGTGCGAAGTGAATGGAGTGTTGTTTCGCTTTCTAAATGCTGTCCTTTCAGAGAAAATCACTTTCCTTTGAAAGTGCCTTAAGCTACTTACAAGCATTCACAGCAAACTCACATGCATTTTTCTGAAAGAGAAGTAGTCTGTTCCAAAACTTCAATTTACTGTGCGAAGTGAATGGAGTGTTGCTACACTTTCTAAATGCTGTCCTTTAAGAGAAAATCACTTTCCTTTGAAAGTGCCTTAAGCTACTTACAAGCATTCAACAGAAATTCACATGCGTTTCTCTGAAAGAGAAACAGTCTGTTCCAACACTTCAATTCACTGTGCGAAGTGAATGGAGTGTTGCTTCACTTTCTAAATGCTGTCTTTTCGAGAAAGTCACTTTCCTTTGAAAGTGCCTTAAGCTACTTACAAGCATTCACAAGAAACTCACATGCATTTTTCGGAAAGAAAAGCAGTCTGTTCCAACACTTCAATTCACTGTGCGTAGTGAATGGAGTGTTGCTTCACTTTCTAAATGCTGTCCTTTCAGAGAAAAACACTTTCCTTTGAAAGTGCCTTAAGCTGCTTACAAGCATTCAATAGAAATTCACATGTGTTTCTCTCAAAGAGAAGTAGTCTGTTTCCACACTTCAATTCACTGTGCGAAGTGAATGGAGTGTTGCTTCACTTTCTATATGCTCTCCTTTTAGAGAAAATCACTCTCTTTTGAAACTGCCTTAAGCTACTTACAAGCATTCACAAGAAACTCACATCTGTTTCTCTGAAAGAGAAGCAGTCTGTTCCAATACTTCAATTCACTGTAAGAAGTGAATGGAGTGTTGCTTCACTTTCTAAATGCTCTCCTTTTAGAGAAAATCACTCTCTTTTGAAACTGTCTTAAGCTACTTTCTAGCATTCACAAGAAACTCACATCTGTTTCTCTGAAAGAGAAGCAGTCTGTTCCAAAACTTCAATTCACTGTGCAAAGGGAATGGAGTGTTGCTACACTTTATAAATGCTGTCCTTTCAGAGAAAATCACTTTGCTTTGAAAGTGCCTTAAGCTACGTACAAGCATTCACAAAAAACTCACATCCGTTTCTCTGAAAGAGAAGATGCATGTTCCAACACTTCAATTCACTGTGCGTAGTGAATGGAGTGTAGCTTCACTTTCTAAATGCTCTCCTTTCAGAGAAAATCAATTTCCTTTGAAAGTGCCTTAAGCTACTTACAAGCATTCAATAGAAATTCACATGCGTTTCTCTGAAAGAGAAGTGGTCTGTTTCCACACTTCAATTCACTGTGCGTAGTGAATGGAGTGTTGCTTCACTTTCTAAATGCTGTCCTTTCAGAGAAAATCACATTCCTTTGAAAGTGCCTTAAGCTACTTACAAGCATTCACAAGAAACTCACATGCATTTTTCTGAAAGAGAAGCAGTCTGTTCCAACACTTCAATTCACTGTGCGAAGTGAATGGAGTGTTGCTTCACTTTCTAAATGCTGTCCTTTCAGAGAAAATCACTTTCCTTTGAAAGTGCCTTAAGCTACTTACAAGCATTCAACAGAAATTCACATGCGTTTCTCTGAAAGAGAAACAGTCTGTTCCAACACTTCAATTCACTGTGCGTAGTGAATGGAGTGTTTCTTCACTTTCTAAATGCTGTCCTTTCAGAGAAAATCACTTTTCTTTGAAAGTGCCTTAAGGTACTTACAAGCATTCACAAGAAACTCATATCTGTTTCTCTCAAAGAGAAGTAGTCTGTTCCAACACTTCAATTCACTGTGCGTAGTGAATGGAGTGTTGCTTCACTTTCTAAATGCTGTCCTATCAGAGAAAATCACTTTCCTTTGAAAGTGCCTTAAGCTACTTACAAGCATTCACAAGAAAGTCACATGCATTTTTATGAAAGAGAAGCAGTCTGTTCCAACACTTCAATTCACTGTGCGAAGTGAATGGAGTGTTGTTTCGCTTTCTAAATGCTGTCCTTTCAGAGAAAATCACTTTCCTTTGAAAGTGCCTTAAGCTACTTACAAGCATTCAACAGAAATACACATGCATTTCTCTGAAAGAGAAGCAGTCTGTTCCAACACTTCAATTCACAGTGCGAAGTGAATGTAGTGTTGCTTCACTTGCTAAATGCTGTCCTTTCAGAGAAAATCACTTTCCTTTGAAAGTTCCTTAAGCTACTTACAAGCATTCACAAAAAACTCATATCTGTTTCTCTGAAAGAGAAGTAGTCTGTTCCAACACTTCAATTCACTGTGCGTAGTGAATGGAGTGTTGCTTCACTTTCTAAATGCTGTCCTTTCAGAGAAAATCACTTTGCTTTGAAAGTGCCTTAAGCTACTTACAAGCATTCACAGCAAACTCACATGCATTTTTCTGAAAGAGAAGTAGTCTGTTCCAAAACTTCAATTTACTGTGCGAAGTGAATGGAGTGTTGCTTCACTTTCTAAATGCTGTCCTTTAAGAGAAAATCACTTTCCTTTGAAAGTGCCTTAAGCTACTTACAAGCATTCAACAGAAATTCACATGCGTTTCTCTGAAAGAGAAACAGTCTGTTCCAACACTTCAATTCACTGTGCAAAGTGAATGGAGTGTTGCTTCACTTTCTAAATGCTGTCCTTTCCTAGAAAATCACTTTCCTTTGAAAGTGCCTTAAGCTACTTACAAGCATTCACAAGAAACTCACATCCATTTCTCTGAAAGAGAAGCAGTCTGCTCCAACACTTCAATTCACTGGGGGAACTGAATGGAGTGTTGCTTCACTTTCTATATGCTCTCATTTTAGAGAAAATCACTCTCTTTTGAAACTGCCTTAAGCTACTAACAAGCATTCACAAGAAACTCACATGCATTTTTTTCAAAGTGAAGCTCTCTGTTCCAACACTTGAATTCACTGTGCGAAGTGAATGGAGTGTTCCTTCACTTTCTAAATACTGTCCTTTCAGAGAAAATCTCTTTCCTTTGAAAGTGCCTTAAGCTACTTACAAGCATTAACAAGAAACTCACATGCGTTTCTCTGAAAGAGAAGCAGTCTGTTCCAACACTTCAATTCACAGTGCTAAGTGAATGGAGTGTTGCTTCACTTTCTAAATGCTGTCCTTTCAGTGAAAATCACTTTCCTTTGAAAGTGCCTTAAGTTACTTACAAGCATTCACAAAAAACTCATATCTGTCTCTCTGAAAGAGAAGTAGTCTGTTCCAACACTTCAATTCACTGTGAGTAGTGAATGGAGTGTTGCTTCACTTTTTAAATGCTGTCCTTTCAGAGAAAATCACTTTCCTTTGAAAGTGCCTTAAGCTACTTACAAGCATTCACAAGAAACTCACATGCATTTTTCTGAAAGAGAAGGAGTCTGTTCCAACACTTCAATTCACTGTGCGAAGTGAATGGAGTGTTGTTTCACTTTCTAAATGCTGTTCTTTCAGAGAAAATCACTTTCCTTTGAAAGTGCCTTAATCTACTTACAAGCATTCAACAGAAATTCACATGCGTTTCTCCGAAAGAGAAGCAGTCTGTTCCAACACTTCAATTCACAGTGCGAAGTGAATGGAGTGTTGCCTCACTTTCCAAATGCTGTCCTTTCAGAGAAAATCACATTCCTTTGAAAGTGCCTTAAGCTACTTACAAGCATTCACAAAAAACTCATATCTGTTTCTCTGAAAGAGAAGTAGTCTGTTCCAACACTTCAATTCACTGTGCGTAGTGAATGGAGTGTTGCTTCACTTTCTAAATGCTGTCCTTTCAGAGAAAATCACTTTCCTTTGAAAGTGCCTTAAGCTACTTACAATCATTCAGAGCAAAATCACATGCATTTTTCTGAAAAAAGAGTTCTGTTCCAACACTTCAATTCACTGTGCGAAGTGAATGGAGTGTTGTTTCGCTTTCTAAATGCTGTCCTTTCAGAGAAAATCACTTTCCTTTGAAAGTGCCTTAAGATACTTACAAGCATTAAACAGAAATTCACATGCGTTTCTCTGAAAGAGAAACAGTCTGTTCCAACACTTCAATTCACTGTGCGAAGTGAATGGAGTGTTGCTTCACTCTCTAAATGCTGTCCTTTTCGAGAAAGTCACTTTCCTTTGAAAGTGCCTTAAGCTACTTACAAGCATTCACAAGAAACTCACATGCATTTTTCGGAAAGAAAAGCAGTCTGTTCCAACACTTCAATTCACTGTGCGTAGTGAATGGAGTGTTGCTTCACTTTCTAAATGCTGTCCTTTCAGAGAAAAACACTTTCCTTTGAAAGTGCCTTAAGCTGCTTACAAGCATTCAATAGAAATTCACATGCGTTTCTCTCAAAGAGAAGTAGTCTGTTTCCACACTTCAATTCACTGTGCGAAGTGAATGGAGTGTTGCTTCACTTTCTATATGCTCTCCTTTTAGAGAAAATCACTCTCATTTGAAACTGCCTTAAGCTACTTACAAGCATTCACATGAAACTCACATCTGATTCTCTGAAAGAGAAACAGTCTGTTCCAACACTTCAATTCACTGTGCGTAGTGAATGGAGTGTTGCTTCACTTTCTAAATGCTGTCCTTTCAGAGAAAATCACTTTCCTTTGAAAGTGCCTTAAGGTACTTACAAGCATTCACAAGAAACTCATATCTGTTTCTATCAAAGAGAAGTAGTCTGTTCCAACACTTCAATTCACTGTGCGTAGTGAATGGAGTGTTGCTTCACTTTCTAAATGCTGTCCTTTCAGAGAAAATCACTTTCCTTTGAAAGTGCCTTAAGCTACTTACAAGCATTCACAAGAAAATCACATGCATTTTTCTGAAAGAGAAGCAGTCTGTTCCAACACTTCAATTCACTGTGCGAAGTGAATGGAGTGTTGTTTCGCTTTCTAAATGCTGTCCTTTCAGAGAAAATCACTTTCCTTTGAAAGTGCCTTAAGCTACTTACAAGCATTCAACAGAAATTCACATGCGTTTCTCTAAAAGAGAAACAGTCTGTTCCAACACTTCAATTCACTGTGCGAAGTGAATGGAGTGTTGCTTCACTTTCTAAATGCTGTCCTTTCCTAGAAAATCACTTTCCTTTGAAAGTGCCTTAAGCTACTTACAAGCATTCACAAGAAACTCACATGCATTTTTCTGAAAGAGAAGCCGTCTGTTCCAACACTTCAATTCACTGTGCGAAGTGAATGGAGTGTTGCTTCACTTTCTAAATGCTGTCCTTTCAGAGAAAATCACTTTGCTTTGAAAGTGCCTTAAGCTACTTACAAGCATTCAGAAGAAACTCACATCCGTTTCTCTTAAAGAGAAGCAGTCTGTTCCAACACTTCAATTCACAGTGCGAAGTGAATGGAGTGTTGCTTCACTTTCTAAATGCTGTCCTTTCAGAGAAAGTCACTTTCCTTTGAAAGTGCCTAATCTACTTACAAGCATTCAACAGAAATTCACATGCGTTTCTCCTAAAGAGAAGCAGTCTGTTCCAACACTTCAATTCATAGTGCGAAGTGAATGGAGTGTTGCTTCACTTTATAAATGCTGTCCTTTCAGAGAAAATCACTTTCCTTTGAAAGTGCCTTAAGCTACTTACAAGCATTCACAAAAAACTCATATCTGTTTCTCTGAAAGAGAAGTAGTCTGTTCCAACACTTCAATTCATTGTGCGTAGTGAATGGAGTGTTGCTTCACTTTCTAAATGCTGTCCTTTCAGAGAAAATCACTTTCCTTTGAAAGTGCTTTAATCTACTTACAAGCATTCACAGCAAACTCACATGCATTTTTCTGAAAGAGAAGTAGTCTGTTCCAACACTTCAATTCACTGTGCGAAGTGAATGGAGTGTTGTTTCGCTTTCTAAATGCTGTCCTTTCAGAGAAAATCACTTTCCTTTGAAAGTGCCTTAAGCTACTTACAAGCATTCACAGCAAACTCACATGCATTTTTCTGAAAGAGAAGTAGTCTGTTCCAAAACTTCAATTTACTGTGCGAAGTGAATGGAGTGTTGCTACACTTTCTAAATGCTGTCCTTTAAGAGAAAATCACTTTCCTTTGAAAGTGCCTTAAGCTACTTACAAGCATTCAACAGAAATTCACATGCGTTTCTCTGAAAGAGAAACAGTCTGTTCCAACACTTCAATTCACTGTGCGAAGTGAATGGAGTGTTGCTTCACTTTCTAAATGCTGTCCTTTTCGAGAAAGTCACTTTCCTTTGAAAGTGCCTTAAGCTACTTACAAGCATTCACAAGAAACTCACATGCATTTTTCGGAAAGAAAAGCAGTCTGTTCCAACACTTCAATTCACTGTGCGTAGTGAATGGAGTGTTGCTTCACTTTCTAAATGCTGTCCTTTCAGAGAAAAACACTTTCCTTTGAAAGTGCCTTAAGCTGCTTACAAGCATTCAATAGAAATTCACATGCGTTTCTCTCAAAGAGAAGTAGTCTGTTTCCACACTTCAATTCACTGTGCGAAGTGAATGGAGTGTTGCTTCACTTTCTATATGCTCTCCTTTTAGAGAAAATCACTCTCATTTGAAACTGCCTTAAGCTACTTACAAGCATTCACATGAAACTCACATCTGATTCTCTGAAAGAGAAACAGTCTGTTCCAACACTTCAATTCACTGTGCGTAGTGAATGGAGTGTTGCTTCACTTTCTAAATGCTGTCCTTTCAGAGAAAATCACTTTCCATTGAAAGTGCCTTAAGGTACTTACAAGCATTCACAAGAAACTCATATCTGTTTCTATCAAAGAGAAGTAGTCTGTTCCAACACTTCAATTCACTGTGCGTAGTGAATGGAGTGTTGCTTCACTTTCTAAATGCTGTCCTTTCAGAGAAAATCACTTTCCTTTGAAAGTGCCTTAAGCTACTTACAAGCATTCACAAGAAAATCACATGCATTTTTCTGAAAGAGAAGCAGTCTGTTCCAACACTTCAATTCACTGTGCGAAGTGAATGGAGTGTTGTTTCGCTTTCTAAATGCTGTCCTTTCAGAGAAAATCACTTTCCTTTGAAAGTGCCTTAAGCTACTTACAAGCATTCAACAGAAATTCACATGCGTTTCTCTAGAAGAGAAACAGTCTGTTCCAACACTTCAATTCACTGTGCGAAGTGAATGGAGTGTTGCTTCACTTTCTAAATGCTGTCCTTTCCTAGAAAATCACTTTCCTTTGAAAGTGCCTTAAGCTACTTACAAGCATTCACAAGAAACTCACATGCATTTTTCTGAAAAAGAAGCCGTCTGTTCCAACACTTCAATTCACTGTGCGAAGTGAATGGAGTGTTGCTTCACTTTCTAAATGCTGTCCTTTCAGAGAAAATCACTTTGCTTTGAAAGTGCCTTAAGCTACTTACAAGCATTCAGAAGAAACTCACATCCGTTTCTCTTAAAGAGAAGCAGTCTGTTCCAACACTTCAATTCACAGTGCGAAGTGAATGGAGTGTTGCTTCACTTTCTAAATGCTGTCCTTTCAGAGAAAGTCACTTTCCTTTGAAAGTGCCTAATCTACTTACAAGCATTCAACAGAAATTCACATGCGTTTCTCCTAAAGAGAAGCAGTCTGTTCCAACACTTCAATTCATAGTGCGAAGTGAATGGAGTGTTGCTTCACTTTATAAATGCTGTCCTTTCAGAGAAAATCACTTTCCTTTGAAAGTGCCTTAAGCTACTTACAAGCATTCACAAAAAACTCATATCTGTTTCTCTGAAAGAGAAGTAGTCTGTTCCAACACTTCAATTCATTGTGCGTAGTGAATGGAGTGTTGCTTCACTTTCTAAATGCTGTCCTTTCAGAGAAAATCACTTTCCTTTGAAAGTGCTTTAATCTACTTACAAGCATTCACAGCAAACTCACATGCATTTTTCTGAAAGAGAAGTAGTCTGTTCCAACACTTCAATTCACTGTGCGAAGTGAATGGAGTGTTGTTTCGCTTTCTAAATGCTGTCCTTTCAGAGAAAATCACTTTCCTTTGAAAGTGCCTTAAGCTACTTACAAGCATTCACAGCAAACTCACATGCATTTTTCTGAAAGAGAAGTAGTCTGTTCCAAAACTTCAATTTACTGTGCGAAGTGAATGGAGTGTTGCTACACTTTCTAAATGCTGTCCTTTAAGAGAAAATCACTTTCCTTTGAAAGTGCCTTAAGCTACTTACAAGCATTCAACAGAAATTCACATGCGTTTCTCTGAAAGAGAAACAGTCTGTTCCAACACTTCAATTCACTGTGCGAAGTGAATGGAGTGTTGCTTCACTTTCTAAATGCTGTCCTTTCCTAGAAAATCACTTTCCTTTGAAAGTGCCTTAAGCTACTTACAAGCATTCACAATAAACTCACATCCATTTCTCTGAAAGAGAAGCAGTCTGCTCCAACACTTCAATTCACTGGGGGAAGTGAATGGAGTGTTGCTTCACTTTCTATATGCTCTCATTTTAGAGAAAATCACTCTCTTTTGAAACTGCCTTAAGCTACTAACAAGCATTCACAAGAAACTCACATGCATTTTTTTCAAAGTGAAGCTCTCTGTTCCAACACTTGAATTCACTGTGCGAAGTGAATGGAGTGTTCCTTCACTTTCTAAATACTGTCCTTTCAGAGAAAATCTCTTTCCTTTGAAAGTGCCTTAAGCTACTTACAAGCATTAACAAGAAACTCACATGCGTTTCTCTGAAAGAGCAGTCTGTTCCAACACTTCAATTCACAGTGCTAAGTGAATGGAGTGTTGCTTCACTTTCTAAATGCTGTCCTTTCAGAGAAAATCACTTTCCTTTGAAAGTGCCTTAAGTTACTTACAAGCATTCACAAAAAACTCATATCTGTCTCTCTGAAAGAGAAGTAGTCTGTTCCAACACTTCAATTCACTGTGAGTAGTGAATGGAGTGTTGCTTCACTTTCTAAATGCTGTCCTTTCAGAGAAAATCACTTTCCTTTGAAAGTGCCTTAAGCTACTTACAAGCATTCACAAGAAACTCACATGCATTTTTCTGAAAGAGAAGGAGTCTGTTCCACCACTTCAATTCACTGTGCGAAGTGAATGGAGTGTTGTTTCACTTTCTAAATGCTGTTCTTTCAGAGAAAATCACTTTCCTTTGAAAGTGCCTTAAGCTACTTACAAGCATTCACAAGAAACTCACACGCATTTTTCCGAAAGAGAAGCTGTTTATTCCAACACTTCAATTCACTGTGCGAAGTGAATGGAGTGTTGCTTCACTTTCTATATGCTCTCCTTTTAGAGAAAATCACTCTTTTTTGAAACTGCCTTAAGCTACTTACAAGCATTCACAAGAAACTCACATCTGTTTCTCTGAAAGAGAAGCAGTCTGTTCCAACACTTCAATTCACTGTGCGAAGTGAATGGAGTGTTACTTCACTTTCTAAATGCTCTCCTTTTAGAGAAAATCACTCTCTTTTGAAACTGCCTTAAGCTACTTACAAGCATTCACAAGAAACTCACATCTGTTTCTCTGAAACAGAAGCAGTCTGTTCCAACACTTCAATTCACTGTGCGAAGGGAATGGAGTGTTGCTTCACTTTATAAATGCTGTCCATTCAGAGAAAATCACTTTCCTTTGAAAGTGCCTTAAGCTACTTACAAGCATTCAACAGAAATACACATGCGTTTCTCTGAAAGAGAAGCAGTCTGTTCCAACACTTCAATTCACTGTGCGAAGGGAATGGAGTGTTGCTTCACTTTCTAAATGCTGTCCTTTCAGAGAAAATCACTTTCCTTTGAAAGTGCCTTAATCTACTTACAAGCATTCAACAGAAATTCACATGCGTTTCTCCGAAAGAGAAGCAGTCTGTTCCAACACTTCAATTCACAGTGCGAAGTGAATGGAGTGTTGCCTCACTTTCCAAATGCTGTCCTTTCAGAGAAAATCACATTCCTTTGAAAGTGCCTTAAGCTACTTACAAGCATTCACAAAAAACTCATATCTGTTTCTCTGAAAGAGAAGTAGTCTGTTCCAACACTTCAATTCACTGTGCGTAGTGAATGGAGTGTTGCTTCACTTTCTAAATGCTGTCCTTTCAGAGAAAATCACTTTCCTTTGAAAGTGCCTTAAGCTACTTACAATCATTCACAGCAAAATCACATGCATTTTTCTGAAAAAAGAGTTCTGTTCCAACACTTCAATTCACTGTGCGAAGTGAATGGAGTGTTGTTTCGCTTTCTAAATGCTGTCCTTTCAGAGAAAATCACTTTCCTTTGAAAGTGCCTTAAGATACTTACAAGCATTAAACAGAAATTCACATGCGTTTCTCTGAAAGAGAAACAGTCTGTTCCAACACTTCAATTCACTGTGCGAAGTGAATGGAGTGTTGCTTCACTTTCTAAATGCTGTCCTTTTCGAGAAAGTCACTTTCCTTTGAAAGTGCCTTAAGCTACTTACAAGCATTCACAAGAAACTCACATGCATTTTTCGGAAAGAAAAGCAGTCTGTTCCAACACTTCAATTCACTGTGCGTAGTGAATGGAGTGTTGCTTCACTTTCTAAATGCTGTCCTTTCAGAGAAAAACACTTTCCTTTGAAAGTGCCTTAAGCTGCTTACAAGCATCCAATAGAAATTCACATGCGTTTCTCTCAAAGAGAAGTAGTCTGTTTCCACACTTCAATTCACTGTGCGTAGTGAATGGATTGTTGCTTCACTTTCTAAATGCTGTCCTTTCAGAGAAAATCACTTTGCTTTGAAAGTGCCTTAAGCTACTTACAAGCATTCACAAGAAACTCACATGCATTTTTCTGAAAGAGAAGCAGTCTGTTCCAACACTTCAATTCACTGTGCGAAGTGAATGGAGTGTTGCTTCACTTTCTATATGCTCTCCTTTTAGAGAAAATCACTCTCTTTTGAAACTGCCTTAAGCTACTTACAAGCATTCACAAGAAACTCACATCTGTTTCCCTGAAAGAGAAACAGTCTGTTCCAACACTTCAATTCACTGTGCGTAGTGAATGGAGTGTTGCTTCACTTTCTAAATGCTGTCCTTTCAGAGAAAATCACTTTCCTTTGAAAGTGCCTTAAGGTACTTACAAGCATTCACAAGAAACTCATATCTGTTTCTATCAAAGAGAAGTAGTCTGTTCCAACACTTCAATTCACTGTGCGTAGTGAATGGAGTGTTGCTTCACTTTCTAAATGCTGTCCTTTCAGAGAAAATCACTTTCCTTTGAAAGTGCCTTAAGCTACTTACAAGCATTCACAAGAAAATCACATGCATTTTTCTGAAAGAGAAGCAGTCTGTTCCAACACTTCAATTCACTGTGCGAAGTGAATGGAGTGTTGTTTCGCTTTCTAAATGCTGTCCTTTCAGAGAAAATCACTTTCCTTTGAAAGTGCCTTAAGCTACTTACAAGCATTCAACAGAAATTCACATGCGTTTCTCTAAAAGAGAAACAGTCTGTTCCAACACTTCAATTCACTGTGCGTAGTGAATGGAGTGTTGCTTCCCTTTCTAAATGCTGTCCTTTCCTAGAAAATCACTTTCCTTTGAAAGTGCCTTAAGCTACTTACAAGCATTCACAAGAAACTCACATGCATTTTTCTGAAAGAGAAGCCGTCTGTTCCAACACTTCAATTCACTGTGCGTAGTGAATGGAGTGTTGCTTCACTTTCTAAATGCTGTCCTTTCAGAGAAAATCACTTTCCTTTGAAAGTGCCTTAAGCTACTTACAAGCATTCAGAAGAAAATCACATGCATTTTTCTGAAAGAGAAGCAGTCTGTTCCAACACTTCAATTCACTGTGCGAAGTGAATGGAGTGTTGTTTCGCTTTCTAAATGCTGTCCTTTCAGAGAAAATCACTTTCCTTTGAAAGTGCCTTAAGCTACTTACAAGCATTCAACAGAAATTCACATGCGTTTCTCTAAAAGAGAAACAGTCTGTTCCAACACTTCAATTCACTGTGCGAAGTGAATGGAGTGTTGCTTCACTTTCTAAATGCTGTCCTTTCCTAGAAAATCACTTTCCTTTGAAAGTGCCTTAAGCTACTTACAAGCATTCACAAGAAACTCACATGCATTTTTCTGAAAGAGAAGCCGTCTGTTCCAACACTTCAATTCACTGTGCGAAGTGAATGGAGTGTTGCTTCACTTTCTAAATGCTGTCCTTTCAGAGAAAATCACTTTGCTTTGAAAGTGCCTTAAGCTACTTACAAGCATTCAGAAGAAACTCACATCCGTTTCTCTTAAAGAGAAGCAGTCTGTTCCAACACTTCAATTCACAGTGCGAAGTGAATGGAGTGTTGCTTCACTTTCTAAATGCTGTCCTTTCAGAGAAAGTCACTTTCCTTTGAAAGTGCCTAATCTACTTACAAGCATTCAACAGAAATTCACATGCGTTTCTCCTAAAGAGAAGCAGTCTGTTCCAACACTTCAATTCATAGTGCGAAGTGAATGGAGTGTTGCTTCACTTTATAAATGCTGTCCTTTCAGAGAAAATCACTTTCCTTTGAAAGTGCCTTAAGCTACTTACAAGCATTCACAAAAAACTCATATCTGTTTCTCTGAAAGAGAAGTAGTCTGTTCCAACACTTCAATTCATTGTGCGTAGTGAATGGAGTGTTGCTTCACTTTCTAAATGCTGTCCTTTCAGAGAAAATCACTTTCCTTTGAAAGTGCTTTAATCTACTTACAAGCATTCACAGCAAACTCACATGCATTTTTCTGAAAGAGAAGTAGTCTGTTCCAACACTTCAATTCACTGTGCGAAGTGAATGGAGTGTTGTTTCGCTTTCTAAATGCTGTCCTTTCAGAGAAAATCACTTTCCTTTGAAAGTGCCTTAAGCTACTTACAAGCATTCACAGCAAACTCACATGCATTTTTCTGAAAGAGAAGTAGTCTGTTCCAAAACTTCAATTTACTGTGCGAAGTGAATGGAGTGTTGCTACACTTTCTAAATGCTGTCCTTTAAGAGAAAATCACTTTCCTTTGAAAGTGCCTTAAGCTACTTACAAGCATTCAACAGAAATTCACATGCGTTTCTCTGAAAGAGAAACAGTCTGTTCCAACACTTCAATTCACTGTGCGAAGTGAATGGAGTGTTGCTTCACTTTCTAAATGCTGTCCTTTCCTAGAAAATCACTTTCCTTTGAAAGTGCCTTAAGCTACTTACAAGCATTCACAATAAACTCACATCCATTTCTCTGAAAGAGAAGCAGTCTGCTCCAACACTTCAATTCACTGGGGGAAGTGAATGGAGTGTTGCTTCACTTTCTATATGCTCTCATTTTAGAGAAAATCACTCTCTTTTGAAACTGCCTTAAGCTACTAACAAGCATTCACAAGAAACTCACATGCATTTTTTTCAAAGTGAAGCTCTCTGTTCCAACACTTGAATTCACTGTGCGAAGTGAATGGAGTGTTCCTTCACTTTCTAAATACTGTCCTTTCAGAGAAAATCTCTTTCCTTTGAAAGTGCCTTAAGCTACTTACAAGCATTAACAAGAAACTCACATGCGTTTCTCTGAAAGAGCAGTCTGTTCCAACACTTCAATTCACAGTGCTAAGTGAATGGAGTGTTGCTTCACTTTCTAAATGCTGTTCTTTCAGAGAAAATCACTTTCCTTTGAAAGTGCCTTAAGTTACTTACAAGCATTCACAAAAAACTCATATCTGTCTCTCTGAAAGAGAAGTAGTCTGTTCCAACACTTCAATTCACTGTGAGTAGTGAATGGAGTGTTGCTTCACTTTCTAAATGCTGTCCTTTCAGAGAAAATCACTTTCCTTTGAAAGTGCCTTAAGCTACTTACAAGCATTCACAAGAAAATCACATGCATTATTCTGAAAGAGAAGGAGTCTGTTCCACCACTTCAATTCACTGTGCAAAGTGAATGGAGTGTTGTTTCACTTTCTAAATGCTGTTCTTTCAGAGAAAATCACTTTCCTTTGAAAGTGCCTTAAGCTACTTAGAAGCATTCACAAGAAACTCACACGCATTTTTCCGAAAGAGAAGCTGTTTATTCCAACACTTCAATTCACTGTGCGAAGTGAATGGAGTGTTGCTTCACTTTCTATATGCTCTCCTTTTAGAGAAAATCACTCTTTTTTGAAACTGCCTTAAGCTACTTACAAGCATTCACAAGAAACTCACATCTGTTTCTCTGAAAGAGAAGCAGTCTGTTCCAACACTTCAATTCACTGTGCGAAGTGAATGGAGTGTTACTTCACTTTCTAAATGCTCTCCTTTTAGAGAAAATCACTCTCTTTTGAAACTGCCTTAAGCTACTTACAAGCATTCACAAGAAACTCACATCTGTTTCTCTGAAACAGAAGCAGTCTGTTCCAACACTTCAATTCACTGTGCGAAGGGAATGGAGTGTTGCTTCACTTTATAAATGCTGTCCATTCAGAGAAAATCACTTTCCTTTGAAAGTGCCTTAAGCTACTTACAAGCATTCAACAGAAATACACATGCGTTTCTCTGAAAGAGAAGCAGTCTGTTCCAACACTTCAATTCACTGTGCGAAGGGAATGGAGTGTTGCTTCACTTTCTAAATGCTGTCCTTTCAGAGAAAATCACTTTCCTTTGAAAGTGCCTTAATCTACTTACAAGCATTCAACAGAAATTCACATGCGTTTCTCCGAAAGAGAAGCAGTCTGTTCCAACACTTCAATTCACAGTGCGAAGTGAATGGAGTGTTGCCTCACTTTCCAAATGCTGTCCTTTCAGAGAAAATCACATTCCTTTGAAAGTGCCTTAAGCTACTTACAAGCATTCACAAAAAACTCATATCTGTTTCTCTGAAAGAGAAGTAGTCTGTTCCAACACTTCAATTCACTGTGCGTAGTGAATGGAGTGTTGCTTCACTTTCTAAATGCTGTCCTTTCAGAGAAAATCACTTTCCTTTGAAAGTGCCTTAAGCTACTTACAATCATTCACAGCAAAATCACATGCATTTTTCTGAAAAAAGAGTTCTGTTCCAACACTTCAATTCACTGTGCGAAGTGAATGGAGTGTTGTTTCGCTTTCTAAATGCTGTCCTTTCAGAGAAAATCACTTTCCTTTGAAAGTGCCTTAAGATACTTACAAGCATTAAACAGAAATTCACATGCGTTTCTCTGAAAGAGAAACAGTCTGTTCCAACACTTCAATTCACTGTGCGAAGTGAATGGAGTGTTGCTTCACTTTCTAAATGCTGTCCTTTTCGAGAAAGTCACTTTCCTTTGAAAGTGCCTTAAGCTACTTACAAGCATTCACAAGAAACTCACATGCATTTTTCGGAAAGAAAAGCAGTCTGTTCCAACACTTCAATTCACTGTGCGTAGTGAATGGAGTGTTGCTTCACTTTCTAAATGCTGTCCTTTCAGAGAAAAACACTTTCCTTTGAAAGTGCCTTAAGCTGCTTACAAGCATCCAATAGAAATTCACATGCGTTTCTCTCAAAGAGAAGTAGTCTGTTTCCACACTTCAATTCACTGTGCGTAGTGAATGGATTGTTGCTTCACTTTCTAAATGCTGTCCTTTCAGAGAAAATCACTTTGCTTTGAAAGTGCCTTAAGCTACTTACAAGCATTCACAAGAAACTCACATGCATTTTTCTGAAAGAGAAGCAGTCTGTTCCAACACTTCAATTCACTGTGCGAAGTGAATGGAGTGTTGCTTCACTTTCTATATGCTCTCCTTTTAGAGAAAATCACTCTCTTTTGAAACTGCCTTAAGCTACTTACAAGCATTCACAAGAAACTCACATCTGTTTCCCTGAAAGAGAAACAGTCTGTTCCAACACTTCAATTCACTGTGCGTAGTGAATGGAGTGTTGCTTCACTTTCTAAATGCTGTCCTTTCAGAGAAAATCACTTTCCTTTGAAAGTGCCTTAAGGTACTTACAAGCATTCACAAGAAACTCATATCTGTTTCTATCAAAGAGAAGTAGTCTGTTCCAACACTTCAATTCACTGTGCGTAGTGAATGGAGTGTTGCTTCACTTTCTAAATGCTGTCCTTTCAGAGAAAATCACTTTCCTTTGAAAGTGCCTTAAGCTACTTACAAGCATTCACAAGAAAATCACATGCATTTTTCTGAAAGAGAAGCAGTCTGTTCCAACACTTCAATTCACTGTGCGAAGTGAATGGAGTGTTGTTTCGCTTTCTAAATGCTGTCCTTTCAGAGAAAATCACTTTCCTTTGAAAGTGCCTTAAGCTACTTACAAGCATTCAACAGAAATTCACATGCGTTTCTCTAAAAGAGAAACAGTCTGTTCCAACACTTCAATTCACTGTGCGTAGTGAATGGAGTGTTGCTTCACTTTCTAAATGCTGTCCTTTCCTAGAAAATCACTTTCCTTTGAAAGTGCCTTAAGCTACTTACAAGCATTCACAAGAAACTCACATGCATTTTTCTGAAAGAGAAGCCGTCTGTTCCAACACTTCAATTCACTGTGCGTAGTGAATGGAGTGTTGCTTCACTTTCTAAATGCTGTCCTTTCAGAGAAAATCACTTTCCTTTGAAAGTGCCTTAAGCTACTTACAAGCATTCACAAGAAAATCACATGCATTTTTCTGAAAGAGAAGCAGTCTGTTCCAACACTTCAATTCACTGTGCGAAGTGAATGGAGTGTTGTTTCGCTTTCTAAATGCTGTCCTTTCAGAGAAAATCACTTTCCTTTGAAAGTGCCTTAAGCTACTTACAAGCATTCAACAGAAATTCACATGCGTTTCTCTAAAAGAGAAACAGTCTGTTCCAACACTTCAATTCACTGTGCGAAGTGAATGGAGTGTTGCTTCACTTTCTAAATGCTGTCCTTTCCTAGAAAATCACTTTCCTTTGAAAGTGCCTTAAGCTACTTACAAGCATTCACAAGAAACTCACATGCATTTTTCTGAAAGAGAAGCCGTCTGTTCCAACACTTCAATTCACTGTGCGAAGTGAATGGAGTGTTGCTTCACTTTCTAAATGCTGTCCTTTCAGAGAAAATCACTTTGCTTTGAAAGTGCCTTAAGCTACTTACAAGCATTCAGAAGAAACTCACATCCGTTTCTCTTAAAGAGAAGCAGTCTGTTCCAACACTTCAATTCACAGTGCGAAGTGAATGGAGTGTTGCTTCACTTTCTAAATGCTGTCCTTTCAGAGAAAGTCACTTTCCTTTGAAAGTGCCTAATCTACTTACAAGCATTCAACAGAAATTCACATGCGTTTCTCCTAAAGAGAAGCAGTCTGTTCCAACACTTCAATTCATAGTGCGAAGTGAATGGAGTGTTGCTTCACTTTATAAATGCTGTCCTTTCAGAGAAAATCACTTTCCTTTGAAAGTGCCTTAAGCTACTTACAAGCATTCACAAAAAACTCATATCTGTTTCTCTGAAAGAGAAGTAGTCTGTTCCAACACTTCAATTCATTGTGCGTAGTGAATGGAGTGTTGCTTCACTTTCTAAATGCTGTCCTTTCAGAGAAAATCACTTTCCTTTGAAAGTGCTTTAATCTACTTACAAGCATTCACAGCAAACTCACATGCATTTTTCTGAAAGAGAAGTAGTCTGTTCCAACACTTCAATTCACTGTGCGAAGTGAATGGAGTGTTGTTTCGCTTTCTAAATGCTGTCCTTTCAGAGAAAATCACTTTCCTTTGAAAGTGCCTTAAGCTACTTACAAGCATTCACAGCAAACTCACATGCATTTTTCTGAAAGAGAAGTAGTCTGTTCCAAAACTTCAATTTACTGTGCGAAGTGAATGGAGTGTTGCTACACTTTCTAAATGCTGTCCTTTAAGAGAAAATCACTTTCCTTTGAAAGTGCCTTAAGCTACTTACAAGCATTCAACAGAAATTCACATGCGTTTCTCTGAAAGAGAAACAGTCTGTTCCAACACTTCAATTCACTGTGCGAAGTGAATGGAGTGTTGCTTCACTTTCTAAATGCTGTCCTTTCCTAGAAAATCACTTTCCTTTGAAAGTGCCTTAAGCTACTTACAAGCATTCACAAGAAACTCACATCCATTTCTCTGAAAGAGAAGCAGTCTGCTCCAACACTTCAATTCACTGGGGGAAGTGAATGGAGTGTTGCTTCACTTTCTATATGCTCTCATTTTAGAGAAAATCACTCTCTTTTGAAACTGCCTTAAGCTACTAACAAGCATTCACAAGAAACTCACATGCATTTTTTTCAAAGTGAAGCTCTCTGTTCCAACACTTGAATTCACTGTGCGAAGTGAATGGAGTGTTCCTTCACTTTCTAAATACTGTCCTTTCAGAGAAAATCTCTTTCCTTTGAAAGTGCCTTAAGCTACTTACAAGCATTAACAAGAAACTCACATGCGTTTCTCGGAAAGAGAAGCAGTCTGTTCCAACACTTCAATTCACAGTGCTAAGTGAATGGAGTGTTGCTTCACTTTCTAAATGCTGTCCTTTCAGAGAAAATCACTTTCCTTTGAAAGTGCCTTAAGTTACTTACAAGCATTCACAAAAAACTCATATCTGTCTCTCTGAAAGAGAAGTAGTCTGTTCCAACACTTCAATTCACTGTGAGTAGTGAATGGAGTGTTGCTTCACTTTCTAAATGCTGTCCTTTCAGAGAAAATCACTTTCCTTTGAAAGTGCCTTAAGCTACTTACAAGCATTCACAAGAAACTCACATGCATTTTTCTGAAAGAGAAGGAGTCTGTTCCACCACTTCAATTCACTGTGCGAAGTGAATGGAGTGTTGTTTCACTTTCTAAATGCTGTTCTTTCAGAGAAAATCACTTTCCTTTGAAAGTGCCTTAAGCTACTTACAAGCATTCACAAGAAACTCACACGCATTTTTCCGAAAGAGAAGCTGTTTATTCCAACACTTCAATTCACTGTGCGAAGTGAATGGAGTGTTGCTTCACTCTCTATATGCTCTCCTTTTAGAGAAAATCACTCTTTTTTGAAACTGCCTTAAGCTACTTACAAGCATTCACAAGAAACTCACATCTGTTTCTCTGAAAGAGAAGCAGTCTGTTCCAACACTTCAATTCACTGTGCGAAGTGAATGGAGTGTTACTTCACTTTCTAAATGCTCTCCTTTTAGAGAAAATCACTCTCTTTTGAAACTGCCTTAAGCTACTTACAAGCATTCACAAGAAACTCACATCTGTTTCTCTGAAACAGAAGCAGTCTGTTCCAACACTTCAATTCACTGTGCGAAGGGAATGGAGTGTTGCTTCACTTTATAAATGCTGTCCATTCAGAGAAAATCACTTTCCTTTGAAAGTGCCTTAAGCTACTTACAAGCATTCAACAGAAATACACATGCGTTTCTCTGAAAGAGAAGCAGTCTGTTCCAACACTTCAATTCACTGTGCGAAGGGAATGGAGTGTTGCTTCACTTTCTAAATGCTGTCCTTTCAGAGAAAATCACTTTCCTTTGAAAGTGCCTTAATCTACTTACAAGCATTCAACAGAAATTCACATGCGTTTCTCCGAAAGAGAAGCAGTCTGTTCCAACACTTCAATTCACAGTGCGAAGTGAATGGAGTGTTGCCTCACTTTCCAAATGCTGTCCTTTCAGAGAAAATCACTTTCCTTTGAAAGTGCCTTAAGCTACTTACAAGCATTCACAAAAAACTCATATCTGTTTCTCTGAAAGAGAAGTAGTCTGTTCCAACACTTCAATTCACTGTGCGTAGTGAATGGAGTGTTGCTTCACTTTCTAAATGCTGTCCTTTCAGAGAAAATCACTTTCCTTTGAAAGTGCCTTAAGCTACTTACAATCATTCACAGCAAAATCACATGCATTTTTCTGAAAAAAGAGTTCTGTTCCAACACTTCAATTCACTGTGCGAAGTGAATGGAGTGTTGTTTCGCTTTCTAAATGCTGTCCTTTCAGAGAAAATCACTTTCCTTTGAAAGTGCCTTAAGATACTTACAAGCATTAAACAGAAATTCACATGCGTTTCTCTGAAAGAGAAACAGTCTGTTCCAACACTTCAATTCACTGTGCGAAGTGAATGGAGTGTTGCTTCACTTTCTAAATGCTGTCCTTTTCGAGAAAGTCACTTTCCTTTGAAAGTGCCTTAAGCTACTTACAAGCATTCACAAGAAACTCACATGCATTTTTCGGAAAGAAAAGCAGTCTGTTCCAACACTTCAATTCACTGTGCGTAGTGAATGGAGTGTTGCTTCACTTTCTAAATGCTGTCCTTTCAGAGAAAAACACTTTCCTTTGAAAGTGCCTTAAGCTGCTTACAAGCATCCAATAGAAATTCACATGCGTTTCTCTCAAAGAGAAGTAGTCTGTTTCCACACTTCAATTCACTGTGCGTAGTGAATGGATTGTTGCTTCACTTTCTAAATGCTGTCCTTTCAGAGAAAATCACTTTGCTTTGAAAGTGCCTTAAGCTACTTACAAGCATTCACAAGAAACTCACATGCATTTTTCTGAAAGAGAAGCAGTCTGTTCCAACACTTCAATTCACTGTGCGAAGTGAATGGAGTGTTGCTTCACTTTCTATATGCTCTCCTTTTAGAGAAAATCACTCTCTTTTGAAACTGCCTTAAGCTACTTACAAGCATTCACAAGAAACTCACATCTGTTTCTCTGAAAGAGAAACAGTCTGTTCCAACACTTCAATTCACTGTGCGTAGTGAATGGAGTGTTGCTTCACTTTCTAAATGCTGTCCTTTCAGAGAAAATCACTTTCCTTTGAAAGTGCCTTAAGGTACTTACAAGCATTCACAAGAAACTCATATCTGTTTCTATCAAAGAGAAGTAGTCTGTTCCAACACTTCAATTAACTGTGCGTAGTGAATGGAGTGTTGCTTCACTTTCTAAATGCTGTCCTTTCAGAGAAAATCACTTTCCTTTGAAAGTGCCTTAAGCTACTTACAAGCATTCACAAGAAAATCACATGCATTTTTCTGAAAGAGAAGCAGTCTGTTCCAACACTTCAATTCACTGTGCGAAGTGAATGGAGTGTTGTTTCGCTTTCTAAATGCTGTCCTTTCAGAGAAAATCACTTTCCTTTGAAAGTGCCTTAAGCTACTTACAAGCATTCAACAGAAATTCACATGCGTTTCTCTAAAAGAGAAACAGTCTGTTCCAACACTTCAATTCACTGTGCGTAGTGAATGGAGTGTTGCTTCACTTTCTAAATGCTGTCCTTTCCTAGAAAATCACTTTCCTTTGAAAGTGCCTTAAGCTACTTACAAGCATTCACAAGAAACTCACATGCATTTTTCTGAAAGAGAAGCCATCTGTTCCAACACTTCAATTCACTGTGCGAAGTGAATGGAGTGTTGCTTCACTTTCTAAATGCTGTCCTTTCAGAGAAAATCACTTTGCTTTGAAAGTGCCTTAAGCTACTTACAAGCATTCAGAAGAAACTCACATCCGTTTCTCTTAAAGAGAAGCAGTCTGTTTCAACACTTCAATTCACAGTGCGAAGTGAATGGAGTGTTGCTTCACTTTCTAAATGCTGTCCTTTCAGAGAAAGTCACTTTCCTTTGAAAGTGCCTAATCTACTTACAAGCATTCAACAGAAATTCACATGCGTTTCTCCTAAAGAGAAGCAGTCTGTTCCAACACTTCAATTCATAGTGCGAAGTGAATGGAGTGTTGCTTCACTTTCTAAATGCTGTCCTTTCAGAGAAAATCACTTTCCTTTGAAAGTGCCTTAAGCTACTTACAAGCATTCACAAAAAACTCATATCTGTTTCTCTGAAAGAGAAGTAGTCTGTTCCAAAACTTCAATTCATTGTGCGTAGTGAATGGAGTGTTGCTTCACTTTCTAAATGCTGTCCTTTCAGAGAAAATCACTTTCTTTGAAAGTGCTTTAAGCTACTTACAAGCATTCACAGCAAACTCACATGCATTTTTCTGAAAGAGAAGTAGTCTGTTCCAACACTTCAATTCACTGTGCGAAGTGAATGGAGTGTTGTTTCGCTTTCTAAATGCTGTCCTTTCAGAGAAAATCACTTTCCTTTGAAAGTGCCTTAAGCTACTTACAAGCATTCAACAGAAATTCACATGCGTTTTTCTGAAAGAGAAACAGTCTGTTCCAACACTTCAATTCACTGTGCGAAGTGAATGGAGTGTTGCTTCACTTTCTAAATGCTGTCCTTTCCGAGAAAATCACTTTCCTTTGAAAGTGCCTTAAGCTACTTACAAGCATTCACAAGAAACTCACATCCGTTTCTCTGAAAGAGAAGCAGTCTGTTCCAACACTTCAATTCACTGGGGGAAGTGAATGGAGTGTTGCTTCACTTTCTATATGCTCTCCTTTTAGAGAAAATCACTCTCTTTTGAAACTGCCTTAAGCTACTTACAAGCATTCACAAGAAACTCACATGCATTTTTTTGAAAGTGAAGCTCTCTGTTCCAATACTTGAATTCACTGTGAGAAGTGAATGGAGTGTTCCTTCACTTTCTAAATACTGTCCTTTCAGAGAAAATCACTTTCCTTTGAAAATGCCTTAAGCTACTTACAAGCATTCACAAGAAACTCACATGCGTTTCTCTGAAAGTGAAGCAGTCTGTTCCAACACTTCAATTCACAGTGCGAAGTGAATGGAGTGTTGCTTCACTTTCTAAATGCTGTCCTTTCAGAGAAAATCACTTTCCTTTGAAAGTGCCTTAAGTTACTTACAAACATTCACAAAAAACTCATATCTGTCTCTCTGAAAAAGAAGTAGTCTGTTCCAACACTTCAATTCGCTGTGCGTAGTGAATGGAGTGTTGCTTCACTTTCTAAATGCTGTCCTTTCAGAGAAAATCACTTTCCTTTGAAAGTGCCTTAAGCTACTTACAAGCATTCACAAGAAAATCACATGCATTTTTCTGAAAGAGAAGCAGTCTGTTCCAACACTTCAATTCACTGTGCGAAGTGAATGGAGTGTTGTTTCACTTTCTAAATGCTGTCCTTTCAGAGAAAATCACTTTCCTTTGAAAGTGCCTTAAGCTACTTACAAGCATTCACAAGAAACTCACATTCGTTTCTCTGAAAAAGAAGCAGTCTGCTCCAACACTTCAATTCACTGTGCGAAGTGAATGGAGTGTTGCTTCACTTTCTAAATGCTGTCCTTTCAGAGAAAATCACTTTCCTTTGAAAGTGCCTTAAGTTACTTACAAACATTCACAAAAAACTCATATCTGTCTCTCTGAAAAAGAAGTAGTCTGTTCCAACACTTCAATTCACTGTGCGTAGTGAATGGAGTGTTGCTTCACTTTCTAAATGCTGTCCTTTCAGAGAAAATCACTTTCCTTTAAAAGTGCCTTAAGCTACTTACAAGCATTCACAAAAAACTCATATCTGTTTCTCTGAAAGAGAAGTAGTCTGTTCCAACACTTCAATTCATTGTGCGTAGTGAATGGAGTGTTGCTTCACTTTCTAAATGCTGTCCTTTCAGAGAAAATCACTTTCCTTTGAAAGTGCTTTAAGCTACTTACAAGCATTCACAGCAAACTCACATGCATTTTTCTGAAAGAGAAGTAGTCTGTTCCAACACTTCAATTCACTGTGCGAAGTGAATGGAGTGTTGTTTCGCTTTCTAAATGCTGTCCTTTCAGAGAAAATCACTTTCCTTTGAAAGTGCCTTAAGCTACTTACAAGCATTCAACAGAAATTCACATGCGTTTCTCTGAAAGAGAAAGAGTCTGTTCCAACACTTCAATTCACTGTGCGAAGTGAATGGAGTGTTGCTTCACTTTCTAAATGCTGTCCTTTCCGAGAAAATCACTTTCCTTTGAAAGTGCCTTAAGCTACTTACAAGCATTCACAAGAAACTCACATCCGTTTCTCTGAAAGAGAAGCAGTCTGTTCCAACACTTCAATTCACTGGGGGAAGTGAATGGAGTGTTGCTTCACTTTCTATATGCTCTCCTTTTAGAGAAAATCACTCTCTTTTGAAACTGCCTTAAGCTACTTACAAGCATTCACAAGAAACTCACATCTGTTTCTCTGAAAGAGAAACAATCTGCTCCAGCACTTCAATTCACTGTGCGAAGTGAATGGAGTGTTGCTTCACTTTCTAAATGCTGTCCTTTCAGAGAAAATCACTTTCCTTTGAAAGTGCCTTAAGCTACTTACAAGCATTCACAAAAAACTCATATCTGTTTCTCTGAAAGAGAAGTAGTCTGTTCCAACACTTCAATTCATTGTGCGTAGTGAATGGAGTGTTGCTTCACTTTCTAAATGCTGTCCTTTCAGAGAAAATCACTTTCCTTTGAAAGTGCTTTAAGCTACTTACAAGCATTCACAGCAAACTCACATGCATTTTTCTGAAAGAGAAGTAGTCTGTTCCAACACTTCAATTCACTGTGCGAAGTGAATGGAGTGTTGTTTCGCTTTCTAAATGCTGTCCTTTCAGAGAAAATCACTTTCCTTTGAAAGTGCCTTAAGCTACTGACAAGCATTCAACAGAAATACACATGCGTTTCTCTGAAAGAGAAACAGTCTGTTCCAACACTTCAATTCACTGTGCGAAGTGAATGGAGTGTTGCTTCACTTTCTAAATGCTGTCCTTTCCTAGAAAATCACTTTCCTTTGAAAGTGCCTTAAGCTACTTACAAGCATTCACAAGAAACTCACATGCATTTTTCTGAAAGAGAAGCCGTCTGTTCCAACACTTCAATTCACTGTGCGAAGTGAATGGAGTGTTGCTTCACTTTCTAAATGCTGTCCTTTCAGAGAAAATCACTTTCCTTTGAAAGTGCCTTAAGCTACTTACAAGCATTCAAAAGAAATTCACATGCGTTTCTCTGAAAGAGAAACAGTCTGTTCCAACACTTCAATTCACTGTGCGAAGTGAATGGAGTGTTGCTTCACTTTCTAAATGCTGTCCTTTCCTAGAAAATCACTTTCCTTTGAAAGTGCCTTAAGCTACTTACAAGCATTCACAAGAAACTCACATGCATTTTTCTGAAAGAGAAGCCGTCTGTTCCAACACTTCAATTCACTGTGCGAAGTGAATGGAGTGTTGCTTCACTTTCTAAATGCTGTCCTTTCAGAGAAAATCACTTTCCTTTGAAAGTGCCTTAAGCTACTTACAAGCATTCACAAAAAACTCATATCTGTTTCTCTGAAAGAGAAGTAGTCTGTTCCAAAACTTCAATTCATTGTGCGTAGTGAATGGAGTGTTGCTTCACTTTCTAAATGCTGTCCTTTCAGAGAAAATCACTTTCCTTTGAAAGTGCCTTAAGCTACTTACAAGCATTCACAGCAAATTCACATGCAGTTTTCTGAAAGAGAAGTAGTCTGTTCCAAAACTTCAATTCACTGTGCGAAGTGAACGGAGTGTTGTTTCGCTTTCTAAATGCTGTCTTTTCAGAGAAAATCACTTTCCTTTGAAAGTGCCTTAAGCTACTTACAAGCATTCAACAGAAATTCACATGCGTTTCTCTGAAAGAGAAACAGTCTGTTCCAACACTTCAATTCACTGTGCGCAGTGAATGGAGTGTTGTTTCACTTTCTAAATGCTGTCCTTTCAGAGAAAATCACTTTCCTTTGAAAGTGCCTTAAGCTACTTACAAGCATTCACAAGAAACTCGCACGCATTTTTCGGAAAGAGAAGCTGTTTGTTCCAACACTTCAATTCACTGTGCGAAGTGAATGAAGTGTTGCTTCACTTTCTATATGCTCTCCTTTTAGAGAAAATCACTCTCTTTTGAAACTGCCTTAAGCTACTTACAAGCATTCACAAGAAACTCACATCTGTTTCTCTGAAAGAGAAACAGTCTGCTCCAACACTTCAATTCACTGTGTGTAGTGAATGGAGTGTTGCTTCACTTTCTAAATGCTGTCCTTTCAGAGAAAATCACTTTCCTTTGAAAGTGCCTTAAGGTACTTACAAGCATTCACAAGAAACTCATATCTGTTTCTATCAAAGAGAAGTAGTCTGTTCCAACACTTCAATTCACTGTGCGTAGTGAATGGAGTGTTGCTTCACTTTCTAAATGCTGTCCTTTCAGAGAAAATCACTTTCCTTTGAAAGTGCCATAAGCTACTTACAAGCATTCAACAGAAATTCACATGCGTTTCTCTGAAAGAGAAACAGTCTGTTCCAACACTTCAATTCACTGTGCGAAGTGAATGGAGTGTTGCTTCACTTTCTAAATGCTGTCCTTTCCTAGAAAATCACTTTCCTTTGAAAGTGCCTTAAGCTACTTACAAGCATTCACAAGAAACTCACATGCATTTTTCTGAAAGAGAAGCCGTGTGCTCCAACACTTCAATTCACTGTGCGAAGTGAATGGAGTGTTGCTTCACTTTCTAAATGCTGTCCTTTCAGAGAAAATCACTTTGCTTTGAAAGTGCCTTAAGCTACTTACAAGCATTCAGAAGAAACTCACATCCGTTTCTCTGAAAGAGAAGCAGTCTGTTCCAACACTTCAATTCACAGTGCGAAGTGAATGGAGTGTTGCTTCACTTTCTAAATGCTGTCCTTTCAGAGAAAATCACTTTCCTTTGAAAGTGCCTAATCTACTTACAAGCATTCAACAGAAATTCACATGAGTTTCTCCAAAAGAGAAGCAGTCTGTTCCAACACTTCAATTCATAGTGCGAAGTGAATGGAGTGTTGCTTCACTTTCTAAATGCTGTCCTTTCAGAGAAAATCACTTTCCTTTGAAAGTGCCTTAAGCTACTTACAAGCATTCACAAAAAACTCATATTGTTTCTCTGAAAGAGAAGTAGTCTGTTCCAACACTTCAATTCACTGTGCGTAGTGAATGGAGTGTTGCTTCACTTTCTAAATGCTGTCCTTTCAGAGAAAATCACTTTCCTTTGAAAGTGCCTTAAGCTACTTACAAGCATTCACAAGAAACTCATATCTGTTTCTCTCAAAGAGAAGTAGTCTGTTCCAACACTTCAATTCAGTGTGCGTAGTGAATGGAGTGTTGCTTCACTTTCTAAATGCTGTCCTTTCAGAGAAAATCACTTTCCTTTGAAAGTGCCTTAAGCTACTTACAAGCATTCACAAGAAACTCACATGCATTTTTCTGAAAGAGAGCAGTCGGTTCCAACACTTCAAATTACTGTGCGAAGTGAATGGAGTGTTGTTTCGCTTTCTAAATGCTGTCCTTTCAGAGAAAATCACTTTTCTTTGAAAGTGCCTTAAGCTACTTACCAGCATTCAACAGAAATTCACATGCGTTTCTCTGAAAGAGAAGCAGTCTGTTCCAACACTTCAATTCACTGTGCGAAGTGAATGGAGTGTTGCTTCACTTTCTAAATGCTGTCCTTTCAGAGAAAATCACTTTGCTTTGAAAGTGCCTTAAGCTACTTACAAGCATTCAGAAGAAACTCACATCCGTTTCTCTGAAAGAGAAGCAGTCTGTTCCAACACTTCAATTCACAGTGCGAAGTGAATGGAGTGTTGCTTCACTTTTTAAATGCTGTCCTTTCAGAGAAAATCACTTTCCTTTGAAAGTGCCTTAAGCTACTTACAAGCATTCATCGGAAATTGACATGCGTTTCTCCGAAAGAGAAGCAGTCTGTTCCAACACTTCAATTCATAGTGCGAAGTGAATGGAGTGTTGCTTCACTTTCTAAATGCTGTCCTTTCAGAAAAAATCACTTTCCTTTGAAAGTGCCTTAAGCTACTTACAAGCATTCACAAAAAACTCATATCTGTTTCTCTGAAAGAGAAGTAGTCTGTTCCAACACTTCAATTCACTGTGCGAAGTGAATGAAGTGTTGCTTCACTTTCTATATGCTCTCCTTTTAGAGAAAATCACTCTCTTTTGAAACTGCCTTAAGCTACTTACAAGCATTCACAAGAAACTCACATCTGTTTCTCTGAAAGAGAAACAGTCTGCTCCAACACTTCAATTCACTGTGTGTAGTGAATGGAGTGTTGCTTCACTTTCTAAATGCTGTCCTTTCAGAGAAAATCACTTTCCTTTGAAAGTGCCTTAAGGTACTTACAAGCATTCACAAGAAACTCATATCTGTTTCTATCAAAGAGAAGTAGTCTGTTCCAACACTTCAATTCACTGTGCGTAGTGAATGGAGTGTTGCTTCACTTTCTAAATGCTGTCCTTTCAGAGAAAATCACTTTCCTTTGAAAGTGCCATAAGCTACTTACAAGCATTCAACAGAAATTCACATGCGTTTCTCTGAAAGAGAAACAGTCTGTTCCAACACTTCAATTCACTGTGCGAAGTGAATGGAGTGTTGCTTCACTTTCTAAATGCTGTCCTTTCCTAGAAAATCACTTTCCTTTGAAAGTGCCTTAAGCTACTTACAAGCATTCACAAGAAACTCACATGCATTTTTCTGAAAGAGAAGCCGTGTGCTCCAACACTTCAATTCACTGTGCGAAGTGAATGGAGTGTTGCTTCACTTTCTAAATGCTGTCCTTTCAGAGAAAATCACTTTGCTTTGAAAGTGCCTTAAGCTACTTACAAGCATTCAGAAGAAACTCACATCCGTTTCTCTGAAAGAGAAGCAGTCTGTTCCAACACTTCAATTCACAGTGCGAAGTGAATGGAGTGTTGCTTCACTTTCTAAATGCTGTCCTTTCAGAGAAAATCACTTTCCTTTGAAAGTGCCTAATCTACTTACAAGCATTCAACAGAAATTCACATGAGTTTCTCCAAAAGAGAAGCAGTCTGTTCCAACACTTCAATTCATAGTGCGAAGTGAATGGAGTGTTGCTTCACTTTCTAAATGCTGTCCTTTCAGAGAAAATCACTTTCCTTTGAAAGTGCCTTAAGCTACTTACAAGCATTCACAAAAAACTCATATTGTTTCTCTGAAAGAGAAGTAGTCTGTTCCAACACTTCAATTCACTGTGCGTAGTGAATGGAGTGTTGCTTCACTTTCTAAATGCTGTCCTTTCAGAGAAAATCACTTTCCTTTGAAAGTGCCTTAAGCTACTTACAAGCATTCACAAGAAACTCATATCTGTTTCTCTCAAAGAGAAGTAGTCTGTTCCAACACTTCAATTCAGTGTGCGTAGTGAATGGAGTGTTGCTTCACTTTCTAAATGCTGTCCTTTCAGAGAAAATCACTTTCCTTTGAAAGTGCCTTAAGCTACTTACAAGCATTCACAAGAAACTCACATGCATTTTTCTGAAAGAGAGCAGTCGGTTCCAACACTTCAAATTACTGTGCGAAGTGAATGGAGTGTTGTCGCTTTCTAAATGCTGTCCTTTCAGAGAAAATCACTTTTCTTTGAAAGTGCCTTAAGCTACTTACCAGCATTCAACAGAAATTCACATGCGTTTCTCTGAAAGAGAAGCAGTCTGTTCCAACACTTCAATTCACTGTGCGAAGTGAATGGAGTGTTGCTTCACTTTCTAAATGCTGTCCTTTCAGAGAAAATCACTTTGCTTTGAAAGTGCCTTAAGCTACTTACAAGCATTCAGAAGAAACTCACATCCGTTTCTCTGAAAGAGAAGCAGTCTGTTCCAACACTTCAATTCACAGTGCGAAGTGAATGGAGTGTTGCTTCACTTTTTAAATGCTGTCCTTTCAGAGAAAATCACTTTCCTTTGAAAGTGCCTTAAGCTACTTACAAGCATTCATCGGAAATTGACATGCGTTTCTCCGAAAGAGAAGCAGTCTGTTCCAACACTTCAATTCATAGTGCGAAGTGAATGGAGTGTTGCTTCACTTTCTAAATGCTGTCCTTTCAGAAAAAATCACTTTCCTTTGAAAGTGCCTTAAGCTACTTACAAGCATTCACAAAAAACTCATATCCTTTTCTCTGAAAGAGAAGTAGTCTGTTCCAACACTTCAATTCACTGTGCGTAGTGAATGGAGTGTTGCTTCACTTTCTAAATGCTGTCCTTTCAGAGAAAATCACTTTCCTTTGAAAGTGCCTTAAGCTACTTACAAGCATTCACAGCAAACTCACATGCATTTTTCTGAAAGAGAAGTAGTCTGTTCCAACACTTCAATTCACTGTGCGAAGTGAATGGAGTGTTGTTTCGCTTTCTAAATGCTGTCCTTTCAGAGAAAATCACTTTCCTTTGAAAGTGCCTTAAGCTACTTACAAGCATTCAACAGAAATTCACATGCGTTTCTCTGAAAGAGAAACAGTCTGTTCCAACACTTCAATTCACTGTGCGCAGTGAATGGAGTGTTGCTTCACTTTCTAATTGCTGTCCTTTCCGAGAAAATCATTTTCCTTTGAAAGTGCCTTAAGCTACTTACAAGCATTCACAAGAAACTCACATCCGTTTCTCTGAAAGAGAAGCAGTCTGTTCCAACACTTCAATTCACTGGGGGAAGGGAATGGAGTGTTGCTTCACTTTCTATATGCTCTCCTTTTAGAGAAAATCACTCTCTTTTGAAACTGCCTTAAGCTACTTACAAGCATTCACAAGAAACTCACATCTGTTTCTCTGAAAGAGAAGCAGTGTGTTCCAACACTTCAATTCACTGTGCGTAGTGAATGGAGTGTTGCTTCACTTTCTAAATGCTGTCTTTCAGAGAAAATCACTTTCCTTTGAAAGTGCCTTAAGGTACTTACAGGCATTCACAAGAAACTCATATCTGTTTCTCTCAAAGAGAAGTAGTCTCTTCCCACACTTCAATTCACTGTGCGTAGTGAATGGAGTGTTGCTTCACTTTCTAAATGCTGTCCTTTCAGAGAAAATCACTTTCCTTTGAAAGTGCCTTAAGCTACTTACAAGCATTCACAAGAAAGTCACATGCATTTTTCTGAAAGAGAAGCAGTCTGTTCCAACACTTCAATTCACTGTGCGAAGTGAATGGAGTGTTGTTTCGCTTTCTAAATGCTGTCCTTTCAGAGAAAATCACTTTCCTTTGAAAGTGCCTTAAGCTACTTACAAGCATTCACAAGAAACTCACACGCATTTTTCTGAAAGAGAAGCTGTTTGTTCCATACTTCAATTCACTGTGCGAAGTGAATGGAGTGTTGCTTCACTTTCTATATGCTCTCCTTTTAGAGAAAATCACTCTCTTTTGAAACTGCCTTAAGCTACTTACAAGCATTCACAAGAAACACACATCTGTTTCTCTGAAAGAAAAGCAGTCTGTTCCAACACTTCAATTCACTGTGCATAGTGAATGGAGTGTTGCTTCACTTTCTAAATGCTGTCCTTTCAGAGAAAATCACTTTCCTTTGAAAGTGCCTTAAGGTACTTACAAGCATTCACAAGAAACTCATATCTGTTTCTCTCAAAGAGAAGTAGTCTGTTCCAACACTTCAATTCAGTGTGCGTAGTGAATGGAGTGTTGCTTCACTTTCTAAATGCTGTCCTTTCACAGAAAATCACTTTCCTTTGAATGTGCCTTAAGCTACTTACAAGCAGTCATAAGAAACTCACATGCATTTTTCTGAAAGAGAGCAGTCGGTTCCAACACTTCAATTCACTGTGCGAAGTGAATGGAGTGTTGTTTCGCTTTCTAAATGCTGTCCTTTCAGAGAAAATCACTTTTCTTTGAAAGTGCCTTAAGCTACTTACCAGCATTCAACCGAAATTCACATGCGTTTCTCTGAAATAGAAACAGTCTGTTCCAACACTTCAAATCACTGTGCGAAGTGAATGGAGTGTTGCTTCACTTTCTAAATGCTGTCCTTTCCTAGAAAATCACTTTCCTTTGAAAGTGCCTTAAGCTACTTACAAGCATTCACAAGAAACTCACATGCATTTTTCTGAAAGAGAAGCCGTCTGTTCCAACACTTCAGTTCACTGTGCGAAGTGAATGGAGTGTTGCTTCACTTTCTAAATGCTGTCCTTTCAGAGAAAATCACTTTGCTTTGAAAGTGCCTTAAGCTACTTAAAAGCATTCAGAAGAAACACACATCCGTTTCTCTGAAAGAGAAGCAGTCTGTTCCAACACTTCAATTCACAGTGCGAAGTGAATGGAGTGTTGCTTCACTTTCTAAATGCTGTCCTTTCAGAGAAAATCACTTTCCTTTGAAAGTGCCTAATCTACTTACAAGCATTCAACAGAAATTCACACGCGTTTCTCCTAAAGAGAAGCAGTCTGTTCCAACACTTCAATTCAGTGTGCGAAGTGAATGGAGTGTTGCTTCACTTTCTAAATGCTGTCCTTTCCGAGAAAATCACTTTCCTTTGAAAGTGCCTTAAGCTACTTACAAGCATTCACAAGAAACTCACATCCGTTTCTCTGAAAGAGAAGCAGTCTGTTCCAACACTTCAATTCACTGGGGGAAGTGAATGGAGTGTTGCTTCACTTTCTATATGCTCTCCTTTTAGAGAAAATCACTCTCTTTTGAAACTGCCTTAAGCTACTTACAAGCATTCAGAAGAAACTCACATGCATTTTTTGAAAGTGAAGCTCTCTGTTCCAATACTTGAATTCACTGTGCGAAGTGAATGGAGTGTTCCTTCACTTTCTAAATACTGTCCTTTCAGAGAAAATCACTTTCCTTTGAAAGTGCCTTAAGCTACTTACAAGCATTCACAAGAAACTCACATGCGTTTCTCTGAAAGAGAAGCAGTCTGTTCCAACACTTCAATTCACTGTGCGAAGTGAATGGAGTGTTGCTTCACTTTCTAAATGCTGTCCTTTCAGAGAAAATCACTTTCCTTTGAAAGTGCCTTAAGCTACTTACAAGCATTCACAAGAAACTCACATGCATTTTTCTGAAAGAGAAGCAGTCTGTTCCAACACTTCAATTCACTGTGCGAAGTGAATGGAGTGTTGCTTCACTTTCTATATGCTCTCCTTTTAGAGAAAATCACTCTCTTTTGAAACTGCCTTAAGCTACTTACAAGCATTCACAAGAAACTCACATCTGTTTCTCTGAAAGAGAAGCAGTCTGTTCCAACACTTCAATTCACTGTGCGAAGTGAATGGAGTGTTGCTTCACTTTCTAAATGCTCTTCTTTTAGAGAAAATCACTCTCTTTTGAAACTGCCTTAAGCTACTTACAAGCATTCACAAGAAACTCACATCTGTCTCTCTGAAAGAGAAGCCGTCTGTTCCAACACTTCAATTCACTGTGCGAAGGGAATGGAGTGTTGCTTCACTTTATAAATGCTGTCCTTTCAGAGAAAATCACTTTCCTTTAAAAGTGCCTTAAGCTACTTACAAGCATTCAACAGAAATACACATGCGTTTCTCTGAAAGAGAAGCAGTCTGTTCCAACACTTCAATTCACAGTGCGAAGTGAATGGAGTGTTGCTTCACTTTCTAAATGGTGTCCTTTCCGAGAAAGTCACTTTCCTTTGACAGTGCCTTAAGCTACTTACAAGCATTCACAAGAAACTCACATGCATTTTTCTGAAAGAAAAGCAGTCTGTTCCAACACTTCAATTCTCTGTGCGTAGTGAATGGAGTGTTGCTTCACTTTCTAAATGCTGTCCTTTCAGAGAAAATCACTTTCCTTTGAAAGTGCCTTAAGCTACTTACAAGCATTCACAAGAAACTCACATCCGTTTCTCTGAAAGAGAAGCAGTCTGTTCCAACACTTCAATTCACTGGGGGAAGTGAATGGAGTGTTGCTTCACTTTCTATATGCTCTCCTTTTAGAGAAAATCACTCTCTTTTGAAACTGCCTTAAGCTACTTACAAGCATTCAGAAGAAACTCACATGCATTTTTTTGAAATTGAAGCTCTCTGTTCAAATACTTGAATTCACTGTGCGAAGTGAATGGAGTGTTCCTTCACTTTCTAAATACTGTCCTTTCAGAGAAAATCACTTTCCTTTGAAAGTGCCTTAAGCTACTTACAAGCATTCACAAGAAACTCACATGCGTTTCTCTGAAAGAGAAGCAGTCTGTTCCAACACTTAAATTCACAGTGCGAAGTGAATGGAGTGTTGCTTCACTTTCTAAATGCTGTCCTTTCAGAGAAAATCACTTTCCTTTGAAAGTGCCTTAAGCTACTTACAAGCATTCACAAGAAACTCACATGCATTTTTCTGAAAGAGAAGCAGTCTGTTCCAACACTTCAATTCACTGTGCGAAGTGAATGGAGTGTTGCTTCACTTTCTATATGCTCTCCTTTTAGAGAAAATCACTCTCTTTTGAAACTGCCTTAAGCTACTTACAAGCATTCACAAGAAACTCACATCTGTTTCTTGAAGGAGAAGCAGTCTGTTCCAACACTTCAATTCACTGTGCGAAGTGAATGGAGTGTTGCTTCACTTTCTAAATGCTCTCCTTTTAGAGAAAATCACTCTCTTTTAAAACTGCCTTAAGCTACTTACAAGCATTCACAAGAAACTCACATCTGTCTCTCTGAAAGAGAAGCAGTCTGTTCCAACACTTCAATTCACTGTGCGAAGGGAATGGAGTGTTGCTTCACTTTATAAATGCTGTCCTTTCAGAGAAAATCACTTTTCTTTAAAAGTGCCTTAAACTACTTACAAGCATTCAACAGAAATACACATGCGTTTCTCTGAAAGAGAAGCAGTCTGTTCCAACACTTCAATTCACAGTGCGAAGTGAATGGAGTGTTGCTTCACTTTCTAAATGCTGTCCATTCAGAGAAAATCACTTTTCTTTGAAAGTGCCTTAATCTACTTACAAGCATTCAACAGAAATTCACATGCATTTCTCCGAAAGAGAAGCAGTCTGTTCCAACACTTCAATTCACAGTGCGAAGTGAATGGAGTGTTGCTTCACTTTCCAAATGCTGTCCTTTCCGAGAAAGTCACTTTCCTTTGAAAGTGCCTTAAGCTACTTACAAGCATTCACAAAAAACTCATATCTGTTTCTCTGAAAGAGAAGTAGTCTGTTCCAACACTTCAATTCACTGTGCGTAGTGAATGGAGTGTTGCTTCACTTTCTAAATGCTGTCCTTTCAGAGAAAATCACTTTCCTTTGAAAGTGCATTAAGCTACTTACAAGCATTCACAGCAAACTCACATGCATTTTTCTGAAAGAAGTAGTCTGTTCCAACACTTCAATTCACTGTGCGAAGTGAATGGAGTGTTGTTTCGCTTTCTAAATGCTGTCCTTTCAGAGAAAATCACTTTCCTTTGAAAGTGCCTTAAGGTACTTACAAGCATTAAACAGAAATTCACATGCGTTTCTCTGAAAGAGAAACAGTCTGTTCCAACACTTCAATTCACTGTGCGAAGTGAATGGAGTGTTGCTTCACTTTCTAAATGGTGTCCTTTCCGAGAAAGTCACTTTCCTTTGACAGTGCCTTAAGCTACTTACAAGCATTCACAAGAAACTCACTTGCATTTTTCTGAAAGAAAAGCAGTCTGTTCCAACACTTCAATTCACTGTGCGTAGTGAATGGAGTGTTGCTTCACTTTCTAAATGCTGTCCTTTCAGAGAAAATCACTTTCCTTTGAAAGTGCCCTAAGCTACTTACAAGCATTCAATAAAAATTCACATGCGTTTCTCTCAAAGAGAAGTAGTCTGTTTCCACACTTCAATTCACTGTGCGTAGTGAATGGAGTGTTGCTTCACTTTCTAAATGCTGTCCTTTCAGAGAAAATCACTTTCCTTTGAAAGTGCCTTAAGCTACTTACAAGCATTCACAAGAAACTCACATGCATTTTTCTGAAAGAGAAGCAGTCTGTTCCAACACTTCAATTCACTGTGCAAAGTGAATGGAGTGTTGTTTCACTTTCAAAATGCTGTTCTTTCAGAGAAAATCACTTTCCTTTGAAAGTGCCTTAAGCTACTTACAAGCATTCACAAGAAACTCACACGCATTTTTCTGAAAGAGAAGCTGTTTGTTCCAACACTTCAATTCACTGTGCGAAGTGAATGGAGTGTTGCTTCACTTTCTATATGCTCTCCTTTTAGAGAAAATCACTCTCTTTTGAAACTGTCTTAAGCTACTTACAAGCATTCACAAGAAACTCACATCTGTTTCTCTGAAAGAGAAGCCGTCTGTTCCAACACTTCAATTCACTGTGCGTAGTGAATGGAGTGTTGCTTCACTTTCTAAATGCTGTCCTTTCAGAGAAAATCACTTTCCTTTGAAAGTGCCCTAAGCTACTTACAAGCATTCAATAAAAATTCACATGCGTTTCTCTCAAAGAGAAGTAGTCTGTTTCCACACTTCAATTCACTGTGCGTAGTGAATGGAGTGTTGCTTCACTTTCTAAATGCTGTCCTTTCAGAGAAAATCACTTTCCTTTGAAAGTGCCTTAAGCTACTTACAAGCATTCACAAGAAACTCACATGCATTTTTCTGAAAGAGTAGCAGTCTGTTCCAACACTTCAATTCACTGTGCAAAGTGAATGGAGTGTTGTTTCACTTTCAAAATGCTGTTCTTTCAGAGAAAATCACTTTCCTTTGAAAGTGCCTTAAGCTACTTACAAGCATTCACAAGAAACTCACACGCATTTTTCTGAAAGAGAAGCTGTTTGTTCCAACACTTCAATTCACTGTGCGAAGTGAATGGAGTGTTGCTTCACTTTCTATATGCTCTCCTTTTAGAGAAAATCACTCTCTTTTGAAACTGCCTTAAGCTACTTACAAGCATTCACAAGAAACTCACATCTGTTTCTCTGAAAGAGAAGCCGTCTGTTCCAACACTTCAATTCACTGTGCGAAGTGAATGGAGTGTTGCTTCACTTTCTAAATGCTGTCCTTTCAGAGAAAATCACTTTCCTTTGAAAGAGTCTTTAGGTACTTACAAGCATTCACAAGAAACTCATATCTGTTTCTCTCAAAGAGAAGTAGTCTGTTCCAACACTTCAATTCACTGTGCGTAGTGAATGGAGTGTTGCTTCACTTTCTAAATGCTGTCCTTTCAGAGAATATCACTTTCCTTTGAAAGTGCCTTAAGCTACTTACAAGCATTCACAAGAAACTCACATGCGTTTCTCTGAAAGAGAAACAGTCTGTTCCAACACTTCAATTCACTGTGCGAAGTAAATGGAGTGTTGCTTCACTTTCTAAATGCTGTCCTTTCCTAGAAAATCACTTTCCTGTGAAAGTGCCTTAAGCTACTTACAAGCATTCACAAATAACTCATATCTGTTTCTCTGAAAGAAAAGTAGTCTGTTCCAACACTTCAATTCACTGTAAGAAGTGAATGGAGTGTTGCTTCACTTTCTAAATGCTCTCCTTTTAGAGAAAATCACTCTCTTTTGAAACTGTCTTAAGCTACTTTCTAGCATTCACAAGAAACTCACATCTGTTTCTCTGAAAGAGAAGCAGTCTGTTCAAAAACTTCAATTCACTGTGCAAAGGGAATGGAGTGTTCCTTCACTTTATAAATGCTGTCCTTTCAGATAAAATCACTTTGCTTTGAAAGTGCCTTAAGCTACGTACAAGCATTCACAAAAAACTCACATCCGTTTATCTGAAAGAGAAGATGCCTGTTCAAACACTTCAATTAACTGGGCGTAGTGAATCGAGTGTTGCTTCACATTCTATATGCTCTCCTTTTAGAGAAAATCACTCTCTTTTGAAAATGCCATAAGCTACTTACAAGCATTCACAAGAAACTCACATGCATTTTTCTGAAAGAGAAGCAGTCTGTTCCAAGACTTCAATTCACTGTGCGTAGTGAATGGAGTGTTGCGTCACTTTCTAAATGCTGTCCTTTCAGAGAAAATCACTTTCCTTTGAAAGTGCCTTAAGGTACTTACAAGCATTCAATAGTAATTCACATGCGTTTCTCTCAAAGAGAAGTAGTCTGTTTCCACACTTCAATTCACTGTGCGTAGTGAATGGAGTGTTGCTTCACTTTCTAAATGCTGTCCTTTCAGAGAAAATCACTTTGCTTTGAAAGTGCCTTAAGCTACTTACAAGCATTCACAAGAAACTCACATGCATTTTTCTGAAAGCGAAGCAGTCTGTACCAACACTTCAATTCACTGTGCGAAGTGAATGGAGTGTTGCTTCACTTTCTAAGTGCTGTCCCTTCAGAGAAAATCACTTTCATTTGAAAGTGCCTTAAGCTACTTACAAGCATTCACAAGAAACTCACACGCATTTTTCTGAAAGAGAAGCTGTTTGTTCCAACACTTCAATTCACTGTGCGAAGTGAATGGAGTGTTGATTCACTTTCTATATGCTCTCCTTTTAGAGAAAGTCACTCTCTTTTGAAACTGCCTTAAGCTACTTACAAGCATTCACAAGAAACTCACATCTGTTTCTCTGAAAGAGAAGCAGTCTGTTCCAACACTTCAATTCACTGTGCTTAGTGAATGGAGTGTTGCTTCACTTTCTAAATGCTGTCCTTTTAGAGAAAATCACTTTCCTTTGAAAGTGCCTTAAGGTACTTACAAGCATTCACAAGAAACTCATATCTGTTTCTCTCAAAGAGAAGTAGTCTGTTCCAACACTTCAATTCACTGTCCGTAGTGAATGGAATGTTGCTTCACTTTCTAAATGCTGTCCTTTCAGAAAAAATCACTTTCCTTTGAAAGTGCCTTAAGCTACTTACAAGCATTCACAAGAAACTCACATGCGTTTCTCTGAAAGAGAAACAGTCTGTTCCAACACTTCAATTCAATGTGTGAAGTGAATGGAGTGTTGCTTCACTTTCTAAATGCTGTCCTTTCCTAGAAATTCACTTTCCTTTGAAAGTGCCTTAAGTTACTTACAAGCATTCACAAATAACTCATATCTTTTTCTCTGAAAGAGAAGTAGTCTGTTCCAACACTTCAATTCACTGTGCGTAGTGAATGGAGTGTTGCTTCACTTTCTATATGCTCTCCTTTTAGAGAAAATCACTCTCTTTCGAAACTGCCTTAAGCTACTTACAAGCATTCACAAGAAACTCACATCTGTTTCTCTGAAAGAGAAGCCGTCTGTTCCAACACTTCATTTCACTGTGCGTAGTGAATGGAGTGTTGCTTCACTTTCTAAATGCTCTCCTTTTAGAGAAAATAACTCTCTTTTGAAACGGTCTTAAGCTACTTACTAGCATTCACAAGAAACTCATATCTGTTTCTCTGAAAGAGAAGCAGTCTGTTCCAAAACTTCAATTCACTGTGCAAAGGGAATGGAGTGTTCCTTCACTTTATAAATGCTGTCCTTTCAGAGAAAATCACTTTGCTTTGAAAGTGCCCTAAGCTACGTACAAGCATTCACAAAAAATCACATCCGTTTCTCTGAAAGAGAAGATGCCTGTTCAAACACTTCAATTCACTGGGCGAAGTGAATCGAGTGTTGCTTCACTTTCTATTTGCTCTCCTTTTAGAGAAAATCACTCTCTTTTGAAAATGCCTTAAGCTACTTACAAGCATTCAGAAGAAACCCACATGCATTTTTCTGAAAGAGAAGCAGTCTGTTCCAACACTTCAATTCACAGTGCGTAGTGAATGGAGTGTTGCTTCACTTTCTAAATGCTGTCCTTTCAGAGAAAATCACTTTGCTTTGAAAGTGCCTTAAGCTACTTACAAGCATTCACAAGAAACTCACACGCATTTTTCTGAAAGAGAAGCAGTTTGTTCCAACACTTCAATTCACTGTGCAAATTGAATGGTTGTTGCTTCACTTTCTATATGCTCTGCTTTTAGAGAAAATCACTCTCTTTTGAAACTGCCTGAAGCTGCTTACAATCATTCACAAGAAACTCACATCTGTTTCTCTGAAAGAGAAGCAGTCTGTTCCAACACTTCAATTCACTGTAAGAAGTGAATGGAGTGTTGCTTCACTTTCTAAATGCTCTCCTTTTAGAGAAAATCACTCTCTTTTGAAACTGTCTTAAGCTACTTTCTAGCATTCACAAGAAACTCACATCTGTTTCTCTGAAAGAGAAGCAGTCTGTTCAAAAACTTCAATTCACTGTGCAAAGGGAATGGAGTGTTCCTTCACTTTATAAATGCTGTCCTTTCAGAGAAAATCACTTTCCTTTGAAAGTGCCTTAAGCTACGTACAAGCATTCACAAAAAACTCACATCCGTTTCTCTGAAAGAGAAGATGCCTGTTCAAACACTTCAATTAACTGGGCGAAGTGAATCGAGTGTTGCTTCACTTTCTATATGCTCCCCTTTTAGAGAAAATCACTCTCTTTTGAAAATGCCATAAGCTACTTACAAGCATTCACAAGAAACTCACATGCATTTTTCTGAAAGAGAAGCAGTCTGTTCCAACACTTCAATTCACTGTGCGTAGTGAATGGAGTGTTGCGTCACTTTCTAAATGCTGTCCTTTTAGAGAAAATCACTTTCCTTTGAAAGTGCCTTAAGGTACTTACAAGCATTCAATAGTAATTCACATGCGTTTCTCTCAAAGAGAAGTAGTCTGTTTCCACACTTCAATTCACTGTGCGTAGTGAATGGAGTGTTGCTTCACTTTCTAAATGCTGTCCTTTCAGAGAAAATCACTTTGCGTTGAAAGTGCCTTAAGCTACTTACAAGCATTCACAAGAAACTCACATGCATTTTTCTGAAAGCGAAGCAGTCTGTTCCAACACTTCAATTCACTGTGCGAAGTGAATGGAGTGTTGTTTCACTTTCTAAGTGCTGTCCTTTCAGAGAAAATCACTTTCATTTGAAAGTGCCTTAAGCTACTTACAAGCATTCACAAGAAACTCACACGCATTTTTCTGAAAGAGAAGCTGTTTGTTCCAACACTTCAATTCACTGTGCGAAGTGAATGGAGTGTTGCTTCACTTTCTATATGCTCTCCTTTTACAGAAAGTCACTCTCTTTTGAAACTGTCTTAAGCTACTTACAAGCATTCACAAGAAACTCACATCTGTTTCTCTGAAAGAGAAGCAGTCTTTTCCAACACTTCAATTCACTGTGCGAAGTGAATGGAGTGTTGCTTCACTTTCTAAATGCTGTCCTTTCAGAGAAAATCACTTTCCTTTGAAAGTGCCTTAAGCTACTTACAAGCATTCACAAAACACTCATATCTTTTTCTCTGAAAGAGAAGTAGTCTGTTCCAACACTTCAATTCACTGTGCGTAGTGAATGGAGTGTTGCTTCACTTTCTAAATGCTGTCCTTTCAGAGAAAATCACTTTGCGTTGAAAGTGCCTTAAGCTACTTACAAGCATTCAAAAGAAACTCACATGCATTTTTCTGAAAGAGAAGCAGTCTGTTCCAACACTTCAATTCACTGTGCGAAGTGAATGGAGTGTTGTTTCACTTTCTAAATGCTTTCCTTTCAGAGAAAATCACTTTCCTTTGAAAGTGCCTTAAGCTACTTACAAGCATTCACAAGAAACTCACACGCATTTTTCTGAAAGAGAAGCTGTTTGATCCAACACTTCAATTCACTGTGCGAAGTGAATGGAGTGTTCCTTCACTTTCTATATGCTCTCCTTTTAGAGAAAGTCACTCTCTTTTGAAACTGCCTTAAGCTACTTACAAGCATTCACAAGAAACTCACATCTGTTTCTCTGAAAGAGAAGCTGTCTGTTCCAACACTTCAATTCACTGTGCATAGTGAATGGAGTGTTGCTTCACTTTCTAAATGCTGTCCTTTCAGAGAAAATCACTTTCCTTTGAAAGTGCCTTAAGGTACTTACAAGCATTCACAAGAAACTCATATCTGTTTCTCTCAAAGAGAAGTAGTCTGTTCCAACACTTCAATTCACTGTGCGTAGTGAATGGAGTGTTGCTTCACTTTCTATATGCTCTCCTTTTAGAGAAAATCACTCTCTTTTGAAACTGCCTTAAGCTACTTACAAGCATTCACAAGAAACTCACATCTGTTTCTCTGAAAGAGAAGCCGTCTGTTCCAACACTTCAATTCACTGTGCGTAGTGAATGGAGTGTTGCTTCACTTTCTAAATGCTCTCTTTAAGAGAAAATAACTCTCTTTTGAAACGGTCTTAAGCTACTTACTAGCATTCACAAGAAACTCATATCTGTTTCTCTGAAAGAGAAGCAGTCTGTTCCAAAACTTCAATTCACTGTGCAAAGGGAATGGAGTGTTGCTTCACTTTATAAATGCTGTCCTTTCAGAGAAAATCACTTTGCTTTGAAAGTGCCTTAAGCTACGTACAAGCATTCACATAAAACTCACATCCGTTTCTCTGAAAGAGAAGATGCCTGTTCAAACACTTCAATTCACTGGGCGAAGTGAATCGAGTGTTGCTTCACTTTCTATATGCTCTCCTTTTAGAGAAAATCACTCTCTTTTGAAAATGCCTTAAGCTACTTACAAGCATTCAGAAGAAACTCACATGCATTTTTCTGAAAGAGAAGCAGTCTGTTCCAACACTTCAATTCACTGTGCGAAGTGAATGGAGTGTTGTTTCGCTTTCTAAATGCTGTCCTTTCAGAGAAAATCACTTTCCTTTGAAAGTGCCTTAAGGTACTTACAAGCATTAAACAGAAATTCACATGCGTTTCTCTGAAAGAGAAACAGTCTGTTCCAACACTTCAATTCACTGTGCGAAGTGAATGGAGTGTTGCTTCACTTTCTAAATGGTGTCCTTTCCGAGAAAGTCACTTTCCTTTGACAGTGCCTTAAGCTACTTACAAGCATTCACAAGAAACTCACATGCATTTTTCTGAAAGAAAAGCAGTCTGTTCCAACACTTCAATTCACTGTGCGTAGTGAATGGAGTGTTGCTTCACTTTCTAAATGCTGTCCTTTCAGAGAAAATCACTTTCCTTTGAAAGTGCCTTAAGCTACTTACAAGCATTCAATAAAAATTCACATGCGTTTCTCTCAAAGAGAAGTAGTCTGTTTCCACACTTCAATTCACTGTGCGTAGTGAATGGAGTGTTGCTTCACTTTCTAAATGCTGTCCTTTCAGAGAAAATCACTTTCCTTTGAAAGTGCCTTAAGCTACTTACAAGCATTCACAAGAAACTCACATGCATTTTTCTGAAAGAGAAGCAGTCTGTTCCAACACTTCAATTCACTGTGCGAAGTGAATGGAGTGTTGTTTCACTTTCTAAATGCTGTCCTTTCAGAGAAAATCACTTTCATTTGAAAGTGCCTTAAGCTACTTACAAGCATTCACAAGAAACTCACACGCATTTTTCTGAAAGAGAAGCTGTTTGTTCCAACACTTCAATTCACTGTGCGAAGTGAATGGAGTGCTGCTTCACTTTCTATATGCTCTCCTTTTAGAGAAAATCACTCTCTTTGGAAACTGCCTTAAGCTACTTACAAGCATTCACAAGAAACTCACATCTGTTTCTCTGAAAGAGAAGCCGTCTGTTCCAACACTTCAATTCACTGTGCGAAGTGAATGGAGTGTTGCTTCACTTTCTAAATGCTGTCCTTTCAGAGAAAATCACTTTCCTTTGAAAGTGCCTTAAGGTTCTTACAAGCATTCACAAGAAACTCATATCTGTTTCTCTCAAATAGAAGTAGTCTGTTCCAACACTTCAATTCACTGTGCGTAGTGAATGGAGTGTTGCTTCACTTTCTAAATGCTGTCCTTTCAGAGAATATCACTTTCCTTTGAAAGTGCCTTAAGCTACTTACAAGCATTCACAAGAAACTCACATCTGTTTCTCTGAAAGGGAAGCAGTCTGTTCCAACACTTCAATTCACTGTAAGAAGTGAATGGAGTGTTGCTTCACTTTCTAAATGCTCTCCTTTTAGAGAAAATCACTCTCTTTTGAAACTGTCTTAAGCTACTTTCTAGCATTCACAAGAAACTCACATCTGTTTCTCTGAAAGAGAAGCAGTCTGTTCAAAAACTTCAATTCACTGTGCAAAGAGAATGGAGCGTTCCTTCACTTTCTAAATGCTGTCCTTTCAGAGAAAATCACTTTGCTTTGAAAGTGCCTTAAGCTACGTACAAGCATTCACAAAAAACTAACATCCGTTTCTCTGAAAGAGAAGATGCCTGTTCAAACACTTCAATTAACTGGGCGAAGTAAATCGAGTGTTGCTTCACTTTCTATATGCTCTCCTTTTAGAGAAAATCACTCTCTTTTGAAAATGCCATAAGCTACTTACAAGCATTCACAAGAAACTCACATGCATTTTTCTGAAAGAAAAGCAGTCTGTTCCAACACTTCAATTCACTGTGCGTAGTGAATGGAGTGTTGCGTCACTTTCTAAATGCTGTCCTTTCAGAGAAAATCACTTTCCTTTGAAAGTGCCTTAAGGTACTTACAAGCATTCAATAGTAATTCACATGTGTTTCTCTCAAAGAGAAGTAGTCTGTTTCCACACTTCAATTCACTGTGCGTAGTGAATGGAGTGTTGCTTCACTTTCTAAATGCTGTCCTTTCAGAGAAAATCACTTTGCGTTGAAAGTGCCTTAAGCTACTTACAAGCATTCACAAGAAACTCACATGCATTTTTCTGAAAGCGAAGCAGTCTGTTCCAACACTTCAATTCACTGTGCGAAGTGAATGGAGTGTTGTTTCACTTTCTAAGTGCTGTCCCTTCAGAGAAAATCACTTTCATTTGAAAGTGCCTTAAGCTACTTACAAGCATTCACAAGAAACTCACACGCATTTTTCTGAAAGAGAAGCTGTTTGTTCCAACACTTCAATTCACTGTGCGAAGTGAATGGAGTGTTGCTTCACTTTCTATATGCTCTCCTTTTAGAGAAAGTCACTCTCTTTTGAAACTGCCTTAAGCTACTTACAAGCATTCACAAGAAACTCACATCTGTTTCTCTGAAAGAGAAGCAGTCTGTTCCAACACTTCAATTCACTGTGCTTAGTAAATGGAGTGTTGCTTCACTTTCTAAATGCTGTCCTTTTAGAGAAAATCACTTTCCTTTGAAAGTGCCTTAAGGTACTTACAAGCATTCACAAGAAACTCATATCTGTTTCTCTCAAAGAGAAGTAGTCTGTTCCAACACTTCAATTCACTGTCCGTAGTGAATGGAATGTTGCTTCACTTTCTAAATGCTGTCCTTTCAGAAAAAATCACTTTCCTTTGAAAGTGCCTTAAGCTACTTACAAGCATTCACAAGAAACTCACATGCGTTTCTCTGAAAGAGAAACAGTCTGTTCCAACACTTCAATTCACTGTGCGAAGTGAATGGAGTGTTGCTTCACTTTCTAAATGCTGTCCTTTCCTAGAAAATCACTTTCCTTTGAAAGTGCCTTAAGTTACTTACAAGCATTCACAAATAACTCATATCTTTTTCTCTGAAAGTGAAGTAGTCTGTTCCAACACTTCAATTCACTGTGCGTAGTGAATGGAGTGTTGCTTCCCTTTCTATATCCTCTCCTTTTAGAGAAAATCACTCTCTTTTGAAACTGCCTTAAGCTACTTCCAAGCATTCACAAGAAACTCACATCTGTTTCTCTGAAAGAGAAGCCGTCTGTTCCAACATTTCAATTCACTGTGCGTAGTGAATGGAGTGTTGCTTCACTTTCTAAATGCTCTCCTTTTAGAGAAAATAACTCTCTTTTGAAACGGTCTTAAGCTACTTACTAGCATTCACAAGAAACTCATATCTGTTTCTCTGAAAGAGAAGCAGTCTGTTCCAAAACTTCAATTCACTGTGCAAAGGGAATGGAGTGTTCCTTCACTTTATAAATGCTGTCCTTTCAGAGAAAATCACTTTGCTTTGAAAGTGCCCTAAGCTACGTACAAGCATTCACAAAAAACTCACATCCGTTTCTCTGAAAGAGAAGATGCCTGTTCAAACACTTCAATTCACTGGGCGAAGTGAATCGAGTGTTGCTTCACTTTCTATATGCTCTCCTTTTAGAGAAAATCACTCTCTTTTGAAAATGCCTTAAGCTACTTACAAGCATTCAGAAGAAACTCACATGCATTTTTCTGAAAGAGAAGCAGTCTGTTCCAACACTTCAATTCACTGTGCGTAGTGAATGGAGTGTTGCTTCACTTTCTAAATGCTGTCCTTTCAGAGAAAATCACTTTGCTTTGAAAGTGCCTTAAGCTACTTACAAGCATTCACAAGAAACTCACACGCATTTTTCTGAAAGAGAAGCAGTTTGTTCCAACACTTCAATTCACTGTGCAAATTGAATGGTTGTTGCTTCACTTTCTATATGCTCTGCTTTTAGAGAAAATCACTCTCTTTTGAAACTGCCTGAAGCTGCTTACAATCATTCACAAGAAACTCACATCTGTTTCTCTGAAAGAGAAGCAGTCTGTTCCAACACTTCAATTCACTGTAAGAAGTGAATGGAGTGTTGCTTCACTTTCTAAATCCTCTCCTTTTAGAGAAAATCACTCTCTTTTGAAACTGTCTTAAGCTACTTTCTAGCATTCACAAGAAACTCACATCTGTTTCTCTGAAAGAGAAGCAGTCTGTTCAAAAACTTCAATTCACTGTGCAAAGGGAATGGAGTGTTCCTTCACTTTATAAATGCTGTCCTTTCAGAGAAAATCACTTTGCTTTGAAAGTGCCTTAAGCTACGTACAAGTATTCACAAAAAACTCACATCCGTTTCTCTGAAAGAGAAGATGCCTGTTCAAACACTTCAATTAACTGGGCGAAGTGAATCGAGTGTTGCTTCACTTTCTATATGCTCCCCTTTTAGAGAAAATCACTCTCTTTTGAAAATGCCATAAGCTACTTACAAGCATTCACAAGAAACTCACATGCATTTTTCTGAAAGAGAAGCAGTCTGTTCCAACACTTCAATTCACTGTGCGTAGTGAATGGAGTGTTGCGTCACTTTCTAAATGCTGTCCTTTCAGAGAAAATCACTTTCCTTTGAAAGTGCCTTAAGCTACTTACAAGCATTCACAAAACATTCATATCTTTTTCTCTGAAAGAGAAGTAGTCTGTTCCAACACTTCAATTCACTGTGCGTAGTGAATGGAGTGTTGCTTCACTTTCTAAATGCTGTCCTTTCAGAGAAAATCACTTTGCGTTGAAAGTGCCTTAAGCTACTTACAAGCATTCAAAAGAAACTCACATGCATTTTTCTGAAAGAGAAGCAGTCTGTTCCAACACTTCAATTCACTGTGCGAAGTGAATGGAGTGTTGTTTCACTTTCTAAATGCTTTCCTTTCAGAGAAAATCACTTTCCTTTGAAAGTGCCTTAAGCTACTTACAAGCATTCACAAGAAACTCACACGCATTTTTCTGAAAGAGAAGCTGTTTGATCCAACACTTCAATTCACTGTGCGAAGTGAATGGAGTGTTCCTTCACTTTCTATATGCTCTCCTTTTAGAGAAAGTCACTCTCTTTTGAAACTGCCTTAAGCTACTTACAAGCATTCACAAGAAACTCACATCTGTTTCTCTGAAAGAGAAGCTGTCTGTTCCAACACTTCAATTCACTGTGCATAGTGAATGGAGTGTTGCTTCACTTTCTAAATGCTGTCCTTTCAGAGAAAATCACTTTCCTTTGAAAGTGCCTTAAGCTACTTACAAGCATTCACAAGAAACTCATATCTGTTTCTCTCAAAGAGAAGTAGTCTGTTCCAACACTTCAATTCACTGTGCGTAGTGAATGGAGTGTTGCTTCACTTTCTATATGCTCTCCTTTTAGAGAAAATCACTCTCTTTTGAAACTGCCTTAAGCTACTTACAAGCATTCACAAGAAACTCACATCTGTTTCTCTGAAAGAGAAGCCGTCTGTTCCAACACTTCAATTCACTGTGCGTAGTGAATGGAGTGTTGCTTCACTTTCTAAATGCTCTCTTTAAGAGAAAATAACTCTCTTTTGAAACGGTCTTAAGCTACTTACTAGCATTCACAAGAAACTCATATCTGTTTCTCTGAAAGAGAAGCAGTCTGTTCCAAAACTTCAATTCACTGTGCAAAGGGAATGGAGTGTTGCTTCACTTTATAAATGCTGTCCTTTCAGAGAAAATCACTTTGCTTTGAAAGTGCCTTAAGCTACGTACAAGCATTCACAAAAAACTCACATCCGTTTCTCTGAAAGAGAAGATGCCTGTTCAAACACTTCAATTCACTGGGCGAAGTGAATCGAGTGTTGCTTCACTTTCTATATGCTCTCCTTTTAGAGAAAATCACTCTCTTTTGAAAATGCCTTAAGCTACTTACAAGCATTCAGAAGAAACTCACATGCATTTTTCTGAAAGAGAAGCAGTCTGTTCCAACACTTCAATTCACTGTGCGAAGTGAATGGAGTGTTGTTTCGCTTTCTAAATGCTGTCCTTTCAGAGAAAATCACTTTCCTTTGAAAGTGCCTTAAGGTACTTACAAGCATTAAACAGAAATTCACATGCGTTTCTCTGAAAGAGAAACAGTCTGTTCCAACACTTCAATTCACTGTGCGAAGTGAATGGAGTGTTGCTTCACTTTCTAAATGGTGTCCTTTCCGAGAAAGTCACTTTCCTTTGACAGTGCCTTAAGCTACTTACAAGCATTCACAAGAAACTCACATGCATTTTTCTGAAAGAAAAGCAGTCTGTTCCAACACTTCAATTCACTGTGCGTAGTGAATGGAGTGTTGCTTCACTTTCTAAATGCTGTCCTTTCAGAGAAAATCACTTTCCTTTGAAAGTGCCTTAAGCTACTTACAAGCATTCAATAAAAATTCACATGCGTTTCTCTCAAAGAGAAGTAGTCTGTTTCCACACTTCAATTCACTGTGCGTAGTGAATGGAGTGTTGCTTCACTTTCTAAATGCTGTCCTTTCAGAGAAAATCACTTTCCTTTGAAAGTGCCTTAAGCTACTTACAAGCATTCACAAGAAACTCACATGCATTTTTCTGAAAGAGAAGCAGTCTGTTCCAACACTTCAATTCACTGTGCGAAGTGAATGGAGTGTTGTTTCACTTTCTAAATGCTGTCCTTTCAGAGAAAATCACTTTCATTTGAAAGTGCCTTAAGCTACTTACAAGCATTCACAAGAAACTCACACGCATTTTTCTGAAAGAGAAGCTGTTTGTTCCAACACTTCAATTCACTGTGCGAAGTGAATGGAGTGCTGCTTCACTTTCTATATGCTCTCCTTTTAGAGAAAATCACTCTCTTTGGAAACTGCCTTAAGCTACTTACAAGCATTCACAAGAAACTCACATCTGTTTCTCTGAAAGAGAAGCCGTCTGTTCCAACACTTCAATTCACTGTGCGAAGTGAATGGAGTGTTGCTTCACTTTCTAAATGCTGTCCTTTCAGAGAAAATCACTTTCCTTTGAAAGTGCCTTAAGGTTCTTACAAGCATTCACAAGAAACTCATATCTGTTTCTCTCAAATAGAAGTAGTCTGTTCCAACACTTCAATTCACTGTGCGAAGTGAATGGAGTGTTGCTTCACTTTCTAAATGCTGTCCTTTCCTAGAAAATCACTTTCCTTTGAAAGTGCCTTAAGTTACTTACAAGCATTCACAAATAACTCATATCTTTTTCTCTGAAAGTGAAGTAGTCTGTTCCAACACTTCAATTCACTGTGCGTAGTGAATGGAGTGTTGCTTCACTTTCTATATGCTCTCCTTTTAGAGAAAATCACTCTCTTTTGAAACTGCCTTAAGCTACTTCCAAGCATTCACAAGAAACTCACATCTGTTTCTCTGAAAGAGAAGCCGTCTGTTCCAACATTTCAATTCACTGTGCGTAGTGAATGGAGTGTTGCTTCACTTTCTAAATGCTCTCCTTTTAGAGAAAATAACTCTCTTTTGAAACGGTCTTAAGCTACTTACTAGCATTCACAAGAAACTCATATCTGTTTCTCTGAAAGAGAAGCAGTCTGTTCCAAAACTTCAATTCACTGTGCAAAGGGAATGGAGTGTTCCTTCACTTTATAAATGCTGTCCTTTCAGAGAAAATCACTTTGCTTTGAAAGTGCCCTAAGCTACGTACAAGCATTCACAAAAAACTCACATCCGTTTCTCTGAAAGAGAAGATGCCTGTTCAAACACTTCAATTCACTGGGCGAAGTGAATCGAGTGTTGCTTCACTTTCTATATGCTCTCCTTTTAGAGAAAATCACTCTCTTTTGAAAATGCCTTAAGCTACTTACAAGCATTCAGAAGAAACTCACATGCATTTTTCTGAAAGAGAAGCAGTCTGTTCCAACACTTCAATTCACTGTGCGTAGTGAATGGAGTGTTGCTTCACTTTCTAAATGCTGTCCTTTCAGAGAAAATCACTTTGCTTTGAAAGTGCCTTAAGCTACTTACAAGCATTCACAAGAAACTCACACGCATTTTTCTGAAAGAGAAGCAGTTTGTTCCAACACTTCAATTCACTGTGCAAATTGAATGGTTGTTGCTTCACTTTCTATATGCTCTGCTTTTAGAGAAAATCACTCTCTTTTGAAACTGCCTGAAGCTGCTTACAAGCATTCACATGAAACTCACATCTGATTCTCTGAAAGAGAAACAGTCTGTTCCAACACTTCAATTCACTGTGCGTAGTGAATGGAGTGTTGCTTCACTTTCTAAATGCTGTCCTTTCAGAGAAAATCACTTTGCTTTGAAAGTGCCTTAAGCTACTTACAAGCATTCAGAAGAAACTCACATGCATTTTTCTGAAAGAGAAGCAGTCTGTTCCAACACTTCAATTCACTGTGCGTAGTGAATGGAGTGTTGCTTCACTTTCTAAATGCTGTCCTTTCAGAGAAAAACACTTTCCTTTGAAAGTGCCTTAAGCTGCTTACAAGCATTCAATAGAAATTCACATGCGTTTCTCTCAAAGAGAAGTAGTCTGTTTCCACACTTCAATTCACTGTGCGAAGTGAATGGAGTGTTGCTTCACTTTCTATATGCTCTCCTTTTAGAGAAAATCACTCTCATTTGAAACTGCCTTAAGCTACTTACAAGCATTCACATGAAACTCACATCTGATTCTCTGAAAGAGAAACAGTCTGTTCCAACACTTCAATTCACTGTGCGTAGTGAATGGAGTGTTGCTTCACTTTCTAAATGCTGTCCTTTCAGAGAAAATCACTTTCCTTTGAAAGTGCCTTAAGGTACTTACAAGCATTCACAAGAAACTCATATCTGTTTCTATCAAAGAGAAGTAGTCTGTTCCAACACTTCAATTCACTGTGCGTAGTGAATGGAGTGTTGCTTCACTTTCTAAATGCTGTCCTTTCAGAGAAAATCACTTTCCTTTGAAAGTGCCTTAAGCTACTTACAAGCATTCACAAGAAAATCACATGCATTTTTCTGAAAGAGAAGCAGTCTGTTCCAACACTTCAATTCACTGTGCGAAGTGAATGGAGTGTTGTTTCGCTTTCTAAATGCTGTCCTTTCAGAGAAAATCACTTTCCTTTGAAAGTGCCTTAAGCTACTTACAAGCATTCAACAGAAATTCACATGCGTTTCTCTAAAAGAGAAACAGTCTGTTCCAACACTTCAATTCACTGTGCGAAGTGAATGGAGTGTTGCTTCACTTTCTAAATGCTGTCCTTTCCTAGAAAATCACTTTCCTTTGAAAGTGCCTTAAGCTACTTACAAGCATTCACAAGAAACTCACATGCATTTTTCTGAAAGAGAAGCCGTCTGTTCCAACACTTCAATTCACTGTGCGAAGTGAATGGAGTGTTGCTTCACTTTCTAAATGCTGTCCTTTCAGAGAAAATCACTTTGCTTTGAAAGTGCCTTAAGCTACTTACAAGCATTCAGAAGAAACTCACATCCGTTTCTCTTAAAGAGAAGCAGTCTGTTCCAACACTTCAATTCACAGTGCGAAGTGAATGGAGTGTTGCTTCACTTTCTAAATGCTGTCCTTTCAGAGAAAGTCACTTTCCTTTGAAAGTGCCTAATCTACTTACAAGCATTCAACAGAAATTCACATGCGTTTCTCCTAAAGAGAAGCAGTCTGTTCCAACACTTCAATTCATAGTGCGAAGTGAATGGAGTGTTGCTTCACTTTATAAATGCTGTCCTTTCAGAGAAAATCACTTTCCTTTGAAAGTGCCTTAAGCTACTTACAAGCATTCACAAAAAACTCATATCTGTTTCTCTGAAAGAGAAGTAGTCTGTTCCAACACTTCAATTCATTGTGCGTAGTGAATGGAGTGTTGCTTCACTTTCTAAATGCTGTCCTTTCAGAGAAAATCACTTTCCTTTGAAAGTGCTTTAATCTACTTACAAGCATTCACAGCAAACTCACATGCATTTTTCTGAAAGAGAAGTAGTCTGTTCCAACACTTCAATTCACTGTGCGAAGTGAATGGAGTGTTGTTTCGCTTTCTAAATGCTGTCCTTTCAGAGAAAATCACTTTCCTTTGAAAGTGCCTTAAGCTACTTACAAGCATTCACAGCAAACTCACATGCATTTTTCTGAAAGAGAAGTAGTCTGTTCCAAAACTTCAATTTACTGTGCGAAGTGAATGGAGTGTTGCTACACTTTCTAAATGCTGTCCTTTAAGAGAAAATCACTTTCCTTTGAAAGTGCCTTAAGCTACTTACAAGCATTCAACAGAAATTCACATGCGTTTCTCTGAAAGAGAAACAGTCTGTTCCAACACTTCAATTCACTGTGCGAAGTGAATGGAGTGTTGCTTCACTTTCTAAATGCTGTCCTTTTCGAGAAAGTCACTTTCCTTTGAAAGTGCCTTAAGCTACTTACAAGCATTCACAAGAAACTCACATGCATTTTTCGGAAAGAAAAGCAGTCTGTTCCAACACTTCAATTCACTGTGCGTAGTGAATGGAGTGTTGCTTCACTTTCTAAATGCTGTCCTTTCAGAGAAAAACACTTTCCTTTGAAAGTGCCTTAAGCTGCTTACAAGCATTCAATAGAAATTCACATGCGTTTCTCTCAAAGAGAAGTAGTCTGTTTCCACACTTCAATTCACTGTGCGAAGTGAATGGAGTGTTGCTTCACTTTCTATATGCTCTCCTTTTAGAGAAAATCACTCTCATTTGAAACTGCCTTAAGCTACTTACAAGCATTCACATGAAACTCACATCTGATTCTCTGAAAGAGAAACAGTCTGTTCCAACACTTCAATTCACTGTGCGTAGTGAATGGAGTGTTGCTTCACTTTCTAAATGCTGTCCTTTCAGAGAAAATCACTTTCCATTGAAAGTGCCTTAAGGTACTTACAAGCATTCACAAGAAACTCATATCTGTTTCTATCAAAGAGAAGTAGTCTGTTCCAACACTTCAATTCACTGTGCGTAGTGAATGGAGTGTTGCTTCACTTTCTAAATGCTGTCCTTTCAGAGAAAATCACTTTCCTTTGAAAGTGCCTTAAGCTACTTACAAGCATTCACAAGAAAATCACATGCATTTTTCTGAAAGAGAAGCAGTCTGTTCCAACACTTCAATTCACTGTGCGAAGTGAATGGAGTGTTGTTTCGCTTTCTAAATGCTGTCCTTTCAGAGAAAATCACTTTCCTTTGAAAGTGCCTTAAGCTACTTACAAGCATTCAACAGAAATTCACATGCGTTTCTCTAGAAGAGAAACAGTCTGTTCCAACACTTCAATTCACTGTGCGAAGTGAATGGAGTGTTGCTTCACTTTCTAAATGCTGTCCTTTCCTAGAAAATCACTTTCCTTTGAAAGTGCCTTAAGCTACTTACAAGCATTCACAAGAAACTCACATGCATTTTTCTGAAAAAGAAGCCGTCTGTTCCAACACTTCAATTCACTGTGCGAAGTGAATGGAGTGTTGCTTCACTTTCTAAATGCTGTCCTTTCAGAGAAAATCACTTTGCTTTGAAAGTGCCTTAAGCTACTTACAAGCATTCAGAAGAAACTCACATCCGTTTCTCTTAAAGAGAAGCAGTCTGTTCCAACACTTCAATTCACAGTGCGAAGTGAATGGAGTGTTGCTTCACTTTCTAAATGCTGTCCTTTCAGAGAAAGTCACTTTCCTTTGAAAGTGCCTAATCTACTTACAAGCATTCAACAGAAATTCACATGCGTTTCTCCTAAAGAGAAGCAGTCTGTTCCAACACTTCAATTCATAGTGCGAAGTGAATGGAGTGTTGCTTCACTTTATAAATGCTGTCCTTTCAGAGAAAATCACTTTCCTTTGAAAGTGCCTTAAGCTACTTACAAGCATTCACAAAAAACTCATATCTGTTTCTCTGAAAGAGAAGTAGTCTGTTCCAACACTTCAATTCATTGTGCGTAGTGAATGGAGTGTTGCTTCACTTTCTAAATGCTGTCCTTTCAGAGAAAATCACTTTCCTTTGAAAGTGCTTTAATCTACTTACAAGCATTCACAGCAAACTCACATGCATTTTTCTGAAAGAGAAGTAGTCTGTTCCAACACTTCAATTCACTGTGCGAAGTGAATGGAGTGTTGTTTCGCTTTCTAAATGCTGTCCTTTCAGAGAAAATCACTTTCCTTTGAAAGTGCCTTAAGCTACTTACAAGCATTCACAGCAAACTCACATGCATTTTTCTGAAAGAGAAGTAGTCTGTTCCAAAACTTCAATTTACTGTGCGAAGTGAATGGAGTGTTGCTACACTTTCTAAATGCTGTCCTTTAAGAGAAAATCACTTTCCTTTGAAAGTGCCTTAAGCTACTTACAAGCATTCAACAGAAATTCACATGCGTTTCTCTGAAAGAGAAACAGTCTGTTCCAACACTTCAATTCACTGTGCGAAGTGAATGGAGTGTTGCTTCACTTTCTAAATGCTGTCCTTTCCTAGAAAATCACTTTCCTTTGAAAGTGCCTTAAGCTACTTACAAGCATTCACAATAAACTCACATCCATTTCTCTGAAAGAGAAGCAGTCTGCTCCAACACTTCAATTCACTGGGGGAAGTGAATGGAGTGTTGCTTCACTTTCTATATGCTCTCATTTTAGAGAAAATCACTCTCTTTTGAAACTGCCTTAAGCTACTAACAAGCATTCACAAGAAACTCACATGCATTTTTTTCAAAGTGAAGCTCTCTGTTCCAACACTTGAATTCACTGTGCGAAGTGAATGGAGTGTTCCTTCACTTTCTAAATACTGTCCTTTCAGAGAAAATCTCTTTCCTTTGAAAGTGCCTTAAGCTACTTACAAGCATTAACAAGAAACTCACATGCGTTTCTCTGAAAGAGCAGTCTGTTCCAACACTTCAATTCACAGTGCTAAGTGAATGGAGTGTTGCTTCACTTTCTAAATGCTGTCCTTTCAGAGAAAATCACTTTCCTTTGAAAGTGCCTTAAGTTACTTACAAGCATTCACAAAAAACTCATATCTGTCTCTCTGAAAGAGAAGTAGTCTGTTCCAACACTTCAATTCACTGTGAGTAGTGAATGGAGTGTTGCTTCACTTTCTAAATGCTGTCCTTTCAGAGAAAATCACTTTCCTTTGAAAGTGCCTTAAGCTACTTACAAGCATTCACAAGAAACTCACATGCATTTTTCTGAAAGAGAAGGAGTCTGTTCCACCACTTCAATTCACTGTGCGAAGTGAATGGAGTGTTGTTTCACTTTCTAAATGCTGTTCTTTCAGAGAAAATCACTTTCCTTTGAAAGTGCCTTAAGCTACTTACAAGCATTCACAAGAAACTCACACGCATTTTTCCGAAAGAGAAGCTGTTTATTCCAACACTTCAATTCACTGTGCGAAGTGAATGGAGTGTTGCTTCACTTTCTATATGCTCTCCTTTTAGAGAAAATCACTCTTTTTTGAAACTGCCTTAAGCTACTTACAAGCATTCACAAGAAACTCACATCTGTTTCTCTGAAAGAGAAGCAGTCTGTTCCAACACTTCAATTCACTGTGCGAAGTGAATGGAGTGTTACTTCACTTTCTAAATGCTCTCCTTTTAGAGAAAATCACTCTCTTTTGAAACTGCCTTAAGCTACTTACAAGCATTCACAAGAAACTCACATCTGTTTCTCTGAAACAGAAGCAGTCTGTTCCAACACTTCAATTCACTGTGCGAAGGGAATGGAGTGTTGCTTCACTTTATAAATGCTGTCCATTCAGAGAAAATCACTTTCCTTTGAAAGTGCCTTAAGCTACTTACAAGCATTCAACAGAAATACACATGCGTTTCTCTGAAAGAGAAGCAGTCTGTTCCAACACTTCAATTCACTGTGCGAAGGGAATGGAGTGTTGCTTCACTTTCTAAATGCTGTCCTTTCAGAGAAAATCACTTTCCTTTGAAAGTGCCTTAATCTACTTACAAGCATTCAACAGAAATTCACATGCGTTTCTCCGAAAGAGAAGCAGTCTGTTCCAACACTTCAATTCACAGTGCGAAGTGAATGGAGTGTTGCCTCACTTTCCAAATGCTGTCCTTTCAGAGAAAATCACATTCCTTTGAAAGTGCCTTAAGCTACTTACAAGCATTCACAAAAAACTCATATCTGTTTCTCTGAAAGAGAAGTAGTCTGTTCCAACACTTCAATTCACTGTGCGTAGTGAATGGAGTGTTGCTTCACTTTCTAAATGCTGTCCTTTCAGAGAAAATCACTTTCCTTTGAAAGTGCCTTAAGCTACTTACAATCATTCACAGCAAAATCACATGCATTTTTCTGAAAAAAGAGTTCTGTTCCAACACTTCAATTCACTGTGCGAAGTGAATGGAGTGTTGTTTCGCTTTCTAAATGCTGTCCTTTCAGAGAAAATCACTTTCCTTTGAAAGTGCCTTAAGATACTTACAAGCATTAAACAGAAATTCACATGCGTTTCTCTGAAAGAGAAACAGTCTGTTCCAACACTTCAATTCACTGTGCGAAGTGAATGGAGTGTTGCTTCACTTTCTAAATGCTGTCCTTTTCGAGAAAGTCACTTTCCTTTGAAAGTGCCTTAAGCTACTTACAAGCATTCACAAGAAACTCACATGCATTTTTCGGAAAGAAAAGCAGTCTGTTCCAACACTTCAATTCACTGTGCGTAGTGAATGGAGTGTTGCTTCACTTTCTAAATGCTGTCCTTTCAGAGAAAAACACTTTCCTTTGAAAGTGCCTTAAGCTGCTTACAAGCATCCAATAGAAATTCACATGCGTTTCTCTCAAAGAGAAGTAGTCTGTTTCCACACTTCAATTCACTGTGCGTAGTGAATGGATTGTTGCTTCACTTTCTAAATGCTGTCCTTTCAGAGAAAATCACTTTGCTTTGAAAGTGCCTTAAGCTACTTACAAGCATTCACAAGAAACTCACATGCATTTTTCTGAAAGAGAAGCAGTCTGTTCCAACACTTCAATTCACTGTGCGAAGTGAATGGAGTGTTGCTTCACTTTCTATATGCTCTCCTTTTAGAGAAAATCACTCTCTTTTGAAACTGCCTTAAGCTACTTACAAGCATTCACAAGAAACTCACATCTGTTTCCCTGAAAGAGAAACAGTCTGTTCCAACACTTCAATTCACTGTGCGTAGTGAATGGAGTGTTGCTTCACTTTCTAAATGCTGTCCTTTCAGAGAAAATCACTTTCCTTTGAAAGTGCCTTAAGGTACTTACAAGCATTCACAAGAAACTCATATCTGTTTCTATCAAAGAGAAGTAGTCTGTTCCAACACTTCAATTCACTGTGCGTAGTGAATGGAGTGTTGCTTCACTTTCTAAATGCTGTCCTTTCAGAGAAAATCACTTTCCTTTGAAAGTGCCTTAAGCTACTTACAAGCATTCACAAGAAAATCACATGCATTTTTCTGAAAGAGAAGCAGTCTGTTCCAACACTTCAATTCACTGTGCGAAGTGAATGGAGTGTTGTTTCGCTTTCTAAATGCTGTCCTTTCAGAGAAAATCACTTTCCTTTGAAAGTGCCTTAAGCTACTTACAAGCATTCAACAGAAATTCACATGCGTTTCTCTAAAAGAGAAACAGTCTGTTCCAACACTTCAATTCACTGTGCGTAGTGAATGGAGTGTTGCTTCCCTTTCTAAATGCTGTCCTTTCCTAGAAAATCACTTTCCTTTGAAAGTGCCTTAAGCTACTTACAAGCATTCACAAGAAACTCACATGCATTTTTCTGAAAGAGAAGCCGTCTGTTCCAACACTTCAATTCACTGTGCGTAGTGAATGGAGTGTTGCTTCACTTTCTAAATGCTGTCCTTTCAGAGAAAATCACTTTCCTTTGAAAGTGCCTTAAGCTACTTACAAGCATTCACAAGAAAATCACATGCATTTTTCTGAAAGAGAAGCAGTCTGTTCCAACACTTCAATTCACTGTGCGAAGTGAATGGAGTGTTGTTTCGCTTTCTAAATGCTGTCCTTTCAGAGAAAATCACTTTCCTTTGAAAGTGCCTTAAGCTACTTACAAGCATTCAACAGAAATTCACATGCGTTTCTCTAAAAGAGAAACAGTCTGTTCCAACACTTCAATTCACTGTGCGAAGTGAATGGAGTGTTGCTTCACTTTCTAAATGCTGTCCTTTCCTAGAAAATCACTTTCCTTTGAAAGTGCCTTAAGCTACTTACAAGCATTCACAAGAAACTCACATGCATTTTTCTGAAAGAGAAGCCGTCTGTTCCAACACTTCAATTCACTGTGCGAAGTGAATGGAGTGTTGCTTCACTTTCTAAATGCTGTCCTTTCAGAGAAAATCACTTTGCTTTGAAAGTGCCTTAAGCTACTTACAAGCATTCAGAAGAAACTCACATCCGTTTCTCTTAAAGAGAAGCAGTCTGTTCCAACACTTCAATTCACAGTGCGAAGTGAATGGAGTGTTGCTTCACTTTCTAAATGCTGTCCTTTCAGAGAAAGTCACTTTCCTTTGAAAGTGCCTAATCTACTTACAAGCATTCAACAGAAATTCACATGCGTTTCTCCTAAAGAGAAGCAGTCTGTTCCAACACTTCAATTCATAGTGCGAAGTGAATGGAGTGTTGCTTCACTTTATAAATGCTGTCCTTTCAGAGAAAATCACTTTCCTTTGAAAGTGCCTTAAGCTACTTACAAGCATTCACAAAAAACTCATATCTGTTTCTCTGAAAGAGAAGTAGTCTGTTCCAACACTTCAATTCATTGTGCGTAGTGAATGGAGTGTTGCTTCACTTTCTAAATGCTGTCCTTTCAGAGAAAATCACTTTCCTTTGAAAGTGCTTTAATCTACTTACAAGCATTCACAGCAAACTCACATGCATTTTTCTGAAAGAGAAGTAGTCTGTTCCAACACTTCAATTCACTGTGCGAAGTGAATGGAGTGTTGTTTCGCTTTCTAAATGCTGTCCTTTCAGAGAAAATCACTTTCCTTTGAAAGTGCCTTAAGCTACTTACAAGCATTCACAGCAAACTCACATGCATTTTTCTGAAAGAGAAGTAGTCTGTTCCAAAACTTCAATTTACTGTGCGAAGTGAATGGAGTGTTGCTACACTTTCTAAATGCTGTCCTTTAAGAGAAAATCACTTTCCTTTGAAAGTGCCTTAAGCTACTTACAAGCATTCAACAGAAATTCACATGCGTTTCTCTGAAAGAGAAACAGTCTGTTCCAACACTTCAATTCACTGTGCGAAGTGAATGGAGTGTTGCTTCACTTTCTAAATGCTGTCCTTTCCTAGAAAATCACTTTCCTTTGAAAGTGCCTTAAGCTACTTACAAGCATTCACAATAAACTCACATCCATTTCTCTGAAAGAGAAGCAGTCTGCTCCAACACTTCAATTCACTGGGGGAAGTGAATGGAGTGTTGCTTCACTTTCTATATGCTCTCATTTTAGAGAAAATCACTCTCTTTTGAAACTGCCTTAAGCTACTAACAAGCATTCACAAGAAACTCACATGCATTTTTTTCAAAGTGAAGCTCTCTGTTCCAACACTTGAATTCACTGTGCGAAGTGAATGGAGTGTTCCTTCACTTTCTAAATACTGTCCTTTCAGAGAAAATCTCTTTCCTTTGAAAGTGCCTTAAGCTACTTACAAGCATTAACAAGAAACTCACATGCGTTTCTCTGAAAGAGCAGTCTGTTCCAACACTTCAATTCACAGTGCTAAGTGAATGGAGTGTTGCTTCACTTTCTAAATGCTGTTCTTTCAGAGAAAATCACTTTCCTTTGAAAGTGCCTTAAGTTACTTACAAGCATTCACAAAAAACTCATATCTGTCTCTCTGAAAGAGAAGTAGTCTGTTCCAACACTTCAATTCACTGTGAGTAGTGAATGGAGTGTTGCTTCACTTTCTAAATGCTGTCCTTTCAGAGAAAATCACTTTCCTTTGAAAGTGCCTTAAGCTACTTACAAGCATTCACAAGAAAATCACATGCATTATTCTGAAAGAGAAGGAGTCTGTTCCACCACTTCAATTCACTGTGCAAAGTGAATGGAGTGTTGTTTCACTTTCTAAATGCTGTTCTTTCAGAGAAAATCACTTTCCTTTGAAAGTGCCTTAAGCTACTTAGAAGCATTCACAAGAAACTCACACGCATTTTTCCGAAAGAGAAGCTGTTTATTCCAACACTTCAATTCACTGTGCGAAGTGAATGGAGTGTTGCTTCACTTTCTATATGCTCTCCTTTTAGAGAAAATCACTCTTTTTTGAAACTGCCTTAAGCTACTTACAAGCATTCACAAGAAACTCACATCTGTTTCTCTGAAAGAGAAGCAGTCTGTTCCAACACTTCAATTCACTGTGCGAAGTGAATGGAGTGTTACTTCACTTTCTAAATGCTCTCCTTTTAGAGAAAATCACTCTCTTTTGAAACTGCCTTAAGCTACTTACAAGCATTCACAAGAAACTCACATCTGTTTCTCTGAAACAGAAGCAGTCTGTTCCAACACTTCAATTCACTGTGCGAAGGGAATGGAGTGTTGCTTCACTTTATAAATGCTGTCCATTCAGAGAAAATCACTTTCCTTTGAAAGTGCCTTAAGCTACTTACAAGCATTCAACAGAAATACACATGCGTTTCTCTGAAAGAGAAGCAGTCTGTTCCAACACTTCAATTCACTGTGCGAAGGGAATGGAGTGTTGCTTCACTTTCTAAATGCTGTCCTTTCAGAGAAAATCACTTTCCTTTGAAAGTGCCTTAATCTACTTACAAGCATTCAACAGAAATTCACATGCGTTTCTCCGAAAGAGAAGCAGTCTGTTCCAACACTTCAATTCACAGTGCGAAGTGAATGGAGTGTTGCCTCACTTTCCAAATGCTGTCCTTTCAGAGAAAATCACATTCCTTTGAAAGTGCCTTAAGCTACTTACAAGCATTCACAAAAAACTCATATCTGTTTCTCTGAAAGAGAAGTAGTCTGTTCCAACACTTCAATTCACTGTGCGTAGTGAATGGAGTGTTGCTTCACTTTCTAAATGCTGTCCTTTCAGAGAAAATCACTTTCCTTTGAAAGTGCCTTAAGCTACTTACAATCATTCACAGCAAAATCACATGCATTTTTCTGAAAAAAGAGTTCTGTTCCAACACTTCAATTCACTGTGCGAAGTGAATGGAGTGTTGTTTCGCTTTCTAAATGCTGTCCTTTCAGAGAAAATCACTTTCCTTTGAAAGTGCCTTAAGATACTTACAAGCATTAAACAGAAATTCACATGCGTTTCTCTGAAAGAGAAACAGTCTGTTCCAACACTTCAATTCACTGTGCGAAGTGAATGGAGTGTTGCTTCACTTTCTAAATGCTGTCCTTTTCGAGAAAGTCACTTTCCTTTGAAAGTGCCTTAAGCTACTTACAAGCATTCACAAGAAACTCACATGCATTTTTCGGAAAGAAAAGCAGTCTGTTCCAACACTTCAATTCACTGTGCGTAGTGAATGGAGTGTTGCTTCACTTTCTAAATGCTGTCCTTTCAGAGAAAAACACTTTCCTTTGAAAGTGCCTTAAGCTGCTTACAAGCATCCAATAGAAATTCACATGCGTTTCTCTCAAAGAGAAGTAGTCTGTTTCCACACTTCAATTCACTGTGCGTAGTGAATGGATTGTTGCTTCACTTTCTAAATGCTGTCCTTTCAGAGAAAATCACTTTGCTTTGAAAGTGCCTTAAGCTACTTACAAGCATTCACAAGAAACTCACATGCATTTTTCTGAAAGAGAAGCAGTCTGTTCCAACACTTCAATTCACTGTGCGAAGTGAATGGAGTGTTGCTTCACTTTCTATATGCTCTCCTTTTAGAGAAAATCACTCTCTTTTGAAACTGCCTTAAGCTACTTACAAGCATTCACAAGAAACTCACATCTGTTTCCCTGAAAGAGAAACAGTCTGTTCCAACACTTCAATTCACTGTGCGTAGTGAATGGAGTGTTGCTTCACTTTCTAAATGCTGTCCTTTCAGAGAAAATCACTTTCCTTTGAAAGTGCCTTAAGGTACTTACAAGCATTCACAAGAAACTCATATCTGTTTCTATCAAAGAGAAGTAGTCTGTTCCAACACTTCAATTCACTGTGCGTAGTGAATGGAGTGTTGCTTCACTTTCTAAATGCTGTCCTTTCAGAGAAAATCACTTTCCTTTGAAAGTGCCTTAAGCTACTTACAAGCATTCACAAGAAAATCACATGCATTTTTCTGAAAGAGAAGCAGTCTGTTCCAACACTTCAATTCACTGTGCGAAGTGAATGGAGTGTTGTTTCGCTTTCTAAATGCTGTCCTTTCAGAGAAAATCACTTTCCTTTGAAAGTGCCTTAAGCTACTTACAAGCATTCAACAGAAATTCACATGCGTTTCTCTAAAAGAGAAACAGTCTGTTCCAACACTTCAATTCACTGTGCGTAGTGAATGGAGTGTTGCTTCACTTTCTAAATGCTGTCCTTTCCTAGAAAATCACTTTCCTTTGAAAGTGCCTTAAGCTACTTACAAGCATTCACAAGAAACTCACATGCATTTTTCTGAAAGAGAAGCCGTCTGTTCCAACACTTCAATTCACTGTGCGTAGTGAATGGAGTGTTGCTTCACTTTCTAAATGCTGTCCTTTCAGAGAAAATCACTTTCCTTTGAAAGTGCCTTAAGCTACTTACAAGCATTCACAAGAAAATCACATGCATTTTTCTGAAAGAGAAGCAGTCTGTTCCAACACTTCAATTCACTGTGCGAAGTGAATGGAGTGTTGTTTCGCTTTCTAAATGCTGTCCTTTCAGAGAAAATCACTTTCCTTTGAAAGTGCCTTAAGCTACTTACAAGCATTCAACAGAAATTCACATGCGTTTCTCTAAAAGAGAAACAGTCTGTTCCAACACTTCAATTCACTGTGCGAAGTGAATGGAGTGTTGCTTCACTTTCTAAATGCTGTCCTTTCCTAGAAAATCACTTTCCTTTGAAAGTGCCTTAAGCTACTTACAAGCATTCACAAGAAACTCACATGCATTTTTCTGAAAGAGAAGCCGTCTGTTCCAACACTTCAATTCACTGTGCGAAGTGAATGGAGTGTTGCTTCACTTTCTAAATGCTGTCCTTTCAGAGAAAATCACTTTGCTTTGAAAGTGCCTTAAGCTACTTACAAGCATTCAGAAGAAACTCACATCCGTTTCTCTTAAAGAGAAGCAGTCTGTTCCAACACTTCAATTCACAGTGCGAAGTGAATGGAGTGTTGCTTCACTTTCTAAATGCTGTCCTTTCAGAGAAAGTCACTTTCCTTTGAAAGTGCCTAATCTACTTACAAGCATTCAACAGAAATTCACATGCGTTTCTCCTAAAGAGAAGCAGTCTGTTCCAACACTTCAATTCATAGTGCGAAGTGAATGGAGTGTTGCTTCACTTTATAAATGCTGTCCTTTCAGAGAAAATCACTTTCCTTTGAAAGTGCCTTAAGCTACTTACAAGCATTCACAAAAAACTCATATCTGTTTCTCTGAAAGAGAAGTAGTCTGTTCCAACACTTCAATTCATTGTGCGTAGTGAATGGAGTGTTGCTTCACTTTCTAAATGCTGTCCTTTCAGAGAAAATCACTTTCCTTTGAAAGTGCTTTAATCTACTTACAAGCATTCACAGCAAACTCACATGCATTTTTCTGAAAGAGAAGTAGTCTGTTCCAACACTTCAATTCACTGTGCGAAGTGAATGGAGTGTTGTTTCGCTTTCTAAATGCTGTCCTTTCAGAGAAAATCACTTTCCTTTGAAAGTGCCTTAAGCTACTTACAAGCATTCACAGCAAACTCACATGCATTTTTCTGAAAGAGAAGTAGTCTGTTCCAAAACTTCAATTTACTGTGCGAAGTGAATGGAGTGTTGCTACACTTTCTAAATGCTGTCCTTTAAGAGAAAATCACTTTCCTTTGAAAGTGCCTTAAGCTACTTACAAGCATTCAACAGAAATTCACATGCGTTTCTCTGAAAGAGAAACAGTCTGTTCCAACACTTCAATTCACTGTGCGAAGTGAATGGAGTGTTGCTTCACTTTCTAAATGCTGTCCTTTCCTAGAAAATCACTTTCCTTTGAAAGTGCCTTAAGCTACTTACAAGCATTCACAAGAAACTCACATCCATTTCTCTGAAAGAGAAGCAGTCTGCTCCAACACTTCAATTCACTGGGGGAAGTGAATGGAGTGTTGCTTCACTTTCTATATGCTCTCATTTTAGAGAAAATCACTCTCTTTTGAAACTGCCTTAAGCTACTAACAAGCATTCACAAGAAACTCACATGCATTTTTTTCAAAGTGAAGCTCTCTGTTCCAACACTTGAATTCACTGTGCGAAGTGAATGGAGTGTTCCTTCACTTTCTAAATACTGTCCTTTCAGAGAAAATCTCTTTCCTTTGAAAGTGCCTTAAGCTACTTACAAGCATTAACAAGAAACTCACATGCGTTTCTCGGAAAGAGAAGCAGTCTGTTCCAACACTTCAATTCACAGTGCTAAGTGAATGGAGTGTTGCTTCACTTTCTAAATGCTGTCCTTTCAGAGAAAATCACTTTCCTTTGAAAGTGCCTTAAGTTACTTACAAGCATTCACAAAAAACTCATATCTGTCTCTCTGAAAGAGAAGTAGTCTGTTCCAACACTTCAATTCACTGTGAGTAGTGAATGGAGTGTTGCTTCACTTTCTAAATGCTGTCCTTTCAGAGAAAATCACTTTCCTTTGAAAGTGCCTTAAGCTACTTACAAGCATTCACAAGAAACTCACATGCATTTTTCTGAAAGAGAAGGAGTCTGTTCCACCACTTCAATTCACTGTGCGAAGTGAATGGAGTGTTGTTTCACTTTCTAAATGCTGTTCTTTCAGAGAAAATCACTTTCCTTTGAAAGTGCCTTAAGCTACTTACAAGCATTCACAAGAAACTCACACGCATTTTTCCGAAAGAGAAGCTGTTTATTCCAACACTTCAATTCACTGTGCGAAGTGAATGGAGTGTTGCTTCACTCTCTATATGCTCTCCTTTTAGAGAAAATCACTCTTTTTTGAAACTGCCTTAAGCTACTTACAAGCATTCACAAGAAACTCACATCTGTTTCTCTGAAAGAGAAGCAGTCTGTTCCAACACTTCAATTCACTGTGCGAAGTGAATGGAGTGTTACTTCACTTTCTAAATGCTCTCCTTTTAGAGAAAATCACTCTCTTTTGAAACTGCCTTAAGCTACTTACAAGCATTCACAAGAAACTCACATCTGTTTCTCTGAAACAGAAGCAGTCTGTTCCAACACTTCAATTCACTGTGCGAAGGGAATGGAGTGTTGCTTCACTTTATAAATGCTGTCCATTCAGAGAAAATCACTTTCCTTTGAAAGTGCCTTAAGCTACTTACAAGCATTCAACAGAAATACACATGCGTTTCTCTGAAAGAGAAGCAGTCTGTTCCAACACTTCAATTCACTGTGCGAAGGGAATGGAGTGTTGCTTCACTTTCTAAATGCTGTCCTTTCAGAGAAAATCACTTTCCTTTGAAAGTGCCTTAATCTACTTACAAGCATTCAACAGAAATTCACATGCGTTTCTCCGAAAGAGAAGCAGTCTGTTCCAACACTTCAATTCACAGTGCGAAGTGAATGGAGTGTTGCCTCACTTTCCAAATGCTGTCCTTTCAGAGAAAATCACTTTCCTTTGAAAGTGCCTTAAGCTACTTACAAGCATTCACAAAAAACTCATATCTGTTTCTCTGAAAGAGAAGTAGTCTGTTCCAACACTTCAATTCACTGTGCGTAGTGAATGGAGTGTTGCTTCACTTTCTAAATGCTGTCCTTTCAGAGAAAATCACTTTCCTTTGAAAGTGCCTTAAGCTACTTACAATCATTCACAGCAAAATCACATGCATTTTTCTGAAAAAAGAGTTCTGTTCCAACACTTCAATTCACTGTGCGAAGTGAATGGAGTGTTGTTTCGCTTTCTAAATGCTGTCCTTTCAGAGAAAATCACTTTCCTTTGAAAGTGCCTTAAGATACTTACAAGCATTAAACAGAAATTCACATGCGTTTCTCTGAAAGAGAAACAGTCTGTTCCAACACTTCAATTCACTGTGCGAAGTGAATGGAGTGTTGCTTCACTTTCTAAATGCTGTCCTTTTCGAGAAAGTCACTTTCCTTTGAAAGTGCCTTAAGCTACTTACAAGCATTCACAAGAAACTCACATGCATTTTTCGGAAAGAAAAGCAGTCTGTTCCAACACTTCAATTCACTGTGCGTAGTGAATGGAGTGTTGCTTCACTTTCTAAATGCTGTCCTTTCAGAGAAAAACACTTTCCTTTGAAAGTGCCTTAAGCTGCTTACAAGCATCCAATAGAAATTCACATGCGTTTCTCTCAAAGAGAAGTAGTCTGTTTCCACACTTCAATTCACTGTGCGTAGTGAATGGATTGTTGCTTCACTTTCTAAATGCTGTCCTTTCAGAGAAAATCACTTTGCTTTGAAAGTGCCTTAAGCTACTTACAAGCATTCACAAGAAACTCACATGCATTTTTCTGAAAGAGAAGCAGTCTGTTCCAACACTTCAATTCACTGTGCGAAGTGAATGGAGTGTTGCTTCACTTTCTATATGCTCTCCTTTTAGAGAAAATCACTCTCTTTTGAAACTGCCTTAAGCTACTTACAAGCATTCACAAGAAACTCACATCTGTTTCTCTGAAAGAGAAACAGTCTGTTCCAACACTTCAATTCACTGTGCGTAGTGAATGGAGTGTTGCTTCACTTTCTAAATGCTGTCCTTTCAGAGAAAATCACTTTCCTTTGAAAGTGCCTTAAGGTACTTACAAGCATTCACAAGAAACTCATATCTGTTTCTATCAAAGAGAAGTAGTCTGTTCCAACACTTCAATTAACTGTGCGTAGTGAATGGAGTGTTGCTTCACTTTCTAAATGCTGTCCTTTCAGAGAAAATCACTTTCCTTTGAAAGTGCCTTAAGCTACTTACAAGCATTCACAAGAAAATCACATGCATTTTTCTGAAAGAGAAGCAGTCTGTTCCAACACTTCAATTCACTGTGCGAAGTGAATGGAGTGTTGTTTCGCTTTCTAAATGCTGTCCTTTCAGAGAAAATCACTTTCCTTTGAAAGTGCCTTAAGCTACTTACAAGCATTCAACAGAAATTCACATGCGTTTCTCTAAAAGAGAAACAGTCTGTTCCAACACTTCAATTCACTGTGCGTAGTGAATGGAGTGTTGCTTCACTTTCTAAATGCTGTCCTTTCCTAGAAAATCACTTTCCTTTGAAAGTGCCTTAAGCTACTTACAAGCATTCACAAGAAACTCACATGCATTTTTCTGAAAGAGAAGCCATCTGTTCCAACACTTCAATTCACTGTGCGAAGTGAATGGAGTGTTGCTTCACTTTCTAAATGCTGTCCTTTCAGAGAAAATCACTTTGCTTTGAAAGTGCCTTAAGCTACTTACAAGCATTCAGAAGAAACTCACATCCGTTTCTCTTAAAGAGAAGCAGTCTGTTTCAACACTTCAATTCACAGTGCGAAGTGAATGGAGTGTTGCTTCACTTTCTAAATGCTGTCCTTTCAGAGAAAGTCACTTTCCTTTGAAAGTGCCTAATCTACTTACAAGCATTCAACAGAAATTCACATGCGTTTCTCCTAAAGAGAAGCAGTCTGTTCCAACACTTCAATTCATAGTGCGAAGTGAATGGAGTGTTGCTTCACTTTCTAAATGCTGTCCTTTCAGAGAAAATCACTTTCCTTTGAAAGTGCCTTAAGCTACTTACAAGCATTCACAAAAAACTCATATCTGTTTCTCTGAAAGAGAAGTAGTCTGTTCCAAAACTTCAATTCATTGTGCGTAGTGAATGGAGTGTTGCTTCACTTTCTAAATGCTGTCCTTTCAGAGAAAATCACTTTCTTTGAAAGTGCTTTAAGCTACTTACAAGCATTCACAGCAAACTCACATGCATTTTTCTGAAAGAGAAGTAGTCTGTTCCAACACTTCAATTCACTGTGCGAAGTGAATGGAGTGTTGTTTCGCTTTCTAAATGCTGTCCTTTCAGAGAAAATCACTTTCCTTTGAAAGTGCCTTAAGCTACTTACAAGCATTCAACAGAAATTCACATGCGTTTTTCTGAAAGAGAAACAGTCTGTTCCAACACTTCAATTCACTGTGCGAAGTGAATGGAGTGTTGCTTCACTTTCTAAATGCTGTCCTTTCCGAGAAAATCACTTTCCTTTGAAAGTGCCTTAAGCTACTTACAAGCATTCACAAGAAACTCACATCCGTTTCTCTGAAAGAGAAGCAGTCTGTTCCAACACTTCAATTCACTGGGGGAAGTGAATGGAGTGTTGCTTCACTTTCTATATGCTCTCCTTTTAGAGAAAATCACTCTCTTTTGAAACTGCCTTAAGCTACTTACAAGCATTCACAAGAAACTCACATGCATTTTTTTGAAAGTGAAGCTCTCTGTTCCAATACTTGAATTCACTGTGAGAAGTGAATGGAGTGTTCCTTCACTTTCTAAATACTGTCCTTTCAGAGAAAATCACTTTCCTTTGAAAATGCCTTAAGCTACTTACAAGCATTCACAAGAAACTCACATGCGTTTCTCTGAAAGTGAAGCAGTCTGTTCCAACACTTCAATTCACAGTGCGAAGTGAATGGAGTGTTGCTTCACTTTCTAAATGCTGTCCTTTCAGAGAAAATCACTTTCCTTTGAAAGTGCCTTAAGTTACTTACAAACATTCACAAAAAACTCATATCTGTCTCTCTGAAAAAGAAGTAGTCTGTTCCAACACTTCAATTCGCTGTGCGTAGTGAATGGAGTGTTGCTTCACTTTCTAAATGCTGTCCTTTCAGAGAAAATCACTTTCCTTTGAAAGTGCCTTAAGCTACTTACAAGCATTCACAAGAAAATCACATGCATTTTTCTGAAAGAGAAGCAGTCTGTTCCAACACTTCAATTCACTGTGCGAAGTGAATGGAGTGTTGTTTCACTTTCTAAATGCTGTCCTTTCAGAGAAAATCACTTTCCTTTGAAAGTGCCTTAAGCTACTTACAAGCATTCACAAGAAACTCACATTCGTTTCTCTGAAAAAGAAGCAGTCTGCTCCAACACTTCAATTCACTGTGCGAAGTGAATGGAGTGTTGCTTCACTTTCTAAATGCTGTCCTTTCAGAGAAAATCACTTTCCTTTGAAAGTGCCTTAAGTTACTTACAAACATTCACAAAAAACTCATATCTGTCTCTCTGAAAAAGAAGTAGTCTGTTCCAACACTTCAATTCACTGTGCGTAGTGAATGGAGTGTTGCTTCACTTTCTAAATGCTGTCCTTTCAGAGAAAATCACTTTCCTTTAAAAGTGCCTTAAGCTACTTACAAGCATTCACAAAAAACTCATATCTGTTTCTCTGAAAGAGAAGTAGTCTGTTCCAACACTTCAATTCATTGTGCGTAGTGAATGGAGTGTTGCTTCACTTTCTAAATGCTGTCCTTTCAGAGAAAATCACTTTCCTTTGAAAGTGCTTTAAGCTACTTACAAGCATTCACAGCAAACTCACATGCATTTTTCTGAAAGAGAAGTAGTCTGTTCCAACACTTCAATTCACTGTGCGAAGTGAATGGAGTGTTGTTTCGCTTTCTAAATGCTGTCCTTTCAGAGAAAATCACTTTCCTTTGAAAGTGCCTTAAGCTACTTACAAGCATTCAACAGAAATTCACATGCGTTTCTCTGAAAGAGAAAGAGTCTGTTCCAACACTTCAATTCACTGTGCGAAGTGAATGGAGTGTTGCTTCACTTTCTAAATGCTGTCCTTTCCGAGAAAATCACTTTCCTTTGAAAGTGCCTTAAGCTACTTACAAGCATTCACAAGAAACTCACATCCGTTTCTCTGAAAGAGAAGCAGTCTGTTCCAACACTTCAATTCACTGGGGGAAGTGAATGGAGTGTTGCTTCACTTTCTATATGCTCTCCTTTTAGAGAAAATCACTCTCTTTTGAAACTGCCTTAAGCTACTTACAAGCATTCACAAGAAACTCACATCTGTTTCTCTGAAAGAGAAACAATCTGCTCCAGCACTTCAATTCACTGTGCGAAGTGAATGGAGTGTTGCTTCACTTTCTAAATGCTGTCCTTTCAGAGAAAATCACTTTCCTTTGAAAGTGCCTTAAGCTACTTACAAGCATTCACAAAAAACTCATATCTGTTTCTCTGAAAGAGAAGTAGTCTGTTCCAACACTTCAATTCATTGTGCGTAGTGAATGGAGTGTTGCTTCACTTTCTAAATGCTGTCCTTTCAGAGAAAATCACTTTCCTTTGAAAGTGCTTTAAGCTACTTACAAGCATTCACAGCAAACTCACATGCATTTTTCTGAAAGAGAAGTAGTCTGTTCCAACACTTCAATTCACTGTGCGAAGTGAATGGAGTGTTGTTTCGCTTTCTAAATGCTGTCCTTTCAGAGAAAATCACTTTCCTTTGAAAGTGCCTTAAGCTACTGACAAGCATTCAACAGAAATACACATGCGTTTCTCTGAAAGAGAAACAGTCTGTTCCAACACTTCAATTCACTGTGCGAAGTGAATGGAGTGTTGCTTCACTTTCTAAATGCTGTCCTTTCCTAGAAAATCACTTTCCTTTGAAAGTGCCTTAAGCTACTTACAAGCATTCACAAGAAACTCACATGCATTTTTCTGAAAGAGAAGCCGTCTGTTCCAACACTTCAATTCACTGTGCGAAGTGAATGGAGTGTTGCTTCACTTTCTAAATGCTGTCCTTTCAGAGAAAATCACTTTCCTTTGAAAGTGCCTTAAGCTACTTACAAGCATTCAAAAGAAATTCACATGCGTTTCTCTGAAAGAGAAACAGTCTGTTCCAACACTTCAATTCACTGTGCGAAGTGAATGGAGTGTTGCTTCACTTTCTAAATGCTGTCCTTTCCTAGAAAATCACTTTCCTTTGAAAGTGCCTTAAGCTACTTACAAGCATTCACAAGAAACTCACATGCATTTTTCTGAAAGAGAAGCCGTCTGTTCCAACACTTCAATTCACTGTGCGAAGTGAATGGAGTGTTGCTTCACTTTCTAAATGCTGTCCTTTCAGAGAAAATCACTTTCCTTTGAAAGTGCCTTAAGCTACTTACAAGCATTCACAAAAAACTCATATCTGTTTCTCTGAAAGAGAAGTAGTCTGTTCCAAAACTTCAATTCATTGTGCGTAGTGAATGGAGTGTTGCTTCACTTTCTAAATGCTGTCCTTTCAGAGAAAATCACTTTCCTTTGAAAGTGCCTTAAGCTACTTACAAGCATTCACAGCAAATTCACATGCAGTTTTCTGAAAGAGAAGTAGTCTGTTCCAAAACTTCAATTCACTGTGCGAAGTGAACGGAGTGTTGTTTCGCTTTCTAAATGCTGTCTTTTCAGAGAAAATCACTTTCCTTTGAAAGTGCCTTAAGCTACTTACAAGCATTCAACAGAAATTCACATGCGTTTCTCTGAAAGAGAAACAGTCTGTTCCAACACTTCAATTCACTGTGCGCAGTGAATGGAGTGTTGTTTCACTTTCTAAATGCTGTCCTTTCAGAGAAAATCACTTTCCTTTGAAAGTGCCTTAAGCTACTTACAAGCATTCACAAGAAACTCGCACGCATTTTTCGGAAAGAGAAGCTGTTTGTTCCAACACTTCAATTCACTGTGCGAAGTGAATGAAGTGTTGCTTCACTTTCTATATGCTCTCCTTTTAGAGAAAATCACTCTCTTTTGAAACTGCCTTAAGCTACTTACAAGCATTCACAAGAAACTCACATCTGTTTCTCTGAAAGAGAAACAGTCTGCTCCAACACTTCAATTCACTGTGTGTAGTGAATGGAGTGTTGCTTCACTTTCTAAATGCTGTCCTTTCAGAGAAAATCACTTTCCTTTGAAAGTGCCTTAAGGTACTTACAAGCATTCACAAGAAACTCATATCTGTTTCTATCAAAGAGAAGTAGTCTGTTCCAACACTTCAATTCACTGTGCGTAGTGAATGGAGTGTTGCTTCACTTTCTAAATGCTGTCCTTTCAGAGAAAATCACTTTCCTTTGAAAGTGCCATAAGCTACTTACAAGCATTCAACAGAAATTCACATGCGTTTCTCTGAAAGAGAAACAGTCTGTTCCAACACTTCAATTCACTGTGCGAAGTGAATGGAGTGTTGCTTCACTTTCTAAATGCTGTCCTTTCCTAGAAAATCACTTTCCTTTGAAAGTGCCTTAAGCTACTTACAAGCATTCACAAGAAACTCACATGCATTTTTCTGAAAGAGAAGCCGTGTGCTCCAACACTTCAATTCACTGTGCGAAGTGAATGGAGTGTTGCTTCACTTTCTAAATGCTGTCCTTTCAGAGAAAATCACTTTGCTTTGAAAGTGCCTTAAGCTACTTACAAGCATTCAGAAGAAACTCACATCCGTTTCTCTGAAAGAGAAGCAGTCTGTTCCAACACTTCAATTCACAGTGCGAAGTGAATGGAGTGTTGCTTCACTTTCTAAATGCTGTCCTTTCAGAGAAAATCACTTTCCTTTGAAAGTGCCTAATCTACTTACAAGCATTCAACAGAAATTCACATGAGTTTCTCCAAAAGAGAAGCAGTCTGTTCCAACACTTCAATTCATAGTGCGAAGTGAATGGAGTGTTGCTTCACTTTCTAAATGCTGTCCTTTCAGAGAAAATCACTTTCCTTTGAAAGTGCCTTAAGCTACTTACAAGCATTCACAAAAAACTCATATTGTTTCTCTGAAAGAGAAGTAGTCTGTTCCAACACTTCAATTCACTGTGCGTAGTGAATGGAGTGTTGCTTCACTTTCTAAATGCTGTCCTTTCAGAGAAAATCACTTTCCTTTGAAAGTGCCTTAAGCTACTTACAAGCATTCACAAGAAACTCATATCTGTTTCTCTCAAAGAGAAGTAGTCTGTTCCAACACTTCAATTCAGTGTGCGTAGTGAATGGAGTGTTGCTTCACTTTCTAAATGCTGTCCTTTCAGAGAAAATCACTTTCCTTTGAAAGTGCCTTAAGCTACTTACAAGCATTCACAAGAAACTCACATGCATTTTTCTGAAAGAGAGCAGTCGGTTCCAACACTTCAAATTACTGTGCGAAGTGAATGGAGTGTTGTTTCGCTTTCTAAATGCTGTCCTTTCAGAGAAAATCACTTTTCTTTGAAAGTGCCTTAAGCTACTTACCAGCATTCAACAGAAATTCACATGCGTTTCTCTGAAAGAGAAGCAGTCTGTTCCAACACTTCAATTCACTGTGCGAAGTGAATGGAGTGTTGCTTCACTTTCTAAATGCTGTCCTTTCAGAGAAAATCACTTTGCTTTGAAAGTGCCTTAAGCTACTTACAAGCATTCAGAAGAAACTCACATCCGTTTCTCTGAAAGAGAAGCAGTCTGTTCCAACACTTCAATTCACAGTGCGAAGTGAATGGAGTGTTGCTTCACTTTTTAAATGCTGTCCTTTCAGAGAAAATCACTTTCCTTTGAAAGTGCCTTAAGCTACTTACAAGCATTCATCGGAAATTGACATGCGTTTCTCCGAAAGAGAAGCAGTCTGTTCCAACACTTCAATTCATAGTGCGAAGTGAATGGAGTGTTGCTTCACTTTCTAAATGCTGTCCTTTCAGAAAAAATCACTTTCCTTTGAAAGTGCCTTAAGCTACTTACAAGCATTCACAAAAAACTCATATCTGTTTCTCTGAAAGAGAAGTAGTCTGTTCCAACACTTCAATTCACTGTGCGAAGTGAATGAAGTGTTGCTTCACTTTCTATATGCTCTCCTTTTAGAGAAAATCACTCTCTTTTGAAACTGCCTTAAGCTACTTACAAGCATTCACAAGAAACTCACATCTGTTTCTCTGAAAGAGAAACAGTCTGCTCCAACACTTCAATTCACTGTGTGTAGTGAATGGAGTGTTGCTTCACTTTCTAAATGCTGTCCTTTCAGAGAAAATCACTTTCCTTTGAAAGTGCCTTAAGGTACTTACAAGCATTCACAAGAAACTCATATCTGTTTCTATCAAAGAGAAGTAGTCTGTTCCAACACTTCAATTCACTGTGCGTAGTGAATGGAGTGTTGCTTCACTTTCTAAATGCTGTCCTTTCAGAGAAAATCACTTTCCTTTGAAAGTGCCATAAGCTACTTACAAGCATTCAACAGAAATTCACATGCGTTTCTCTGAAAGAGAAACAGTCTGTTCCAACACTTCAATTCACTGTGCGAAGTGAATGGAGTGTTGCTTCACTTTCTAAATGCTGTCCTTTCCTAGAAAATCACTTTCCTTTGAAAGTGCCTTAAGCTACTTACAAGCATTCACAAGAAACTCACATGCATTTTTCTGAAAGAGAAGCCGTGTGCTCCAACACTTCAATTCACTGTGCGAAGTGAATGGAGTGTTGCTTCACTTTCTAAATGCTGTCCTTTCAGAGAAAATCACTTTGCTTTGAAAGTGCCTTAAGCTACTTACAAGCATTCAGAAGAAACTCACATCCGTTTCTCTGAAAGAGAAGCAGTCTGTTCCAACACTTCAATTCACAGTGCGAAGTGAATGGAGTGTTGCTTCACTTTCTAAATGCTGTCCTTTCAGAGAAAATCACTTTCCTTTGAAAGTGCCTAATCTACTTACAAGCATTCAACAGAAATTCACATGAGTTTCTCCAAAAGAGAAGCAGTCTGTTCCAACACTTCAATTCATAGTGCGAAGTGAATGGAGTGTTGCTTCACTTTCTAAATGCTGTCCTTTCAGAGAAAATCACTTTCCTTTGAAAGTGCCTTAAGCTACTTACAAGCATTCACAAAAAACTCATATTGTTTCTCTGAAAGAGAAGTAGTCTGTTCCAACACTTCAATTCACTGTGCGTAGTGAATGGAGTGTTGCTTCACTTTCTAAATGCTGTCCTTTCAGAGAAAATCACTTTCCTTTGAAAGTGCCTTAAGCTACTTACAAGCATTCACAAGAAACTCATATCTGTTTCTCTCAAAGAGAAGTAGTCTGTTCCAACACTTCAATTCAGTGTGCGTAGTGAATGGAGTGTTGCTTCACTTTCTAAATGCTGTCCTTTCAGAGAAAATCACTTTCCTTTGAAAGTGCCTTAAGCTACTTACAAGCATTCACAAGAAACTCACATGCATTTTTCTGAAAGAGAGCAGTCGGTTCCAACACTTCAAATTACTGTGCGAAGTGAATGGAGTGTTGTTTCGCTTTCTAAATGCTGTCCTTTCAGAGAAAATCACTTTTCTTTGAAAGTGCCTTAAGCTACTTACCAGCATTCAACAGAAATTCACATGCGTTTCTCTGAAAGAGAAGCAGTCTGTTCCAACACTTCAATTCACTGTGCGAAGTGAATGGAGTGTTGCTTCACTTTCTAAATGCTGTCCTTTCAGAGAAAATCACTTTGCTTTGAAAGTGCCTTAAGCTACTTACAAGCATTCAGAAGAAACTCACATCCGTTTCTCTGAAAGAGAAGCAGTCTGTTCCAACACTTCAATTCACAGTGCGAAGTGAATGGAGTGTTGCTTCACTTTTTAAATGCTGTCCTTTCAGAGAAAATCACTTTCCTTTGAAAGTGCCTTAAGCTACTTACAAGCATTCATCGGAAATTGACATGCGTTTCTCCGAAAGAGAAGCAGTCTGTTCCAACACTTCAATTCATAGTGCGAAGTGAATGGAGTGTTGCTTCACTTTCTAAATGCTGTCCTTTCAGAAAAAATCACTTTCCTTTGAAAGTGCCTTAAGCTACTTACAAGCATTCACAAAAAACTCATATCCTTTTCTCTGAAAGAGAAGTAGTCTGTTCCAACACTTCAATTCACTGTGCGTAGTGAATGGAGTGTTGCTTCACTTTCTAAATGCTGTCCTTTCAGAGAAAATCACTTTCCTTTGAAAGTGCCTTAAGCTACTTACAAGCATTCACAGCAAACTCACATGCATTTTTCTGAAAGAGAAGTAGTCTGTTCCAACACTTCAATTCACTGTGCGAAGTGAATGGAGTGTTGTTTCGCTTTCTAAATGCTGTCCTTTCAGAGAAAATCACTTTCCTTTGAAAGTGCCTTAAGCTACTTACAAGCATTCAACAGAAATTCACATGCGTTTCTCTGAAAGAGAAACAGTCTGTTCCAACACTTCAATTCACTGTGCGCAGTGAATGGAGTGTTGCTTCACTTTCTAATTGCTGTCCTTTCCGAGAAAATCATTTTCCTTTGAAAGTGCCTTAAGCTACTTACAAGCATTCACAAGAAACTCACATCCGTTTCTCTGAAAGAGAAGCAGTCTGTTCCAACACTTCAATTCACTGGGGGAAGGGAATGGAGTGTTGCTTCACTTTCTATATGCTCTCCTTTTAGAGAAAATCACTCTCTTTTGAAACTGCCTTAAGCTACTTACAAGCATTCACAAGAAACTCACATCTGTTTCTCTGAAAGAGAAGCAGTGTGTTCCAACACTTCAATTCACTGTGCGTAGTGAATGGAGTGTTGCTTCACTTTCTAAATGCTGTCTTTCAGAGAAAATCACTTTCCTTTGAAAGTGCCTTAAGGTACTTACAGGCATTCACAAGAAACTCATATCTGTTTCTCTCAAAGAGAAGTAGTCTCTTCCCACACTTCAATTCACTGTGCGTAGTGAATGGAGTGTTGCTTCACTTTCTAAATGCTGTCCTTTCAGAGAAAATCACTTTCCTTTGAAAGTGCCTTAAGCTACTTACAAGCATTCACAAGAAAGTCACATGCATTTTTCTGAAAGAGAAGCAGTCTGTTCCAACACTTCAATTCACTGTGCGAAGTGAATGGAGTGTTGTTTCGCTTTCTAAATGCTGTCCTTTCAGAGAAAATCACTTTCCTTTGAAAGTGCCTTAAGCTACTTACAAGCATTCACAAGAAACTCACACGCATTTTTCTGAAAGAGAAGCTGTTTGTTCCATACTTCAATTCACTGTGCGAAGTGAATGGAGTGTTGCTTCACTTTCTATATGCTCTCCTTTTAGAGAAAATCACTCTCTTTTGAAACTGCCTTAAGCTACTTACAAGCATTCACAAGAAACACACATCTGTTTCTCTGAAAGAAAAGCAGTCTGTTCCAACACTTCAATTCACTGTGCATAGTGAATGGAGTGTTGCTTCACTTTCTAAATGCTGTCCTTTCAGAGAAAATCACTTTCCTTTGAAAGTGCCTTAAGGTACTTACAAGCATTCACAAGAAACTCATATCTGTTTCTCTCAAAGAGAAGTAGTCTGTTCCAACACTTCAATTCAGTGTGCGTAGTGAATGGAGTGTTGCTTCACTTTCTAAATGCTGTCCTTTCACAGAAAATCACTTTCCTTTGAATGTGCCTTAAGCTACTTACAAGCAGTCATAAGAAACTCACATGCATTTTTCTGAAAGAGAGCAGTCGGTTCCAACACTTCAATTCACTGTGCGAAGTGAATGGAGTGTTGTTTCGCTTTCTAAATGCTGTCCTTTCAGAGAAAATCACTTTTCTTTGAAAGTGCCTTAAGCTACTTACCAGCATTCAACCGAAATTCACATGCGTTTCTCTGAAATAGAAACAGTCTGTTCCAACACTTCAAATCACTGTGCGAAGTGAATGGAGTGTTGCTTCACTTTCTAAATGCTGTCCTTTCCTAGAAAATCACTTTCCTTTGAAAGTGCCTTAAGCTACTTACAAGCATTCACAAGAAACTCACATGCATTTTTCTGAAAGAGAAGCCGTCTGTTCCAACACTTCAGTTCACTGTGCGAAGTGAATGGAGTGTTGCTTCACTTTCTAAATGCTGTCCTTTCAGAGAAAATCACTTTGCTTTGAAAGTGCCTTAAGCTACTTAAAAGCATTCAGAAGAAACACACATCCGTTTCTCTGAAAGAGAAGCAGTCTGTTCCAACACTTCAATTCACAGTGCGAAGTGAATGGAGTGTTGCTTCACTTTCTAAATGCTGTCCTTTCAGAGAAAATCACTTTCCTTTGAAAGTGCCTAATCTACTTACAAGCATTCAACAGAAATTCACACGCGTTTCTCCTAAAGAGAAGCAGTCTGTTCCAACACTTCAATTCAGTGTGCGAAGTGAATGGAGTGTTGCTTCACTTTCTAAATGCTGTCCTTTCCGAGAAAATCACTTTCCTTTGAAAGTGCCTTAAGCTACTTACAAGCATTCACAAGAAACTCACATCCGTTTCTCTGAAAGAGAAGCAGTCTGTTCCAACACTTCAATTCACTGGGGGAAGTGAATGGAGTGTTGCTTCACTTTCTATATGCTCTCCTTTTAGAGAAAATCACTCTCTTTTGAAACTGCCTTAAGCTACTTACAAGCATTCAGAAGAAACTCACATGCATTTTTTGAAAGTGAAGCTCTCTGTTCCAATACTTGAATTCACTGTGCGAAGTGAATGGAGTGTTCCTTCACTTTCTAAATACTGTCCTTTCAGAGAAAATCACTTTCCTTTGAAAGTGCCTTAAGCTACTTACAAGCATTCACAAGAAACTCACATGCGTTTCTCTGAAAGAGAAGCAGTCTGTTCCAACACTTCAATTCACTGTGCGAAGTGAATGGAGTGTTGCTTCACTTTCTAAATGCTGTCCTTTCAGAGAAAATCACTTTCCTTTGAAAGTGCCTTAAGCTACTTACAAGCATTCACAAGAAACTCACATGCATTTTTCTGAAAGAGAAGCAGTCTGTTCCAACACTTCAATTCACTGTGCGAAGTGAATGGAGTGTTGCTTCACTTTCTATATGCTCTCCTTTTAGAGAAAATCACTCTCTTTTGAAACTGCCTTAAGCTACTTACAAGCATTCACAAGAAACTCACATCTGTTTCTCTGAAAGAGAAGCAGTCTGTTCCAACACTTCAATTCACTGTGCGAAGTGAATGGAGTGTTGCTTCACTTTCTAAATGCTCTTCTTTTAGAGAAAATCACTCTCTTTTGAAACTGCCTTAAGCTACTTACAAGCATTCACAAGAAACTCACATCTGTCTCTCTGAAAGAGAAGCCGTCTGTTCCAACACTTCAATTCACTGTGCGAAGGGAATGGAGTGTTGCTTCACTTTATAAATGCTGTCCTTTCAGAGAAAATCACTTTCCTTTAAAAGTGCCTTAAGCTACTTACAAGCATTCAACAGAAATACACATGCGTTTCTCTGAAAGAGAAGCAGTCTGTTCCAACACTTCAATTCACAGTGCGAAGTGAATGGAGTGTTGCTTCACTTTCTAAATGGTGTCCTTTCCGAGAAAGTCACTTTCCTTTGACAGTGCCTTAAGCTACTTACAAGCATTCACAAGAAACTCACATGCATTTTTCTGAAAGAAAAGCAGTCTGTTCCAACACTTCAATTCTCTGTGCGTAGTGAATGGAGTGTTGCTTCACTTTCTAAATGCTGTCCTTTCAGAGAAAATCACTTTCCTTTGAAAGTGCCTTAAGCTACTTACAAGCATTCACAAGAAACTCACATCCGTTTCTCTGAAAGAGAAGCAGTCTGTTCCAACACTTCAATTCACTGGGGGAAGTGAATGGAGTGTTGCTTCACTTTCTATATGCTCTCCTTTTAGAGAAAATCACTCTCTTTTGAAACTGCCTTAAGCTACTTACAAGCATTCAGAAGAAACTCACATGCATTTTTTTGAAATTGAAGCTCTCTGTTCAAATACTTGAATTCACTGTGCGAAGTGAATGGAGTGTTCCTTCACTTTCTAAATACTGTCCTTTCAGAGAAAATCACTTTCCTTTGAAAGTGCCTTAAGCTACTTACAAGCATTCACAAGAAACTCACATGCGTTTCTCTGAAAGAGAAGCAGTCTGTTCCAACACTTAAATTCACAGTGCGAAGTGAATGGAGTGTTGCTTCACTTTCTAAATGCTGTCCTTTCAGAGAAAATCACTTTCCTTTGAAAGTGCCTTAAGCTACTTACAAGCATTCACAAGAAACTCACATGCATTTTTCTGAAAGAGAAGCAGTCTGTTCCAACACTTCAATTCACTGTGCGAAGTGAATGGAGTGTTGCTTCACTTTCTATATGCTCTCCTTTTAGAGAAAATCACTCTCTTTTGAAACTGCCTTAAGCTACTTACAAGCATTCACAAGAAACTCACATCTGTTTCTTGAAGGAGAAGCAGTCTGTTCCAACACTTCAATTCACTGTGCGAAGTGAATGGAGTGTTGCTTCACTTTCTAAATGCTCTCCTTTTAGAGAAAATCACTCTCTTTTAAAACTGCCTTAAGCTACTTACAAGCATTCACAAGAAACTCACATCTGTCTCTCTGAAAGAGAAGCAGTCTGTTCCAACACTTCAATTCACTGTGCGAAGGGAATGGAGTGTTGCTTCACTTTATAAATGCTGTCCTTTCAGAGAAAATCACTTTTCTTTAAAAGTGCCTTAAACTACTTACAAGCATTCAACAGAAATACACATGCGTTTCTCTGAAAGAGAAGCAGTCTGTTCCAACACTTCAATTCACAGTGCGAAGTGAATGGAGTGTTGCTTCACTTTCTAAATGCTGTCCATTCAGAGAAAATCACTTTTCTTTGAAAGTGCCTTAATCTACTTACAAGCATTCAACAGAAATTCACATGCATTTCTCCGAAAGAGAAGCAGTCTGTTCCAACACTTCAATTCACAGTGCGAAGTGAATGGAGTGTTGCTTCACTTTCCAAATGCTGTCCTTTCCGAGAAAGTCACTTTCCTTTGAAAGTGCCTTAAGCTACTTACAAGCATTCACAAAAAACTCATATCTGTTTCTCTGAAAGAGAAGTAGTCTGTTCCAACACTTCAATTCACTGTGCGTAGTGAATGGAGTGTTGCTTCACTTTCTAAATGCTGTCCTTTCAGAGAAAATCACTTTCCTTTGAAAGTGCATTAAGCTACTTACAAGCATTCACAGCAAACTCACATGCATTTTTCTGAAAGAAGTAGTCTGTTCCAACACTTCAATTCACTGTGCGAAGTGAATGGAGTGTTGTTTCGCTTTCTAAATGCTGTCCTTTCAGAGAAAATCACTTTCCTTTGAAAGTGCCTTAAGGTACTTACAAGCATTAAACAGAAATTCACATGCGTTTCTCTGAAAGAGAAACAGTCTGTTCCAACACTTCAATTCACTGTGCGAAGTGAATGGAGTGTTGCTTCACTTTCTAAATGGTGTCCTTTCCGAGAAAGTCACTTTCCTTTGACAGTGCCTTAAGCTACTTACAAGCATTCACAAGAAACTCACTTGCATTTTTCTGAAAGAAAAGCAGTCTGTTCCAACACTTCAATTCACTGTGCGTAGTGAATGGAGTGTTGCTTCACTTTCTAAATGCTGTCCTTTCAGAGAAAATCACTTTCCTTTGAAAGTGCCCTAAGCTACTTACAAGCATTCAATAAAAATTCACATGCGTTTCTCTCAAAGAGAAGTAGTCTGTTTCCACACTTCAATTCACTGTGCGTAGTGAATGGAGTGTTGCTTCACTTTCTAAATGCTGTCCTTTCAGAGAAAATCACTTTCCTTTGAAAGTGCCTTAAGCTACTTACAAGCATTCACAAGAAACTCACATGCATTTTTCTGAAAGAGAAGCAGTCTGTTCCAACACTTCAATTCACTGTGCAAAGTGAATGGAGTGTTGTTTCACTTTCAAAATGCTGTTCTTTCAGAGAAAATCACTTTCCTTTGAAAGTGCCTTAAGCTACTTACAAGCATTCACAAGAAACTCACACGCATTTTTCTGAAAGAGAAGCTGTTTGTTCCAACACTTCAATTCACTGTGCGAAGTGAATGGAGTGTTGCTTCACTTTCTATATGCTCTCCTTTTAGAGAAAATCACTCTCTTTTGAAACTGTCTTAAGCTACTTACAAGCATTCACAAGAAACTCACATCTGTTTCTCTGAAAGAGAAGCCGTCTGTTCCAACACTTCAATTCACTGTGCGTAGTGAATGGAGTGTTGCTTCACTTTCTAAATGCTGTCCTTTCAGAGAAAATCACTTTCCTTTGAAAGTGCCCTAAGCTACTTACAAGCATTCAATAAAAATTCACATGCGTTTCTCTCAAAGAGAAGTAGTCTGTTTCCACACTTCAATTCACTGTGCGTAGTGAATGGAGTGTTGCTTCACTTTCTAAATGCTGTCCTTTCAGAGAAAATCACTTTCCTTTGAAAGTGCCTTAAGCTACTTACAAGCATTCACAAGAAACTCACATGCATTTTTCTGAAAGAGTAGCAGTCTGTTCCAACACTTCAATTCACTGTGCAAAGTGAATGGAGTGTTGTTTCACTTTCAAAATGCTGTTCTTTCAGAGAAAATCACTTTCCTTTGAAAGTGCCTTAAGCTACTTACAAGCATTCACAAGAAACTCACACGCATTTTTCTGAAAGAGAAGCTGTTTGTTCCAACACTTCAATTCACTGTGCGAAGTGAATGGAGTGTTGCTTCACTTTCTATATGCTCTCCTTTTAGAGAAAATCACTCTCTTTTGAAACTGCCTTAAGCTACTTACAAGCATTCACAAGAAACTCACATCTGTTTCTCTGAAAGAGAAGCCGTCTGTTCCAACACTTCAATTCACTGTGCGAAGTGAATGGAGTGTTGCTTCACTTTCTAAATGCTGTCCTTTCAGAGAAAATCACTTTCCTTTGAAAGAGTCTTTAGGTACTTACAAGCATTCACAAGAAACTCATATCTGTTTCTCTCAAAGAGAAGTAGTCTGTTCCAACACTTCAATTCACTGTGCGTAGTGAATGGAGTGTTGCTTCACTTTCTAAATGCTGTCCTTTCAGAGAATATCACTTTCCTTTGAAAGTGCCTTAAGCTACTTACAAGCATTCACAAGAAACTCACATGCGTTTCTCTGAAAGAGAAACAGTCTGTTCCAACACTTCAATTCACTGTGCGAAGTAAATGGAGTGTTGCTTCACTTTCTAAATGCTGTCCTTTCCTAGAAAATCACTTTCCTGTGAAAGTGCCTTAAGCTACTTACAAGCATTCACAAATAACTCATATCTGTTTCTCTGAAAGAAAAGTAGTCTGTTCCAACACTTCAATTCACTGTAAGAAGTGAATGGAGTGTTGCTTCACTTTCTAAATGCTCTCCTTTTAGAGAAAATCACTCTCTTTTGAAACTGTCTTAAGCTACTTTCTAGCATTCACAAGAAACTCACATCTGTTTCTCTGAAAGAGAAGCAGTCTGTTCAAAAACTTCAATTCACTGTGCAAAGGGAATGGAGTGTTCCTTCACTTTATAAATGCTGTCCTTTCAGATAAAATCACTTTGCTTTGAAAGTGCCTTAAGCTACGTACAAGCATTCACAAAAAACTCACATCCGTTTATCTGAAAGAGAAGATGCCTGTTCAAACACTTCAATTAACTGGGCGTAGTGAATCGAGTGTTGCTTCACATTCTATATGCTCTCCTTTTAGAGAAAATCACTCTCTTTTGAAAATGCCATAAGCTACTTACAAGCATTCACAAGAAACTCACATGCATTTTTCTGAAAGAGAAGCAGTCTGTTCCAAGACTTCAATTCACTGTGCGTAGTGAATGGAGTGTTGCGTCACTTTCTAAATGCTGTCCTTTCAGAGAAAATCACTTTCCTTTGAAAGTGCCTTAAGGTACTTACAAGCATTCAATAGTAATTCACATGCGTTTCTCTCAAAGAGAAGTAGTCTGTTTCCACACTTCAATTCACTGTGCGTAGTGAATGGAGTGTTGCTTCACTTTCTAAATGCTGTCCTTTCAGAGAAAATCACTTTGCTTTGAAAGTGCCTTAAGCTACTTACAAGCATTCACAAGAAACTCACATGCATTTTTCTGAAAGCGAAGCAGTCTGTACCAACACTTCAATTCACTGTGCGAAGTGAATGGAGTGTTGCTTCACTTTCTAAGTGCTGTCCCTTCAGAGAAAATCACTTTCATTTGAAAGTGCCTTAAGCTACTTACAAGCATTCACAAGAAACTCACACGCATTTTTCTGAAAGAGAAGCTGTTTGTTCCAACACTTCAATTCACTGTGCGAAGTGAATGGAGTGTTGATTCACTTTCTATATGCTCTCCTTTTAGAGAAAGTCACTCTCTTTTGAAACTGCCTTAAGCTACTTACAAGCATTCACAAGAAACTCACATCTGTTTCTCTGAAAGAGAAGCAGTCTGTTCCAACACTTCAATTCACTGTGCTTAGTGAATGGAGTGTTGCTTCACTTTCTAAATGCTGTCCTTTTAGAGAAAATCACTTTCCTTTGAAAGTGCCTTAAGGTACTTACAAGCATTCACAAGAAACTCATATCTGTTTCTCTCAAAGAGAAGTAGTCTGTTCCAACACTTCAATTCACTGTCCGTAGTGAATGGAATGTTGCTTCACTTTCTAAATGCTGTCCTTTCAGAAAAAATCACTTTCCTTTGAAAGTGCCTTAAGCTACTTACAAGCATTCACAAGAAACTCACATGCGTTTCTCTGAAAGAGAAACAGTCTGTTCCAACACTTCAATTCAATGTGTGAAGTGAATGGAGTGTTGCTTCACTTTCTAAATGCTGTCCTTTCCTAGAAATTCACTTTCCTTTGAAAGTGCCTTAAGTTACTTACAAGCATTCACAAATAACTCATATCTTTTTCTCTGAAAGAGAAGTAGTCTGTTCCAACACTTCAATTCACTGTGCGTAGTGAATGGAGTGTTGCTTCACTTTCTATATGCTCTCCTTTTAGAGAAAATCACTCTCTTTCGAAACTGCCTTAAGCTACTTACAAGCATTCACAAGAAACTCACATCTGTTTCTCTGAAAGAGAAGCCGTCTGTTCCAACACTTCATTTCACTGTGCGTAGTGAATGGAGTGTTGCTTCACTTTCTAAATGCTCTCCTTTTAGAGAAAATAACTCTCTTTTGAAACGGTCTTAAGCTACTTACTAGCATTCACAAGAAACTCATATCTGTTTCTCTGAAAGAGAAGCAGTCTGTTCCAAAACTTCAATTCACTGTGCAAAGGGAATGGAGTGTTCCTTCACTTTATAAATGCTGTCCTTTCAGAGAAAATCACTTTGCTTTGAAAGTGCCCTAAGCTACGTACAAGCATTCACAAAAAATCACATCCGTTTCTCTGAAAGAGAAGATGCCTGTTCAAACACTTCAATTCACTGGGCGAAGTGAATCGAGTGTTGCTTCACTTTCTATTTGCTCTCCTTTTAGAGAAAATCACTCTCTTTTGAAAATGCCTTAAGCTACTTACAAGCATTCAGAAGAAACCCACATGCATTTTTCTGAAAGAGAAGCAGTCTGTTCCAACACTTCAATTCACAGTGCGTAGTGAATGGAGTGTTGCTTCACTTTCTAAATGCTGTCCTTTCAGAGAAAATCACTTTGCTTTGAAAGTGCCTTAAGCTACTTACAAGCATTCACAAGAAACTCACACGCATTTTTCTGAAAGAGAAGCAGTTTGTTCCAACACTTCAATTCACTGTGCAAATTGAATGGTTGTTGCTTCACTTTCTATATGCTCTGCTTTTAGAGAAAATCACTCTCTTTTGAAACTGCCTGAAGCTGCTTACAATCATTCACAAGAAACTCACATCTGTTTCTCTGAAAGAGAAGCAGTCTGTTCCAACACTTCAATTCACTGTAAGAAGTGAATGGAGTGTTGCTTCACTTTCTAAATGCTCTCCTTTTAGAGAAAATCACTCTCTTTTGAAACTGTCTTAAGCTACTTTCTAGCATTCACAAGAAACTCACATCTGTTTCTCTGAAAGAGAAGCAGTCTGTTCAAAAACTTCAATTCACTGTGCAAAGGGAATGGAGTGTTCCTTCACTTTATAAATGCTGTCCTTTCAGAGAAAATCACTTTCCTTTGAAAGTGCCTTAAGCTACGTACAAGCATTCACAAAAAACTCACATCCGTTTCTCTGAAAGAGAAGATGCCTGTTCAAACACTTCAATTAACTGGGCGAAGTGAATCGAGTGTTGCTTCACTTTCTATATGCTCCCCTTTTAGAGAAAATCACTCTCTTTTGAAAATGCCATAAGCTACTTACAAGCATTCACAAGAAACTCACATGCATTTTTCTGAAAGAGAAGCAGTCTGTTCCAACACTTCAATTCACTGTGCGTAGTGAATGGAGTGTTGCGTCACTTTCTAAATGCTGTCCTTTTAGAGAAAATCACTTTCCTTTGAAAGTGCCTTAAGGTACTTACAAGCATTCAATAGTAATTCACATGCGTTTCTCTCAAAGAGAAGTAGTCTGTTTCCACACTTCAATTCACTGTGCGTAGTGAATGGAGTGTTGCTTCACTTTCTAAATGCTGTCCTTTCAGAGAAAATCACTTTGCGTTGAAAGTGCCTTAAGCTACTTACAAGCATTCACAAGAAACTCACATGCATTTTTCTGAAAGCGAAGCAGTCTGTTCCAACACTTCAATTCACTGTGCGAAGTGAATGGAGTGTTGTTTCACTTTCTAAGTGCTGTCCTTTCAGAGAAAATCACTTTCATTTGAAAGTGCCTTAAGCTACTTACAAGCATTCACAAGAAACTCACACGCATTTTTCTGAAAGAGAAGCTGTTTGTTCCAACACTTCAATTCACTGTGCGAAGTGAATGGAGTGTTGCTTCACTTTCTATATGCTCTCCTTTTACAGAAAGTCACTCTCTTTTGAAACTGTCTTAAGCTACTTACAAGCATTCACAAGAAACTCACATCTGTTTCTCTGAAAGAGAAGCAGTCTTTTCCAACACTTCAATTCACTGTGCGAAGTGAATGGAGTGTTGCTTCACTTTCTAAATGCTGTCCTTTCAGAGAAAATCACTTTCCTTTGAAAGTGCCTTAAGCTACTTACAAGCATTCACAAAACACTCATATCTTTTTCTCTGAAAGAGAAGTAGTCTGTTCCAACACTTCAATTCACTGTGCGTAGTGAATGGAGTGTTGCTTCACTTTCTAAATGCTGTCCTTTCAGAGAAAATCACTTTGCGTTGAAAGTGCCTTAAGCTACTTACAAGCATTCAAAAGAAACTCACATGCATTTTTCTGAAAGAGAAGCAGTCTGTTCCAACACTTCAATTCACTGTGCGAAGTGAATGGAGTGTTGTTTCACTTTCTAAATGCTTTCCTTTCAGAGAAAATCACTTTCCTTTGAAAGTGCCTTAAGCTACTTACAAGCATTCACAAGAAACTCACACGCATTTTTCTGAAAGAGAAGCTGTTTGATCCAACACTTCAATTCACTGTGCGAAGTGAATGGAGTGTTCCTTCACTTTCTATATGCTCTCCTTTTAGAGAAAGTCACTCTCTTTTGAAACTGCCTTAAGCTACTTACAAGCATTCACAAGAAACTCACATCTGTTTCTCTGAAAGAGAAGCTGTCTGTTCCAACACTTCAATTCACTGTGCATAGTGAATGGAGTGTTGCTTCACTTTCTAAATGCTGTCCTTTCAGAGAAAATCACTTTCCTTTGAAAGTGCCTTAAGGTACTTACAAGCATTCACAAGAAACTCATATCTGTTTCTCTCAAAGAGAAGTAGTCTGTTCCAACACTTCAATTCACTGTGCGTAGTGAATGGAGTGTTGCTTCACTTTCTATATGCTCTCCTTTTAGAGAAAATCACTCTCTTTTGAAACTGCCTTAAGCTACTTACAAGCATTCACAAGAAACTCACATCTGTTTCTCTGAAAGAGAAGCCGTCTGTTCCAACACTTCAATTCACTGTGCGTAGTGAATGGAGTGTTGCTTCACTTTCTAAATGCTCTCTTTAAGAGAAAATAACTCTCTTTTGAAACGGTCTTAAGCTACTTACTAGCATTCACAAGAAACTCATATCTGTTTCTCTGAAAGAGAAGCAGTCTGTTCCAAAACTTCAATTCACTGTGCAAAGGGAATGGAGTGTTGCTTCACTTTATAAATGCTGTCCTTTCAGAGAAAATCACTTTGCTTTGAAAGTGCCTTAAGCTACGTACAAGCATTCACATAAAACTCACATCCGTTTCTCTGAAAGAGAAGATGCCTGTTCAAACACTTCAATTCACTGGGCGAAGTGAATCGAGTGTTGCTTCACTTTCTATATGCTCTCCTTTTAGAGAAAATCACTCTCTTTTGAAAATGCCTTAAGCTACTTACAAGCATTCAGAAGAAACTCACATGCATTTTTCTGAAAGAGAAGCAGTCTGTTCCAACACTTCAATTCACTGTGCGAAGTGAATGGAGTGTTGTTTCGCTTTCTAAATGCTGTCCTTTCAGAGAAAATCACTTTCCTTTGAAAGTGCCTTAAGGTACTTACAAGCATTAAACAGAAATTCACATGCGTTTCTCTGAAAGAGAAACAGTCTGTTCCAACACTTCAATTCACTGTGCGAAGTGAATGGAGTGTTGCTTCACTTTCTAAATGGTGTCCTTTCCGAGAAAGTCACTTTCCTTTGACAGTGCCTTAAGCTACTTACAAGCATTCACAAGAAACTCACATGCATTTTTCTGAAAGAAAAGCAGTCTGTTCCAACACTTCAATTCACTGTGCGTAGTGAATGGAGTGTTGCTTCACTTTCTAAATGCTGTCCTTTCAGAGAAAATCACTTTCCTTTGAAAGTGCCTTAAGCTACTTACAAGCATTCAATAAAAATTCACATGCGTTTCTCTCAAAGAGAAGTAGTCTGTTTCCACACTTCAATTCACTGTGCGTAGTGAATGGAGTGTTGCTTCACTTTCTAAATGCTGTCCTTTCAGAGAAAATCACTTTCCTTTGAAAGTGCCTTAAGCTACTTACAAGCATTCACAAGAAACTCACATGCATTTTTCTGAAAGAGAAGCAGTCTGTTCCAACACTTCAATTCACTGTGCGAAGTGAATGGAGTGTTGTTTCACTTTCTAAATGCTGTCCTTTCAGAGAAAATCACTTTCATTTGAAAGTGCCTTAAGCTACTTACAAGCATTCACAAGAAACTCACACGCATTTTTCTGAAAGAGAAGCTGTTTGTTCCAACACTTCAATTCACTGTGCGAAGTGAATGGAGTGCTGCTTCACTTTCTATATGCTCTCCTTTTAGAGAAAATCACTCTCTTTGGAAACTGCCTTAAGCTACTTACAAGCATTCACAAGAAACTCACATCTGTTTCTCTGAAAGAGAAGCCGTCTGTTCCAACACTTCAATTCACTGTGCGAAGTGAATGGAGTGTTGCTTCACTTTCTAAATGCTGTCCTTTCAGAGAAAATCACTTTCCTTTGAAAGTGCCTTAAGGTTCTTACAAGCATTCACAAGAAACTCATATCTGTTTCTCTCAAATAGAAGTAGTCTGTTCCAACACTTCAATTCACTGTGCGTAGTGAATGGAGTGTTGCTTCACTTTCTAAATGCTGTCCTTTCAGAGAATATCACTTTCCTTTGAAAGTGCCTTAAGCTACTTACAAGCATTCACAAGAAACTCACATCTGTTTCTCTGAAAGGGAAGCAGTCTGTTCCAACACTTCAATTCACTGTAAGAAGTGAATGGAGTGTTGCTTCACTTTCTAAATGCTCTCCTTTTAGAGAAAATCACTCTCTTTTGAAACTGTCTTAAGCTACTTTCTAGCATTCACAAGAAACTCACATCTGTTTCTCTGAAAGAGAAGCAGTCTGTTCAAAAACTTCAATTCACTGTGCAAAGAGAATGGAGCGTTCCTTCACTTTCTAAATGCTGTCCTTTCAGAGAAAATCACTTTGCTTTGAAAGTGCCTTAAGCTACGTACAAGCATTCACAAAAAACTAACATCCGTTTCTCTGAAAGAGAAGATGCCTGTTCAAACACTTCAATTAACTGGGCGAAGTAAATCGAGTGTTGCTTCACTTTCTATATGCTCTCCTTTTAGAGAAAATCACTCTCTTTTGAAAATGCCATAAGCTACTTACAAGCATTCACAAGAAACTCACATGCATTTTTCTGAAAGAAAAGCAGTCTGTTCCAACACTTCAATTCACTGTGCGTAGTGAATGGAGTGTTGCGTCACTTTCTAAATGCTGTCCTTTCAGAGAAAATCACTTTCCTTTGAAAGTGCCTTAAGGTACTTACAAGCATTCAATAGTAATTCACATGTGTTTCTCTCAAAGAGAAGTAGTCTGTTTCCACACTTCAATTCACTGTGCGTAGTGAATGGAGTGTTGCTTCACTTTCTAAATGCTGTCCTTTCAGAGAAAATCACTTTGCGTTGAAAGTGCCTTAAGCTACTTACAAGCATTCACAAGAAACTCACATGCATTTTTCTGAAAGCGAAGCAGTCTGTTCCAACACTTCAATTCACTGTGCGAAGTGAATGGAGTGTTGTTTCACTTTCTAAGTGCTGTCCCTTCAGAGAAAATCACTTTCATTTGAAAGTGCCTTAAGCTACTTACAAGCATTCACAAGAAACTCACACGCATTTTTCTGAAAGAGAAGCTGTTTGTTCCAACACTTCAATTCACTGTGCGAAGTGAATGGAGTGTTGCTTCACTTTCTATATGCTCTCCTTTTAGAGAAAGTCACTCTCTTTTGAAACTGCCTTAAGCTACTTACAAGCATTCACAAGAAACTCACATCTGTTTCTCTGAAAGAGAAGCAGTCTGTTCCAACACTTCAATTCACTGTGCTTAGTAAATGGAGTGTTGCTTCACTTTCTAAATGCTGTCCTTTTAGAGAAAATCACTTTCCTTTGAAAGTGCCTTAAGGTACTTACAAGCATTCACAAGAAACTCATATCTGTTTCTCTCAAAGAGAAGTAGTCTGTTCCAACACTTCAATTCACTGTCCGTAGTGAATGGAATGTTGCTTCACTTTCTAAATGCTGTCCTTTCAGAAAAAATCACTTTCCTTTGAAAGTGCCTTAAGCTACTTACAAGCATTCACAAGAAACTCACATGCGTTTCTCTGAAAGAGAAACAGTCTGTTCCAACACTTCAATTCACTGTGCGAAGTGAATGGAGTGTTGCTTCACTTTCTAAATGCTGTCCTTTCCTAGAAAATCACTTTCCTTTGAAAGTGCCTTAAGTTACTTACAAGCATTCACAAATAACTCATATCTTTTTCTCTGAAAGTGAAGTAGTCTGTTCCAACACTTCAATTCACTGTGCGTAGTGAATGGAGTGTTGCTTCCCTTTCTATATCCTCTCCTTTTAGAGAAAATCACTCTCTTTTGAAACTGCCTTAAGCTACTTCCAAGCATTCACAAGAAACTCACATCTGTTTCTCTGAAAGAGAAGCCGTCTGTTCCAACATTTCAATTCACTGTGCGTAGTGAATGGAGTGTTGCTTCACTTTCTAAATGCTCTCCTTTTAGAGAAAATAACTCTCTTTTGAAACGGTCTTAAGCTACTTACTAGCATTCACAAGAAACTCATATCTGTTTCTCTGAAAGAGAAGCAGTCTGTTCCAAAACTTCAATTCACTGTGCAAAGGGAATGGAGTGTTCCTTCACTTTATAAATGCTGTCCTTTCAGAGAAAATCACTTTGCTTTGAAAGTGCCCTAAGCTACGTACAAGCATTCACAAAAAACTCACATCCGTTTCTCTGAAAGAGAAGATGCCTGTTCAAACACTTCAATTCACTGGGCGAAGTGAATCGAGTGTTGCTTCACTTTCTATATGCTCTCCTTTTAGAGAAAATCACTCTCTTTTGAAAATGCCTTAAGCTACTTACAAGCATTCAGAAGAAACTCACATGCATTTTTCTGAAAGAGAAGCAGTCTGTTCCAACACTTCAATTCACTGTGCGTAGTGAATGGAGTGTTGCTTCACTTTCTAAATGCTGTCCTTTCAGAGAAAATCACTTTGCTTTGAAAGTGCCTTAAGCTACTTACAAGCATTCACAAGAAACTCACACGCATTTTTCTGAAAGAGAAGCAGTTTGTTCCAACACTTCAATTCACTGTGCAAATTGAATGGTTGTTGCTTCACTTTCTATATGCTCTGCTTTTAGAGAAAATCACTCTCTTTTGAAACTGCCTGAAGCTGCTTACAATCATTCACAAGAAACTCACATCTGTTTCTCTGAAAGAGAAGCAGTCTGTTCCAACACTTCAATTCACTGTAAGAAGTGAATGGAGTGTTGCTTCACTTTCTAAATCCTCTCCTTTTAGAGAAAATCACTCTCTTTTGAAACTGTCTTAAGCTACTTTCTAGCATTCACAAGAAACTCACATCTGTTTCTCTGAAAGAGAAGCAGTCTGTTCAAAAACTTCAATTCACTGTGCAAAGGGAATGGAGTGTTCCTTCACTTTATAAATGCTGTCCTTTCAGAGAAAATCACTTTGCTTTGAAAGTGCCTTAAGCTACGTACAAGTATTCACAAAAAACTCACATCCGTTTCTCTGAAAGAGAAGATGCCTGTTCAAACACTTCAATTAACTGGGCGAAGTGAATCGAGTGTTGCTTCACTTTCTATATGCTCCCCTTTTAGAGAAAATCACTCTCTTTTGAAAATGCCATAAGCTACTTACAAGCATTCACAAGAAACTCACATGCATTTTTCTGAAAGAGAAGCAGTCTGTTCCAACACTTCAATTCACTGTGCGTAGTGAATGGAGTGTTGCGTCACTTTCTAAATGCTGTCCTTTCAGAGAAAATCACTTTCCTTTGAAAGTGCCTTAAGCTACTTACAAGCATTCACAAAACATTCATATCTTTTTCTCTGAAAGAGAAGTAGTCTGTTCCAACACTTCAATTCACTGTGCGTAGTGAATGGAGTGTTGCTTCACTTTCTAAATGCTGTCCTTTCAGAGAAAATCACTTTGCGTTGAAAGTGCCTTAAGCTACTTACAAGCATTCAAAAGAAACTCACATGCATTTTTCTGAAAGAGAAGCAGTCTGTTCCAACACTTCAATTCACTGTGCGAAGTGAATGGAGTGTTGTTTCACTTTCTAAATGCTTTCCTTTCAGAGAAAATCACTTTCCTTTGAAAGTGCCTTAAGCTACTTACAAGCATTCACAAGAAACTCACACGCATTTTTCTGAAAGAGAAGCTGTTTGATCCAACACTTCAATTCACTGTGCGAAGTGAATGGAGTGTTCCTTCACTTTCTATATGCTCTCCTTTTAGAGAAAGTCACTCTCTTTTGAAACTGCCTTAAGCTACTTACAAGCATTCACAAGAAACTCACATCTGTTTCTCTGAAAGAGAAGCTGTCTGTTCCAACACTTCAATTCACTGTGCATAGTGAATGGAGTGTTGCTTCACTTTCTAAATGCTGTCCTTTCAGAGAAAATCACTTTCCTTTGAAAGTGCCTTAAGCTACTTACAAGCATTCACAAGAAACTCATATCTGTTTCTCTCAAAGAGAAGTAGTCTGTTCCAACACTTCAATTCACTGTGCGTAGTGAATGGAGTGTTGCTTCACTTTCTATATGCTCTCCTTTTAGAGAAAATCACTCTCTTTTGAAACTGCCTTAAGCTACTTACAAGCATTCACAAGAAACTCACATCTGTTTCTCTGAAAGAGAAGCCGTCTGTTCCAACACTTCAATTCACTGTGCGTAGTGAATGGAGTGTTGCTTCACTTTCTAAATGCTCTCTTTAAGAGAAAATAACTCTCTTTTGAAACGGTCTTAAGCTACTTACTAGCATTCACAAGAAACTCATATCTGTTTCTCTGAAAGAGAAGCAGTCTGTTCCAAAACTTCAATTCACTGTGCAAAGGGAATGGAGTGTTGCTTCACTTTATAAATGCTGTCCTTTCAGAGAAAATCACTTTGCTTTGAAAGTGCCTTAAGCTACGTACAAGCATTCACAAAAAACTCACATCCGTTTCTCTGAAAGAGAAGATGCCTGTTCAAACACTTCAATTCACTGGGCGAAGTGAATCGAGTGTTGCTTCACTTTCTATATGCTCTCCTTTTAGAGAAAATCACTCTCTTTTGAAAATGCCTTAAGCTACTTACAAGCATTCAGAAGAAACTCACATGCATTTTTCTGAAAGAGAAGCAGTCTGTTCCAACACTTCAATTCACTGTGCGAAGTGAATGGAGTGTTGTTTCGCTTTCTAAATGCTGTCCTTTCAGAGAAAATCACTTTCCTTTGAAAGTGCCTTAAGGTACTTACAAGCATTAAACAGAAATTCACATGCGTTTCTCTGAAAGAGAAACAGTCTGTTCCAACACTTCAATTCACTGTGCGAAGTGAATGGAGTGTTGCTTCACTTTCTAAATGGTGTCCTTTCCGAGAAAGTCACTTTCCTTTGACAGTGCCTTAAGCTACTTACAAGCATTCACAAGAAACTCACATGCATTTTTCTGAAAGAAAAGCAGTCTGTTCCAACACTTCAATTCACTGTGCGTAGTGAATGGAGTGTTGCTTCACTTTCTAAATGCTGTCCTTTCAGAGAAAATCACTTTCCTTTGAAAGTGCCTTAAGCTACTTACAAGCATTCAATAAAAATTCACATGCGTTTCTCTCAAAGAGAAGTAGTCTGTTTCCACACTTCAATTCACTGTGCGTAGTGAATGGAGTGTTGCTTCACTTTCTAAATGCTGTCCTTTCAGAGAAAATCACTTTCCTTTGAAAGTGCCTTAAGCTACTTACAAGCATTCACAAGAAACTCACATGCATTTTTCTGAAAGAGAAGCAGTCTGTTCCAACACTTCAATTCACTGTGCGAAGTGAATGGAGTGTTGTTTCACTTTCTAAATGCTGTCCTTTCAGAGAAAATCACTTTCATTTGAAAGTGCCTTAAGCTACTTACAAGCATTCACAAGAAACTCACACGCATTTTTCTGAAAGAGAAGCTGTTTGTTCCAACACTTCAATTCACTGTGCGAAGTGAATGGAGTGCTGCTTCACTTTCTATATGCTCTCCTTTTAGAGAAAATCACTCTCTTTGGAAACTGCCTTAAGCTACTTACAAGCATTCACAAGAAACTCACATCTGTTTCTCTGAAAGAGAAGCCGTCTGTTCCAACACTTCAATTCACTGTGCGAAGTGAATGGAGTGTTGCTTCACTTTCTAAATGCTGTCCTTTCAGAGAAAATCACTTTCCTTTGAAAGTGCCTTAAGGTTCTTACAAGCATTCACAAGAAACTCATATCTGTTTCTCTCAAATAGAAGTAGTCTGTTCCAACACTTCAATTCACTGTGCGAAGTGAATGGAGTGTTGCTTCACTTTCTAAATGCTGTCCTTTCCTAGAAAATCACTTTCCTTTGAAAGTGCCTTAAGTTACTTACAAGCATTCACAAATAACTCATATCTTTTTCTCTGAAAGTGAAGTAGTCTGTTCCAACACTTCAATTCACTGTGCGTAGTGAATGGAGTGTTGCTTCACTTTCTATATGCTCTCCTTTTAGAGAAAATCACTCTCTTTTGAAACTGCCTTAAGCTACTTCCAAGCATTCACAAGAAACTCACATCTGTTTCTCTGAAAGAGAAGCCGTCTGTTCCAACATTTCAATTCACTGTGCGTAGTGAATGGAGTGTTGCTTCACTTTCTAAATGCTCTCCTTTTAGAGAAAATAACTCTCTTTTGAAACGGTCTTAAGCTACTTACTAGCATTCACAAGAAACTCATATCTGTTTCTCTGAAAGAGAAGCAGTCTGTTCCAAAACTTCAATTCACTGTGCAAAGGGAATGGAGTGTTCCTTCACTTTATAAATGCTGTCCTTTCAGAGAAAATCACTTTGCTTTGAAAGTGCCCTAAGCTACGTACAAGCATTCACAAAAAACTCACATCCGTTTCTCTGAAAGAGAAGATGCCTGTTCAAACACTTCAATTCACTGGGCGAAGTGAATCGAGTGTTGCTTCACTTTCTATATGCTCTCCTTTTAGAGAAAATCACTCTCTTTTGAAAATGCCTTAAGCTACTTACAAGCATTCAGAAGAAACTCACATGCATTTTTCTGAAAGAGAAGCAGTCTGTTCCAACACTTCAATTCACTGTGCGTAGTGAATGGAGTGTTGCTTCACTTTCTAAATGCTGTCCTTTCAGAGAAAATCACTTTGCTTTGAAAGTGCCTTAAGCTACTTACAAGCATTCACAAGAAACTCACACGCATTTTTCTGAAAGAGAAGCAGTTTGTTCCAACACTTCAATTCACTGTGCAAATTGAATGGTTGTTGCTTCACTTTCTATATGCTCTGCTTTTAGAGAAAATCACTCTCTTTTGAAACTGCCTGAAGCTGCTTACAATCATTCACAAGAAACTCACATCTGTTTCTCTGAAAGAGAAGCAGTCTGTTCCAACACTTCAATTCACTGTAAGAAGTGAATGGAGTGTTGCTTCACTTTCTAAATCCTCTCCTTTTAGAGAAAATCACTCTCTTTTGAAACTGTCTTAAGCTACTTTCTAGCATTCACAAGAAACTCACATCTGTTTCTCTGAAAGAGAAGCAGTCTGTTCAAAAACTTCAATTCACTGTGCAAAGGGAATGGAGTGTTCCTTCACTTTATAAATGCTGTCCTTTCAGAGAAAATCACTTTGCTTTGAAAGTGCCTTAAGCTACGTACAAGTATTCACAAAAAACTCACATCCGTTTCTCTGAAAGAGAAGATGCCTGTTCAAACACTTCAATTAACTGGGCGAAGTGAATCGAGTGTTGCTTCACTTTCTATATGCTCCCCTTTTAGAGAAAATCACTCTCTTTTGAAAATGCCATAAGCTACTTACAAGCATTCACAAGAAACTCACATGCATTTTTCTGAAAGAGAAGCAGTCTGTTCCAACACTTCAATTCACTGTGCGTAGTGAATGGAGTGTTGCGTCACTTTCTAAATGCTGTCCTTTCAGAGAAAATCACTTTCCTTTGAAAGTGCCTTAAGGTACTTACAAGCATTCAATAGTAATTCACATGCGTTTCTCACAAAGAGAAGTAGTCTGTTTCCACACTTTAATTCACTGTGCGTAGTGAATGGAGTGTTGCTTCACTTTCTAAATGCTGTCCTTTCAGAGAAAATCACTTTGCGTTGAAAGTGCCTTAAGCTACTTACAAGCATTCACAAGAAACTCACATGCATTTTTCTGAAAGCGAAGCAGTCTGTTCCAACACTTCAATTCACTGTGCGAAGTGAACGGAGTGTTGTTTCACTTTCTAAGTGCTGTCCTTTCAGAGAAAATCACTTTCATTTGAAAGTGCCTTAAGCTACTTACAAGCATTCACAAGAAACTCACACGCATTTTTCTGAAAGAGAAGCTGTTTGTTCCAACACTTCAATTCACTGTGCGAAGTGAATGGAGTGTTGCTTCACTTTCTATATGCTCTCCTTTTAGAGAAAGTCACTCTCTTTTGAAACTGCCTTAAGCTACTTACAAGCATTCACAAGAAACTCACATCTGTTTCTCTGAAAGAGAAGCAGTCTGTTCCAACACTTCAATTCACTGTGCTTAGTAAATGGAGTGTTGCTTCACTTTCTAAATGCTGTCCTTTTAGAGAAAATCACTTTCCTTTGAAAGTGCCTTAAGGTACTTACAAGCATTCACAAGAAACTCATATCTGTTTCTCTCAAAGAGAAGTAGTCTGTTCCAACACTTCAATTCACTGTCCGTAGTGAATGGAATGTTGCTTCACTTTCTAAATGCTGTCCTTTCAGAAAAAATCACTTTCCTTTGAAAGTGCCTTAAGCTAGTTACAAGCATTCACAAGAAACTCACATGCGTTTCTCTGAAAGAGAAACAGTCTGTTCCAACACTTCAATTCACTGTGCGAAGTGAATGGAGTGTTGCTTCACTTTCTAAATGCTGTCCTTTCCTAGAAAATCACTTTCCTTTGAAAGTGCCTTAAGTTACTTACAAGCATTCACAAATAACTCATATCTTTTTCTCTGAAAGAGAAGTAGTCTGTTCCAACACTTCAATTCACTGTGCGTAGTGAATGGAGTGTTGCTTCACTTTCTATATGCTCTCCTTTTAGAGAAAATCACTCTCTTTTGAAACTGCCTTAAGCTACTTCCAAGCATTCACAAGAAACTCACATCTGTTTCTCTGAAAGAGAAGCCGTCTGTTCCAACATTTCAATTCACTGTGTGTAGTGAATGGAGTGTTGCTTCACTTTCTAAATGCTCTCCTTTTAGAGAAAATAACTCTCTTTTGAAACGGTCTTAAGCTACTTACTAGCATTCACAAGAAACTCATATCTGTTTCTCTGAAAGAGAAGCAGTCTGTTCCAAAACTTCAATTCACTGTGCAAAGGGAATGGAGTGTTCCTTCACTTTATAAATGCTGTCCTTTCAGAGAAAATCACTTTGCTTTGAAAGTGCCCTAAGCTACGTACAAGCATTCACAAAAAACTCACATCCGTTTCTCTGAAAGAGAAGATGCCTGTTCAAACACTTCAATTCACTGGGCGAAGTGAATCGAGTGTTGCTTCACTTTCTATATGCTCTCCTTTTAGAGAAAATCACTCTCTTTTGAAAATGCCTTAAGCTACTTACAAGCATTCAGAAGAAACTCACATGCATTTTTCTGAAAGAGAAGCAGTCTGTTCCAACACTTCAATTCACTGTGCGTAGTGAATGGAGTGTTGCTTCACTTTCTAAATGCTGTCCTTTCAGAGAAAATCACTTTGCTTTGAAAGTGCCTTAAGCTACTTACAAGCATTCACAAGAAACTCACACGCATTTTTCTGAAAGAGAAGCAGTTTGTTCCAACACTTCAATTCACTGTGCAAATTGAATGGTTGTTGCTTCACTTTCTATATGCTCTGCTTTTAGAGAAAATCACTCTCTTTTGAAACTGCCTGAAGCTGCTTACAATCATTCACAAGAAACTCACATCTGTTTCTCTGAAAGAGAAGCAGTCTGTTCCAACACTTCAATTCACTGTAAGAAGTGAATGGAGTGTTGCTTCACTTTCTAAATCCTCTCCTTTTAGAGAAAATCACTCTCTTTTGAAACTGTCTTAAGCTACTTTCTAGCATTCACAAGAAACTCACATCTGTTTCTCTGAAAGAGAAGCAGTCTGTTCAAAAACTTCAATTCACTGTGCAAAGGGAATGGAGTGTTCCTTCACTTTATAAATGCTGTCCTTTCAGAGAAAATCACTTTGCTTTGAAAGTGCCTTAAGCTACGTACAAGCATTCACAAAAAACTCACATCCGTTTCTCTGAAAGAGAAGATGCCTGTTCAAACACTTCAATTAACTGGGCGAAGTGAATCGAGTGTTGCTTCACTTTCTATATGCTCCCCTTTTAGAGAAAATCACTCTCTTTTGAAAATGCCATAAGCTACTTACAAGCATTCACAAGAAACTCACATGCATTTTTCTGAAAGAGAAGCAGTCTGTTCCAACACTTCAATTCACTGTGCGTAGTGAATGGAGTGTTGCTTCACTTTCTAAATGCTGTCCTTTCAGAGAAAATCACTTTCCTTTGAAAGTGCCTTAAGGTACTTACAAGCATTCAATAGTAATTCACATGCGTTTCTCTCAAAGAGAAGTAGTCTGTTTCCACACTTTAATTCACTGTGCGTAGTGAATGGAGTGTTGCTTCACTTTCTAAATGCTGTCCTTTCAGAGAAAATCACTTTGCGTTGAAAGTGCCTTAAGCTACTTACAAGCATTCACAAGAAACTCACATGCATTTTTCTGAAAGCGAAGCAGTCTGTTCCAACACTTCAATTCACTGTGCGAAGTGAATGGAGTGTTGTTTCACTTTCTAAGTGCTGTCCTTTCAGAGAAAATCACTTTCATTTGAAAGTGCCTTAAGCTACTTACAAGCATTAACAAGAAACTCACACGCATTTTTCTGAAAGAGAAGCTGTTTGTTCCAACACTTCAATTCACTGTGCGAAGTGAATGGAGTGTTGCTTCACTTTCTATATGCTCTCCTTTTAGAGAAAGTCACTCTCTTTTGAAACTGCCTTAAGCTACTTACAAGAATTCACAAGAAACTCACATCTGTTTCTCTGAAAGAGAAGCAGTCTGTTCCAACACTTCAATTCACTGTGCTTAGTGAATGGAGTGTTGCTTCACTTTCTAAATGCTGTCCTTTTAGAGAAAATCACTTTCCTTTGAAAGTGCCTTAAGGTACTTACAAGCATTCACAAGAAACTCATATCTGTTTCTCTCAAAGAGATGTAGTCTGTTCCAACACTTCAATTCACTGTCCGTAGTGAATGGAATGTTGCTTCACTTTCTAAATGCTGTCCTTTCAGAGAAAATCACTTTCCTTTGAAAGTGCCTTAAGCTACTTACAAGCATTCACAAGAAACTCACATGCGTTTCTCTGAAAGCGAAACAGTCTGTTCCAACACTTCAATTCACTGTGCGAAGTGAATGGAGTGTTGCTTCACTTTCTAAATGCTGTCCTTTCCTAGAAAATCACTTTCCTTTGAAAGTGCCTTAAGTTACTTACAAGCATTCACAAATAACTCATATCTGTTTCTCTGAAAGAGAAGTAGTCTGTTCCAACACTTCAATTCACTGTGCGTAGTGAATGGAGTGTTGCTTCACTTTCTATATGCTCTCCTTTTAGAGAAAATCACTCTCTTTTGAAACTGCCTTAAGCTACTTACAAGCATTCACAAGAAACTCACATCTGTTTCTCTGAAAGAGAAGCCGTCTGTTCCAACACTTCAATTCACTGTGCGTAGTGAATGGAGTGTTGCTTCACTTTCTAAATGCTGTCCTTACAGAGAAAATCACTTTGCTTTGAAAGTGCCTTAAGCTACTTACAAGCATTCACAAGAAACTCACACGCATTTTTCTGAAAAAGAAGCAGTTTGTTCCAACACTTCAATTCACTGTGCAAATTGAATGGTTGTTGCTTCACTTTCTATATGCTCTGCTTTTAGAGAAAATCACTCTCTTTTGAAACTGCCTGAAGCTGCTTACAAGCATTCACAAGAAACTCACATCTGTTTCTCTGAAAGAGAAGCAGTCTGTTCCAACACTTCAATTCACTGTAAGAAGTGAATGGAGTGTTGCTTCACTTTCTAAATGCTCTCCTTTTAGAGAAAATCACTCTCTTTTGAAACTGTCTTAAGCTACTTTCTAGCATTCACAAGAAACTCACATCTGTTTCTCTGAAAGAGAAGCAGTCTGTTCAAAAACTTCAATTCACTGTGCAAAGGGAATGGAGTGTTCCTTCACTTTATAAATGCTGTCCTTTCAGAGAAAATCACTTTGCTTTGAAAGTGCCTTAAGCTACGTACAAGCATTCACAAAAAACTCACATCCGTTTCTCTGAAAGAGAAGATGCCTGTTCAAACACTTCAATTAACTGGGCGAAGTGAATCGAGTGTTGCTTCACTTTCTATATGCTCCCCTTTTAGAGAAAATCACTCTCTTTTGAAAATGCCATAAGCTACTTACAAGCATTCACAAGAAACTCACATGCATTTTTCTGAAAGAGAAGCAGTCTGTTCCAACACTTCAATTCACTGTGCGTAGTGAATGGAGTGTTGCGTCACTTTCTAAATGCTGTCCTTTCAGAGAAAATCACTTTCCTTTGAAAGTGCCTTAAGGTACTTACAAGCATTCAATAGTAATTCACATGCGTTTCTCTCAAAGAGAAGTAGTCTGTTTCCACACTTTAATTCACTGTGCGTAGTGAATGGAGTGTTGCTTCACTTTCTAAATGCTGTCCTTTCAGAGAAAATCACTTTGCGTTGAAAGTGCCTTAAGCTACTTACAAGCATTCACAAGAAACTCACATGCATTTTTCTGAAAGCGAAGCAGTCTGTTCCAACACTTCAATTCACTGTGCGAAGTGAATGGAGTGTTGTTTCACTTTCTAAGTGCTGTCCTTTCAGAGAAAATCACTTTCATTTGAAAGTGCCTTAAGCTACTTACAAGCATTCACAAGAAACTCACACGCATTTTTCTGAAAGAGAAGCTGTTTGTTCCAACACTTCAATTCACTGTGCGAAGTGAATGGAGTGTTGCTTCACTTTCTATATGCTCTCCTTTTAGAGAAAGTCACTCTCTTTTGAAACTGCCTTAAGCTACGTACAAGCATTCACAAGAAACTCACATGCGTTTCTCTGAAAGAGAAACAGTCTGTTCCAACACTTCAATTCACTGTGCGAAGTGAATGGAGTGTTGCTTCACTTTCTAAATGCTGTCCTTTCCTAGAAAATCACTTTCCTTTGAAAGTGCCTTAAGTTACTTACAAGCAGTCACAAATAACTCATATCTGTTTCTCTGAAAGAGAAGTAGTCTGTTCCAACACTTCAATTCACTGTGCGTAGTGAATGGAGTGTTGCTTCACTTTCTATATGCTCTCCTTTTAGAGAAAATCACTCTCTTTTGAAACTGCCTTAAGCTACTTACAAGCATTCACAAGAAACTCACATCTGTTTCTCTGAAAGAGAAGCCGTCTGTTCCAACACTTCAATTCACTGTGCGTAGTGAATGGAGTGTTGCTTCACTTTCTAAATGCTCTCCTTTTAGAGAAAATAACTCTCTTTTGAAACGGTCTTAAGCTACTTACTAGCATTCACAAGAAACTCATATCTGTTTCTCTGAAAGAGAAGCAGTCTGTTCCAAAACTTCAATTCACTGTGCAAAGGGAATGGAGTGTTCCTTCACTTTATAAATGCTGTCCTTTCAGAGAAAATCACTTTGCTTTGAAAGTGCCTTAAGCTACGTACAAGCATTCACAAAAAACTCACATCCGTTTCTCTGAAAGAGAAGATGCCTGTTCAAACACTTCAATTCACTGGGCGAAGTGAATCGAGTGTTGCTTCACTTTCTATATGCTCTCCTTTTAGAGAAAATCACTCTCTTTTGAAAATGCCTTAAGCTACTTACAAGCATTCAGAAGAAACTCACATGCATTTTTCTGAAAGAGAAGCAGTCTGTTCCAACACTTCAATTCACTGTGCGTAGTGAATGGAGTGTTGCTTCACTTTCTAAATGCTGTCCTTTCAGAGAAAATCACTTTGCTTTGAAAGTGCCTTAAGCTACTTACAAGCATTCACAAGAAACTCACACGCATTTTTCTGAAAGAGAAGCAGTTTGTTCCAACACTTCAATTCACTGTGCAAATTGAATGGTTGTTGCTTCACTTTCTATATGCTCTGCTTTTAGAGAAAATCACTCTCTTTTGAAACTGCCTGAAGCTGCTTACAATCATTCACAAGAAACTCACATCTGTTTCTCTGAAAGAGAAGCAGTCTTTTCCAACACTTCAATTCACTGTGCGAAGTGAATGGAGTGTTGCTTCACTTTCTAAATGCTGTCCTTTCAGAGAAAATCACTTTCCTTTGAAAGTGCCTTAAGCTACTTACAAGCATTCACAAAACACTCATATCTTTTTCTCTGAAAGAGAAGTAGTCTGTTCCAACACTTCAATTCACTGTGCGTAGTGAATGGAGTGTTGCTTCACTTTCTAAATGCTGTCCTTTCAGAGAAAATCACTTTGCGTTGAAAGTGCCTTAAGCTACTTACAAGCATTCACAAGAAACTCACATGCATTTTTCTGAAAGAGAAGCAGTCTGTTCCAACACTTCAATTCACTGTGCGAAGTGAATGGAGTGTTGTTTCACTTTCTAAATGCTGTCCTTTCAGAGAAAATCACTTTCCTTTGAAAGTGCCTTAAGCTACTTACAAGCATTCACAAGAAACTCACACGCATTTTTCTGAAAGAGAAGCTGTTTGTTCCAACACTTCAATTCACTGTGCGAAGTGAATGGAGTGTTGCTTCACTTTCTATATGCTCTCCTTTTAGAGAAAGTCACTCTCTTTTGAAACTGCCTTAAGCTACTTACAAGCATTCACAAGAAACTCACATCTGTTTCTCTGAAAGAGAAGCTGTCTGTTCCAACACTTCAATTCACTGTGCATAGTGAATGGAGTGTTGCTTCACTTTCTAAATGCTGTCCTTTCAGAGAAAATCACTTTCCTTTGAAAGTGCCTTAAGCTACTTACAAGCATTCACAAGAAACTCACACGCATTTTTCTGAAAGAGAAGCTGTTTGTTCCAACACTTCAATTCACTGTGCGAAGTGAATGGAGTGTTGCTTCACTTTCTATATGCTCTCCTTTTAGAGAAAGTCACTCTCTTTTGAAACTGCCTTAAGCTACTTACAAGCATTCACAAGAAACTCACATCTGTTTCTCTGAAAGAGAAGCTGTCTGTTCCAACACTTCAATTCACTGTGCATAGTGAATGGAGTGTTGCTTCACTTTCTAAATGCTGTCCTTTCAGAGAAAATCACTTTCCTTTGAAAGTGCCTTAAGGTACTTACAAGCATTCACAAGAAACTCATATCTGTTTCTCTCAAAGAGAAGTAGTCTGTTCCAACACTTCAATTCACTGTCCGTAGTGAATGGAATGTTGCTTCACTTTCTAAATGCTGTCCTTTCAGAGAAAATCACTTTCCTTTGAAAGTGCCTTAAGCTACTTACAAGCATTCACAAGAAACTCACATGCGTTTCTCTGAAAGAGAAACAGTCTGTTCCAACACTTCAATTCACTGTGCGAAGTGAATGGAGTGTTGCTTCACTTTCTAAATGCTGTCCTTTCCTAGAAAATCACTTTCCTTTGAAAGTGCCTTAAGTTACTTACAAGCATTCACAAATAACTCATATCTGTTTCTCTGAAAGAGAAGTAGTCTGTTCCAACACTTCAATTCACTGTGCGTAGTCAATGGAGTGTTGCTTCACTTTCTATATGCTCTCCTTTTAGAGAAAATCACTCTCTTTTGAAACTGCCTTAAGCTACTTACAAGCATTCACAAGAAACTCACATCTATTTCTCTCAAAAAGAAGCCGTCTGTTCCAACACTTCAATTCACTGTGCGTAGTGAATGGAGTGTTGCTTCACTTTCTAAATGCTCTCTTTTATAGAAAATAACTCTCTTTTGAAACGGTCTTAAGCTACTTACTAGCATTCACAAGAAACTCATATCTGTTTCTCTGAAAGAGAAGCAGTCTGTTCCAAAACTTCAATTCACTGTGCAAAGGGAATGGAGTGTTGCTTCACTTTATAAATGCTGTCCTTTCAGAGAAAATCACTTTGCTTTGAAAGTGCCTTAAGCTACGTACAAGCATTCACAAAAAACTCACATCCATTTCTCTGAAAGAGAAGATGCCTGTTCAAACACTTCAATTCACTGGGCGAAGTGAATCGAGTGTTGCTTCACTTTCTATATGCTCTCCTTTTAGAGAAAATCACTCTCTTTTGAAAATGCCTTAAGCTACTTACAAGCATTCAGAAGAAACTCACATGCATTTTTCTGAAAGAGAAGCAGTCTGTTCCAACACTTCAATTCACTGTGCGAAGTGAATGGAGTGTTGTTTCGCTTTCTAAATGCTGTCCTTTCAGAGAAAATCACTTTCCTTTGAAAGTGCCTTAAGGTACTTACAAGCATTAAACAGAAATTCACATGCGTTTCTCTGAAAGAGAACCAGTCTGTTCCAACACTTCAATTCACTGTGCGAAGTGAATGGAGTGTTGCTTCACTTTCTAAATGGTGTCCTTTCCGAGAAAGTCACTTTCCTTTGAAAGTGCCTTAAGCTACTTACAAGCATTCACAAGAAACTCACATGCATTTTTCTGAAAGAAAAGCAGTCTGTTCCAACACTTCAATTCACTGTGCGTAGTGAATGGAGTGTTGTTTCGCTTTCTAAATGCTGTCCTTTCAGAGAAAATCACTTTCCTTTGAAAGTGCCTTAAGCTACTTACAAGCATTCACAAGAAACTCACATGCATTTTTCTGAAAGAAAAGCAGTCTGTTCCAACACTTCAATTCACTGTGCGTAGTGAATGGAGTGTTGCTTCACTTTCTAAATGCTGTCCTTTCAGAGAAAATCACTTTCCTTTGAAAGTGCCTTAAGCTACTTACAAGCATTCAATAAAAATTCACATGCGTTTCTCTCAAAGAGAAGTAGTCTGTTTCCACACTTCAATTCACTGTGCGTAGTGAATGGAGTGTTGCTTCACTTTCTAAATGCTGTCCTTTCAGAGAAAATCACTTTCCTTTGAAAGTGCCTTAAGCTACTTACAAGCATTCACAAGAAACTCACATGCATTTTTCTGAAAGAGAAGCAGTCTGTTCCAACACTTCAATTCACTGTGCGAAGTGAATGGAGTGTTGTTTCACTTTCTAAATGCTGTCCTTTCAGAGAAAATCACTTTCATTTGAAAGTGCCTTAAGCTACTTACAAGCATTCACAAGAAACTCACATGCATTTTTCTGAAAGAGAAGCTGTTTGTTCCAACACTTCAATTCACTGTGCGAAGTGAATGGAGTGTTGCTTCACTTTCTATATGCTCTCCTTTTAGAGAAAATCACTCTCTTTTGAAACTGCCTTAAGCTACTTACAAGCATTCACAAGAAACTCACATCTGTTTCTCTGAAAGAGAAGCCGTCTGTTCCAACACTTCAATTCACTGTGCGAAGTGAATGGAGTGTTGCTTCACTTTCTAAATGCTGTCCTTTCAGAGAAAATCACTTTCCTTTGAAAGTGCCTTAAGGTTCTTACAAGCATTCACAAGAAACTCATATCTGTTTCTCTCAAAGAGAAGTAGTCTGTGCCAACACTTCAATTCACTGTGCGTAGTGAATGGAGTGTTGCTTCACTTTCTAAATGCTGTCCTTTCAGAGAATATCACTTTCCTTTGAAAGTGCCTTAAGCTACTTACAAGCATTCAGAAGAAACTCACATCTGTTTCTCTGAAAGAGAAGCAGTCTGTTCCAACACTTCAATTCACTGTGCGAAGTGAATGGAGTGTTGCTGCACTTTCTCAATGCTCTCCTTTTAGAGAAAATCACTCTCTTTTGAAAATGCCTTAAGCTACTTACAAGCATTCACAAGAAACTCACATCTGTTTCTCTGAAAGAGAAGCAGTCTGTTCCAACACTTCAATTCACTGTAAGAAATGAATGGAGTGTTGCTTCACTTTCTAAATGCTCTCCTTTTAGAGAAAATCACTCTCTTTTGAAACTGTCTTAAGCTACTTTCTAGCATTCACAAGAAACTCACATCTGTTTCTCTGAAAGAGAAGCAGTCTGTTCAAAAACTTCAATTCACTGTGCAAAGGGAATGGAGCGTTCCTTCACTTTATAAATGCTGTCCTTTCAGAGAAAATCACTTTGCTTTGAACGTGCCTTAAGCTACGTACAAGCATTCACAAAAAACTAACATCCGTTTCTCTGAAAGAGAAGATGCCTGTTCAAACACTTCAATTAACTGGGCGAAGTGAATCGAGTGTTGCTTCACTTTCTATATGCTCTCCTTTTAGAGAAAACACTCTCTTTTGAAAATGCCATAAGCTACTTACAAGCATTCACAAGAAACTCACATGCATTTTTCTGAAAGAAAAGCAGTCTGTTCCAACACTTCAATTCACTGTGCGTAGTGAATGGAGTGTTGCGTCACTTTCTAAATGCTGTCCTTTCAGAGAAAATCACTTTCCTTTGAAAGTGCCTTAAGGTACTTACAAGCATTCAATAGTAATTCACATGCGTTTCTCTCAAAGAGAAGTAGTCTGTTTCCACACTTCAATTCACTGTGCGTAGTGAATGGAGTGTTGCTTCACTTTCTAAATGCTGTCCTTTCAGAGAAAATCACTTTGCGTTGAAAGTGCCTTAAGCTACTTACAAGCATTCACAAGAAACTCACATGCATTTTTCTGAAAGAGATGCAGTCTGTTCCATACTTCACTTCACTGTGCGAAGTGAATGGAGTGTTGTTTCACTTTCTAAGTGCTGTCCTTTCAGAGAAAATCACTTTCCTTTGAAAGTGCCTTAAGCTACTTACAAGCATTCACAAGAAACTCACACGCATTTTTCTGAAAGAGAAGCTGTTTGTTCCAACACTTCAATTCACTGTGCGAAGTGAATGGAGTGTTGCTTCACTTTCTATATGCTCTCCTTTTAGAGAAAGTCACTCTCTTTTGAAACTGCCTTAAGCTACTTACAAGCATTCACAAGAAACTCACATCTGTTTCTCTGAAAGAGAAGCAGTCTGTTCCAACACTTCAATTCACTGTGCTTAGTGAATGGAGTGGTGCTTCACTTTCTAAATGCTGTCCTTTCAGAGAAAATCACTTTCCTTTGAAAGTGCCTTAAGGTACTTACAAGCATTCAATAGTAATTCACATGCGTTTCTCTCAAAGAGAAGTAGTCTGTTTCCACACTTCAATTCACTGTGCGTAGTGAATGGAGTGTAGCTTCACTTTCTAAATGCTGTCCTTTCAGAGAAAATCACTTTGCGTTGAAAGTGCCTTAAGCTACTTACAAGCATTCACAAGAAACTCACATGCATTTTTCTGAAAGAGAAGCAGTCTGTTCCAACACTTCAATTCACTGTGCGAAGTGAATGGAGTGTTGTTTCACTTTCTAAATGCTGTCCTTTCAGAGAAAATCACTTTCCTTTGAAAGTGCCTTAAGCTACTTACAAGCATTCACAAGAAACTCACACGCATTTTTCTGAAAGAGAAGCTGTTTGTTCCAACACTTCAATTCACTGTGTGAAGTGAATGGAGTGTTGCTTCACTTTCTATATGCTCTCCTTTTAGAGAAAGTCACTCTCTTTTGAAACTGCTTGAAGCTGCTTACAATCATTCACAAGAAACTCACATCTGTTTCTCTGAAAGAGAAGCAGTCTGTTCCAACACTTCAATTCACTGTGCGAAGTGAATGGAGTGTTGCTTCACTTTCTAAATGCTGTCCTTTCAGAGAAAATCACTTTCCTTTGAAAGTGCCTTAAGCTACTTACAAGCATTCACAAAACACTCATATCTTTTTCTCTGAAAGAGAAGTACTCTGTTCCAACACTTCAATTCACTGTGCGTAGTGAATGGAGTGTTGCCTCACTTTCTAAATGCTGTCCTTTCAGAGAAAATCACATTCCTTTGAAAGTGCCTTAAGCTACTTACAAGCATTCACAAGAAACTCACATGCGTTTCTCTGAAAGAGAAACAGTCTGTTCCAACACTTCAATTCACTGTGGGAAGTGAATGGAGTGTTGCTTCACTTTCTAAATGCTGTCCTTTCCTAGAAAATCACTTTCTTTTGAAAGTGCCTTAAGTTACTTACAAGCATTCACAAATAACTCATATCTGTTTCTCTGAAAGAGTAGTCTGTTCCAACACTTCAATTCACTGTGCGTAGTGAATGGAGTGTTGCTTCACTTTCTATATGCTCTCCTTTTGGAGAAAATCACTCTCTTTTGAAACTGCCTTAAGCTACTTACAAGCATTCACAAAAGCTCACTTCTGTTTCTCTGAAAGAGAAGCCGTCTGTTCCAACACTTCAATTCACTGTGCGTAGTGAATGGAGTGTTGCTTCACTTTCTAAATGCTCTCCTTTTAGAGAAAATCACTCTCTTTTGAAACGGTCTTAAGCTACTTACTAGCATTCACAAGAAACTCATATCTGTTTATCTGAAAGAGAAGCAGTCTGTTCCAACACTTCAATTCACTGTAAGAAGTGAATGGAGTGTTGCTTCACTTTCTAAATGCTCTCCTTTTAGAGAAAATCACTCTCTTTTGAAACGGTCTTAAGCTACTTACAAGCATTCACAAGAAACTCACATGCATTTTTCTGAAAGATAAGTAGTCTGTTCCAACACTTCAATTCACTGTGCGAAGTGAATGGAGTGTTGTTTCACTTTCTAAATGCTGTCCTTTCAGAGAAAATCACTTTCCTTTGAAAGTGCCTTAAGGTACTTACAAGCATTCAACAGAAATTCACATGTGTTTCTCTGAAAGAGATACAGTCTGTTTCAACACTTCAATTCACTGTGCGAAGTGAATAGAGTGTTGCTTCACTTTCTAAATGCTGTCCTTTCAGAGAAAATCACTTTCCTTTGAAAGTGCCTAAAGCTACTTACAAGCATTCACAAGAAACTCACATGCATTTTTCTGAAAGAGAAACAGTTTGTTCCAACACTTCAATTCACTGTGCGAAGTGAATGGAGTGTTGCTTCACTTTCTATATGCTCTCCTTTTAGAGAAAATCACTCTCTTTTGAAACTGCCTTAAGCTACTTACAAGCATTCACAAGAAACTCACATCTGTTTCTCTGAAAGAGAAGCAGTCTGTTCCAACACTTCAATTCACTGTGCGAAGTGAATGGAGTGTTGCTTCACTTTCTATATGCTCTCCTTTTAGAGAGAATCACTCTCTTTTGAAAATGCCTTAAGCTACTTACAAGCATTCACAAGAAACTCACACGCATTTTCCTGAAAGAGAAGCAGTCTGTTCAAACACTTCAATTCACAGTGCGAAGTGAATGAAGTGTTGCTTCACTTTATAAATGCTGTCCTTTCAGAGAAAATCACTTTCCTTTGAAAGTGCCTTAAGCTACTTACAAGCGTTCAACTGAAATTCACATGCGTTTCTCTGAAGGAGAAGCAGTCTGTTCCAACACTTCAATTCACAGTGCGAAGTGAATGGAGTGTTGCTTCACTTTCTAAATGCTGTCCTTTCAGAGAAAATCACTTTCCTTTGAAAGTGCCTTAATCTACTTACAAGCATTAAACAGAAACTCACATGCGTTTCTCTGAAAGAGAAACAGTCTGTTTCAACACTTCAATTCACTGTGCGAAGTGAATGGAGTGTTGCTTCACTTTCTAAATGGTGTCCTTTCCGAGAAAGTCACTTTCCTTTGAAAGTGCCTTAAGCTCCTTACAAGCATTCACAAGAAACTCACATGCATTTTTCTGAAAGAGAAGCAGTCTGTTCCAACACTTCAATTCACTCTGCGTAGTGAATGGAGTGTTGCTTCACTTTCTAAATGCTGTCCTTTCAGAGAAAATCACTTTCCTTTGAAAGTGCCTTAAGCTACTTACAAGCATTCAATAGATATTCACATGCGTTTCTCTCAAAGAGAAGTAGTCTGTTTCCACACTTCAATTCACTGTGCGTAGTGAATGGAGTGTGGCTTCACTTTCTAAATGCTGTCCTTTCAGAGAAAATCACTTTCCTTTGAAAGTGCCTTAAGCTACTTACAAGCATTCACAAGAAACTCACATGCATTTTTCTGAAAGAGAAGCAGTCTGTTCCAACACTTCAATTCACTGTGCGAAGTGAATGGAGTGTTGTTTCACTTTCTAAATGCTGTCCTTTCAGAGAAAATCACTTTCCTTTGAAAGTGCCTTAAGCTACTTACAAGCATTCACAAGAAACTCACACGCATTTTTCTGAAAGAGAAGCTGTTTGTTCCAACACTTCAATTCACTTTGCGAAGTGAATGGAGTGTTGCTTCACTTTCTATATGCTCTCCTTTTAGAGAAAATCACTCTCTTTTGAAACTGTCTTAAGCTACTTACAAGCATTCACAAGAAACTCACATCTGTTTCTCTGAAAGTGAAGCAGTCTGTTCCAACACTTCAATTCACTGTGCGAAGTGAATGGAGTGTTGCTTCACTTTCTAAATTTAGTCCTTTCAGAGAAAATCACTTTCCTTTGAAAGTGCCTTAAGCTACTTACAAGCATTCATCAGAAATTCACATGCGTTTCTCTGAAAGAGAAGCAGTCTGTTTCAACACTTCAATTCACTGTGCGAAGTGAATGGAGTGTTGCTTCACTTTCTAAATGCTGTCCTTTCAGAGAAAATCACTTTCCTTTGAAAGTGCCTTAAGCTACTTACAAGCATTCAGAAGAAACTCACATCCGTTTCTCTGAAAGAGAAGCAGTCTGTTCCAACACTTCAATTCACAGTGCGAAGTGAATGGAGTGTTGCTTCACTTTCTAAATGCTGTCCTCTCAGAGAAAATCACTTTCCTTTGAAAGTGCCTTAAGTTACTTACAAGCATTCACAAATAACTCATATCTGTTTCTCTGAAAGAGATGTAGTCTGTTCCAACACTTCATTTCACTGTGCGTAGTGAATGGAGTGTTGCTTCACTTTCTAAATGCTGTCCTTTCAGAGAAAATCACTTTCCTTTGAAAGTGCCTTAAGCTACTTACAAGTATTCACAAGAAACTCACACGCATTTCTCTGAAAGAGAAGCTGATTGTTCCAACACCTCAATTCACTGTGCGAAGTGACTGGAGTATTGCTTGACTTTCTCTATGCTCTCCTATTAGAGAAAATCACTCTCTTTTGAAACTGCCTTAAGCTACTTACAATCATTCACAAGAAACTCACATCTGTTTCTCTGAAAGAGAAGCAGTCTGTTCCAACACTTCAATTCACTGTGCGAAGTGAATGGAGTGTTGCTTCACTTTCTCAATGCTCTCCTTTTAGAGAAAATCACTCTCTTTTGAAAAATCCTTAAGCTACTTACCAGCATTCACAAGAAACTCACACGCATTTTTCTGAAAGAGAAGCAGTCTGTTCAAACACTTCAATTCACAGTGCGAAGTGAATGGAGTGTTGCTTCACTTTATAAATGCTGTCCTTTCAGAGAAAATCACTTTCTTTTGAAAGTGCCTTAAGCTACTTACAAGCATTCAACTGAAATACACATGCGTTTCTCTGAAAGAGAAGCAGTCTGTTCGAACACTTCAATTCACAGTGTGAAGTGAATGGAGTGTTTCTTCACATTCCAAATGCTGTCCTTTCAGAGAAAATCACATTCGTTTGAAAGTGCCTTAAGCTACTTACAAGCATTCACAAAAAACTCATACCTGTTTCTCTGAAAGAGAAGTAGTCTGTTCCAACACTTCAATTCACTGTGCGTAGTGAATGGAGTGTTGCTTCACTTTCTAAATGCTGTCCTTTCAGAGAAAATCACTTTCCTTTGAAAGTGCCTTAAGCTACTTACATGCATTAAACAGAAATTCACATGTGTTTCTCTGAAAGAGAAACAGTCTGTTCCAACACTTCAATTCACTGTGCGAAGTGAATGTAGTGTTGCTTCACTTTCTAAATGGTGTCCTTTCCGAGAAAGTCACTTTCCTTTGAAAGTGCCTTAAGCTCCTTACAAGCATTCACAAGAAACTCACATGCATTTTTCTGAAAGAGAAGCAGTCTGTTCCAACACTTCAATTCACTGTGCGTATTGAATGGAGTGTTGCTTCACTTTCTAAATGGTGTCCTTTCAGAGAAAATCACTTTCCTTTGAAAGTGCCTTAAGCTACTTACAAGTATTCACAAGAAACTCACACGCATTTTTCTGAAAGAGAAGCTGTTTGTTCCAACACTTCAATTCACTGTGCGAAGTGACTGGAGTGTTGCTTCACTTTCTCTATGCTCTCCTTTTAGAGAAAATCACTCTCTTTTGAAACTGCCTTAAGCTACTTACAAGCATTCACAAGAATCTCACATCTGTTTCTCTGAAAGAGAAGCAGTCTGTTCCAACACTTCAACTCACTGTAAGAAGTGAATGGAGTGTTGCTTCACTTTCTAAATGCTCTCCTTCTTTTAGAGAAAATCACTCTCTTTTGAATCTGTCTTAAGCTACTTACTAGCATTCACAAGAATCTCACATCTGTTTCTCTGAAAGAGAAGCAGTCTGTTCCAAAACTTCAATTCACTGTGCAAAGGGAATGGAGTGTTGCTTCACTTTATAAATGCTGTCCTTTCAGAGAAAATCACTTTCCTTTGAAAGTGCCTTAAGCTACGTACAAGCATTCACAAAAAACTCACATCCGTTTCTCTGAAAGAGAAGGTGTCTGTTCAAACACTTCAATTCACTGGGCGAAGTGAATGGAGTGTTGCTTAACTTTCTATATGCTCTCCTTTTAGAGATAATCACTCTCTTTTGAAAATGCCTTAAGCTACTTACAAGCATTCAAAAGAAACTCACATGCATTTTTCTGAAAGAGAAGCAGTCTGTTCCAACACTTCAATTCACTGTGCGTAGTGAATGGAGTGTTGCTTCACTTTCTAAATGCTGTCCTTTCAGAGAAAATCACTTTCCTTTGAAAGTGCCTTAATGTACTTACAAGCATTCACAAGAAACTCATATCTGTTTCTCTCAAAGAGAAGTAGTCTGTTCCAACACTTCAATTCACTGTGCGTAGTGAATGGAGTGTTGCTTCACTTTCTAAACGCTGTCCTTTCAGAGAAAATCACTTTCCTTTGAAAGTGCCTTAAGCTACTTACAAGCATTCACAAGAAACTCACATGCATATTTCTGAAAGAGAAGCAGTCTGTTCCAACACTTCAATTCACTGTGCGTAGTGAATGGAGTGTTTCTTCACTTTCTAAATGCTGTCCTTTCAGAGAAAATCACTTTGCTTTGAGAGTGCCTTAAGCTACTTACAAGCATTCACAAGAAACTCACACGCATTTTTCTGAAAGAGAAGCAGTTTGTTCCAACACTTCAATTTACTGTGCAAATTGAATGTTGTTGCTTCACTTTCTATATGCTCTGGTTTTAGAGAAAATCACTCTCTTTTGAAACTGCCTGAAGCTACTTACAAGCATTCACAAGAAACTCACATCTGTTTCTCTGAAAGAGGAGCAGTCTGTTCCAACACTTCAATTCACTGTGCGAAGTGAATGGAGTGTTGCTTCACTTTCTAAATGCTGTCCTTTCAGAGAAAATCACTTTCCTTTGAAAGTGCCTTAAGCTACTTACAAGCATTCACAAAACACTCATATCTGTTTCTCTGAAAGAGAAGTAGTCTGTTCCAACACTTCAATTCACTGTGCATAGTGAATGGAGTGTTGCTTCACTTTCTAAATGCTGTCCTTTCCGAGAAAATCACTTTCCTTTGAAAGTGCTTTAAGTTACTTACAAGCATTCACAAGAAACTCACATGCATTTTTCTGAAAGATAAGTAGTCTGTTCCAACACTTCAATTCACTGTGCGAAGTGAATGGAGTGTTGTTTCACTTTCTAAATGCTGTCCTTTCAGAGAAAATCACTTTCCTTTGAAAGTGCCTTAAGCTACTTACAAGCATTCAACAGAAATTCACATGCGTTTCTCTGAAAGAGAAACAGTCTGTTCCAACACTTCAATTCACTGTGCGAAGTGAATGGAGTGTTGCTTCACTTTCTAAATGCTGTCCTTTCCGAGAAAATCACTTTCCTTTGAAAGTGCCTTAAGCTACTTACAAGCATTCACAAGAAACTCACATGCATTTTTCTGAAAGAGAAACAGTTTGTTCCAACACTTCAATTCACTGTGCGAAGTGAATGGAGTGTTGCTTCACTTTCTCAATGCTCTCCTTTTAGAGAAAATCACTCTCTTTTGAAAATGCTTTAAGCTACTTACAAGCATTCACAAGAAAATCACACGCATTTTTCTGAAAGAGAAGCAGTCTGTTCCAACACTTCAATTCACAGTGCGAAGTGAATGGAGTGTTGCTTCACTTTATAAATGCTGTCCTTTCAGAGAAAATCACTTTCCTTTGAAAGTGCCTTAAGCTACTTACAAGCATTCAACAGAAATACACATGCGTTTCTCTGAAAGAGAAGCAGTCTGTTCCAACACTTCAATTCACAGTGCGAAGTGAATGGAGTGTTGCTTCACTTTCTAAATTTAGTCCTTTCAGAGAAAATCACTTTCCTTTGAAAGTGCCTTAAGCTACATACAAGCATTCACAAAAAACTCACATCCGTTTCTCTGAAAGAGAAGGTGTCTGTTCGAACACTTCAATTCACTGGGCGAAGTGAATGGAGTGTTGCTTAACTTTCTATATGCTCTCCTTTTAGAGAAAATCACTCTCTTTTGAAAATGCCTTAAGCTACTTACAAGCATTCAAAAGAAACTCACATGCATTTTTCTGAAAGAGAAGCAGTCTGTTCCAACACTTCAATTCACTGTGCGTAGTGAATGGAGTGTTGCTTCACTTTCTAAATGCTGTCCTTTCAGAGAAAATCACTTTCCTTTGAAAGTGCCTTAAGGTACTTACAAGCATTCACAAGAAACTCATATCTGTTTCTCTCAAAGAGAAGTAGTCTGTTCCAACACTTCAATTCACTGTGCGTAGTGAATGGAGTGTTGCTTCACTTTCTAAACGCTGTCCTTTCAGAGAAAATCACTTTCCTTTGAAAGTGCCTTAAGCTACTTACAAGCATTCACAAGAAACTCACATGCATTTTTCTGAAAGAGAAGCAGTCTGTTCCAACACTTCAATTCACTCTGCGTAGTGAATGGAGTGTTTCTTCACTTTCTAAATGCTGTCCTTTCAGAGAAAATCACTTTGCTTTGAGAGTGCCTTAAGCTACTTACAAGCATTCACAAGAAACTCACACGCATTTTTCTGAAAGAGAAGCAGTTTGTTCCAACACTTCAATTCACTGTGCAAATTGAATGGTTGTTGCTTCACTTTCTATATGCTCTGGTTTTAGAGAAAATCACTCTCTTTTGAAACTGCCTGAAGCTACTTACAAGCATTCACAAGAAACTCACATCTGTTTCTCTGAAAGAGGAGCAGTCTGTTCCAACACTTCAATTCACTGTGCGAAGTGAATGGAGTGTTGCTTCACTTTCTAAATGCTGTCCTTTCAGAGAAAATCACTTTCCTTTGAAAGTGCCTTAAGCTACTTACAAGCATTCACAAAACACTCATATCTGTTTCTCTGAAAGAGAAGTAGTCTGTTCCAGCACTTCAATTCACTGTGCATAGTGAATGGAGTGTTACTTCACTTTCTAAATGCTGTCCTTTCAGAGAAAATCACTTTCCTTTGAAAGTGCTTTAAGTTACTTACAAGCATTCACAAGAAACTCACATGCATTTTTCGGAAAGATAAGTAGTCTGTTCCAACACTTCAATTCACTGTGCGAAGTGAATGGAGTGTTGTTTCACTTTCTAAATGCTGTCCTTTCAGAGAAAATCACTTTGCGTTGAAAGTGCCTTAAGCTACTTACAAGCATTCACAAGAAACTCACATGCATTTTTCTGAAAGAGATGCAGTCTGTTCCATAATTCACTTCACTGTGCGAAGTGAATGGAGTGTTGTTTCACTTTCTAAGTGCTGTCCTTTCAGAGAAAATCACTTTCCTTTGAAAGTGCCTTAAGCTACTTACAAGCATTCACAAGAAACTCACACGCATTTTTCTGAAAGAGAAGCTGTTTGTTCCAACACTTCAATTCACTGTGCGAAGTGAATGGAGTGTTGCTTCACTTTCTATATGCTCTCCTTTTAGAGAAAGTCACTCTCTTTTGAAACTGCCTTAAGCTACTTACAAGCATTCACAAGAAACTCACATCTGTTTCTCTGAAAGAGAAGCAGTCTGTTCCAACACTTCAATTCACTGTGCTTAGTGAATGGAGTGGTGCTTCACTTTCTAAATGCTGTCCTTTCAGAGAAAATCACTTTCCTTTGAAAGTGCCTTAAGGTACTTACAAGCATTCAATAGTAATTCACATGCGTTTCTCTCCAAGAGAAGTAGTCTGTTTCCACACTTCAATTCACTGTGCGTAGTGAATGGAGTGTAGCTTCACTTTCTAAATGCTGTCCTTTCAGAGAAAATCACTTTGCGTTGAAAGTGCCTTAAGCTACTTACAAGCATTCACAAGAAACTCACATGCATTTTTCTGAAAGAGAAGCAGTCTGTTCCAACACTTCAATTCACTGTGCGAAGTGAATGGAGTGTTGTTTCACTTTCTAAATGCTGTCCTTTCAGAGAAAATCACTTTCCTTTCAAAGTGCCTTAAGCTACTTACAAGCATTCACAAGAAACTCACACGCATTTTTCTGAAAGAGAAGCTGTTTGTTCCAACACTTCAATTCACTGTGTGAAGTGAATGGAGTGTTGCTTCACTTTCTATATGCTCTCCTTTTAGAGAAAGTCACTCTCTTTTGAAACTGCTTGAAGCTGCTTACAATCATTCACAAGAAACTCACATCTGTTTCTCTGAAAGAGAAGCAGTCTGTTCCAACACTTCAATTCACTGTGCGAAGTGAATGGAGTGTTGCTTCACTTTCTAAATGCTGTCCTTTCAGAGAAAATCACTTTCCTTTGAAAGTGCCTTAAGCTACTTACAAGCATTCACAAAACACTCATATCTTTTTCTCTGAAAGAGAAGTAGTCTGTTCCAACACTTCAATTCACTGTGCGTAGTGAATGGAGTGTTGCCTCACTTTCTAAATGCTGTCCTTTCAGAGAAAATCACATTCCTTTGAAAGTGCCTTAAGCTACTTACAAGCATTCACAAGAAACTCACATGCGTTTCTCTGAAAGAGAAACAGTCTGTTCCAACACTTCAATTCACTGTGGGAAGTGAATGGAGTGTTGCTTCACTTTCTAAATGCTGTCCTTTCCTAGAAAATCACTTTCTTTTGAAAGTGCCTTAAGTTACTTACAAGCATTCACAAATAACTCATATCTGTTTCTCTGAAAGAGTAGTCTGTTCCAACACTTCAATTCACTGTGCGTAGTGAATGGAGTGTTGCTTCACTTTCTATATGCTCTCCTTTTGGAGAAAATCACTCTCTTTTGAAACTGCCTTAAGCTACTTACAAGCATTCACAAGAAGCTCACTTCTGTTTCTCTGAAAGAGAAGCCGTCTGTTCCAACACTTCAATTCACTGTGCGTAGTGAATGGAGTGTTGCTTCACTTTCTAAATGCTCTCCTTTTAGAGAAAATCACTCTCTTTTGAAACGGTCTTAAGCTACTTACTAGCATTCACAAGAAACTCATATCTGTTTATCTGAAAGAGAAGCAGTCTGTTCCAACACTTCAATTCACTGTAAGAAGTGAATGGAGTGTTGCTTCACTTTCTAAATGCTCTCCTTTTAGAGAAAATCACTCTCTTTTGAAACGGTCTTAAGCTACTTACAAGCATTCACAAGAAACTCACATGCATTTTTCTGAAAGATAAGTAGTCTGTTCCAACACTTCAATTCACTGTGCGAAGTGAATGGAGTGTTGTTTCACTTTCTAAATGCTGTCCTTTCAGAGAAAATCACTTTCCTTTGAAAGTGCCTTAAGGTACTTACAAGCATTCAACAGAAATTCACATGTGTTTCTCTGAAAGAGATACAGTCTGTTTCAACACTTCAATTCACTGTGCGAAGTGAATAGAGTGTTGCTTCACTTTCTAAATGCTGTCCTTTCAGAGAAAATCACTTTCCTTTGAAAGTGCCTAAAGCTACTTACAAGCATTCACAAGAAACTCACATGCATTTTTCTGAAAGAGAAACAGTTTGTTCCAACACTTCAATTCACTGTGCGAAGTGAATGGAGTGTTGCTTCACTTTCTATATGCTCTCCTTTTAGAGAAAATCACTCTCTTTTGAAACTGCCTTAAGCTACTTACAAGCATTCACAAGAAACTCACATCTGTTTCTCTGAAAGAGAAGCAGTCTGTTCCAACACTTCAATTCACTGTGCGAAGTGAATGGAGTGTTGCTTCACTTTCTATATGCTCTCCTTTTAGAGAGAATCACTCTCTTTTGAAAATGCCTTAAGCTACTTACAAGCATTCACAAGAAACTCACACGCATTTTCCTGAAAGAGAAGCAGTCTGTTCAAACACTTCAATTCACAGTGCGAAGTGAATGGAGTGTTGCTTCACTTTATAAATGCTGTCCTTTCAGAGAAAATCACTTTCCTTTGAAAGTGCCTTAAGCTACTTACAAGCGTTCAACTGAAATTCACATGCGTTTCTCTGAAGGAGAAGCAGTCTGTTCCAACACTTCAATTCACAGTGCGAAGTGAATGGAGTGTTGCTTCACTTTCTAAATGCTGTCCTTTCAGAGAAAATCACTTTCCTTTGAAAGTGCCTTAATCTACTTACAAGCATTAAACAGAAACTCACATGCGTTTCTCTGAAAGAGAAACAGTCTGTTTCAACACTTCAATTCACTGTGCGAAGTGAATGGAGTGTTGCTTCACTTTCTAAATGGTGTCCTTTCCGAGAAAGTCACTTTCCTTTGAAAGTGCCTTAAGCTCCTTACAAGCATTCACAAGAAACTCACATGCATTTTTCTGAAAGAGAAGCAGTCTGTTCCAACACTTCAATTCACTCTGCGTAGTGAATGGAGTGTTGCTTCACTTTCTAAATGCTGTCCTTTCAGAGAAAATCACTTTCCTTTGAAAGTGCCTTAAGCTACTTACAAGCATTCAATAGATATTCACATGCGTTTCTCTCAAAGAGAAGTAGTCTGTTTCCACACTTCAATTCACTGTGCGTAGTGAATGGAGTGTGGCTTCACTTTCTAAATGCTGTCCTTTCAGAGAAAATCACTTTCCTTTGAAAGTGCCTTAAGCTACTTACAAGCATTCACAAGAAACTCACATGCATTTTTCTGAAAGAGAAGCAGTCTGTTCCAACACTTCAATTCACTGTGCGAAGTGAATGGAGTGTTGTTTCACTTTCTAAATGCTGTCCTTTCAGAGAAAATCACTTTCCTTTGAAAGTGCCTTAAGCTACTTACAAGCATTCACAAGAAACTCACACGCATTTTTCTGAAAGAGAAGCTGTTTGTTCCAACACTTCAATTCACTTTGCGAAGTGAATGGAGTGTTGCTTCACTTTCTATATGCTCTCCTTTTAGAGAAAATCACTCTCTTTTGAAACTGTCTTAAGCTACTTACAAGCATTCACAAGAAACTCACATCTGTTTCTCTGAAAGTGAAGCAGTCTGTTCCAACACTTCAATTCACTGTGCGAAGTGAATGGAGTGTTGCTTCACTTTCTAAATTTAGTCCTTTCAGAGAAAATCACTTTCCTTTGAAAGTGCCTTAAGCTACTTACAAGCATTCATCAGAAATTCACATGCGTTTCTCTGAAAGAGAAGCAGTCTGTTTCAACACTTCAATTCACTGTGCGAAGTGAATGGAGTGTTGCTTCACTTTCTAAATGCTGTCCTTTCAGAGAAAATCACTTTCCTTTGAAAGTGCCTTAAGCTACTTACAAGCATTCAGAAGAAACTCACATCCGTTTCTCTGAAAGAGAAGCAGTCTGTTCCAACACTTCAATTCACAGTGCGAAGTGAATGGAGTGTTGCTTCACTTTCTAAATGCTGTCCTCTCAGAGAAAATCACTTTCCTTTGAAAGTGCCTTAAGTTACTTACAAGCATTCACAAATAACTCATATCTGTTTCTCTGAAAGAGATGTAGTCTGTTCCAACACTTCATTTCACTGTGCGTAGTGAATGGAGTGTTGCTTCACTTTCTAAATGCTGTCCTTTCAGAGAAAATCACTTTCCTTTGAAAGTGCCTTAAGCTACTTACAAGTATTCACAAGAAACTCACACGCATTTCTCTGAAAGAGAAGCTGATTGTTCCAACACCTCAATTCACTGTGCGAAGTGACTGGAGTATTGCTTGACTTTCTCTATGCTCTCCTATTAGAGAAAATCACTCTCTTTTGAAACTGCCTTAAGCTACTTACAATCATTCACAAGAAACTCACATCTGTTTCTCTGAAAGAGAAGCAGTCTGTTCCAACACTTCAATTCACTGTGCGAAGTGAATGGAGTGTTGCTTCACTTTCTCAATGCTCTCCTTTTAGAGAAAATCACTCTCTTTTGAAAAATCCTTAAGCTACTTACCAGCATTCACAAGAAACTCACACGCATTTTTCTGAAAGAGAAGCAGTCTGTTCAAACACTTCAATTCACAGTGCGAAGTGAATGGAGTGTTGCTTCACTTTATAAATGCTGTCCTTTCAGAGAAAATCACTTTCTTTTGAAAGTGCCTTAAGCTACTTACAAGCATTCAACTGAAATACACATGCGTTTCTCTGAAAGAGAAGCAGTCTGTTCGAACACTTCAATTCACAGTGTGAAGTGAATGGAGTGTTTCTTCACATTCCAAATGCTGTCCTTTGAGAGAAAATCACATTCGTTTGAAAGTGCCTTAAGCTACTTACAAGCATTCACAAAAAACTCATACCTGTTTCTCTGAAAGAGAAGTAGTCTGTTCCAACACTTCAATTCACTGTGCGTAGTGAATGGAGTGTTGCTTCACTTTCTAAATGCTGTCCTTTCAGAGAAAATCACTTTCCTTTGAAAGTGCCTTAAGCTACTTACATGCATTAAACAGAAATTCACATGTGTTTCTCTGAAAGAGAAACAGTCTGTTCCAACACTTCAATTCACTGTGCGAAGTGAATGTAGTGTTGCTTCACTTTCTAAATGGTGTCCTTTCCGAGAAAGTCACTTTCCTTTGAAAGTGCCTTAAGCTCCTTACAAGCATTCACAAGAAACTCACATGCATTTTTCTGAAAGAGAAGCAGTCTGTTCCAACACTTCAATTCACTGTGCGTATTGAATGGAGTGTTGCTTCACTTTCTAAATGGTGTCCTTTCAGAGAAAATCACTTTCCTTTGAAAGTGCCTTAAGCTACTTACAAGTATTCACAAGAAACTCACACGCATTTTTCTGAAAGAGAAGCTGTTTGTTCCAACACTTCAATTCACTGTGCAAAGTGACTGGAGTGTTGCTTCACTTTCTCTATGCTCTCCTTTTAGAGAAAATCACTCTCTTTTGAAACTGCCTTAAGCTACTTACAAGCATTCACAAGAATCTCACATCTGTTTCTCTGAAAGAGAAGCAGTCTGTTCCAACACTTCAATTCACTGTAAGAAGTGAATGGAGTGTTGCTTCACTTTCTAAATGCTCTCCTTCTTTTAGAGAAAATCACTCTCTTTTGAATCTGTCTTAAGCTACTTACTAGCATTCACAAGAAACTCACATCTGTTTCTCTGAAAGAGAAGCAGTCTGTTCCAAAACTTCAATTCACTGTGCAAAGGGAATGGAGTGTTGCTTCACTTTATAAATGCTGTCCTTTCAGAGAAAATCACTTTCCTTTGAAAGTGCCTTAAGCTACGTACAAGCATTCACAAAAAACTCACATCCGTTTCTCTGAAAGAGAAGGTGTCTGTTCAAACACTTCAATTCACTGGGCGAAGTGAATGGAGTGTTGCTTAACTTTCTATATGCTCTCCTTTTAGAGATAATCACTCTCTTTTGAAAATGCCTTAAGCTACTTACAAGCATTCAAAAGAAACTCACATGCATTTTTCTGAAAGAGAAGCAGTCTGTTCCAACACTTCAATTCACTGTGCGTAGTGAATGGAGTGTTGCTTCACTTTCTAAATGCTGTCCTTTCAGAGAAAATCACTTTCCTTTGAAAGTGCCTTAATGTACTTACAAGCATTCACAAGAAACTCATATCTGTTTCTCTCAAAGAGAAGTAGTCTGTTCCAACACTTCAATTCACTGTGCGTAGTGAATGGAGTGTTGCTTCACTTTCTAAACGCTGTCCTTTCAGAGAAAATCACTTTCCTTTGAAAGTGCCTTAAGCTACTTACAAGCATTCACAAGAAACTCACATGCATTTTTCTGAAAGAGAAGCAGTCTGTTCCAACACTTCAATTCACTGTGCGTAGTGAATGGAGTGTTTCTTCACTTTCTAAATGCTGTCCTTTCAGAGAAAATCACTTTGCTTTGAGAGTGCCTTAAGCTACTTACAAGCATTCACAAGAAACTCACACGCATTTTTCTGAAAGAGAAGCAGTTTGTTCCAACACTTCAATTTACTGTGCAAATTGAATGGTTGTTGCTTCACTTTCTATATGCTCTGGTTTTAGAGAAAATCACTCTCTTTTGAAACTGCCTGAAGCTACTTACAAGCATTCACAAGAAACTCACATCTGTTTCTCTGAAAGAGGAGCAGTCTGTTCCAACACTTCAATTCACTGTGCGAAGTGAATGGAGTGTTGCTTCACTTTCTAAATGCTGTCCTTTCAGAGAAAATCACTTTCCTTTGAAAGTGCCTTAAGCTACTTACAAGCATTCACAAAACACTCATATCTGTTTCTCTGAAAGAGAAGTAGTCTGTTCCAACACTTCAATTCACTGTGCATAGTGAATGGAGTGTTGCTTCACTTTCTAAATGCTGTCCTTTCCGAGAAAATCACTTTCCTTTGAAAGTGCTTTAAGTTACTTACAAGCATTCACAAGAAACTCACATGCATTTTTCTGAAAGATAAGTAGTCTGTTCCAACACTTCAATTCACTGTGCGAAGTGAATGGAGTGTTGTTTCACTTTCTAAATGCTGTCCTTTCAGAGAAAATCACTTTCCTTTGAAAGTGCCTTAAGCTACTTACAAGCATTCAACAGAAATTCACATGCGTTTCTCTGAAAGAGAAACAGTCTGTTCCAACACTTCAATTCACTGTGCGAAGTGAATGGAGTGTTGCTTCACTTTCTAAATGCTGTCCTTTCCGAGAAAATCACTTTCCTTTGAAAGTGCCTTAAGCTACTTACAAGCATTCACAAGAAACTCACACGCATTTTTCTGAAAGAGAAGCTGTTTGTTCCAACACTTCAATTCACTGTGCGAAGTGAATGGAGTGTTGCTTCACTTTCTATATGCTCTCCTTTTAGAGAAAGTCACTCTCTTTTGAAACTGCCTTAAGCTACTTACAAGCATTCACAAGAAACTCACATCTGTTTCTCTGAAAGAGAAGCAGTCTGTTCCAACACTTCAATTCACTGTGCTTAGTGAATGGAGTGGTGCTTCACTTTCTAAATGCTGTCCTTTCAGAGAAAATCACTTTCCTTTGAAAGTGCCTTAAGGTACTTACAAGCATTCAATAGTAATTCACATGCGTTTCTCTCAAAGAGAAGTAGTCTGTTTCCACACTTCAATTCACTGTGCGTAGTGAATGGAGTGTAGCTTCACTTTCTAAATGCTGTCCTTTCAGAGAAAATCACTTTGCGTTGAAAGTGCCTTAAGCTACTTACAAGCATTCACAAGAAACTCACATGCATTTTTCTGAAAGAGAAGCAGTCTGTTCCAACACTTCAATTCACTGTGCGAAGTGAATGGAGTGTTGTTTCACTTTCTAAATGCTGTCCTTTCAGAGAAAATCACTTTCCTTTCAAAGTGCCTTAAGCTACTTACAAGCATTCACAAGAAACTCACACGCATTTTTCTGAAAGAGAAGCTGTTTGTTCCAACACTTCAATTCACTGTGTGAAGTGAATGGAGTGTTGCTTCACTTTCTATATGCTCTCCTTTTAGAGAAAGTCACTCTCTTTTGAAACTGCTTGAAGCTGCTTACAATCATTCACAAGAAACTCACATCTGTTTCTCTGAAAGAGAAGCAGTCTGTTCCAACACTTCAATTCACTGTGCGAAGTGAATGGAGTGTTGCTTCACTTTCTAAATGCTGTCCTTTCAGAGAAAATCACTTTCCTTTGAAAGTGCCTTAAGCTACTTACAAGCATTCACAAAACACTCATATCTTTTTCTCTGAAAGAGAAGTACTCTGTTCCAACACTTCAATTCACTGTGCGTAGTGAATGGAGTGTTGCCTCACTTTCTAAATGCTGTCCTTTCAGAGAAAATCACATTCCTTTGAAAGTGCCTTAAGCTACTTACAAGCATTCACAAGAAACTCACATGCGTTTCTCTGAAAGAGAAACAGTCTGTTCCAACACTTCAATTCACTGTGGGAAGTGAATGGAGTGTTGCTTCACTTTCTAAATGCTGTCCTTTCCTAGAAAATCACTTTCTTTTGAAAGTGCCTTAAGTTACTTACAAGCATTCACAAATAACTCATATCTGTTTCTCTGAAAGAGTAGTCTGTTCCAACACTTCAATTCACTGTGCGTAGTGAATGGAGTGTTGCTTCACTTTCTATATGCTCTCCTTTTGGAGAAAATCACTCTCTTTTGAAACTGCCTTAAGCTACTTACAAGCATTCACAAGAAGCTCACTTCTGTTTCTCTGAAAGAGAAGCCGTCTGTTCCAACACTTCAATTCACTGTGCGTAGTGAATGGAGTGTTGCTTCACTTTCTAAATGCTCTCCTTTTAGAGAAAATCACTCTCTTTTGAAACGGTCTTAAGCTACTTACTAGCATTCACAAGAAACTCATATCTGTTTATCTGAAAGAGAAGCAGTCTGTTCCAACACTTCAATTCACTGTAAGAAGTGAATGGAGTGTTGCTTCACTTTCTAAATGCTCTCCTTTTAGAGAAAATCACTCTCTTTTGAAACGGTCTTAAGCTACTTACAAGCATTCACAAGAAACTCACATGCATTTTTCTGAAAGATAAGTAGTCTGTTCCAACACTTCAATTCACTGTGCGAAGTGAATGGAGTGTTGTTTCACTTTCTAAATGCTGTCCTTTCAGAGAAAATCACTTTCCTTTGAAAGTGCCTTAAGGTACTTACAAGCATTCAACAGAAATTCACATGTGTTTCTCTGAAAGAGATACAGTCTGTTTCAACACTTCAATTCACTGTGCGAAGTGAATAGAGTGTTGCTTCACTTTCTAAATGCTGTCCTTTCAGAGAAAATCACTTTCCTTTGAAAGTGCCTAAAGCTACTTACAAGCATTCACAAGAAACTCACATGCATTTTTCTGAAAGAGAAACAGTTTGTTCCAACACTTCAATTCACTGTGCGAAGTGAATGGAGTGTTGCTTCACTTTCTATATGCTCTCCTTTTAGAGAAAATCACTCTCTTTTGAAACTGCCTTAAGCTACTTACAAGCATTCACAAGAAACTCACATCTGTTTCTCTGAAAGAGAAGCAGTCTGTTCCAACACTTCAATTCACTGTGCGAAGTGAATGGAGTGTTGCTTCACTTTCTATATGCTCTCCTTTTAGAGAGAATCACTCTCTTTTGAAAATGCCTTAAGCTACTTACAAGCATTCACAAGAAACTCACACGCATTTTCCTGAAAGAGAAGCAGTCTGTTCAAACACTTCAATTCACAGTGCGAAGTGAATGGAGTGTTGCTTCACTTTATAAATGCTGTCCTTTCAGAGAAAATCACTTTCCTTTGAAAGTGCCTTAAGCTACTTACAAGCGTTCAACTGAAATTCACATGCGTTTCTCTGAAGGAGATGCAGTCTGTTCCAACACTTCAATTCACAGTGCGAAGTGAATGGAGTGTTGCTTCACTTTCTAAATGCTGTCCTTTCAGAGAAAATCACTTTCCTTTGAAAGTGCCTTAATCTACTTACAAGCATTAAACAGAAACTCACATGCGTTTCTCTGAAAGAGAAACAGTCTGTTTCAACACTTCAATTCACTGTGCGAAGTGAATGGAGTGTTGCTTCACTTTCTAAATGGTGTCCTTTCCGAGAAAGTCACTTTCCTTTGAAAGTGCCTTAAGCTCCTTACAAGCATTCACAAGAAACTCACATGCATTTTTCTGAAAGAGAAGCAGTCTGTTCCAACACTTCAATTCACTCTGCGTAGTGAATGGAGTGTTGCTTCACTTTCTAAATGCTGTCCTTTCAGAGAAAATCACTTTCCTTTGAAAGTGCCTTAAGCTACTTACAAGCATTCAATAGATATTCACATGCGTTTCTCTCAAAGAGAAGTAGTCTGTTTCCACACTTCAATTCACTGTGCGTAGTGAATGGAGTGTGGCTTCACTTTCTAAATGCTGTCCTTTCAGAGAAAATCACTTTCCTTTGAAAGTGCCTTAAGCTACTTACAAGCATTCACAAGAAACTCACATGCATTTTTCTGAAAGAGAAGCAGTCTGTTCCAACACTTCAATTCACTGTGCGAAGTGAATGGAGTGTTGTTTCACTTTCTAAATGCTGTCCTTTCAGAGAAAATCACTTTCCTTTGAAAGTGCCTTAAGCTACTTACAAGCATTCACAAGAAACTCACACGCATTTTTCTGAAAGAGAAGCTGTTTGTTCCAACACTTCAATTCACTTTGCGAAGTGAATGGAGTGTTGCTTCACTTTCTATATGCTCTCCTTTTAGAGAAAATCACTCTCTTTTGAAACTGTCTTAAGCTACTTACAAGCATTCACAAGAAACTCACATCTGTTTCTCTGAAAGTGAAGCAGTCTGTTCCAACACTTCAATTCACTGTGCGAAGTGAATGGAGTGTTGCTTCACTTTCTAAATTTAGTCCTTTCAGAGAAAATCACTTTCCTTTGAAAGTGCCTTAAGCTACTTACAAGCATTCATCAGAAATTCACATGCGTTTCTCTGAAAGAGAAGCAGTCTGTTTCAACACTTCAATTCACTGTGCGAAGTGAATGGAGTGTTGCTTCACTTTCTAAATGCTGTCCTTTCAGAGAAAATCACTTTCCTTTGAAAGTGCCTTAAGCTACTTACAAGCATTCAGAAGAAACTCACATCCGTTTCTCTGAAAGAGAAGCAGTCTGTTCCAACACTTCAATTCACAGTGCGAAGTGAATGGAGTGTTGCTTCACTTTCTAAATGCTGTCCTCTCAGAGAAAATCACTTTCCTTTGAAAGTGCCTTAAGTTACTTACAAGCATTCACAAATAACTCATATCTGTTTCTCTGAAAGAGATGTAGTCTGTTCCAACACTTCATTTCACTGTGCGTAGTGAATGGAGTGTTGCTTCACTTTCTAAATGCTGTCCTTTCAGAGAAAATCACTTTCCTTTGAAAGTGCCTTAAGCTACTTACAAGTATTCACAAGAAACTCACACGCATTTCTCTGAAAGAGAAGCTGATTGTTCCAACACCTCAATTCACTGTGCGAAGTGACTGGAGTATTGCTTGACTTTCTCTATGCTCTCCTATTAGAGAAAATCACTCTCTTTTGAAACTGCCTTAAGCTACTTACAATCATTCACAAGAAACTCACATCTGTTTCTCTGAAAGAGAAGCAGTCTGTTCCAACACTTCAATTCACTGTGCGAAGTGAATGGAGTGTTGCTTCACTTTCTCAATGCTCTCCTTTTAGAGAAAATCACTCTCTTTTGAAAAATCCTTAAGCTACTTACCAGCATTCACAAGAAACTCACACGCATTTTTCTGAAAGAGAAGCAGTCTGTTCAAACACTTCAATTCACAGTGCGAAGTGAATGGAGTGTTGCTTCACTTTATAAATGCTGTCCTTTCAGAGAAAATCACTTTCTTTTGAAAGTGCCTTAAGCTACTTACAAGCATTCAACTGAAATACACATGCGTTTCTCTGAAAGAGAAGCAGTCTGTTCGAACACTTCAATTCACAGTGTGAAGTGAATGGAGTGTTTCTTCACATTCCAAATGCTGTCCTTTCAGAGAAAATCACATTCGTTTGAAAGTGCCTTAAGCTACTTACAAGCATTCACAAAAAACTCATACCTGTTTCTCTGAAAGAGAAGTAGTCTGTTCCAACACTTCAATTCACTGTGCGTAGTGAATGGAGTGTTGCTTCACTTTCTAAATGCTCTCCTTTTAGAGAAAATCACTCTCTTTTGAAACGGTCTTAAGCTACTTACAAGCATTCACAAGAAACTCACATGCATTTTTCTGAAAGATAAGTAGTCTGTTCCAACACTTCAATTCACTGTGCGAAGTGAATGGAGTGTTGTTTCACTTTCTAAATGCTGTCCTTTCAGAGAAAATCACTTTCCTTTGAAAGTGCCTTAAGGTACTTACAAGCATTCAACAGAAATTCACATGTGTTTCTCTGAAAGAGATACAGTCTGTTTCAACACTTCAATTCACTGTGCGAAGTGAATAGAGTGTTGCTTCACTTTCTAAATGCTGTCCTTTCAGAGAAAATCACTTTCCTTTGAAAGTGCCTAAAGCTACTTACAAGCATTCACAAGAAACTCACATGCATTTTTCTGAAAGAGAAACAGTTTGTTCCAACACTTCAATTCACTGTGCGAAGTGAATGGAGTGTTGCTTCACTTTCTATATGCTCTCCTTTTAGATAAAATCACTCTCTTTTGAAACTGCCTTAAGCTACTTACAAGCATTCACAAGAAACTCACATCTGTTTCTCTGAAAGAGAAGCAGTCTGTTCCAACACTTCAATTCACAGTGCGAAGTGAATGGAGTGTTGCTTCACTTTATAAATGCTGTCCTTTCAGAGAAAATCACTTTCCTTTGAAAGTGCCTTAAGCTACTTACAAGCGTTCAACTGAAATTCACATGCGTTTCTCTGAAGGAGATGCAGTCTGTTCCAACACTTCAATTCACAGTGCGAAGTGAATGGAGTGTTGCTTCACTTTCTAAATGCTGTCCTTTCAGAGAAAATCACTTTCCTTTGAAAGTGCCTTAATCTACTTACAAGCATTAAACAGAAACTCACATGCGTTTCTCTGAAAGAGAAACAGTCTGTTTCAACACTTCAATTCACTGTGCGAAGTGAATGGAGTGTTGCTTCACTTTCTAAATGGTGTCCTTTCCGAGAAAGTCACTTTCCTTTGAAAGTGCCTTAAGCTCCTTACAAGCATTCACAAGAAACTCACATGCATTTTTCTGAAAGAGAAGCAGTCTGTTCCAACACTTCAATTCACTCTGCGTAGTGAATGGAGTGTTGCTTCACTTTCTAAATGCTGTCCTTTCAGAGAAAATCACTTTCCTTTGAAAGTGCCTTAAGCTACTTACAAGCATTCAATAGATATTCACATGCGTTTCTCTCAAAGAGAAGTAGTCTGTTTCCACACTTCAATTCACTGTGCGTAGTGAATGGAGTGTGGCTTCACTTTCTAAATGCTGTCCTTTCAGAGAAAATCACTTTCCTTTGAAAGTGCCTTAAGCTACTTACAAGCATTCACAAGAAACTCACATGCATTTTTCTGAAAGAGAAGCAGTCTGTTCCAACACTTCAATTCACTGTGCGAAGTGAATGGAGTGTTGTTTCACTTTCTAAATGCTGTCCTTTCAGAGAAAATCACTTTCCTTTGAAAGTGCCTTAAGCTACTTACAAGCATTCACAAGAAACTCACACGCATTTTTCTGAAAGAGAAGCTGTTTGTTCCAACACTTCAATTCACTTTGCGAAGTGAATGGAGTGTTGCTTCACTTTCTATATGCTCTCCTTTTAGAGAAAATCACTCTCTTTTGAAACTGTCTTAAGCTACTTACAAGCATTCACAAGAAACTCACATCTGTTTCTCTGAAAGTGAAGCAGTCTGTTCCAACACTTCAATTCACTGTGCGAAGTGAATGGAGTGTTGCTTCACTTTCTAAATTTAGTCCTTTCAGAGAAAATCACTTTCCTTTGAAAGTGCCTTAAGCTACTTACAAGCATTCATCAGAAATTCACATGCGTTTCTCTGAAAGAGAAGCAGTCTGTTTCAACACTTCAATTCACTGTGCGAAGTGAATGGAGTGTTGCTTCACTTTCTAAATGCTGTCCTTTCAGAGAAAATCACTTTCCTTTGAAAGTGCCTTAAGCTACTTACAAGCATTCAGAAGAAACTCACATCCGTTTCTCTGAAAGAGAAGCAGTCTGTTCCAACACTTCAATTCACAGTGCGAAGTGAATGGAGTGTTGCTTCACTTTCTAAATGCTGTCCTCTCAGAGAAAATCACTTTCCTTTGAAAGTGCCTTAAGTTACTTACAAGCATTCACAAATAACTCATATCTGTTTCTCTGAAAGAGATGTAGTCTGTTCCAACACTTCATTTCACTGTGCGTAGTGAATGGAGTGTTGCTTCACTTTCTAAATGCTGTCCTTTCAGAGAAAATCACTTTCCTTTGAAAGTGCCTTAAGCTACTTACAAGTATTCACAAGAAACTCACACGCATTTCTCTGAAAGAGAAGCTGATTGTTCCAACACCTCAATTCACTGTGCGAAGTGACTGGAGTATTGCTTGACTTTCTCTATGCTCTCCTATTAGAGAAAATCACTCTCTTTTGAAACTGCCTTAAGCTACTTACAATCATTCACAAGAAACTCACATCTGTTTCTCTGAAAGAGAAGCAGTCTGTTCCAACACTTCAATTCACTGTGCGAAGTGAATGGAGTGTTGCTTCACTTTCTCAATGCTCTCCTTTTAGAGAAAATCACTCTCTTTTGAAAAATCCTTAAGCTACTTACCAGCATTCACAAGAAACTCACACGCATTTTTCTGAAAGAGAAGCAGTCTGTTCAAACACTTCAATTCACAGTGCGAAGTGAATGGAGTGTTGCTTCACTTTATAAATGCTGTCCTTTCAGAGAAAATCACTTTCTTTTGAAAGTGCCTTAAGCTACTTACAAGCATTCAACTGAAATACACATGCGTTTCTCTGAAAGAGAAGCAGTCTGTTCGAACACTTCAATTCACAGTGTGAAGTGAATGGAGTGTTTCTTCACATTCCAAATGCTGTCCTTTCAGAGAAAATCACATTCGTTTGAAAGTGCCTTAAGCTACTTACAAGCATTCACAAAAAACTCATACCTGTTTCTCTGAAAGAGAAGTAGTCTGTTCCAACACTTCAATTCACTGTGCGTAGTGAATGGAGTGTTGCTTCACTTTCTAAATGCTGTCCTTTCAGAGAAAATCACTTTCCTTTGAAAGTGCCTTAAGCTACTTACATGCATTAAACAGAAATTCACATGTGTTTCTCTGAAAGAGAAACAGTCTGTTCCAACACTTCAATTCACTGTGCGAAGTGAATGTAGTGTTGCTTCACTTTCTAAATGGTGTCCTTTCCGAGAAAGTCACTTTCCTTTGAAAGTGCCTTAAGCTCCTTACAAGCATTCACAAGAAACTCACATGCATTTTTCTGAAAGAGAAGCAGTCTGTTCCAACACTTCAATTCACTGTGCGTATTGAATGGAGTGTTGCTTCACTTTCTAAATGGTGTCCTTTCAGAGAAAATCACTTTCCTTTGAAAGTGCCTTAAGCTACTTACAAGTATTCACAAGAAACTCACACGCATTTTTCTGAAAGAGAAGCTGTTTGTTCCAACACTTCAATTCACTGTGCGAAGTGACTGGAGTGTTGCTTCACTTTCTCTATGCTCTCCTTTTAGAGAAAATCACTCTCTTTTGAAACTGCCTTAAGCTACTTACAAGCATTCACAAGAATCTCACATCTGTTTCTCTGAAAGAGAAGCAGTCTGTTCCAACACTTCAATTCACTGTAAGAAGTGAATGGAGTGTTGCTTCACTTTCTAAATGCTCTCCTTCTTTTAGAGAAAATCACTCTCTTTTGAATCTGTCTTAAGCTACTTACTAGCATTCACAAGAAACTCACATCTGTTTCTCTGAAAGAGAAGCAGTCTGTTCCAAAACTTCAATTCACTGTGCAAAGGGAATGGAGTGTTGCTTCACTTTATAAATGCTGTCCTTTCAGAGAAAATCACTTTCCTTTGAAAGTGCCTTAAGCTACGTACAAGCATTCACAAAAAACTCACATCCGTTTCTCTGAAAGTGAAGGTGTCTGTTCAAACACTTCAATTCACTGGGCGAAGTGAATGGAGTGTTGCTTAACTTTCTATATGCTCTCCTTTTAGAGATAATCACTCTCTTTTGAAAATGCCTTAAGCTACTTACAAGCATTCAAAAGAAACTCACATGCATTTTTCTGAAAGAGAAGCAGTCTGTTCCAACACTTCAATTCACTGTGCGTAGTGAATGGAGTGTTGCTTCACTTTCTAAATGCTGTCCTTTCAGAGAAAATCACTTTCCTTTGAAAGTGCCTTAATGTACTTACAAGCATTCACAAGAAACTCATATCTGTTTCTCTCAAAGAGAAGTAGTCTGTTCCAACACTTCAATTCACTGTGCATAGTGAATGGAGTGTTGCTTCACTTTCTAAATGCTGTCCTTTCCGAGAAAATCACTTTCCTTTGAAAGTGCTTTAAGTTACTTACAAGCATTCACAAGAAACTCACATGCATTTTTCTGAAAGATAAGTAGTCTGTTCCAACACTTCAATTCACTGTGCGAAGTGAATGGAGTGTTGTTTCACTTTCTAAATGCTGTCCTTTCAGAGAAAATCACTTTCCTTTGAAAGTGCCTTAAGCTACTTACAAGCATTCAACAGAAATTCACATGCGTTTCTCTGAAAGAGAAACAGTCTGTTCCAACACTTCAATTCACTGTGCGAAGTGAATGGAGTGTTGCTTCACTTTCTAAATGCTGTCCTTTCCGAGAAAATCACTTTCCTTTGAAAGTGCCTTAAGCTACTTACAAGCATTCACAAGAAACTCACATGCATTTTTCTGAAAGAGAAACAGTTTGTTCCAACACTTCAATTCACTGTGCGAAGTGAATGGAGTGTTGCTTCACTTTCTCAATGCTCTCCTTTTAGAGAAAATCACTCTCTTTTGAAAATGCTTTAAGCTACTTACAAGCATTCACAAGAAAATCACACGCATTTTTCTGAAAGAGAAGCAGTCTGTTCCAACACTTCAATTCACAGTGCGAAGTGAATGGAGTGTTGCTTCACTTTATAAATGCTGTCCTTTCAGAGAAAATCACTTTCCTTTGAAAGTGCCTTAAGCTACTTACAAGCATTCAACAGAAATACACATGCGTTTCTCTGAAAGAGAAGCAGTCTGTTCCAACACTTCAATTCACAGTGCGAAGTGAATGGAGTGTTGCTTCACTTTCTAAATTTAGTCCTTTCAGAGAAAATCACTTTCCTTTGAAAGTGCCTTAAGCTACATACAAGCATTCACAAAAAACTCACATCCGTTTCTCTGAAAGAGAAGGTGTCTGTTCGAACACTTCAATTCACTGGGCGAAGTGAATGGAGTGTTGCTTAACTTTCTATTTGCTCTCCTTTTAGAGAAAATCACTCTCTTTTGAAAATGCCTTAAGCTACTTACAAGCATTCAAAAGAAACTCACATGCATTTTTCTGAAAGAGAAGCAGTCTGTTCCAACACTTCAATTCACTGTGCGTAGTGAATGGAGTGTTGCTTCACTTTCTAAATGCTGTCCTTTCAGAGAAAATCACTTTCCTTTGAAAGTGCCTTAAGGTACTTACAAGCATTCACAAGAAACTCATATCTGTTTCCCTCAAAGAGAAGTAGTCTGTTCCAACACTTCAATTCACTGTGCGTAGTGAATGGAGTGTTGCTTCACTTTCTAAACGCTGTCCTTTCAGAGAAAATCACTTTCCTTTGAAAGTGCCTTAAGCTACTTACAAGCATTCACAAGAAACTCACATGCATTTTTCTGAAAGAGAAGCAGTCTGTTCCAACACTTCAATTCACTCTGCGTAGTGAATGGAGTGTTTCTTCACTTTCTAAATGCTGTCCTTTCAGAGAAAATCACTTTGCTTTGAGAGTGCCTTAAGCTACTTACAAGCATTCACAAGAAACTCACACGCATTTTTCTGAAAGAGAAGCAGTTTGTTCCAACACTTCAATTCACTGTGCAAATTGAATGGTTGTTGCTTCACTTTCTATATGCTCTGGTTTTAGAGAAAATCACTCTCTTTTGAAACTGCCTGAAGCTACTTACAAGCATTCACAAGAAACTCACATCTGTTTCTCTGAAAGAGGAGCAGTCTGTTCCAACACTTCAATTCACTGTGCGAAGTGAATGGAGTGTTGCTTCACTTTCTAAATGCTGTCCTTTCAGAGAAAATCACTTTCCTTTGAAAGTGCCTTAAGCTACTTACAAGCATTCACAAAACACTCATATCTGTTTCTCTGAAAGAGAAGTAGTCTGTTCCAACACTTCAATTCACTGTGCATAGTGAATGGAGTGTTACTTCACTTTCTAAATGCTGTCCTTTCAGAGAAAATCACTTTCCTTTGAAAGTGCTTTAAGTTACTTACAAGCATTCACAAGAAACTCACATGCATTTTTCGGAAAGATAAGTAGTCTGTTCCAACACTTCAATTCACTGTGCGAAGTGAATGGAGTGTTGTTTCACTTTCTAAATGCTGTCCTTTCAGAGAAAATCACTTTCCTTTGAAAGTGCCTTAAGCTACTTACAAGCATTCAACAGAAATTCACATGTGTTTCTCTGAAAGAGAAACAGTCTGTTCCAACACTTCAATTCACTGTGCGAAGTGAATGGAGTGTTGCTTCACTTTCTAAATGCTGTCCTTTCCGAGAAAATCACTTTCCTTTGAAAGTGCCTTAAGCTACTTACAAGCATTCACAAGAAACTCACATGCATTTTTCTGAAAGAGAAACAGTTTGTTCCAACACTTCAATTCACTGTGCGAAGTGAATGGAGTGTTGCTTCATTTTCTATATGCTCTCCTTTTAGAGAAAATCACTCTCTTTTGAAACTGCCTTAAGCTACTTACAAGCATTCACAATAAACTCACATCTGTTTCTCTGAAAGAGAAGCAGTCTGTTCCAACACTTCAATTCACTGTGCGAAGTGAATGGAGTGTTGCTTCACTTTCTCAATGCTCTCCTTTTAGAGAAAATCACTCTCTTTTGAAAATGCCTTAAGCTACTTACAAGCATTCACAAGAAACTCACACGCATTTTTCTGAAAGAGAAGCAGTCTGTTCCAACACTTCAATTCACAGTGCGAAGTGAATGGAGTGTTGCTTCACTTTATAAATGCTGTCCTTTCAGAGAAAATCACTTTCCTTTGAAAGTGCCTTAAGCTACTTACAAGCATTCAACAGAAATACACATGCGTTTCTCGGAAAGAGAAGCAGTCTGTTCCAACACTTCAATTCACAGTGCGAAGTGAATGGAGTGTCGCTTCACTTTCTAAATTTAGTCCTTTCAGAGAAAATCACTTTCCTTTGAAAGTACCTTAATCTACTTACAAGCATTCAACAGAAATTCACATGCGTTTCTCCGAAAGAGAAGCAGTCTGTTCGAACACTTCAATTCACAGTGCGAAGTGAATGGAGTGTTTCTTCACTTTCCAAATGCTGTCCTTTCAGAGAAAATCACATTCCTTTGAAAGTGCCTTAAGCTACTTACAAGCATTCACAAAAAACTCATACCTGTTTCTCTCAAAGAGAAGTAGTCTGTTCCAACACTTCAATTCACTGTGCGTAGATAATGGAGTGTTGCTTCACTTTCTAAACGCTGTCCTTTCAGAGAAAATCACTTTCCTTTGAAAGTGCTTTAAGTTACTTACAACCATTCACAAGAAACTCACATGCATTTTTCTGAAAGATAAGTAGTCTGTTCCAACACTTCAATTCACTGTGCGAAGTGAATGGAGTGTTGTTTCACTTTCTAAATGCTGTCCTTTCAGAGAAAATCACTTTCCTTTGAAAGTGCCTTAAGCTACTTACAAGCATTCAACAGAAATTCACATGCGTTTCTCTGAAAGAGAAACAGTCTGTTCCAACACTTCAATTCACTGTGCGAAGTGAATGGAGTGTTGCTTCACTTTCTAAATGCTGTCCTTTCCGAGAAAATCACTTTCCTTTGAAAGTGCCTTAAGCTACTTACAAGCATTCACAAGAAACTCACATGCATTTTTCTGAAAGAGAAACAGTTTGTTCCAACACTTCAATTCACTGTGCGAAGTGAATGGAGTGTTGCTTCACTTTCTCAATGCTCTCCTTTTAGAGAAAATCACTCTCTTTTGAAAATGCCTTAAGCTACTTACAAGCATTCACAAGAAACTCACACGCATTTTTCTGAAAGAGAAGCAGTCTGTTCCAACACTTCAATTCACAGTGCGAAGTGAATGGAGTGTTGCTTCACTTTATAAATGCTGTCCTTTCAGAGAAAATCACTTTCCTTTGAAAGTGCCTTAAGCTACTTACAAGCATTCAACAGAAATACACATGCGTTTCTCTGAAAGAGAAGCAGTCTGTTCCAACACTTCAATTCACAGTGCGAAGTGAATGGAGTGTTGCTTCACTTTCTAAATGCTGTCCTTTCAGAGAAAATCACTTTCCTTTGAAAGTGCCTTAAGCTACATACAAGCATTCACAAAAAACTCACATCCGTTTCTCTGAAAGAGAAGGTGTCTGTTCGAACACTTCAATTCACTGGGCGAAGTGAATGGAGTGTTGCTTAACTTTCTATATGCTCTCCTTTTAGAGAAAATCACTCTCTTTTGAAAATGCCTTAAGCTACTTACAAGCATTCAAAAGAAACTCACATGCATTTTTCTGAAAGAGAAGCAGTCTGTTCCAACACTTCAATTCACTGTGCGTAGTGAATGGAGTGTTGCTTCACTTTCTAAATGCTGTCCTTTCAGAGAAAATCACTTTCCTTTGAAAGTGCCTTAAGCTACTTACAAGCATTCACAAAACACTCATATCTGTTTCTCTGAAAGAGAAGTAGTCTGTTCCAACACTTCAATTCACTGTGCATAGTGAATGGAGTGTTACTTCACTTTCTAAATGCTGTCCTTTCAGAGAAAATCACTTTCCTTTGAAAGTGCTTTAAGTTACTTACAAGCATTCACAAGAAACTCACATGCATTTTTCGGAAAGATAAGTAGTCTGTTCCAACACTTCAATTCACTGTGCGAAGTGAATGGAGTGTTGTTTCACTTTCTAAATGCTGTCCTTTCAGAGAAAATCACTTTCCTTTGAAAGTGCCTTAAGCTACTTACAAGCATTCAACAGAAATTCACATGTGTTTCTCTGAAAGAGAAACAGTCTGTTCCAACACTTCAATTCACTGTGCGAAGTGAATGGAGTGTTGCTTCACTTTCTAAATGCTGTCCTTTCCGAGAAAATCACTTTCCTTTGAAAGTGCCTTAAGCTACTTACAAGCATTCACAAGAAACTCACATGCATTTTTCTGAAAGAGAAACAGTTTGTTCCAACACTTCAATTCACTGTGCGAAGTGAATGGAGTGTTGCTTCATTTTCTATATGCTCTCCTTTTAGAGAAAATCACTCTCTTTGAAACTGCCTTAAGCTACTTACAAGCATTCACAATAAACTCACATCTGTTTCTCTGAAAGAGAAGCAGTCTGTTCCAACACTTCAATTCACTGTGCGAAGTGAATGGAGTGTTGCTTCACTTTCTCAATGCTCTCCTTTTAGAGAAAATCACTCTCTTTTGAAAATGCCTTAAGCTACTTACAAGCATTCACAAGAAACTCACACGCATTTTTCTGAAAGAGAAGCAGTCTGTTCCAACACTTCAATTCACAGTGCGAAGTGAATGGAGTGTTGCTTCACTTTATAAATGCTGTCCTTTCAGAGAAAATCACTTTCCTTTGAAAGTGCCTTAAGCTACTTACAAGCATTCAACAGAAATACACATGCGTTTCTCGGAAAGAGAAGCAGTCTGTTCCAACACTTCAATTCACAGTGCGAAGTGAATGGAGTGTCGCTTCACTTTCTAAATTTAGTCCTTTCAGAGAAAATCACTTTCCTTTGAAAGTACCTTAATCTACTTACAAGCATTCAACAGAAATTCACATGCGTTTCTCCGAAAGAGAAGCAGTCTGTTCGAACACTTCAATTCACAGTGCGAAGTGAATGGAGTGTTTCTTCACTTTCCAAATGCTGTCCTTTCAGAGAAAATCACATTCCTTTGAAAGTGCCTTAAGCTACTTACAAGCATTCACAAAAAACTCATACCTGTTTCTCTCAAAGAGAAGTAGTCTGTTCCAACACTTCAATTCACTGTGCGTAGATAATGGAGTGTTGCTTCACTTTCTAAACGCTGTCCTTTCAGAGAAAATCACTTTCCTTTGAAAGTGCTTTAAGTTACTTACAACCATTCACAAGAAACTCACATGCATTTTTCTGAAAGATAAGTAGTCTGTTCCAACACTTCAATTCACTGTGCGAAGTGAATGGAGTGTTGTTTCACTTTCTAAATGCTGTCCTTTCAGAGAAAATCACTTTCCTTTGAAAGTGCCTTAAGCTACTTACAAGCATTCAACAGAAATTCACATGCGTTTCTCTGAAAGAGAAACAGTCTGTTCCAACACTTCAATTCAGTGTGCGAAGTGAATGGAGTGTTGCTTCACTTTCTAAATGCTGTCCTTTCCGAGAAAATCACTTTCCTTTGAAAGTGCCTTAAGCTACTTACAAGCATTCACAAGAAACTCACATGCATTTTTCTGAAAGAGAAACAGTTTGTTCCAACACTTCAATTCACTGTGCGAAGTGAATGGAGTGTTGCTTCACTTTCTCAATGCTCTCCTTTTAGAGAAAATCACTCTCTTTTGAAAATGCCTTAAGCTACTTACAAGCATTCACAAGAAACTCACACGCATTTTTCTGAAAGAGAAGCAGTCTGTTCCAACACTTCAATTCACAGTGCGAAGTGAATGGAGTGTTGCTTCACTTTATAAATGCTGTCCTTTCAGAGAAAATCACTTTCCTTTGAAAGTGCCTTAAGCTACTTACAAGCATTCAACAGAAATACACATGCGTTTCTCTGAAAGAGAAGCAGTCTGTTCCAACACTTCAATTCACAGTGCGAAGTGAATGGAGTGTTGCTTCACTTTCTAAATGCTGTCCTTTCAGAGAAAATCACTTTCCTTTGAAAGTGCCTTAAGCTACATACAAGCATTCACAAAAAACTCACATCCGTTTCTCTGAAAGAGAAGGTGTCTGTTCGAACACTTCAATTCACTGGGCGAAGTGAATGGAGTGTTGCTTAACTTTCTATATGCTCTCCTTTTAGAGAAAATCACTCTCTTTTGAAAATGCCTTAAGCTACTTACAAGCATTCAAAAGAAACTCACATGCATTTTTCTGAAAGAGAAGCAGTCTGTTCCAACACTTCAATTCACTGTGCGTAGTGAATGGAGTGTTGCTTCACTTTCTAAATGCTGTCCTTTCAGAGAAAATCACTTTCCTTTGAAAGTGCCTTAAGGTACTTACAAGCATTCACAAGAAACTCATATCTGTTTCACTCAAAGAGAAGTAGTCTGTTCCAACACTTCAATTCACTGTGCGTAGTGAATGGAGTGTTGCTTCACTTTCTAAACGATGTCCTTTCAGAGAAAATCACTTTCCTTTGAAAGTGCTTTAAGCTACTTACAAGCATTCACAAGAAACTCACATGCATTTTTCTGAAAGAGAAGCAGTCTGTTCCAACACTTCAATTCACTGTGCGTAGTGAATGGAGTGTTTCTTCACTTTCTAAATGCTGTCCTTTCAGAGAAAATCACTTTGCTTTGAGAGTGCCTTAAGCTACTTACAAGCATTCACAAGAAACTCACACGCATTTTTCTGAAAGAGAAGCAGTTTGTTCCAACACTTCAATTCACTGTGCAAATTGAATGGTTGTTGCTTCACTTTCTATATGCTCTGGTTTTAGAGAAAATCACTCTCTTTTGAAACTGCCTGAAGCTACTTACAAGCATTCACAAGAAACTCACATCTGTTTCTCTGAAAGAGGAGCAGTCTGTTCCAACACTTCAATTCACTGTGCGAAGTGAATGGAGTGTTGTTTCACTTTCTAAATGCTGTCCTTTCAGAGAAAATCACTTTCCTTTGAAAGTGCCTTAAGCTACTTACAAGCATTCACAAAACACTCATATCTGTTTCTCTGAAAGAGAAGTAGTCTGTTCCAACACTTCAATTCACTGTGCATAGTGAATGGAGTGTTACTTCACTTTCTAAATGCTGTCCTTTCAGAGAAAATCACTTTCCTTTGAAAGTGCTTTAAGTTACTTACAAGCATTCACAAGAAACTCACATGCATTTTTCTGAAAGATAAGTAGTCTGTTCCAACACTTCAATTCACTGTGCGAAGTGAATGGAGTGTTGTTTCACTTTCTAAATGCTGTCCTTTCAGAGAAAATCACTTTCCTTTGAAAGTGCCTTAAGCTACCTAGAAGCATTCAACAGAAATTCACATGCGTTTCTCTGAAAGAGAAACAGTCTGTTCCAACACTTCAATTCACTGTGCGAAGTGAATGGAGTGTTGCTTCACTTTCTAAATGCTGTCCTTTCCGAGAAAATCACTTTCCTTTGAAAGTGCCTTAAGCTAATTACAAGCATTCACAAGAAACTCACATGCATTTTTCTGAAAGAGAAACAGTTTGTTCCAACACTTCAATTCACTGTGCGAAGTGAATGGAGTGTTGCTTCATTTTCTATATGCTCTCCTTTTAGAGAAAATCACTCTCTTTTGAAACTGCCTTAAGCTACTTACAAGCATTCACAATAAACTCACATCTGTTTCTGTGAAAGAGAAGCAGTCTGTTCCAACACTTCAATTCACTGTGCGAAGTGAATGGAGTGTTGCTTCACTTTCTAAATTTAGTCCTTTCAGAGAAAATCACATTCCTTTGAAAGTGCCTTAAGCTACTTACAAGCATTCACAAAAAACTCATACCTGTTTCTCTGAAAGAGAAGTAGTCTGTTCCAACACTTCAATTCACTGTGCGTAGTGAATGGTGTGTTGCTTCACTTTCTAAATGCTGTTCTTTCAGAGAAAATCACTTTCCTTTGAAAGTGCCTTAAGCTACTTACAAGCATTCACAAGAAACTCACATGCATTTTTCTGAAAGATGTAGTCTGTTCCAACACTTCAATTCACTGTGCGAAGTGAATGGTGTGTTGTTTCGCTTTCTAAATGCTGTCCTTTCAGAGAAAATCACTTTCCTTTGTAAGTGCCTTAAGCTACTTACAAGCATTAAACAGAAATTCACATGCGTTTCTCTGAAAGAGAAACAGTCTGTTCCAACACTTCAATTCATTGTGCGAAGTGAATGGAGTGTTGCTTCACTTTCTAAATGGTGTCCTTTCCGAGAAAATCACTTTCCCTTGAAAGTGCCTTAAGCTCCTTACAAGCATTCACAAGAAACTCACATGCATTTTTCTGAAAGAGAAGCAGTCTGTTCCAACACTTCAATTCACTGTGCGTAGTGAATGGAGTGTTGCTTCACTTTCTAAATGCTGTCCTTTCAGAGAAAATCACTTTCCTTTGAAAGTGCCTTAAGGTACTTACAAGCATTCACAAGAAACTCATATCTGTTTCTCTCAAAGAGAAGTCTCTTCCAACACTTCAATTCACTGTGCGTAGTGAATGGAGTGTTGCTTCACTTTCTAAATGCTGTCCTTTTAGAGAAAATCACCTTCCTTTGAAAGTGCCTTAACCTACTTACAAGCATTCACAAGAAACTCACATGCATTTTTCTGAAAGAGAAGCAGTCTGTTACAACACTTCAATTCACTGTGCGAAGTGAATGGAGTGTTGTTTCGCTTTCTAAATGCTGTCCTTTCAGAGAAAATCACTTTCCTTTGAAAGTGCCTTAAGCTACTTACAAGCATTCAGCAGAAATACACATGCATTTCTCTGAAAGAGAAGCAGTCTGTTCCAACACTTCAATTTACAGTGCGAAGTTAATGGAGTGTTGATTCACTTTCTAAATGGTGTCCTTTCCGAGAAAGTCACTTTCCTTTGAAAGTGCCTAATCTACTTACAAGCACTCAACAGAAATTCACATGCGTTTCTCCTAAAGAGAAGCAGTCTGTTCCAACACTTCAATTCATAGTGTGAAGTGAATGGAGTGTTGCTTCACTTTTTAAATGCTGTCCTTTCAGAGAAAATCACTTTTCTTTGAAAGTGCCTTAAGCTACTTACAAGCATTCACAGCAAACTCACATGCATTTTTCTGAAAGAGAAGTAGTCTGTTCCAAAACTTCAATTCACTGTGCGAAGTGAATGAGTGTTGTTTCGCTTTCTAAATGCTGTCCTTTCAGAGAAAATCACTTTCCTATGAAAGTGCCTTAAGCTACTTACAAGCATTCAACAGAAATTCACATGCGTTTCTCCAAAAGAGAAACAGTCTGTTCCAACACTTCAATTCACTGAGCGAAGTGAATGGAGTGTTGTTTCACTTTCTAAATGCTGTCCTTTCCTAGAAAATCACTTTCGTTTGAAAGTGCCTTAAGCTACTTACAAGCATTCACAAGAAACTCACATGCATTTTTCTGAAAGAGAAACAGTTTGTTCCAACACTTCAATTCACTGTGCGAAGTGAATGGAGTGTTGCTTCACTTTCTAAATGCTCTCCTTTTAGAAAAAATCACTCTCTTATGAAACTGGCTTAAGCTACTTACAAGATTCACAAGAAACTCACATCTGTTTCTCTGAAAGAGAAGCAGTCTGTTCCAACACTTCAATTCACTGTGCGAAGTGAATGGAGTGTTGCTTCACTTTCTAAATGCTCTCCTTTTAGAGAAAATCACTCTGTTTTGAAACTGTCTTAAGCTACTTACTAGCATCCACAAGAAACTCACACGCATTTTTCTGAAAGAGAAGCAGTCTGTTCCAACACTTCAATTCACAGTGCGAAGTGAATGGAGTGTTGCTTCACTTTATAAATGCTGTCCTTTCAGAGAAAATCACTTTCCTTTGAAAGTGCCGAATCTACGTACAAGCATTCACAAGAAACTCACATGCATTTTTCTGAAAGAGAAACAGTTTGTTCCAACACTTCAATTCACTGTGCGAAGTGAATGGAGTGTTGCTTCACTTTCTCAATGCTCTCCTTTTAGAGAAAATCACTCTCTTTTGAAAATGCCTTAAGCTACTTACAAGCATTCACAAGAAACTCACACGCATTTTTCTGAAAGAGAAGCAGTCTGTTCCAACACTTCAATTCACAGTGCGAAGTGAATGGAGTGTTGCTTCACTTTATAAATGCTGTCCTTTCAGAGAAAATCACTTTCCTTTGAAAGTGCCTTAAGCTACTTACAAGCATTCAACAGAAATACACATGCGTTTCTCTGAAAGAGAAGCAGTCTGTTCCAACACTTCAATTCACAGTGCGAAGTGAATGGAGTGTTGCTTCACTTTCTAAATTTAGTCCTTTCAGAGAAAAACACTTTCCTTTGAAAGTGCCTTAAGCTACATACAAGCATTCACAAAAAACTCACATCCGTTTCTCTGAAAGAGAAGGTGTCTGTTCGAACACTTCAATTCACTGGGCGAAGTGAATGGAGTGTTGCTTAACTTTCTATATGCTCTCCTTTTAGAGAAAATCACTCTCTTTTGAAAATGCCTTAAGCTACTTACAAGCATTCAAAAGAAACTCACATGCATTTTTCTGAAAGAGAAGCAGTCTGTTCCAACACTTCAATTCACTGTGCGTAGTGAATGGAGTGTTGCTTCACTTTCTAAATGCTGTCCTTTCAGAGAAAATCACTTTCCTTTGAAAGTGCCTTAAGGTACTTACAAGCATTCACAAGAAACTCATATCTGTTTCTCTCAAAGAGAAGTAGTCTGTTCCAACACTTCAATTCACTGTGCGTAGTGAATGGAGTGTTGCTTCACTTTCTAAACGCTGTCCTTTCAGAGAAAATCACTTTCCTTTGAAAGTGCCTTAAGCTACTTACAAGCATTCACAAGAAACTCACATGCATTTTTCTGAAAGAGAAGCAGTCTGTTCCAACACTTCAATTCACTGTGCGTAGTGAATGGAGTGTTTCTTCACTTTCTAAATGCTGTCCTTTCAGAGAAAATCACTTTGCTTTGAGAGTTCCTTAAGTTACTTACAAGCATTCACAAGAAACTCACACGCATTTTTCTGAAAGAGAAGCAGTTTGTTCCAACACTTCAATTCACTGTGCAAATTGAATGGTTGTTGCTTCACTTTCTATATGCTCTGGTTTTAGAGAAAATCACTCTCTTTTGAAACTGCCTGAAGCTACTTACAAGCATTCACAAGAAACTCACATCTGTTTCTCTGAAAGAGGAGCAGTCTGTTCCAACACTTCAATTCACTGTGCGAAGTGAATGGAGTGTTGCTTCACTTTCTAAATGCTGTCCTTTCAGAGAAAATCACTTTCCTTTGAAAGTGCCTTAAGCTACTTACAAGCATTCACAAAACACTCATATCTGTTTCTCTGAAAGAGAAGTAGTCTGTTCCAACACTTCAATTCACTGTGCATAGTGAATGGAGTGTTGCTTCACTTTCTAAATGCTGTCCTTTCAGAGAAAATCACTTTCCTTTGAAAGTGCCTTAAGTTACTTACAAGCATTCACAAGAAACTCACATGCATTTTTCTGAAAGATAAGTAGTCTGTTTCAACACTTCAATTCACTGTGCGAAGTGAATGGAGTGTTGTTTCACTTTCTAAATGCTGTCCTTTCAGAGAAAATCACTTTCCTTGGAAAGTGCCTTAAGCTACTTACAAGCATTCACAAAACACTCATATCTGTTTCTCTGAAAGAGAAGTAGTCTGTTCCAACACTACAATTCACTGTGCATAGTGAATGGAGTGTTACTTCACTTTCTAAATGCTGTCCTTTCAGAGAAAATCACTTTCCTTTGAAAGTGCTTTAAGTTACTTACAAGCATTCACAAGAAACTCACATGCATTTTTCTGAAAGATAAGTAGTCTGTTCCAACACTTCAATTCACTGTGCGAAGTGAATGGAGTGTTGTTTCACTTTCTAAATGCTGTCCTTTCAGAGAAAATCACTTTCCTTTGAAAGTGCCTTAAGCTACTTAGAAGCATTCAACAGAAATTCACATGCGTTTCTCTGAAAGAGAAACAGTCTGTTCCAACACTTCAATTCACTGTGCGAAGTGAATGGAGTGTTGCTTCACTTTCTAAATGCTGTCCTTTCCGAGAAAATCACTTTCCTTTGAAAATGCCTTAAGCTACTTACAAGCATTCACAAGAAACTCACATGCATTTTTCTGAAAGAGAAACAGTTTGTTCCAACACTTCAATTCACTGTGCGAAGTGAATGGAGTGTTGCTTCATTTTCTATATGCTCTCCTTTTAGAGAAAATCACTCTCTTTTGAAACTGCCTTAAGCTACTTACAAGCATTCACAATAAACTCACATCTGTTTCTGTGAAAGAGAAGCAGTCTGTTCCAACACTTCAGTTCACTGTGCGAAGTGAATGGAGTGTTGCTTCACTTTCTCAATGCTCTCCTTTTAGAGAAAATCACTCTCTTTTGAAAATGCCTTAAGCTACTTACAAGCATTCACAAGAAACTCACACGCATTTTTCTGAAAGAGAAGCAGTCTGTTCCAACACTTCAATTCACAGTGCGAAGTGAATGGAGTGTTGCTTCACTTTATAAATGCTGTCCTTTCAGAGAAAATCACTTTCCTTTGAAAGTGCCTTAAGCTACTTACAAGCATTCACGAGAAACTCACATGTATTTTTCTGAAAGAGAAGCAGTCTGTTCCAACACTTCAATTCACTGTGCGTAGTAAATGGAGTGTTTCTTCACTTTCTAAATGCTGTCCTTTCAGAGAAAATCACTTTGCTTTGAGAGTGCCTTAAGCTACTTACAAGCATTCACAAGAAACTCACACGCATTTTTCTGAAAGAGAAGCAGTTTGTTCCAACACTTCAATTCACTGTGCAAATTGAATGGTTGTTGCTTCACTTTCTATATGCTCTGGTTTTAGAGAAAATCACTCTCTTTTGAAACTGCCTGAAGCTACTTACAAGCATTCACAAGAAACTCACATCTGTTTCTCTGAAAGAGGAGCAGTCTGTTCCAACACTTCAATTCACTGTGCGAAGTGAATGGAGTGTTGCTTCACTTTCTAAATGCTGTCCTTTCAGAGAAAATCACTTTCCTTTGAAAGTGCCTTAAGCTACTTACAAGCATTCACAAAACACTCATATCTGTTTCTCTGAAAGAGAAGTAGTCTGTTCCAACACTTCAATTCACTGTGCATAGTGAATGGAGTGTTGCTTCACTTTCTAAATGCTGTCCTTTCAGAGAAAATCACTTTCCTTTGAAAGTGCCTTAAGTTACTTACAAGCATTCACAAGAAACTCCCATGCATTTTTCTGAAAGATAAGTAGTCTGTTCCAACACTTCAATTCACTGTGCGAAGTGAATGGAGTGTTGTTTCACTTTCTAAATGCTGTCCTTTCAGAGAAAATCACTTTCCTTGGAAAGTGCCATAAGATACTTACAAGCATTCAACAGAAATTCACATGCGTTTCTCTGAAAGAGAAACAGTCTGTTCGAACACTTCAATTCACTGTGCGAAGTGAATGGAGTGTTGCTTCACTTTCTAAATGCTGTCCTTTCCGAGAAAATCACTTTCCTTTGAAAGTGCCTTAAGCTACTTACAAGCATTCACAAGAAAGTCACATGCATTTTTCTGAAAGAGAAACAGTTTGTTCCAACACTTCAATTCACTGTGCGAAGTGAATGGAGTGTTGCTTCATTTTCTATATGCTCTCCTTTTAGAGAAAATCACTCTCTTTTGAAACTGCCTTAAGCTACTTACAAGCATTCACAATAAACTCACATCTGTTTCTGTGAAAGAGAAGCAGTCCGTTCCAACACTTCAATTCACTGTGCGAATGAATGGAGTGTTGCTTCACTTTCTCAATGCTCTCCTTTTAGAGAAAATCACTCTCTTTTGAAAATGCCTTAAGCTACTTACAAGCATTCACAAGAAACTCACACGCATTTTTCTGAAAGAGAAGCGGTCTGTTCCAACACTTCAATTCACAGTGCGAAGTGAATGGAGTGTTGCTTCACTTTATAAATGCTGTCCTTTCAGAGAAAATCACTTTCCTTTGAAAGTGCCTTAAGCTACTTACAAGCATTCAACAGAAATACACATGCGTTTCTCTGAAAGAGAAGCAGTCTGTTCCAACACTTCAATTCACAGTGCGAAGTGAATGGAGTGTTGCTTCACTTTCTAAATTTAGTCCTTTCAGAGAAAATCACTTTCCTTTGAAAGTGCCTTAATCTACTTACAAGCATTCAACAGAAATTCACATGCGTTTCTCTGAAAGAGAAGCAGTCTGTTCGAACACTTCAATTCACAGTGCGAAGTGAATGGAGTGTTTCTTCACTTTTCCAAATGCTGTCCTTTCAGAGAAAATCACATTCCTTTGAAAGTGCCTTAAGCTACTTACAAGCATTCACAAAAAACTCATACCTGTTTCTCTGAAAGAGAAGCAGTCTGTTCCAACACTTCAATTCACTGTGCGTAGTGAATGGTGTGTTGCTTCACTTTCTAAATGCTGTCCTTTCAGTTAAAATCACTTTCCTTTGAAAGTGCCTTAAGATACTTACAGGCATTCACAAGAAACTCACATGCATTTTTCTGAAAGATGTAGTCTGTTCCAACACTTCAATTCACTGTGCGAAGTGAATGGTGTGTTGTTTCGCTTTCTAAATGCTGTCCTTTCAGAGAAAATCACTTTCCTTTGTAAGTGCCATAAGCTACTTACAAGCATTAAACAGAAATTCACATGCGTTTCTCTGAAAGAGAAACAGTCTGTTCCAACACTTCAATTCATTTTGCGAAGTGAATGGAGTGTTGCTTCACTTTCTAAATGGTGTCCTTTCCGAGAAAATCACTTTCCCTTGAAAGTGCCTTAAGCTCCTTACAAGCATTCACAAGAAACTCACCTGCATTTTTCTGAAAGAGAAGCAGTCTGTTCCAACACTTCAATTCACTGTGCGTAGTGAATGGAGTGTTGCTTCACTTTCTAAATGCTGTCCTTTCAGAGAAAATCACCTTCCTTTGAAAGTGCCTTAACCTACTTACAAGCATTCACAAGAAACTCACATGCATTTTTCTGAAAGAGAAGCAGTCTGTTCCAACAGTTCAATTCACTGTGCGAAGTGAATGGAGTGTTGTTTCGCTTTCTATATGCTGTCCTTTCAGAGAAAATCACTTTCCTTTGAAAGTGCCTTAAGCTACTTACAAGCATTCAGCAGAAATACACATGCATTTCTCTGAAAGAGAAGCAGTCTGTTCCAACACTTCAATTCACAGTGCGAAGTTAATGGAGTGTTGATTCACTTTCTAAATGGTGTCCTTTCCGAGAAAGTCACTTTCCTTTGAAAGTGCCTAATCTACTTACAAGCACTCAACAGAAATTCACATGCGTTTCTCCTAAAGAGAAGCAGTCTGTTCCAACACTTCAATTCATAGTGTGAAGTGAATGGAGTGTTGCTTCACTTTCTAAATGCTGTCCTTTCAGAGAAAATCACTTTCCTTTGAAAGTGCCTTAAGCTACTTACAAGCATTCACAGCAAACTCACATGCATTTTTCTGAAAGAGAAGTAGTCTGTTCCAATACTTCAATTCACTGTGCGAAGTGAATGAGTGTTGTTTCGCTTTCTAAATGCTGTCCTTTCAGAGAAAATCACTTTCCTATGAAAGTGCCTTAAGCTACTTACAAGCATTCAACAGAAATTCACATGCGTTTCTCCAAAAGAGAAACAGTCTGTTCCAACACTTCAATTCACTGAGCGAAGTGAATGGAGTGTTGTTTCACTTTCTAAATGCTGTCCTTTCCTAGAAAATCACTTTCGTTTGAAAGTGCCTTAAGCTACTTACAAGCATTCACAAGAAACTCACATGCATTTTTCTGAAAGAGAAACAGTTTGTTCCAACACTTCAATTCACTGTGCGAAGTGAATGGAGTGTTGCTTCACTTTCTACATGCTCTCCTTTTAGAAAAAATCACTCTGTTTTGAAACTGTCTTAAGCTACTTACTAGCATTCACAAGAAACTCACATCTGTTTCTCTGAAAGAGAAGCAGTCTGTTCCAACACTTCAATTCACTGTGCAAAGGGAATGGAGTGTTGCTTCACTTTCTAAATGCTGTCCTTTCAGAGAAAATCACTTTCCTTTGAAAGTGCCTAATCTACGTACAAGCATTCACAAAAAACTCACATCCGTTTCTCTGAAAGAGAAGATGTCTGTTCAAACACTTCAATTCACTGTGTGAAGTTAATGGAGTGTTGCTTCACTTTCTATATGCTCTCCTTTTAGAGAAAATCACTCTCTTTTGAAAATGCCTTAAGCTACTTACAAGCATTCACAAGAAACTCACATGCATTTTTCTGAAAGAGAAGCAGTCTGTTCCAACACTTCAATTCACTGTGCAAAGTGAATGGAGTGTTGCTTCACTTTCTAAATGCTGTCTTTCAGAGAAAAGCACTTTGCTTTGAGAGTGCCTTAAGCTACTTACAAGCATTCACAAGAAACTCACACGCATTTTTCTGAAAGAGAAGCAGTTTGTTCCAACGCTTCAATTCACTGTGCAAATTGAATGGTTGTTGCTTCACTTTCTATATGCTCTGGTTTTAGAGAAAATCACTCTCTTTTGAAACTGCCTGAAGCTACTTACAAGCATTCACAAGAAACTCACATCTGTTTCTCTGAAAGAGGAGCAGTCTGTTCCAACACTTCAATTCACTGTGCGAAGTGAATGGAGTGTTGCTTCACTTTCTAAATGCTGTCCTTTCAGAGAAAATCACTTTCCTTTGAAAGTGCCTTAAGCTACTTACAAGCATTCACAAAACACTCATATCTGTTTCTCTGAAAGAGAAGTAGTCTGTTCCAACACTTCAATTCACTGTGCGTAGTGAATGGAGTGTTGCTTCACTTTCTAAATGCTGTCATTTCAGAGAAAATCACTTTCCTTTGAAAGTGCCTTAAGTTACTTACAAGCATTCACAAGAAACTCACATGCATTTTTCTGAAAGATAAGTAGTCTGTTCCAACACTTCAATTCACTGTGCGAAGTGAATGGAGTGTTGTTTCACTTTCTAAATGCTGTCCTTTCAGAGAAAATCACTTTCCTTTGAAAGTGCCTTAAGCTACTTACAAGCATTCAACAGAAATTCACATGCGTTTCTCTGAAAGAGAAACAGTCTGTTCCAACACTTCAATTCACTGTGCGAAGTGAATGGAGTGTTGCTTCACTTTCTAAATGCTGTCCTTTCCGAGAAAATCACTTTCCTTTGAAAGTGCCTTAAGCTACTTACAAGCATTCACAATAAACTCACATCTGTTTCTCTGAAAGAGAAGCAGACTGTTCCAATACTTCAATTCACTGTGCGACGTGAATGGAGTGTTGCTTCACTTTCTCAATGCTCTCCTTTTAGAGAAAATCACTCTCTTTTGAAAATGCCTTAAGCTACTTACAAGCATTCACAAGAAACTCACACGCATCTTTCTGAAAGAGAAGCAGTCTGTTCCAACACTTCAATTCACAGTGCGAAGCGAATGGAGTGTTGCTTCACTTTATAAATGCTGTCCTTTCAGAGAAAATCACTTTCCTTTGAAAGTGCCTTAAGCTACTTACAAGCATTCAACAGAAATACACATGCGTTTCTCTGAAAGAGAAGCAGTCTGTTCCAACACTTCAATTCACAGTGCGAAGTGAATGGAGTGTTGCTTCACTTTCTAAATGCTGTCCTTTCAGAGAAAATCACTTTCCTTTGAAAGTGCCTTAATCTACTTACAAGCATTCAACAGAAATTCACATGCGTTTCTCCGAAAGAGAAGCAGTCTATTCGAACACTTCAATTCACAGTGCGAAGTGAATGGAGTGTTTCTTCACTTTCCAAATGCTGTCCTTTCAGAGAAAATCACATTCCTTTGAAAGTGCCTTAAGCTACTTACAAGCATTCACAAAAAACTCATACCTGTTTCTCTGAAAGAGAAGTAGTCTGTTCCAAAACTTCAATTCACTGTGCTTAGTGAATGGAGTGTTGCTTCACTTTCTAAATGCTGTCCTTTCAGAGAAAATCACTTTCCTTTGAAAGTGCATTAAGCTACTTACAAGCATTCACAAGAAACTCACATGCATTTTTCTGAAAGATGTAGTCTGTTCCAACACTTCAATTCACTGTGCGAAGTGAATGGTGTGTTGTTTCGCTTTCTAAATGCTGTCCTTTCAGAGAAAATCACTTTCCTTTGTAAGTGCCTTAAGCTACTTACAAGCATTAAACAGAAATTCACATGCGTTTCTCTGAAAGAGAAACAGTCTGTTCCAACACTTCAATTCATTGTGCGAAGTGAATGGAGTGTTGCTTCACTTTCTAAATGGTGTCCTTTCCGAGAAAGTCACTTTCCCTTGAAAGTGCCTTAAGCTCCTTACAAGCATTCACAAGAGACTCACATGCATTTTTCTGAAAGAGAAGCAGTCTGTTCCAACACTTCAATTCACTGTGCGTAGTGAATGAGTGTTGCTTCACTTTCTAAACGCTGTCCTTTCAGAGAAAATCACTTTCCTTTGAAAGTGCCTTAAGGTACTTACAAGCATTCAAAAGAAACTCATATCTGTTTCTCTCAAAGAGAAGAAGTCTCTTCCAACACTTCAATTCACTGTGCGTAGTGAATGGAGTGTTGCTTCACTTTCTAAATGCTGTCCTTTTAGAGAAAATCACCTTCCTTTGAAAGTGCCTTAAGCTACTTACAAGCATTCACAAGAAACTCACATGCATTTTTCTGAAAGAGAAGCAGTCTGTTCCAACACTTCAATTCACTGTGCGAAGTGAATGGAGTGTTGTTTCGCTTTCTAAATGCTGTCCTTTCAGATAAAATCACTTTCCTTTGGAAGTGCCTTAAGCTACTTACAAGCATTCACAAAAAACTCATATCTGTTTCTCTGAAAGAGAAGTAGTCTGTTCCAACACTTCAATTCACTGTGCGTAGTGAATGGAGTGTTGCTTCACTTTCTAAATGCTGTCCTTTCAGAGAAAATCACTTTCCTTTGAAAGTGCCTTAAGCTACTTACAAGCATTCAGCAGAAATACACATGCATTTCTCTGAAAGAGAAGCAGTCTGTTCCAACACTTCAATTCACAGTGCGAAGTTAATGGAGTGTTGATTCACTTTCTAAATGGTGTCCTTTCCGAGAAAGTCACTTTCCTTTGAAAGTGCCTAATCTACTTACAAGCACTCAACAGAAATTCACATGCGTTTCCCCTAAAGAGAAGCAGTCTGTTCCAACACTTCAATTCATAGTGTGAAGTGAATGGAGTGTTGCTTCACTTTCTAAATGCTGTCCTTTCAGAGAAAATCACTTTCCTTTGAAAGTGCCTTAAGCTACTTACAAGCATTCACAAAAAACTCATATCTGTTTCTCTGAAAGAGAAGTAGTCTGTTCCAACACTTCAATTCACTGTGCGTAGTGAATGGAGTGTTGCTTCACTTTCTAAATGCTGTCCTTTCAGAGAAAATCACTTTCCTTTGAAAGTGCCTTAAGCTACTTACAAGCATTCACAGCAAACTCACATGCATTTTTCTGAAAGAGAAGTAGTCTGTTCCAAAACTTCAATTCACTCTGCGAAGTTAATGAGTGTTGTTTCGCTTTCTAAATGCTGTCCTTTCAGAGAAAATTACTTTCCTTTGAAAGTGCCTTAAGCTACTTACAAGCATTCAACAGAAATTCACATGCGTTTCTCCAAAAGAGAAACAGTCAGTTCCAACACTTCAATTCACTGAGCGAAGTGAATGGAGTGTTGTTTCACTTTCTAAATGCTGTCCTTTCCTAGAAAATCACTTTCGTTTGAAAGTGCCTTAAGCTACTTACAAGCATTCACAAGAAACTCACATGCATTTTTCTGAAAGAGAAACAGTTTGTTCCAACACTTCAATTCACTGTGCGAAGTGAATGGAGTGTTGCTTCACTTTCTAAATGCTCTCCTTTTAGAGAAAATCACTGTCTTTTGAAACTGGCTTAAGCTACTTACAAGATTCACAAGAAACTCACATCTGTTTCTCTGAAAGAGAAGCAGTCTGTTCCAACACTTCAATTCACTGTGCGAAGTGAATGGAGTGTTGCTTCACTTTCTAAATGCTCTCCTTTTAGAGAAAATCACTCTCTTTTGAAACTGTCTTAAGCTACTTACTAGCATTCACAAGAAACTCACATCTGTTTCTCTGAAAGAGAAGCAGTCTGTTCCAACACTTCAATTCACTGTGCAAAGGGAATGGAGTGTTGCTTCACTTTATAAATGCTGTCCTTTCAGAGAATATCACTTTCCTTTGAAAGTGCATAATCTACGTACAAGCATTCACAAAAAATTCACATCCGTTTCTCTGAAAGAGAAGATGTCTGTTCAAACACTTCAATTCACTGTGCGAAGTGAAAGGAGAGTTGCTTCACTTTCTATATGGTCTCCTTTTAGAGAAAATCACTCTCTTTTGAAAATGCCTTAAGCTACTTACAAGCATTCAGAAGAAACTCACATGCATTTTTCTGAAAGAGAAGCAGTCTGTTCCAACACTTCAATTCACTGTGCGTAGTGAATGGAGTGTTGCTTCACTTTATAAATGCTGTCCTTTCAGAGAAAATCACTTTCCTTTTGAAAGTGCCTTAAGGTACTTACAAGCATTCACAAGAAACTCATATCTGTTTCTCTGAAAGAGAAGTAGTCTGTTCCAACACTACAATTCACTGTGCGTAGTGAATGGAGTGTTGCTTCACTTTCTAAACGCTGTCCTTTCAGAGAAAATCACTTTCCTTTGAAAGTGCCTTAAGCTACTTACAAGCATTCACAAGAAACTCACATGCATTTTTCTGAAAGAGAAGCAGTCTGTTCCAACACTTCAATTCACTGTGCGTAGTGAATGGAGTGTTGCTTCACTTTCTAAATGCTGTCTTTCAGAGAAAATCACTTTGCTTTGAGAGTGCCTTAAGCTACTTACAAGCATTCACAAGAAACTCACACGCATTTTTCTGAAAGAGAAGCAGTTTGTTCCAACACTTCAATTCACTGTGCAAATTGAATGGTTGTTGCTTCACTTTCTATATGCTCTGGTTTTAGAGAAAATCACTCTCTTTTGAAACTGCCTGAAGCTACTTACAAGCATTCACAAGAAACTCACATCTGTTTCTCTGAAAGAGGAGCAGTCTGTTCCAACACTTCAATTCACTGTGCGAAGTGAATGGAGTGTTGCTTCACTTTCTAAATGCTGTCCTTTCAGAGAAAATCACTTTCCTTTGAAAGTGCCTTAAGCTACTTACAAGCATTCACAAAACACTCATATCTGTTTCTCTGAAAGAGAAGTAGTCTGTTCCAACACTTCAATTCACTGTGCGTAGTGAATGGAGTGTTGCTTCACTTTCTAAATGCTGTCCTTTCAGAGAAAATCACTTTCCTTTGAAAGTGCCTTAAGTTACTTACAAGCATTCACAAGAAACTCACATGCGTTTCTCTGAAAGAGAAACAGTCTGTTCCAACACTTCAATTCACTGTGCGAAGTGAATGGAGTGTTGCTTCACTTTCTAAATGCTGTCCTTTCAGAGAAAATCACTTTCCTTTGAAAGTGCCTTAAGCTACTTACAAGCATTCACAAGAAACTCACATGCATTTTTCTGAAAGAGAAACAGTTTGTTCCAACACTTCAATTCACTGTGCGAAGTGAATGGAGTGTTGCTTCACTTTCTATATGCTCTCCTTTTAGAGAAAATCACTCTCTTTTGAAACTGCCTTAAGCTACTTACAAGCATTCACAATAAACTCACATCTGTTTCTCTGAAAGAGAAGCAATCTGTTCCAACACTTCAATTCACTGTGCGACGTGAATGGAGTGTTGCTTCACTTTCTCAATGCTCTCCTTTTAGAGAAAATCATTCTCTTTTGAAAATGCATTAAGCTACTTACAAGCATTCACAAGAAACTCACACGCATTTTTCTGAAAGAGAAGCAGTCTGTTCCAACACTTCAATTCACAGTGCGAAGTGAATGGAGTGTTGCTTCACTTTATAAATGCTGTCCTTTCAGAGAAAATCACTTTCCTTTGAAAGTGCCTTAAGCTACTTACAAGCATTCAACAGAAATTCTCATGCGTTTCTCTGAAAGAGAAGCAGTCGGTTCCAACACTTCAATTCACAGTGCGAAGTGAATGGAGTGTTGCTTCAATTTCTAAATGCTGTCCTTTCAGAGAAAATCACTTTCCTTTGAAAGTGCCTTAATCTACTTACAAGCATTCAACAGAAATTCACATGCGTTTCTCCGAAAGAGAAGCAGTCTGTTCGAACACTTCAATTCACAGTGCGAAGTGAATGGAGTGTTTCTTCACTTTCCAAATGCTGTCCTTTCAGAGAAAAACACATTCCTTTGAAAGTGCCTTAAGCTACTTACAAGCATTCACAAAAAACTCATACCTGTTTCTCTGAAAGAGAAGTAGTCTGTTCCAACACTTCAATTCACTGTGCGTAGTGAATGGAGTGTTGCTTCACTTTCTAAATGCTGTCCTTTCAGAGAAAATCACTTTCCTTTGAAAGTGCCTTAAGCTACTTACAAGCATTCAACAGAAATTCTCATGCGTTTCTCTGAAAGAGAAGCAGTCGGTTCCAACACTTCAATTCACAGTGCGAAGTGAATGGAGTGTTGCTTCACTTTCTAAATGGTGTCCTTTCCGAGAAAGTCACTTTCCCTTGAACGTGCCTTAAGCTCCTTAGAAGCATTCACAAGAAACTCACATGCATTTTTCTGAAGGAGAAGCAGTCTGTTCCAACACTTCAATTCACTGTGCGTAGTGAATGGAGTGTTGCTTCACTTTCTAAATGCTGTCCTTTCAGAGAAAATCACTTTCATTTGAAAGTGCCTTAAGGTACTTACAAGCATTCACAAGAAACTCATATCTGTTTCTCTCAAAGAGAAGAAGTCTCTTCCAACACTTCAATTCACTGTGCGTAGTGAATGGAGTGTTGCTTCACTTTCTAAATGCTGTCCTTTTAGAGAAAATCACCTTCCTTTGAAAGTGCCTTAAGCTACTTACAAGCATTCACAAGAAACTCACATGCATTTTTCTGAAAGAGAAGCAGTCTGTTCCAACACTTCAATTCACAGTGCGAAGTGAATGGAGTGTTGCTTCGCTTTCTAAATGCTGTCCTTTCAGAGAAAATCACTTTCCTTTGAAAGTGCCTTAAGCTACTTACAAGCATTCAACAGAAATTCACATGCGTTTCTCTGAAAGAGAAACAGTCTGTTCCATCACTTCAATTCACTGAGCGAAGTGAATGGAGTGTTGCTTCACTTTCTAAATGCTGTCCTTTCCGAGAAAATCACTTTCCTTTGAAAGTGCCTTAAGGTACTTACAAGCATTCACAAGAAACTCACATGCATTTTTCTGAAAGAGAAGCAGTCTGTTCCAACACTTCAATTCACTGTGCGAAGTGAATGGAGTGTTGCTTCACTTTCTAAATGCTCTCCTTTTAGAGAAAATCAGTCTCTTTTGAAACTGTCTTAAGCTACTTACTAGCATTCACAAGAAACTCACATCTGTTTCTCTGAAAGAGAAGCAGTCTGTTCCAACACTTCAATTCACTGTGCAAAGGGAATGGAGTGTTGCTTCACTTTATAAATGCTGTCCTTTCAGAGAAAATCACTTTCCTTTGAAAGTGCCTTAAGATACGTACAAGCATTCACAAAAAACTCACATCCGTTTCTCTGAAAGAGAAGATATCTGTTCAAACACTTCAATTCATTGGGCGAAGTGAATGGAGTGTTGCTTCACTTTCTATATGCTCTCCTTTTAGAGAAAATCACTCTCTTTTGAAAATGCCTTAAGCTACTTACAAGCATTCACAAGAAACTCACATGCATTTTTCTGAAAGAGAAGCAGTCTGTTCCAACACTTCAATTCACTGTGCGTAGTGAATGGAGTGTTGCTTCACTTTATAAATGCTGTCCTTTCAGAGAAAATCACTTTCCTTTGAAAGTGCCTTAAGGTACTTACAAGCATTCACAAGAAACTCATATCTGTTTCTCTGAAAGAGAAGTAGTCTGTTCCAACACTTCAATTCACTGTGCGTAGTGAATGGAGTGTTGCTTCACTTTCTAAACGCTGTCCTTTCAGAGAAAATCACTTTCCTTTGAAAGTGCCTTAAGATACTTACAAGCATTCACAAGAAACTCACATGCATTTTTCTGAAAGAGAAGCAGTCTGTTCCAACACTTCAATTCACTGTGCGTAGTGAATGGAGTGTTGCTTCACTTTCTAAATGCTGTGCTTTCAGAGAAAATCACTTTCCTTTGAAAGTGCCTTAAGCTACTTACACACATTCAAAGGAAACTCAAATGCATTTCTATGAAAGAGAAGCTGTCTGTTCAAAAACTTCAATTCACTGTGCGAAGTGAATGGAGTGTTGCTTCACTTTCTAAATGCTGTCCTTTCAGAGAAAATCACTTTCCTTTGAAAGTGCCTTAAGCTACTTACAAGCATTCAACAGAAATACACATGCATTTCTCTGAAAGAGATGCAGTCTGTTCCAACACTTCAATTCACAGTGCGAAGTGAATGGAGTGTTGCTTCACTTTCTAAATGCTGTCCTTTCAGAGAAAATCACTTTCCTTTGAAAGTGCCTTAAGCTACTTACAAGCATTCACAAAAAACTCATACCTGTTTCTCTGAAAGAGAAGTAGTCTGTTCCAACACTTCAATTTACTGTGCGTAGTGAATGGAGTGTTGCTTCACTTTCTAAATGCTGTCCTTTCAGAGAAAATCACTTTCCTTTGAAAGTGCCTTAAGCTACTTACAAGCAATCACAAGAAACACATATCTGTTTCTCTCAAAGAGAAGAAGTCTCCTCCAACACTTCAATTCACTGTGCGTAGTGAATGGAGTGTTGCTTCACTTTCAAAATGCTGTCCTTTTAGAGAAAATCACCTTCCTTTGAAAGTGCCTTAAGCTACTTACAAGCATTCACAAGAAACTCACATGCATTTTTCTGAAAGAGAAGCAGTCTGTTCTAACACTTCAATTCACTGTGCGAAGTGAATGGAGTGTTGTTTCGCTTTCTAAATGCTGTCCTTTCAGATAAAATCACTTTCCTTTGAAAGTGCCTTAAGCTACTTACAAGCATTCAACAGAAATACACATGCATTTCTCTGAAAGAGAAGCAGTCTGTTCCAACACTTCAATTCACTGTGCGAACTGAATGGAGTGTTGTTTCGCTTTCTAAACGCTGTCCTTTCAGAGAAAATCACTTTCCTTTGAAAGTGCCTTAAGGTACTTACAAGCATTCACAAGAAACTCATATCTGTTTCTCTGAAAGAGAAGTAGTCTGTTCCAACACTTCAATTCACTGTGCGTAGTGAATGGAGTGTTGCTTCACTTTCTAAATGCTGTCCTTTCAGAGAAAATCACTTTCCTTTGAAAGTGCCTTAAGGTACTTACAAGCATTCACAAGAAACTCATATCTGTTTCTCTCAAAGAGAAGAAGTCTCTTCCAACACTTCAATTCACTGTGCGTAGTGAATGGAGTGTTGCTTCACTTTCTAAATGCTGTCCTTTTAGAGAAAATCACCTTCCTTTGAAAGTGCCTTAAGCTACTTACAAGCATTCACAAGAAACTCACATGCATTTTTCTGAAAGAGAAGCAGTCTGTTCCAACACTTCAATTCACTGTGCGTAGTGAATGGAGTGTTGCTTCACTTTCTATACGCTGTCCTTTCAGAGAAAATCACTTTCCTTTGAAAGTGCCTTAAGCTACTTACAAGCATTCACAAGAAACTCACATACATTTTTCTGAAAGAGAAGCAGTCTCTTCCAACACTTCAATTCACTGTGCGTAGTGAATGGAGTTTTGCTTCACTTTCTAAATGCTATCCTTTCAGAGAAAATCACTTTGCTTTGAAAGTGCCTTAAGATACTTACAAGCATTCACAAGAAACTCACACGCATTTTTCTGAAAGAGAAGCAGTTTGTTCCAACACTTCAATTCACTGTGCAATTTGAATGGTTGTTGCTTCACTTTCTATATGCTCTGCTTTTAGAGAAAATCACTCTCTTTTGAAACTGACTGAAGCTTCTTACAAGCATTCACAAGAAACTCACATCTGTTTCTCTGAAAGAGAAGCAGTCTGTTCCAACACTTCAATTCACTGTGCGAAGTGAATGGATTGTTGCTTCACTTTCTAAATGCTGTCCTTTCAGAGAAAATCACTTTCCTTTGAAAGTGCCTTAAGCTACTTACAAGCATTCACAAAAAACTCATACCTGTTTCTCTGAAAGAGAAGTAGTCTGTTCCAACACTTCAATTCACTGTGTGTAGTGAATGGAGTGTTGCTTCACTTTCTAAATGCTGTCCTTTCAGAGAAAATCACTTTCCTTTGAAAGTGCCTTAAGCTACTTACAAGCATTCACAAGAAACTCACATGCATTTTTCTGAAAGATGTAGTCTGTTCCAACACTTCAATTCACTGTGCGAAGTGAATGGTGTGTTGTTTCGCTTTCTAAATGCTTTCCTTTCAGAGAAAATCACTTTCCTTTGTAAGTGCCTTAAGCTACTTACAAGCATTAAACAGAAATTCACATGCGTTTCTCTGAAAGAGAAACAGTCTGTTCCAACACTTCAATTCATTGTGCGAAGTGAATGGAGTGTTGCTTCACTTTCTAAATGGTGTCCTTTCCGAGAAAGTCACTTTCCCTTGAAAGTGCCTTAAGCTACTTACAAGCATTCACAAGAAACTCACATGCATTTTTCTGAAAGAGAAACAGTCTGTTCCAACACTTCAATTCACAGTGCGAAGTGAATGGAGTGTTGCTTCACTTTCTAAATGCTGTCCTTTCAGAGAAAATCACTTTCCTTTGAAAGTGCCTTAAGGCACTTACAAGCATTCACAAGAAACTCATATCTGTTTCTCTCAAAGAGAAGAAGTCTCTTCCAACACTTCAATTCACTGTGCGTAGTGAATGGAGTGTTGCTTCACTTTCTCAATGCTCTCCTTTTAGAGAAAATCACCTTCCTTTGAAAGTGCCTTAAGCTAATTACAAGCATTCACAAGAAACTCACATGCATTTTTCTGAAAGAGAAGCAGTCTGTTCCAACACTTCAATTCACTGTGCGAAGTGAATGGAGTGTTGTTTCGCTTTCTAAATGCTGTCCTTTCAGAGAAAATCGCTTTCCTTTGAAAGTGCCTTAAGCTACTTACAAGCATTCAACAGAAATACACATGCATTTCTCTGAAAGAGAAGCAGTCTGTTCCAACACTTCAATTCACAGTGCGAAGTGAATGGAGTGTTGCTTTACTTTCTAAATGCTGTCCTTTCAGAGAAAATCACTTTCCTTTGAAAGTGCCTTAAACTACTTACAAGCATTCACAAAAAACTCATACCTGTTTCTCTGAAAGAGAAGTAGTCTGTTCCAACACTTCAATTCACTGTGCGTAGTGAATGGAGTGTTGCTTCACTTTCTAAATGCTGTCCTTTCAGAGAAAATCACTCTCCTTTGAAAGTGCCTTAAGCTACTTACAAGCATTCACAAGAAACTCACATGCATTTTTCTGAAAGATGTAGTCTGTTCCAACACTTCAATTCACTGTGCGAAGTGAATGGTGTGTTGTTTCGCTTTCTAAATGCTGTCCTTTCAGAGAAAATCACTTTCCTTTGTAAGTGCCTTAAGCTACTTACAAGCATTAAACAGAAATTCACATGCGTTTCTCTGAAAGAGAAACAGTCTGTTCCAACACTTCAATTCATTGTGCGAAGTGAATGGAGTGTTGCTTCACTTTCTAAATGGTGTCCTTTCCGAGAAAGTCACTTTCCCTTGAAAGTGCCTTAAGCTCCTTACAAGCATTCACAAGAAACTCACATGCATTTTTCTGAAAGAGAAGCAGTCTGTTCCAACACTTCAATTCACTGTGCGTAGTGAATGGAGTGTTGCTTCACTTTCTAAATGCTGTCCTTTCAGAGAAAATCACTTTCCTTTGAAAGTGCCTTAAGGTACTTACAAGCATTCACAAGAAACTCATATCTGTTTCTCTCAAAGAGAAGTAGTCTCTTCCAACACTTCAATTCACTGTGCGTAGTGAATGGAGTGTTGCTTCACTTTCTAAATGCTGTCCTTTCAGAGAAAATCACTTTCCTTTGAAAGTGCCTTAAGCTACTTACAAGCATTCACAAGAAACTCACATGCATTTTTCTGAAAGATGTAGTCTGTTCCAACACTTCAATTCACTGTGCGAAGTGAATGGTGTGTTGTTTCGCTTTCTAAATGCTGTCCTTTCAGAGAAAATCACTTTCCTTTGTAAGTGCCTTAAGCTACTTACAAGCATTAAACAGAAATTCACATGCGTTTCTCTGAAAGAGAAACAGTCTGTTCCAACACTTCAATTCACAGTGCGAAGTGAATGGAGTGTTGCTTCACTTTCTAAATGCTGTCCTTTCAGAGAAAATCACTTTCCTTTGAAAGTGCCTTAAGGTACTTACAAGCATTCACAAGAAACTCCTATCTGTTTCTCTCAAAGAGAAGAAGTCTCTTCCAACACTTCAATTCACTGTGCGTAGTGAATGGAGTGTTGCTTCACTTTCTAAATGCTGTCCTTTTAGAGAATATCACCTTCCTTTGAAAGTGCCTTAAGCTACTTACAAGCATTCACAAGAAACTCACATGCATTTTTCTGAAAGAGAAGCAGTCTGTTCCAACACTTCAATTCACTGTGCGAAGTGAATGGAGTGTTGTTTCCCTTTCTAAACGCTGTCCTTTCAGAGAAAATCACTTTCCTTTGAAAGTGCCTTAAGGTACTTACAAGCATTCACAAGAAACTCATATCTGTTTCTCTGAAAGAGAAGTAGTCTGTTCCAACACTTCAATTCACTGTGCGTAGTGAATGGAGTGTTGCTTCACTTTCTAAACGCTGTCCTTTCAGAGAAAATCACTTTCCTTTGAAAGTGCCTTAAGCTACTTACAAGCATTCACAAGAAACTCACATGCATTTTTCTGAAAGAGAAGCAGTCTGTTGAAACACTTCAATTCACTGTGCGTAGTGAATGGAGTTTTGCTTCACTTTCTAAATGCTGTCCTTTCAGAGAAAATCACTTTGCTTTGAAAGTGCCTTAAGATACTTACAAGCATTCACAAGAAACTCACACGCATTTTTCTGAAAGAGAAGCAGTTTGTTCCAACACTTCAATTCACTGTGCAATTTGAATGGTTGTTGCTTCACTTTCTATAGGCTCTAGTTTTAGAGAAAATCACTCTCTTTTGAAACTGACTGAAGCTACTTACAAGCATTCACAAGAAACTCACATCTGTTTCTCTGAAAGAGAAGCAGTCTGTTCCAACACTTCAATTCACTGTGCGAAGTGAATGGATTGTTGCTTCACTTTCTAAATGCTGTCCTTTCAGAGAAAATCACTTTCCTTTGAAAGTGCCTTAAGCTACTTTCAAGCATTCACAAAAAACACATACCTGTTTCTCTGAAAGAGAAGTAGTCTGTTCCAACACTTCAATTCACTGTGCGTAGTGAATGGAGTGTTGCTTCACTTTCTAAATGCTGTCCTTTCAGAGAAAATCACTTTCCTTTGAAAGTGCCTTAAGCCACTTACAAGCATTCACAAGAAACTCACATGCATTTTTCTGAAAGATGTAGTCTGTTCCAACACTTCAATTCACTGTGCGAAGTGAATGGTGTGTTGTTTCGCTTTCTAAATTCTTTCCTTTCAGAGAAAATCACTTTCCTTTGTAAGTGCCTTAAGCTACTTACAAGCATTAAACAGAAATTCACATGCGTTTCTCTGAAAGAGAAACAGTCTGTTCCAACACTTCAATTCATTGTGCGAAGTGAATGGAGTGCTGCTTCACTTTCTAAATGGTGTCCTTTCCGAGAAAGTCACTTTCCCTTGAAAGTGCCTTAAGCTTCTTACAAGCATTCACAAGAAACTCACATGTATTTTTCTGAAAGAGAAGCAGTCTGTTTCAACACTTCAATTCACTGTGCGTAGTGAATGGAGTGTTGCTTCACTTTCTAAATGCTGTCCTTTCAGAGAAAATCACTTTCCTTTGAAAGTGCATTAAGGTACTTACAAGCATTCACAAGAAACTCATATCTGCTTCTCTCAAAGAGAAGAAGTCTCTTTCAACACTTCAATTCACTGTGCGTAGTGAATGGAGTGTTGCTTCACTTTCTCAATGCTCTCCTTTTAGAGAAAATCACCTTCCTTTGAAAGTGCCTTAAGCTACTTACAAGCATTCACAAGAAACTCACATGCATTTTTCTGAAAGAGAAGCAGTCTGTTCCAACACTTCAATTCACTGTGCGAAGTGAATGGAGTGTTGTTTCGCTTTCTAAATGCTGTCCTTTCAGAGAAAATCACTTTCCTTTGAAAGTGCCTTAAGCTACTTACAAGCATTCAACAGAAATACACATGCATTTCTCTGAAAGAGAAGCAGTCTGTTCCAACACTTCAATTCACAGTGCGAAGTGAATGGAGTGTTCCTTCACTTTCTAAATGCTGTCCTTTCAGAGAAAATCACTTTCCTTTGAAAGTGCCTTAAGCTACTTACAAGCATTCACAAAAAACTCATACCTGTTTCTCTGAAAGAGAAGTAGTCTGTTCCAACAATTCAATTCACTGTGCGTAGTGAATGGAGTGTTGCTTCACTTTCTAAATGCTGTCCTTTCAGAGAAAATCACTTTCCTTTGAACGTGCCTTAAGCTACTTACAAGCATTCACAAGAAACTCACATGCATTTTTCTGAAAGATGTAGTCTGTTCCAACACTTCAATTCACTGTGCGAAGTGAATGGTGTGTTGTTTCGCTTTCTAAATGCTGTCCTTTCAGAGAAAATCACTTTCCTTTGTAAGTGCCTTAAGCTACTTACAAGCATTAAACAGAAATTCACATGCGTTTCTCTGAAAGAGAAACAGTCTGTTCCAACACTTCAATTCATTGTGCGAAGTGAATGGAGTGTTGCTTCACTTTCTAAATGGTGTCCTTTCCGAGAAAGTCACTTTCCCTTGAAAGTGCCTTAAGCTCCTTACAAGCATTCACAAGAAACTCACATGCATTTTTCTGAAAGAGAAGCAGTCTGTTCCAACACTTCAATTCACTGTGCGTAGTGAATGGAGTGTTGCTTCACTTTCTAAATGCTGTCCTTTCAGAGAAAATCACTTTCCTTTGAAAGTGCCTTAAGGTACTTACAAGCATTCACAAGAAACTCATATCTGTTTCTCTCAAAGAGAAGTAGTCTCTTCCAACACTTCAATTCACTGTGCGTAGTGAATGGAGTGTTGCTTCACTTTCTAAATGCTGTCCTTTCAGAGAAAATCACTTTCCTTTGAAAGTGCCTTAAGCTACTTACAAGCATTCACAAGAAACTCACATGCATTTTTCTGAAAGATGTAGTCTGTTCCAACACTTCAATTCACTGTGCGAAGTGAATGGTGTGTTGTTTCGCTTTCTAAATGCTGTCCTTTCAGAGAAAATCACTTTCCTTTGTAAGTGCCTTAAGCTACTTACAAGCATTAAACAGAAATTCACATGCGTTTCTCTGAAAGAGAAACAGTCTGTTCCAACACTTCAATTCACAGTGCGAAGTGAATGGAGTGTTGCTTCACTTTCTAAATGCTGTCCTTTCAGAGAAAATCACTTTCCTTTGAAAGTGCCTTAAGGTACTTACAAGCATTCACAAGAAACTCCTATCTGTTTCTCTCAAAGAGAAGAAGTCTCTTCCAACACTTCAATTCACTGTGCGTAGTGAATGGAGTGTTGCTTCACTTTCTAAATGCTGTCCTTTTAGAGAAAATCACCTTCCTTTGAAAGTGCCTTAAGCTACTTACAAGCATTCACAAGAAACTCACATGCATTTTTCTGAAAGAGAAGCAGTCTGTTCCAACACTTCAATTCACTGTGCGAAGTGAATGGAGTGTTGTTTCCCTTTCTAAACGCTGTCCTTTCAGAGAAAATCACTTTCCTTTGAAAGTGCCTTAAGGTACTTACAAGCATTCACAAGAAACTCATATCTGTTTCTCTGAAAGAGAAGTAGTCTGTTCCAACACTTCAATTCACTGTGCGTAGTGAATGGAGTGTTGCTTCACTTTCTAAACGCTGTCCTTTCAGAGAAAATCACTTTCCTTTGAAAGTGCCTTAAGCTACTTACAAGCATTCACAAGAAACTCACATGCATTTTTCTGAAAGAGAAGCAGTCTGTTGAAACACTTCAATTCACTGTGCGTAGTGAATGGAGTTTTGCTTCACTTTCTAAATGCTGTCCTTTCAGAGAAAATCACTTTGCTTTGAAAGTGCCTTAAGATACTTACAAGCATTCACAAGAAACTCACACGCATTTTTCTGAAAGAGAAGCAGTTTGTTCCAACACTTCAATTCACTGTGCAATTTGAATGGTTGTTGCTTCACTTTCTATCTGCTCTACTTTTAGATAAAATCACTCTCTTTTGAAACTGACTGAAGCTACTTACAAGCATTCACAAGAAACTCACATCTGTTTCTCTGAAAGAGAAGCAGTCTGTTCCAACACTTCAATTCACTGTGCGAAGTGAATGGATTGTTGCTTCACTTTCTAAATGCTGTCCTTTCAGAGAAAATCACTTTCCTTTGAAAGTGCCTTAAGCTACTTACAAGCATTCACAAAAAACTCATACCTGTTTCTCTGAAAGAGAAGTAGTCTGTTCCAACACTTCAATTCACTGTGCGTAGTGAATGGAGTGTTGCTTCACTTTCTAAATGCTGTCCTTTCAGAGAAAATCACTTTCCTTTGAAAGTGCCTTAAGCCACTTACAAGCATTCACAAGAAACTCACATGCATTTTTCTGAAAGATGTAGTCTGTTCCAACACTTCAATTCACTGTGCGAAGTGAATGGTGTGTTGTTTCGCTTTCTAAATTCTTTCCTTTCAGAGAAAATCACTTTCCTTTGTAAGTGCCTTAAGCTACTTACAAACATTAAACAGAAATTCACATGCGTTTCTCTGAAAGAGAAACAGTCTGTTCCAACACTTCAATTCATTGTGCGAAGTGAATGGAGTGCTGCTTCACTTTCTAAATGGTGTCCTTTCCGAGAAAGTCACTTTCCCTTGAAAGTGCCTTAAGCTCCTTACAAGCATTCACAAGAAACTCACATGCATTTTTCTGAAAGAGAAGCAGTCTGTTTCAACACTTCAATTCACTGTGCGTAGTGAATGGAGTGTTGCTTCACTTTCTAAATGCTGTCCTTTCAGAGAAAATCACTTTCCTTTGAAAGTGCATTAAGGTACTTACAAGCATTCACAAGAAACTCATATCTGCTTCTCTCAAAGAGAAGAAGTCTCTTTCAACACTTCAATTCACTGTGCGTAGTGAATGGAGTGTTGCTTCACTTTCTCAATGCTCTCCTTTTAGAGAAAATCACCTTCCTTTGAAAGTGCCTTAAGCTACTTACAAGCATTCACAAGAAACTCACATGCATTTTTCTGAAAGAGAAGCAGTCTGTTCCAACACTTCAATTCACTGTGCGAAGTGAATGGAGTGTTGTTTCGCTTTCTAAATGCTGTCCTTTCAGAGAAAATCACTTTCCTTTGAAAGTGCCTTAAGCTACTTACAAGCATTCAACAGAAATACACATGCATTTCTCTGAAAGAGAAGCAGTCTGTTCCAACACTTCAATTCACAGTGCGAAGTGAATGGAGTGTTCCTTCACTTTCTAAATGCTGTCCTTTCAGAGAAAATCACTTTCCTTTGAAAGTGCCTTAAGCTACTTACAAGCATTCACAAAAAACTCATACCTGTTTCTCTGAAAGAGAAGTAGTCTGTTCCAACAATTCAATTCACTGTGCGTAGTGAATGGAGTGTTGCTTCACTTTCTAAATGCTGTCCTTTCAGAGAAAATCACTTTCCTTTGAACGTGCCTTAAGCTACTTACAAGCATTCAAAAGAAACTCACATGCATTTTTCTGAAAGATGTAGTCTGTTCCAACACTTCAATTCACTGTGCGAAGTGAATGGTGTGTTGTTTCGCTTTCTAAATGCTGTCCTTTCAGAGAAAATCACTTTCCTTTGAAAGTGCCTTAAGCTACTTACAAGCATTAAACAGAAATTCACATGCGTTTCTCTGAAAGAGAAACAGTCTGTTCCAACACTTCAATTCATTGTGCGAAGTGAATGGAGTGTTGCTTCACTTTCTAAATGGTGTCCTTTCCGAGAAAGTCACTTTCCCTTGAAAGTGCCTTAAGCTCCTTACAAGCATTCACAAGAAACTCACATGCATTTTTCTGAAAGAGAAGCAGTCTGTTCCAACACTTCAATTCACTGTGCGTAGTGAATGGAGTGTTGCTTCACTTTCTAAATGCTGTCCTTTCAGAGAAAATCACTTTCCTTTGAAAGTGCCTTAAGGTACTTACAAGCATTCACAAGAAACTCATATTTGTTTCTCTCAAAGAGAAGAAGTCTCTTCCAACACTTCAATTCACTGTGCGTAGTGAATGGAGTGTTGCTTCACTTTCTCAATGCTCTCCTTTTAGAGAAAATCACCTTCCTTTGAAAGTGCCTTAAGGTACTTACAAGCATTCACAAGAAACTCATATCTGTTTCTCTGAAAGAGAAGTAGTCTGTTCCAACACTTCAATTCACTGTGCGTAGTGAATGGAGTGTTGCTTCACTTTCTAAACGCTGTCCTTTCAGAGAAAATCACTTTCCTTTGAAAGTGCCTTAAGCTACTTACAAGCATTCACAAGAAACTCACATGCATTTTTCTGAAAGAGAAGCAGTCTGTTCCAACACTTCAATTCACTGTGCGTAGTGAATGGAGTTTTGCTTCACTTTCTAAATGCTGTCCTTTCAGAGAAAATCACTTTGCTTTGAAAGTGCCTTAAGATACTTACAAGCATTCACAAGAAACTCACACGCATTTTTCTGAAAGAGAAGCAGTTTGTTCCAACACTTCAATTCACTGTGCAATTTGAATGGTTGTTGCTTCACTCTCTATATGCTCTGCTTTTAGAGAAAATCACTCTCTTTTGAAACTGACTGAAGCTACTTACAAGCATTCACAAGAAACTCACATCTGTTTCTCTGAAAGAGAAGCAGTCTGTTCCAACACTTCAATTCACTGTGCGAAGTGAATGGATTGTTGCTTCACTTTCTAAATGCTGTCCTTTCAGAGATAATCACTTTCCTTTGAAAGTGCCTTAAGCTACTTAAAAGCATTCACAAAAAACTCATACCTGTTTCTCTGAAAGAGAAGTAGTCTGTTCCAACACTTCAATTCACTGTGCGTAGTGAATGGAGTGTTGCTTCACTTTCTAAATGCTGTCTTTTCAGAGAAAATCACTTTCCTTTGAAAGTGCCTTAAGCTACTTACAAGCATTCACATGAAACTCACATGCATTTTTCTGAAAGATGTAGTCTGTTCCAACACTTCAATTCACTGTGTGAAATGAATGATGTGTTGTTTCGCTTTCTAAATGCTGTCCTTTCAGAGAAAATCACTTTCCTTTGTAAGTGCCTTAAGCTACTTACAAGCATTAAACAGAAATTCACATGCGTTTCTCTGAAAGAGAAACAGTCTGTTCCAACACTTCAATTCATTGTGCGAAGTGAATGGAGTGTTGCTTCACTTTCTAAATGGTGTCCTTTCCGAGAAAGTCACTTTCCCTTTAAAGTGCCTTAAGCTCCTTACAAGCATTCACAAGAAACTCACATGCATTTTTCTGAAAGAGAAGCAGTCTGTTCCAACACTTCAATTCACTGTGCGTAGTGAATGGAGTGTTGCTTCACTTTCTAAATGCTGTCCTTTAAGAGAAAATCACTTTCCTTTGAAAGTGCCTTAAGGTACTTACAAGCATTCACAAGAAACTCATATCTGTTTCTCTCAAAGAGAAGAAGTCTCTTCCAACACTTCAATTCACTGTGCATAGTGAATGGAGTGTTGCTTCACTTTCTAAATGCTGTCCTTTTAGAGAAAATCACCTTCCTTTGAAAGTGCCTTAAGCTACTTACAAGCATTCACAAGAAACTCACATGCATTTTTCTGAAAGAGAAGCAGTCTCTTCCAACACTTCAATTCACTGTGCGAACTGAATGGAGTGTTGTTTCGCTTTCTAAATGCTGTCCTTTCAGATAAAATCACTTTCCTTTGAAAGTGCCTTAAGCTACTTACAAGCATTCAACAGAAATACACATGCATTTCTCTGAAAGAGAAGCAGTCTGTTCCAACACTTCAATTCACAGTGCGAAGTGAATGGAGTGTTGCTTCACTTTCTAAATGCTGTCCTTTCAGAGAAAATCACTTTCCTTTGAAAGTGCCTTAAGGTACTTACAAGCATTCACAAGAAACTCATATCTGTTTCTCTCAAAGAGAAGAAGTCTCTTCCAACACTTCAATTCACTGTGCGTAGTGAATGGAGTGTTGCTTCACTTTCTAAATGCTGTCCTTTTAGAGAAAATCACCTTCCTTTGAAAGTGCCTTAAGCTACTTACAAGCATTCACAAGAAACTCACATGCATTTTTCTGAAAGAGAAGCAGTCTGTTCCAACACTTCAATTCACTGTGCGAACTGAATGGAGTGTTGTTTCGCTTTCTAAACGCTGTCCTTTCAGAGAAAATCACTTTCCTTTGAAAGTGCCTTAAGCTACTTACAAGCATTCACAAGAAACTCATATCTGTTTCTCTGAAAGAGAAGTAGTCTGTTCCAACACTTCAATTCACTGTGCGTAGTGAATGGAGTGTTGCTTCACTTTCTAAATGCTGTCCTTTCAGAGAAAATCACTTTCCTTTGAAAGTGCCTTAAGGTACTTACAAGCATTCACAAGAAACTCATATCTGTTTCTCTCAAAGAGAAGCAGTCTCTTCCAACACTTCAATTCACTGTGCGTAGTGAATGGAGTTTTGCTTCACTTTCTAAATGCTGTCCTTTCAGAGAAAATCACTTTGCTTTGAAAGTGCCTTAAGATACTTACAAGCATTCACAAGAAACTCACACGCATTTTTCTGAAAGAGAAGCAGTTTGTTCCAACACTTCAATTCACTGTGCAATTTGAATGGTTGTTGCTTCACTTTCTATATGCTCTGCTTTTAGAGAAAATCACTCTCTTTTGAAACTGACTGAAGCTACTTACAAGCATTCACAAGAAACTCACATCTGTTTCTCTGAAAGAGAAGCAGTCTGTTCCAACACTTCAATTCACTGTGCGAAGTGAATGGATTGTTGCTTCACTTTCTAAATGCTGTCCTTTCAGAGAAAATCACTTTCCTTTGAAAGTGCCTTAAGCTACTTACAAGCATTCACAAAAAACTCATACCTGTTTCTCTGAAAGAGAAGTAGTCTGTTCCAACACTTCAATTCACTGTGCGTAGTGAATGGAGTGTTGCTTCACTTTCTAAATGCTGTCCTTTCAGAGAAAATCACTTTCATTTGAAAGTGCCTTAAGCTACTTACAAGCATTCACAAGAAACTCACATGCATTTTTCTGAAAGATGTAGTCTGTTCCAACACTTCAATTCACTGTGCGAAGTGAATGGAGTGTTGCTTCACTTTCTAAATGGTGTCCTTTCCGAGAAAGTCACTTTCCCTTGAAAGTGCCTTAAGCTCCTTACAAGCATTCACAAGAAACTCACATGCATTTTTCTGAAAGAGAAGCAGTCTGTTCCAACACTTCAATTCACTGTGCGTAGTGAATGGAGTGTTGCTTCACTTTCTAAATGCTGTCCTTTCAGAGAAAATCACTTTCCTTTGAAAGTGCCTTAAGGTACTTACAAGCATTCACAAGAAACTCATATCTGTTTCTCTCAAAGAGAAGAAGTCTCTTCCAACACTTCAATTCACTGTGCGTAGTGAATGGAGTGTTGCCTCACTTTCTCAATGCTCTCCTTTTAGAGAAAATCACCTTCCTTTGAAAGTGCCTTAAGCTACTTACAAGCATTCACAAGAAACTCACATGCATTTTTCTGAAAGAGAAGCAGTCTGTTCCAACACTTCAATTCACTGTGCGAAGTGAATGGAGTGTTGTTTCGCTTTCTAAATGCTGTCCTTTCAGAGAAAATCACTTTCCTTTGAAAGTGCCTTAAGCTACTTACAAGCATTCAACAGAAATACACATGCATTTCTCTGAAAGAGAAGCAGTCTGTTCCAACACTTCAATTCACAGTGCGAAGTGAATGGAGTGTTGCTTCACTTTCTAAATGCTGTCCTTTCAGAGAAAATCACTTTCCCTTGAAAGTGCCTTAAGCTACTTACAAGCATTCAACAGAAATTCACATGCGTTTCTCCTAAAGAGAAGCAGTCTGTTCCAACATTTAAATTCATAGTGTGAAGTGAATGGAGTGTTGCTTCACTTTCTAAATGCTGTCCTTTCAGAGAAAATCACTTTCCTTTGAAAGTGCCTTAAGCTACTTACAAGCATTCACAAAAAACTCATATCTGTTTCTCTGAAAGAGAAGTAGTCTGTTCCAACACTTCAATTCACTGTGCGTAGTGAATGGAGTGTTGCTTCACTTTCTAAATGCTGTCCTTTCAGAGAAAATCACTTTCCTTTGAAAGTGCCTTAAGCTACTTACAAGCATTCACAGCAAACTCACATGCATTTTTCTGAAAGAGAAGTAGTCTGTTCCAAAACTTCAATTCACTGTGCGAAGTGAATGAGTGTTGTTTCGCTTCTAAATGCTGTCCTTTCAGAGAAAATCACTTTCCTTTGAAAGTGCCTTAAGCAACTTACAAGCATTCAACAGAAATTCACATGCGTTTCTCCTAAAGAGAAACAGTCTGTTCCAACACTTCAATTCACAGAGCGAAGTGAATGGAGTGTTGTTTCACTTTCTAAATACTGTCCTTTCCTAGAAAATCACTTTCCTTTGAAAGTGCCTTAAGCTACTTACAAGCATTCACAAGAAACTCACATGCATTTCTCTGAAAGAGAAGCAGTCTGTTAAAACACTTCAATTCACTGTGCGAAGTGAATGGAGTGTTGCTTCACTTTCTAAATGCTCTCCTTTTAGAGAAAATCACTCTCTTTTGAAACTGGCTTAAGCTACTTACTAGCATTCACAAGAAACTCACATCTGTTTCTCTGAAAGAGAAGTAGTCTGTTCCAACACTTCAATTAACTGTGCAAAGGGAATGGAGTGTTGCTTCACTTTATAAATGCTGTCCTTTCAGAGAAAATCACTTTCCTTTGAAAGTGCCTTAAGCTACGTACAAGCATTCACAAAAAACTCACATCCGTTTCTCTGAAAGAGAAGATGTCTGTTCAAACACTTCAATTCACTGGGCTAAGTGAATGGAGTGTTGCTTCACTTTCTATATGCTCTCCTTTTAGAGAAAATCACTCTCTTTTGAAAATGCCTTAAGCTACTTACAAGCATTCAGAAGAAACTCATATGCATTTTTCTGAAATAGAAGCAGTCTGTTCCAACACTTCAATTCACTGTGCGTAGTGAATGGAGTGTTGCTTCACTTTCTAAATGCTGTCCTTTCAGAGAAAATCACTTTCCTTTGAAAGTGCCTTAAGGTACTTACAAGAATTCACAAGAAACTCATATCTGTTTCTCTGAAAGAAAAGTAGTCTGTTCCAACACTTCAATTCACTGTGCGTAGTGAATGGAGTTTTGCTTCACTTTCTAAACGCTGTCCTTTCAGAGAAAATCACTTTCCTTTGAAAGTGCCTTAAGCTACTTACAAGCATTCACAAGAAACTCACATGCATTTTTCTGAAAGAGAAGCAGTCTGTTCCAACACTTCAATTCACTGTGCGTAGTGAATGGCGTTTTGCTTCACTTTCTAAATGCTGTCCTTTCAGAGAAAATCACTTTGCTTTGAAAGTGCCTTAAGATACTTACAAGCATTCACAAGAAACTCACACGCATTTTTCTGAAAGAGAAGCAGTTTGTTCCAACACTTCAATTCACTGTGCAATTTGAATGGTTGTTGCTTCACTCTCTATATGCTCTGCTTTTAGAGAAAATCACTCTCTTTTGAAACTGACTGAAGCTACTTACAAGCATTCACAAGAAACTCACATCTGTTTCTCTGAAAGAGAAGCAGTCTGTTCCAACACTTCAATTCACTGTGCAAAGTGAATGGATTGTTGCTTCACTTTCTAAATGCTGTCCTTTCAGAGATAATCACTTTCCTTTGAAAGTGCCTTAAGCTACTTACAAGCATTCACAAAAAACTCATACCTGTTTCTCTGAAAGAGAAGTAGTCTGTTCCAACACTTCAATTCACTGTGCGTAGTGAATGGAGTGTTGCTTCACTTTCTAAATGCTGTCTTTTCAGAGAAAATCACTTTCCTTTGAAAGTGCCTTAAGCTACTTACAAGCATTCACATGAAACTCACATGCATTTTTCTGAAAGATGTAGTCTGTTCCAACACTTCAATTCACTGTGTGAAGTGAATGGTGTGTTGTTTCGCTTTCTAAATGCTGTCCTTTCAGAGAAAATCACTTTCCTTTGTAAGTGCCTTAAGCTACTTACAAGCATTAAACAGAAATTCACATGCGTTTCTCTGAAAGAGAAACAGTCTGTTCCAACACTTCAATTCATTGTGCGAAGTGAATGGAGTGTTGCTTCACTTTCTAAATGGTGTCCTTTCCGAGAAAGTCACTTTCCCTTGAAAGTGCCTTAAGCTCCTTACAAGAATTCACAAGAAACTCACATGCATTTTTCTGAAAGAGAAGCAGTCTGTTCCAACACTTCAATTCACTGTGCGTAGTGAATGGAGTGTTGCTTCACTTTCTAAATGCTGTCCTTTCAGAGAAAATCACTTTCCTTTGAAAGTGCCTTAAGGTACTTACAAGCATTCACAAGAAACTCCTATCTGTTTCTCTCAAAGAGAAGAAGTCTCTTCCAACACTTCAATTCACTGTGCGTAGTGAATGGAGTGTTGCTTCACTTTCTAAATGCTGTCCTTTTAGAGAAAATCACCTTCCTTTGAAAGTGCCTTAAGCTACTTACAAGCATTCACAAGAAACTCACATGCATTTTTCTGAAAGAGAAGCAGTCTGTTCCAACACTTCAATTCACTGTGCGAAGTGAATGGAGTGTTGTTTCCCTTTCTAAACGCTGTCCTTTCAGAGAAAATCACTTTCCTTTGAAAGTGCCTTAAGGTACTTACAAGCATTCACAAGAAACTCATATCTGTTTCTCTCAAAGAGAAGTAGTCTGTTCCAACACTTCAATTCACTGTGCGTAGTGAATGGAGTGTTGCTTCACTTTCTAAACGCTGTCCTTTCAGAGAAAATCACTTTCCTTTGAAAGTGCCTTAAGCTACTTACAAGCATTCACAAGAAACTCACATGCATTTTTCTGAAAGAGAAGCAGTCTGTTGAAACACTTCAATTCACTGTGCGTAGTGAATGGAGTTTTGCTTCACTTTCTAAATGCTGTCCTTTCAGAGAAAATCACTTTGCTTTGAAAGTGCCTTAAGATACTTACAAGCATTCACAAGAAACTCACACGCATTTTTCTGAAAGAGAAGCAGTTTGTTCCAACACTTCAATTCACTGTGCAATTTGAATGGTTGTTGCTTCACTCTCTATATGCTCTGCTTTTAGAGAAAATCACTCTCTTTTGAAACTGACTGAAGCTACTTACAAGCATTCACAAGAAACTCACATCTGTTTCTCTGAAAGAGAAGCAGTCTGTTCCAACACTTCAATTCACTGTGCGAAGTGAATGGATTGTTGCTTCACTTTCTAAATGCTGTCCTTTCAGAGATAATCACTTTCCTTTGAAAGTGCCTTAAGCTACTTACAAGCATTCACAAAAAACTGATACCTGTTTCTCTGAAAGAGAAGTAGTCTGTTCCAACACTTCAATTCACTGTGCGTAGTGAATGGAGTGTTGCTTCACTTTCTAAATGCTGTCTTTTCAGAGAAAATCACTTTCCTTTGAAAGTGCCTTAAGCTACTTACAAGCATTCACATGAAACTCACATGCATTTTTCTGAAAGATGTAGTCTGTTCCAACACTTCAATTCACTGTGTGAAGTGAATGGTGTGTTGTTTCGCTTTCTAAATGCTGTCCTTTCAGAGAAAATCACTTTCCTTTGTAAGTGCCTTAAGCTACTTACAAGCATTAAACAGAAATTCACATGCGTTTCTCTGAAAGAGAAACAGTCTGTTCCAACACTTCAATTCATTGTGCGAAGTGAATGGAGTGTTGCTTCACTTTCTAAATGGTGTCCTTTCCGAGAAAGTCACTTTCCCTTGAAAGTGCCTTAAGCTCCTTACAAGCATTCACAAGAAACTCACATGCATTTTTCTGAAAGAGAAGCAGTCTGTTCCAACACTTCAATTCACTGTGCGCAGTGAATGTAGTGTTGCTTCACTTTCTAAATGCTGTCCTTTCAGAGAAAATCACTTTCCTTTGAAAGTGCCTTAAGGTACTTACAAGCATTCACAAGAAACTCATATCTGTTTCTCTCAAAGAGAAGAAGTCTCTTCCAACACTTCAATTCACTGTGCATAGTGAATGGAGTGTTGCTTCACTTTCTAAATGCTGTCCTTTTAGAGAAAATCACCTTCCTTTGAAAGTGCCTTAAGCTACTTACAAGCATTCACAAGAAACTCACATGCATTTTTCTGAAAGAGAAGCAGTCTCTTCCAACACTTCAATTCACTGTGCGAAGTGAATGGAGTGTTGTTTCGCTTTCTAAATTCTTTCCTTTCAGAGAAAATCACTTTCCTTTGTAAGTGCCTTAAGCTACTTACAAGCATTAAACAGAAATTCACATGCGTTTCTCTGAAAGAGAAACAGTCTGTTCCAACACTTCAATTCATTGTGCGAAGTGAATGGAGTGCTGCTTCACTTTCTAAATGGTGTCCTTTCCGAGAAAGTCACTTTCCCTTGAAAGTGCCTTAAGCTCCTTACAAGCATTCACAAGAAACTCACATGCATTTTTCTGAAAGAGAAGCAGTCTGTTTCAACACTTCAATTCACTGTGCGTAGTGAATGGAGTGTTGCTTCACTTTCTAAATGCTGTCCTTTCAGAGAAAATCACTTTCCTTTGAAAGTGCATTAACGTACTTACAAGCATTCACAAGAAACTCATATCTGCTTCTCTCAAAGAGAAGAAGTCTCTTTCAACACTTCAATTCACTGTGCGTAGTGAATGGAGTGTTGCTTCACTTTCTCAATGCTCTCCTTTTAGAGAAAATCACCTTCCTTTGAAAGTGCCTTAAGCTACTTACAAGCATTCACAAGAAACTCACATGCATTTTTCTGAAAGAGAAGCAGTCTGTACCAACACTTCAATTCACTGTGCGAAGTGAATGGAGTGTTGTTTCGCTTTCTAAATGCTGTCCTTTCAGAGAAAATCACTTTCCTTTGAAAGTGCCTTAAGCTACTTACAAGCATTCAACAGAAATACACATGCATTTCTCTGAAAGAGAAGCAGTCTGTTCCAACACTTCAATTCACAGTGCGAAGTGAATGGAGTGTTCCTTCACTTTCTAAATGCTGTCCTTTCAGAGAAAATCACTTTCCTTTGAAAGTGCCTTAAGCTACTTACAAGCATTCACAAAAAACTCATACCTGTTTCTCTGAAAGAGAAGTAGTCTGTTCCAACAATTCAATTCACTGTGCGTAGTGAATGGAGTGTTGCTTCACTTTCTAAATGCTGTCCTTTCAGAGAAAATCACTTTCCTTTGAACGTGCCTTAAGCTACTTACAAGCATTCACAAGAAACTCACATGCATTTTTCTGAAAGAGAAGCAGTCTGTTCCAACACTTCAATTCACTGTGCGAAGTGAATGGAGTGTTGTTTCGCTTTCTAAACGCTGTCCTTTCAGAGAAAATCACTTTCCTTTGAAAGTGCCTTAAGCTACTTACAAGCATTCACAAGAAACTCATATCTGTTTCTCTGAAAGAGAAGTAGTCTGTTCCAACACTTCAATTCACTGTGCGTAGTGAATGGAGTGTTGCTTCACTTTCTAAACGCTGTCCTTTCAGAGAAAATCACTTTCCTTTGAAAGTGCCTTAAGCTACTTACAAGCATTCACAAGAAACTCACATGCATTTTTCTGAAAGAGAAGCAGTCTGTTCCAACACTTCAATTCACTGTGCGTAGTGAATGGAGTTTTGCTTCACTTTCTAAATGCTGTCCTTTCAGAGAAAATCACTTTGCTTTGAAAGTGCCTTAAGATACTTACAAGCATTCACAAGAAACTCACACGCATTTTTCTGAAAGAGAAGCAGTTTGTTCCAACACTTCAATTCACTGTGCAATTTGAATGGTTGTTGCTTCACTCTCTATATGCTCTGCTTTTAGAGAAAATCACTCTCTTTTGAAACTGACTGAAGCTACTTACAAGCATTCACAAGAAACTCACATCTGTTTCTCTGAAAGAGAAGCAGTCTGTTCCAACACTTCAATTCACTGTGCGAAGTGAATGGATTGTTGCTTCACTTTCTAAATGCTGTCCTTTCAGAGATAATCACTTTCCTTTGAAAGTGCCTTAAGCTACTTACAAGCATTCACAAAAAACTGATACCTGTTTCTCTGAAAGAGAAGTAGTCTGTTCCAACACTTCAATTCACTGTGCGTAGTGAATGGAGTGTTGCTTCACTTTCTAAATGCTGTCTTTTCAGAGAAAATCACTTTCCTTTGAAAGTGCCTTAAGCTACTTACAAGCATTCACATGAAACTCACATGCATTTTTCTGAAAGATGTAGTCTGTTCCAACACTTCAATTCACTGTGTGAAGTGAATGGTGTGTTGTTTCGCTTTCTAAATGCTGTCCTTTCAGAGAAAATCACTTTCCTTTGTAAGTGCCTTAAGCTACTTACAAGCATTAAACAGAAATTCACATGCGTTTCTCTGAAAGAGAAACAGTCTGTTCCAACACTTCAATTCATTGTGCGAAGTGAATGGAGTGTTGCTTCACTTTCTAAATGGTGTCCTTTCCGAGAAAGTCACTTTCCCTTGAAAGTGCCTTAAGCTCCTTACAAGCATTCACAAGAAACTCACATGCATTTTTCTGAAAGAGAAGCAGTCTGTTCCAACACTTCAATTCACTGTGCGTAGTGAATGGAGTGTTGCTTCACTTTCTAAATGCTGTCCTTTCAGAGAAAATCACTTTCCTTTGAAAGTGCCTTAAGGTACTTACAAGCATTCACAAGAAACTCATATCTGTTTCTCTCAAAGAGAAGAAGTCTCTTCCAACACTTCAATTCACTGTGCATAGTGAATGGAGTGTTGCTTCACTTTCTAAATGCTGTCCTTTTAGAGAAAATCACCTTCCTTTGAAAGTGCCTTAAGCTACTTACAAGCATTCACAAGAAACTCACATGCATTTTTCTGAAAGAGAAGCAGTCTCTTCCAACACTTCAATTCACTGTGCGAAGTGAATGGAGTGTTGTTTCGCTTTCTAAATGCTGTCCTTTCAGATAAAATCACTTTCCTTTGAAAGTGCCTTAAGCTACTTACAAGCATTCAACAGAAATACACATGCATTTCTCTGAAAGAGAAGCAGTCTGTTCCAACACTTCAATTCACAGTGCGAAGTGAATGGAGTGTTGCTTCACTTTCTAAATGCTGTCCTTTCAGAGAAAATCACTTTCCTTTGAAAGTGCCTTAAGGTACTTACAAGCATTCACAAGAAACTCATATCTGTTTCTCTCAAAGAGAAGAAGTCTCTTCCAACACTTCAATTCACTGTGCGTAGTGAATGGAGTGTTGCTTCACTTTCTAAATGCTGTCCTTTTAGAGAAAATCACCTTCCTTTGAAAGTACCTTAAGCTACTTACAAGCATTCACAAGAAACTCACATCTGTTTATCTGAAAGAGAAGCAGTCTGTTCCAACACTTCAATTCACTGTGCGAAGTGAATGGATTGTTGCTTCACTTTCTAAATGCTGTCCTTTCAGAGAAAATCACTTTCCTTTGAAAGTGCCTTAAGGTACTTACAAGCATTCACAAGAAACTCATATCTGTTTCTCTGAAAGAGAAGTAGTCTGTTCCAACACTTCAATTCACTGTGCGTAGTGAATGGAGTGTTGCTTCACTTTCTAAATGCTGTCCTTTCAGAGAAAATCACTTTCATTTGAAAGTGCCTTAAGCTACTTACAAGCATTCACAAGAAACTCACATGCATTTTTCTGAAAGATGTAGTCTGTTCCAACACTTCAATTCACTGTGCGTAGTGAATGGAGTGTTGCTTCACTTTCTAAATGCTGTCCTTTTAGAGAAAATCACCTTCCTTTGAAAGTGCCTTAAGCTACTTACAAGCATTCACAAGAAACTCACATGCATTTTTCTGAAAGAGAAGCAGTCTGTTCCAACACTTCAATTCACTGTGCGAAGTGAATGGAGTGTTGTTTCCCTTTCTAAACGCTGTCCTTTCAGAGAAAATCACTTTCCTTTGAAAGTGCCTTAAGGTACTTACAAGCATTCACAAGAAACTCATATCTGTTTCTCTCAAAGAGAAGTAGTCTGTTCCAACACTTCAATTCACTGTGCGTAGTGAATGGAGTGTTGCTTCACTTTCTAAACGCTGTCCTTTCAGAGAAAATCACTTTCCTTTGAAAGTGCCTTAAGCTACTTACAAGCATTCACAAGAAACTCACATGCATTTTTCTGAAAGAGAAGCAGTCTGTTGAAACACTTCAATTCACTGTGCGTAGTGAATGGAGTTTTGCTTCACTTTCTAAATGCTGTCCTTTCAGAGAAAATCACTTTGCTTTGAAAGTGCCTTAAGATACTTACAAGCATTCACAAGAAACTCACACGCATTTTTCTGAAAGAGAAGCAGTTTGTTCCAACACTTCAATTCACTGTGCAATTTGAATGGTTGTTGCTTCACTTTCTATATGCTCTACTTTTAGAGAAAATCACTCTCTTTTGAAATTGACTGAAGCTACTTACAAGCATTCACAAGAAACTCACATCTGTTTCTCTGAAGAGAAGCAGTCTGTTCCAACACTTCAATTCACTGTGCGAAGTGAATGGATTGTTGCTTCACTTTCTAAATGCTGTCCTTTCAGAGAAAATCACTTTCCTTTGAAAGTGCCTTAAGCTACTTACAAGCATTCACAAAAAACTCATACCTGTTTCTCTGAAAGAGAAGTAGTCTGTTCCAACAATTCAATTCACTGTGCGTAGTGAATGGAGTGTTGCTTCACTTTCTAAATGCTGTCCTTTCAGAGAAAATCACTTTCCTTTGAACGTGCCTTAAGCTACTTACAAGCATTCACAAGAAACTCACATGCATTTTTCTGAAAGAGAAGCAGTCTGTTCCAACACTTCAATTCACTGTGCGAAGTGAATGGAGTGTTGTTTCGCTTTCTAAACGCTGTCCTTTCAGAGAAAATCACTTTCCTTTGAAAGTGCCTTAAGCTACTTACAAGCATTCACATGAAACTCATATCTGTTTCTCTGAAAGAGAAGTAGTCTGTTCCAACACTTCAATTCACTGTGCGTAGTGAATGGAGTGTTGCTTCACTTTCTAAACGCTGTCCTTTCAGAGAAAATCACTTTCCTTTGAAAGTGCCTTAAGCTACTTACAAGCATTCACAAGAAACTCACATGCATTTTTCTGAAAGAGAAGCAGTCTGTTCCAACACTTCAATTCACTGTGCGTAGTGAATGGAGTTTTGCTTCACTTTCTAAATGCTGTCCTTTCAGAGAAAATCACTTTGCTTTGAAAGTGCCTTAAGATACTTACAAGCATTCACAAGAAACTCACACGCATTTTTCTGAAAGAGAAGCAGTTTGTTCCAACACTTCAATTCACTGTGCAATTTGAATGGTTGTTGCTTCACTCTCTATATGCTCTGCTTTTAGAGAAAATCACTCTCTTTTGAAACTGACTGAAGCTACTTACAAGCATTCACAAGAAACTCACATCTGTTTCTCTGAAAGAGAAGCAGTCTGTTCCAACACTTCAATTCACTGTGCGAAGTGAATGGATTGTTGCTTCACTTTCTAAATGCTGTCCTTTCAGAGATAATCACTTTCCTTTGAAAGTGCCTTAAGCTACTTACAAGCATTCACAAAAAACTGATACCTGTTTCTCTGAAAGAGAAGTAGTCTGTTCCAACACTTCAATTCACTGTGCGTAGTGAATGGAGTGTTGCTTCACTTTCTAAATGCTGTCTTTTCAGAGAAAATCACTTTCCTTTGAAAGTGCCTTAAGCTACTTACAAGCATTCACATGAAACTCACATGCATTTTTCTGAAAGATGTAGTCTGTTCCAACACTTCAATTCACTGTGTGAAGTGAATGGTGTGTTGTTTCGCTTTCTAAATGCTGTCCTTTCAGAGAAAATCACTTTCCTTTGTAAGTGCCTTAAGCTACTTACAAGCATTAAACAGAAATTCACATGCGTTTCTCTGAAAGAGAAACAGTCTGTTCCAACACTTCAATTCATTGTGCGAAGTGAATGGAGTGTTGCTTCACTTTCTAAATGGTGTCCTTTCCGAGAAAGTCACTTTCCCTTGAAAGTGCCTTAAGCTCCTTACAAGCATTCACAAGAAACTCACATGCATTTTTCTGAAAGAGAAGCAGTCTGTTCCAACACTTCAATTCACTGTGCGCAGTGAATGTAGTGTTGCTTCACTTTCTAAATGCTGTCCTTTCAGAGAAAATCACTTTCCTTTGAAAGTGCCTTAAGGTACTTACAAGCATTCACAAGAAACTCATATCTGTTTCTCTCAAAGAGAAGAAGTCTCTTCCAACACTTCAATTCACTGTGCATAGTGAATGGAGTGTTGCTTCACTTTCTAAATGCTGTCCTTTTAGAGAAAATCACCTTCCTTTGAAAGTGCCTTAAGCTACTTACAAGCATTCACAAGAAACTCACATGCATTTTTCTGAAAGAGAAGCAGTCTCTTCCAACACTTCAATTCACTGTGCGAAGTGAATGGAGTGTTGTTTCGCTTTCTAAATTCTTTCCTTTCAGAGAAAATCACTTTCCTTTGTAAGTGCCTTAAGCTACTTACAAGCATTAAACAGAAATTCACATGCGTTTCTCTGAAAGAGAAACAGTCTGTTCCAACACTTCAATTCATTGTGCGAAGTGAATGGAGTGCTGCTTCACTTTCTAAATGGTGTCCTTTCCGAGAAAGTCACTTTCCCTTGAAAGTGCCTTAAGCTCCTTACAAGCATTCACAAGAAACTCACATGCATTTTTCTGAAAGAGAAGCAGTCTGTTTCAACACTTCAATTCACTGTGCGTAGTGAATGGAGTGTTGCTTCACTTTCTAAATGCTGTCCTTTCAGAGAAAATCACTTTCCTTTGAAAGTGCATTAACGTACTTACAAGCATTCACAAGAAACTCATATCTGCTTCTCTCAAAGAGAAGAAGTCTCTTTCAACACTTCAATTCACTGTGCGTAGTGAATGGAGTGTTGCTTCACTTTCTCAATGCTCTCCTTTTAGAGAAAATCACCTTCCTTTGAAAGTGCCTTAAGCTACTTACAAGCATTCACAAGAAACTCACATGCATTTTTCTGAAAGAGAAGCAGTCTGTACCAACACTTCAATTCACTGTGCGAAGTGAATGGAGTGTTGTTTCGCTTTCTAAATGCTGTCCTTTCAGAGAAAATCACTTTCCTTTGAAAGTGCCTTAAGCTACTTACAAGCATTCAACAGAAATACACATGCATTTCTCTGAAAGAGAAGCAGTCTGTTCCAACACTTCAATTCACAGTGCGAAGTGAATGGAGTGTTCCTTCACTTTCTAAATGCTGTCCTTTCAGAGAAAATCACTTTCCTTTGAAAGTGCCTTAAGCTACTTACAAGCATTCACAAAAAACTCATACCTGTTTCTCTGAAAGAGAAGTAGTCTGTTCCAACAATTCAATTCACTGTGCGTAGTGAATGGAGTGTTGCTTCACTTTCTAAATGCTGTCCTTTCAGAGAAAATCACTTTCCTTTGAACGTGCCTTAAGCTACTTACAAGCATTCACAAGAAACTCACATGCATTTTTCTGAAAGAGAAGCAGTCTGTTCCAACACTTCAATTCACTGTGCGAAGTGAATGGAGTGTTGTTTCGCTTTCTAAACGCTGTCCTTTCAGAGAAAATCACTTTCCTTTGAAAGTGCCTTAAGCTACTTACAAGCATTCACAAGAAACTCATATCTGTTTCTCTGAAAGAGAAGTAGTCTGTTCCAACACTTCAATTCACTGTGCGTAGTGAATGGAGTGTTGCTTCACTTTCTAAACGCTGTCCTTTCAGAGAAAATCACTTTCCTTTGAAAGTGCCTTAAGCTACTTACAAGCATTCACAAGAAACTCACATGCATTTTTCTGAAAGAGAAGCAGTCTGTTCCAACACTTCAATTCACTGTGCGTAGTGAATGGAGTTTTGCTTCACTTTCTAAATGCTGTCCTTTCAGAGAAAATCACTTTGCTTTGAAAGTGCCTTAAGATACTTACAAGCATTCACAAGAAACTCACACGCATTTTTCTGAAAGAGAAGCAGTTTGTTCCAACACTTCAATTCACTGTGCAATTTGAATGGTTGTTGCTTCACTCTCTATATGCTCTGCTTTTAGAGAAAATCACTCTCTTTTGAAACTGACTGAAGCTACTTACAAGCATTCTCAAGAAACTCACATCTGTTTCTCTGAAAGAGAAGCAGTCTGTTCCAACACTTCAATTCACTGTGCGAAGTGAATGGATTGTTGCTTCACTTTCTAAATGCTGTCCTTTCAGAGATAATCACTTTCCTTTGAAAGTGCCTTAAGCTACTTACAAGCATTCACAGAAAACTCATACCTGTTTCTCTGAAAGAGAAGTAGTCTGTTCCAACACTTCAATTCACTGTGCGTAGTGAATGGAGTGTTGCTTCACTTTCTAAATGCTGTCTTTTCAGAGAAAATCACTTTCCTTTGAAAGTGCCTTAAGCTACTTACAAGCATTCACATGAAACTCACATGCATTTTTCTGAAAGATGTAGTCTGTTCCAACACTTCAATTCACTGTGTGAAGTGAATGGTGTGTTGTTTCGCTTTCTAAATGCTGTCCTTTCAGAGAAAATCACTTTCCTTTGTAAGTGCCTTAAGCTACTTACAAGCATTAAACAGAAATTCACATGCGTTTCTCTGAAAGAGAAACAGTCTGTTCCAACACTTCAATTCATTGTGCGAAGTGAATGGAGTGTTGCTTCACTTTCTAAATGGTGTCCTTTCCGAGAAAGTCACTTTCCCTTGAAAGTGCCTTAAGCTCCTTACAAGCATTCACAAGAAACTCACATGCATTTTTCTGAAAGAGAAGCAGTCTGTTCCAACACTTCAATTCACTGTGCGTAGTGAATGGAGTGTTGCTTCACTTTCTAAATGCTGTCCTTTCAGAGAAAATCACTTTCCTTTGAAAGTGCCTTAAGGTACTTACAAGCATTCACAAGAAACTCATATCTGTTTCTCTCAAAGAGAAGAAGTCTCTTCCAACACTTCAATTCACTGTGCATAGTGAATGGAGTGTTGCTTCACTTTCTAAATGCTGTCCTTTTAGAGAAAATCACCTTCCTTTGAAAGTGCCTTAAGCTACTTACAAGCATTCACAAGAAACTCACATGCATTTTTCTGAAAGAGAAGCAGTCTCTTCCAACACTTCAATTCACTGTGCGAAGTGAATGGAGTGTTGTTTCGCTTTCTAAATGCTGTCCTTTCAGATAAAATCACTTTCCTTTGAAAGTGCCTTAAGCTACTTACAAGCATTCAACAGAAATACACATGCATTTCTCTGAAAGAGAAGCAGTCTGTTCCAACACTTCAATTCACAGTGCGAAGTGAATGGAGTGTTGCTTCACTTTCTAAATGCTGTCCTTTCAGAGAAAATCACTTTCCTTTGAAAGTGCCTTAAGGTACTTACAAGCATTCACAAGAAACTCATATCTGTTTCTCTCAAAGAGAAGAAGTCTCTTCCAACACTTCAATTCACTGTGCGTAGTGAATGGAGTGTTGCTTCACTTTCTAAATGCTGTCCTTTTAGAGAAAATCACCTTCCTTTGAAAGTGCCTTAAGCTACTTACAAGCATTCACAAGAAACTCACATCTGTTTATCTGAAAGAGAAGCAGTCTGTTCCAACACTTCAATTCACTGTGCGAAGTGAATGGATTGTTGCTTCACTTTCTAAATGCTGTCCTTTCAGAGAAAATCACTTTCCTTTGAAAGTGCCTTAAGGTACTTACAAGCATTCACAAGAAACTCATATCTGTTTCTCTGAAAGAGAAGTAGTCTGTTCCAACACTTCAATTCACTGTGCGTAGTGAATGGAGTGTTGCTTCACTTTCTAAATGCTGTCCTTTCAGAGAAAATCACTTTCATTTGAAAGTGCCTTAAGCTACTTACAAGCATTCACAAGAAACTCACATGCATTTTTCTGAAAGATGTAGTCTGTTCCAACACTTCAATTCACTGTGCGAAGTGAATGGAGTGTTGCTTCACTTTCTAAATGGTGTCCTTTCCGAGAAAGTCACTTTCCCTTGAAAGTGCCTTAAGCTCCGTACAAGCATTCACAAGAAACTCACATGCATTTTTCTGAAAGAGAAGCAGTCTGTTCCAACACTTCAATTCACTGTGCGTAGTGAATGGAGTGTTGCTTCACTTTCTAAATGCTGTCCTTTCAGAGAAAATCACTTTCCTTTGAAAGTGCCTTAAGGTACTTACAAGCATTCACAAGAAACTCATATCTGTTTCTCTCAAAGAGAAGAAGTCTCTTCCAACACTTCAATTCACTGTGCGTAGTGAATGGAGTGTTGCCTCACTTTCTCAATGCTCTCCTTTTAGAGAAAATCACCTTCCTTTGAAAGTGCCTTAAGCTACTTACAAGCATTCACCAGAAACTCACATGCATTTTTCTGAAAGAGAAGCAGTCTGTTCCAACACTTCAATTCACTGTGCGAAGTGAATGGAGTGTTGTTTCGCTTTCTAAATGCTGTCCTTTCAGAGAAAATCACTTTCCTTTGAAAGTGCCTTAAGCTACTTACAAGCATTCAACAGAAATACACATGCATTTCTCTGAAAGAGAAGCAGTCTGTTCCAACACTTCAATTCACAGTGCGAAGTGAATGGAGTGTTGCTTCACTTTCTAAATGCTGTCCTTTCAGAGAAAATCACTTTCCTTTGAAAGTGCCTTAAGCTACTTACAAGCATTCAACAGAAATTCACATGCGTTTCTCCTAAAGAGAAGCAGTCTGTTCCAACATTTCAATTCATAGTGTGAAGTGAATGGAGTGTTGCTTCACTTTCTAAATGCTGTCCTTTCAGAGAAAATCACTTTCCTTTGAAAGTGCCTTAAGCTACTTACAAGCATTCACAAAAAACTCATATCTGTTTCTCTGAAAGAGAAGTAGTCTGTTCCAACACTTCAATTCACTGTGCGTAGTGAATGGAGTGTTGCTTCACTTTCTAAATGCTATCCTTTCAGAGAAAATCACTTTCCTTTGAAAGTGCCTTAAGCTACTTACAAGCATTCACAGCAAACTCACATGCATTTTTCTGAAAGAGAAGTAGTCTGTTCCAAAACTTCAATTCACTGTGCGAAGTGAATGAGTGTTGTTTCGCTTTCTAAATGCTGTCCTTTCAGAGAAAATCACTTTCCTTTGAAAGTGCCTTAAGCAACTTACAAGCATTCAACAGAAATTCACATGCGTTTCTCCTAAAGAGAAACAGTCTGTTCCAACACTTCAATTCACAGAGCGAAGTGAATGGAGTGTTGTTTCACTTTCTAAATACTGTCCTTTCCTAGAAAATCACTTTCCTTTGAAAGTGCCTTAAGCTACTTACAAGCATTCACAAGAAACTCACATGCATTTCTCTGAAAGAGAAACAGTTTGTTCCAACACTTCAATTCACTGTGCGAAGTGAATGGAGTGTTGCTTCACTTTCTAAATGCTCTCCTTTTAGAGAAAATCACTCTCTTTTGAAACTGGCTTAAGCTACTTACTAGCATTCACAAGAAACTCACATCTGTTTCTCTGAAAGAGAAGTAGTCTGTTCCAACACTTCAATTAACTGTGCGTAGTGAATGGAGTGTTGCTTCACTTTCTAAACGCTGTCCTTTCAGATAAAATCACTTTCCTTTGAAAGTGCCTTAAGCTACTTACAAGCATTCACAAGAAACTCACATGCATTTTTCTGAAAGAGAAGCAGTCTGTTCCAACACTTCAATTCACTGTGCGTAGTGAATGGAGTGTTGCTTCACTTTCTAAATGCTGTCCTTCCAAAGAAAATCACTTTGCTTTGAAAGTGCCTTAAGATACTTACAAGCATTCACAAGAAACTCACACGCATTTTTCTGGAAGAGAAGCAGTTTGTTCCAACACTTCAATTCACTGTGCAATTTGAATGGTTGTTGCTTCACTTTCTATATGCTCTGCTTTTAGAGAAAATCACTCTCTTTTGAAACTGCCTGAAGCTACTTACAAGCATTCACAAGAAACTCACATCTGTTTCTCTGAAAGAGATGTAGTCTGTTCCAACACTTCAATTCACTGTGCGAAGTGAATGGAGTGTTGCTTCACTTTCTAAATGCTGTCCTTTCAGAGAAAATCACTTTCCTTTGAAAGTGCCTTAAGCTACTTACAAGCATTCACAAAACACTCATATCTGTTTCTCTGAAAGATAAGTAGTCTGTTCCAACACTTCAATTCACTGTGCGAAGTGAATGGAGTGTTGTTTCACTTTCTAAATGCTGTCCTTTCAGAGAAAATCACTTTCCTTTGAAAGTGCCTTAAGCTACGTACAAGCATTCACAAAAAACTCACATCCGTTTCTCTGAAAGAGAAGATGTCTGTTCAAACACTTCAATTCACTGGGCGAAGTGAATGGAGTGTTGCTTCACTTTCTATATGCTCTCCTTTTAGAGAAAATCACTCTCTTTTGAAAATGCCTTAAGCTACTTACAAGCATTCAGAAGAAACTCACATGCATTTTTCTGAAAGAGAAGCAGTCTGTTCCAACACTTCAATTCACTGTGCGTAGTGAATGAAGTGTTGCTTCACTTTCTAAATGCTGTCCTTTCAGAGAAAATCACTTTCCTTTGAAAGTGCCTTAAGGTACTTACAAGCATTCACAAGAAACTCATATCTGTTTCTCTGAAAGAGAAGTAGTCTGTTCCAACACTTCAATTCACTGTGCGTAGTGAATGGAGTGTTGCTTCACTTTCTAAATGCTGTCCTTCCAAAGAAAATCACTTTGCTTTGAAAGTGCCTTAAGATACTTACAAGCATTCACAAGAAACTCACACGCATTTTTCTGAAAGAGAAGCAGTTTGTTCCAACACTTCAATTCACTGAGCAATTTGAATGGTTGTTGCTTCACTTTCTATATGCTCTGCTTTTAGAGAAAATCACTCTCTTTTGAAACTGCCTGAAGCTACTTACAAGCATTCACAAGAAACTCACATCTGTTTCTCTGAAAGAGAAGTAGTCTGTTCCAACACTTCAATTCACTGTGCGAAGTGAATGGAGTGTTGCTTCACTTTCTAAATGCTGTCCTTTCAGAGAAAATCGCTTTCCTTTGAAAGTGCCTTAAGCTACTTACAAGCATTCACAAAACACTCATATCTGTTTCTCTGAAAGATAAGTAGTCTGTTCCAACACTTCAATTCACTGTGCGAAGTGAATGGAGTGTTGTTTCACTTTCTAAATGCTGTCCTTTCAGAGAAAATCACTTTTCTTTGAAAGTGCCTTAAGCTACTTACAAGCATTCAACAGAAATTCACATGCGTTTCTCTGAAAGAGAAACAGTCTGTTCCAACACTTCAATTCACTGTGCAAAGTGAATGGAGTGTTGCTTCACTGTCTAAATGCTGTCCTTTCAGAGAAAATCACTTTCCTTTGAAAGTGCCTTAAGCTACTTACAAGCATTCACAAGAAACTCACATGCATTTTTCTGAAAGAGAAACAGTTTGTTCCAACACTTCAATTCACTGTGCGAAGTGAATGGAGTGTTGCTTCACTTTCTATATGCTCTCCTTTTAGAGAAAATCACTCTCTTTTGAAACTGCCTTAAGCTACTTACAAGCATTCACAAGAAACTCACATCTGTTTCTGTGAAAGAGAAGCAGTCTGTTCCAACACTTCAATTCACTAGGGGAAGTGAATGGAGTGTTGCTTCACTTTCTATATGCTCTCCTTTTAGAGAAAATCACTCTCTTTTGAAGCTGCCTTAAGCTACTTACAAGCATTCAGAAGAAACTCACATGCATTTTTCTGAAAGAGAAGCAGTCTGTTCCAACACTTCAATTCACTGTGCGAAGTGAATGGAGTGTTGTTTCACTTTCTAAATGCTGTCCTTTCAGAGAAAATCACTTTCCTTTGAAAGTGCCTTAAGCTACTTACACACATTCACAGGAAACTCAAATGCGTTTCTATGAAAGAGAAGCTGTCTGTTCCAACACTTCAATTCACTGTTCGAAGTGAATGGAGTGTTGCTTCACTTTCTGAATTTAGTCCTTTCAGAGAAAATCACTTTCCTTTGAAAGTGCCTTAAGCTACTTACAAGCATTCACACAAAACTCATATCTGTTTCTCTGAAAGAGAAGTAGTCTGTTCCAACACTTCAATTCACTGTGCGTAGTGAATGGAGTGTAGCTTCACTTTCTAAATGCTGTCCTTTCAGAGAAAATCACTTTCCTTTGAAAGTGCCTTAAGCTACTTACAAGCATTCAATAGAAATTCACATGCGTTTCTCTGAAAGAGAAGCAGTCTGTTCCAACACTTCAATTCACTGTGCGAAGTGAATGGAGTGTTGCTTCACTTTCTATATGCTGTCCTTTCAGAGAAAATCACTTTCCTTTGAAAGTGCCTTAAACTACTTACAAGCATTCAATAGAAATTCACATGCGTTTCTCTGAAAGAGAAGCAGTCTGTTCCAACACTTCAATTCACTGCGCAAAGTGAATGGAGTGTTGCTTCACTTTCTAAATGCTGTCCTTTCAGAGAAAATCACTTTCCTTTGAAAGTGCCTTAAGCTACTTACAAGCATTCACAAGAAACTCATATCTGTTTCTCTCAAAGAGAAGTAGTCTGTTCCAACACTTCAATTCACTGTGCGAAGTGAATGGAGTGTTGCTTCATTTTCTAAATGCTGTCCTTTCAGAGAAAATCACTTTCCTTTGAAAGGGCCTTAAGCTACTTACAAGCATTCACAAGAAACTCACATGCATTTTTCTGAAAGAGAAGCAGTCTGTTCAAAGGCTTCAATTCACTGTGCGTAGTGAATATAGTGTTGCTTCACTTTCTTAATGCTGTCCTTTCAGAGAAAATCACTTTCCTTTGAAAGTGCCTCAAGTTACTTACAAGCATTCACCAGAAACTCACATGCATTTTTTTGAAAGATAAGTAGTCTGTTCCAACACTTCAATTCACTGTGCGAAGTGAATGGAGTGTTGCTTCACTTTCTAAATGCTGTCCTTTCAGAGAAAATCACTTTCCTTTGAAAGTGCCTTAAGCTACTTACAAGCATTCACAAAAAACTCATACCTGTTTCTCTGAAAGAGAAGTAGTCTGTTCCAACACTTCAATTAATTGTGCGAAGTGAATGGAGTGTTGCTTCACTTTCTAAATGCTGTCCTTTCAGAGAAAATCACTTTCCTTTGTAAGTGCCTTAAGCTACTTACAAGCATTAAACAGAAATTCACATGCATTTCTCTGAAAGAGAAACAGTCTGTTCCAACACTTCAATTCATTGTGCGAAGTGAATGGAGTGTTGCTTCACTTTCTAAATGGTGTCCTTTCCGAGAAAGTCACTTTCCCTTGAAAGTGCCTTAAGCTCCTTACAAGCATTCACAAGAAACTCACATGCATTTTTCTGAAAGAGAAGCAGTCTGTTCCAACACTTCAATTCACTGTGCGTAGTGAATGGAGTGTTGCTTCACTTTCTAAATGCTGTCCTTTCAGAGAAAATCACTTTCCTTTGAAAGTGCCTTAAGGTACTTACAAGCATTCACAAGAAACTCATATCTGTTTCTCTCAAAGAGAAGAAGTCTCTTCCAACACTTCAATTCACTGTGCGTAGTGAATGGAGTGTTGCTTCAGTTTCTCAATGCTCTCCTTTTAGAGAAAATCACCTTCCTTTGAAAGTGCCTTAAGCTACTTACAAGCATTCACAAGAAACTCACATGCATTTTTCTGAAAGAGAAGCAGTCTGTTCCAACACTTCAATTCACTGTGCGAAGTGAATGGAGTGTTGTTTCACTTTCTAAATGCTGTCCTTTCAGAGAAAATCACTTTCCTTTGAAAGTGCCTAATCTACTTACAAGCATTCAACAGAAATTCACATGCATTTCTCCTAAAGAGAAGCAGTCTGTTCCAACACTTCAATTCATAGTGTGAAGTGAATGGAGTGTTGCTTCACTTTCTAAATGCTGTCCTTTCAGAGAAAATCACTTTCCTTTGAAAGTGCCTTAAGCTACTTACAAGCATTCACAAGAAACTCACACGCATTTTTCTGAAAGAGAAGCAGTTTGTTCCAACACTTCAATTCACTGAGCAATTTGAATGGTTGTTGCTTCACTTTCTATATGCTCTGCTTTTAGAGAAAATCACTCTCTTTTGAAACTGCCTGAAGCTACTTACAAGCATTCACAAGAAACTCACATCTGTTTCTCTGAAAGAGAAGTAGTCTGTTCCAACACTTCAATTCACTGTGCGAAGTGAATGGAGTGTTGCTTCACTTTCTAAATGCTGTCCTTTCAGAGAAAATCGCTTTCCTTTGAAAGTGCCTTAAGCTACTTACAAGCATTCACAAAACACTCATATCTGTTTCTCTGAAAGATAAGTAGTCTGTTCCAACACTTCAATTCACTGTGCGAAGTGAATGGAGTGTTGTTTCACTTTCTAAATGCTGTCCTTTCAGAGAAAATCACTTTTCTTTGAAAGTGCCTTAAGCTACTTACAAGCATTCAACAGAAATTCACATGCGTTTCTCTGAAAGAGAAACAGTCTGTTCCAACACTTCAATTCACTGTGCAAAGTGAATGGAGTGTTGCTTCACTGTCTAAATGCTGTCCTTTCAGAGAAAATCACTTTCCTTTGAAAGTGCCTTAAGCTACTTACAAGCATTCACAAGAAACTCACATGCATTTTTCTGAAAGAGAAACAGTTTGTTCCAACACTTCAATTCACTGTGCGAAGTGAATGGAGTGTTGCTTCACTTTCTATATGCTCTCCTTTTAGAGAAAATCACTCTCTTTTGAAACTGCCTTAAGCTACTTACAAGCATTCACAAGAAACTCACATCTGTTTCTGTGAAAGAGAAGCAGTCTGTTCCAACACTTCAATTCACTAGGGGAAGTGAATGGAGTGTTGCTTCACTTTCTATATGCTCTCCTTTTAGAGAAAATCACTCTCTTTTGAAGCTGCCTTAAGCTACTTACAAGCATTCAGAAGAAACTCACATGCATTTTTCTGAAAGAGAAGCAGTCTGTTCCAACACTTCAATTCACTGTGCGAAGTGAATGGAGTGTTGTTTCACTTTCTAAATGCTGTCCTTTCAGAGAAAATCACTTTCCTTTGAAAGTGCCTTAAGCTACTTACACACATTCACAGGAAACTCAAATGCGTTTCTATGAAAGAGAAGCTGTCTGTTCCAACACTTCAATTCACTGTTCGAAGTGAATGGAGTGTTGCTTCACTTTCTGAATTTAGTCCTTTCAGAGAAAATCACTTTCCTTTGAAAGTGCCTTAAGCTACTTACAAGCATTCACACAAAACTCATATCTGTTTCTCTGAAAGAGAAGTAGTCTGTTCCAACACTTCAATTCACTGTGCGTAGTGAATGGAGTGTAGCTTCACTTTCTAAATGCTGTCCTTTCAGAGAAAATCACTTTCCTTTGAAAGTGCCTTAAGCTACTTACAAGCATTCAATAGAAATTCACATGCGTTTCTCTGAAAGAGAAGCAGTCTGTTCCAACACTTCAATTCACTGTGCGAAGTGAATGGAGTGTTGCTTCACTTTCTATATGCTGTCCTTTCAGAGAAAATCACTTTCCTTTGAAAGTGCCTTAAACTACTTACAAGCATTCAATAGAAATTCACATGCGTTTCTCTGAAAGAGAAGCAGTCTGTTCCAACACTTCAATTCACTGCGCAAAGTGAATGGAGTGTTGCTTCACTTTCTAAATGCTGTCCTTTCAGAGAAAATCACTTTCCTTTGAAAGTGCCTTAAGCTACTTACAAGCATTCACAAGAAACTCATATCTGTTTCTCTCAAAGAGAAGTAGTCTGTTCCAACACTTCAATTCACTGTGCGAAGTGAATGGAGTGTTGCTTCATTTTCTAAATGCTGTCCTTTCAGAGAAAATCACTTTCCTTTGAAAGGGCCTTAAGCTACTTACAAGCATTCACAAGAAACTCACATGCATTTTTCTGAAAGAGAAGCAGTCTGTTCAAACGCTTCAATTCACTGTGCGTAGTGAATATAGTGTTGCTTCACTTTCTTAATGCTGTCCTTTCAGAGAAAATCACTTTCCTTTGAAAGTGCCTCAAGTTACTTACAAGCATTCACCAGAAACTCACATGCATTTTTTTGAAAGATAAGTAGTCTGTTCCAACACTTCAATTCACTGTGCGAAGTGAATGGAGTGTTGCTTCACTTTCTAAATGCTGTCCTTTCAGAGAAAATCACTTTCCTTTGAAAGTGCCTTAAGCTACTTACAAGCATTCACAAAAAACTCATACCTGTTTCTCTGAAAGAGAAGTAGTCTGTTCCAACACTTCAATTAATTGTGCGAAGTGAATGGAGTGTTGCTTCACTTTCTAAATGCTGTCCTTTCAGAGAAAATCACTTTCCTTTGTAAGTGCCTTAAGCTACTTACAAGCATTAAACAGAAATTCACATGCATTTCTCTGAAAGAGAAACAGTCTGTTCCAACACTTCAATTCATTGTGCGAAGTGAATGGAGTGTTGCTTCACTTTCTAAATGGTGTCCTTTCCGAGAAAGTCACTTTCCCTTGAAAGTGCCTTAAGCTCCTTACAAGCATTCACAAGAAACTCACATGCATTTTTCTGAAAGAGAAGCAGTCTGTTCCAACACTTCAATTCACTGTGCGTAGTGAATGGAGTGTTGCTTCACTTTCTAAATGCTGTCCTTTCAGAGAAAATCACTTTCCTTTGAAAGTGCCTTAAGGTACTTACAAGCATTCACAAGAAACTCATATCTGTTTCTCTCAAAGAGAAGAAGTCTCTTCCAACACTTCAATTCACTGTGCGTAGTGAATGGAGTGTTGCTTCAGTTTCTCAATGCTCTCCTTTTAGAGAAAATCACCTTCCTTTGAAAGTGCCTTAAGCTACTTACAAGCATTCACAAGAAACTCACATGCATTTTTCTGAAAGAGAAGCAGTCTGTTCCAACACTTCAATTCACTGTGCGAAGTGAATGGAGTGTTGTTTCACTTTCTAAATGCTGTCCTTTCAGAGAAAATCACTTTCCTTTGAAAGTGCCTAATCTACTTACAAGCATTCAACAGAAATTCACATGCATTTCTCCTAAAGAGAAGCAGTCTGTTCCAACACTTCAATTCATAGTGTGAAGTGAATGGAGTGTTGCTTCACTTTCTAAATGCTGTCCTTTCAGAGAAAATCACTTTCCTTTGAAAGTGCCTTAAGCTACTTACAAGCATTCACAAAAAACTCATATCTATTTCTCTGAAATAGAAGTAGTCTGTTACAACACTTCAATTCACTGTGCGTAGTGAATGGAGTGTTGCTTCACTTTCTAAATGCTGTCCTTTCAGAGAAAATCACTTTCCTTTGAAAGTGCCTTAAGCTACTTACAAGCATTCACAAGAAACTCACATGCATTTTTCTGAAAGAGAAGTAGTCTGTTCCAAAACTTCAATTCACTGTGCGAAGTGAATGAGTGTTGTTTCGCTTTCTAAATGCTGTCCTTTCAGAGAAAATCACTTTCCTTTGAAAGTGCCTTAAGCTACTTACAAGCATTCAACAGAAATTCACATGCGTTTCTCCTAAAGAGAAACAGTCTGTTCCAACACTTCAATTCACTGAGCGAAGTGAATGGAGTGTTGTTTCACTTTCTAAATGCTGTCCTTTCCTAGAAAATCACTTTCCTTTGAAAAAGCCTTAAGCTACTTACAAGCATTCACAAGAAACTCACATGCATTTTTCTGAAAGAGAAACAGTTTGTTCCAACACTTCAATTCACTGTGCGAAGTGAATGGAGTGTTGCTTCACTTTCTAAATACTCTCCTTTTAGAGAAAATCACTCTCTTTTGAAACTGGCTTAAGCTACTTACAAGATTCACAAGAAACTCACATCTGTTTCTGTGAAAGAGAAGCAGTCTGTTCCAACACTTCAATTCACTGTGCAAAGTGAATATAGTGTTGCTTCACTTTCTTAATGCTGTCCTTTCAGAGAAAATTACTTTCCTTTGAAAGTGCCTTAAGCTACTTACAAGCATTCACAAGAAACTCATATCTGTTTCTCTCAAAGAGAAGTAGTCTGTTCCAACACTTCAATTCACTGTGCGTAGTGAATGGAGTGTTGCTTCATTTTCTAAATGCTGTCCTTTCAGAGAAAATCACTTTCCTTTGAAAGTGCCTTAAGCTACTTACAAGCATTCACAAGACACTCACATGCATTTTTCTGAAAGAGAAGCAGTCTGTTCAAACGCTTCAATTCACTGTGCGTAGTGAATGGAGTGTTGCTTTACTTTCTAAATGCTGTCCTTTCCGAGAAAATCACTTTCCTTTGAAAGTGCCTTAAGCTACTTACAAGCATTCAACCGAAATTCACATGCGTTTCTCTGAAAGAGAAGCAGTCTGTTGCAACACTACAATTCACAGTGCTAAGTGAATGGAGTGTTGCTTCACTTTCTAAATGGTGTCCTTTCAGAGAAAATCACTTTGCTTTGAAAGTGCTTTAAGTTACTTACAAGCATTCACAAGAAACTCACATGCATTTTTTTGAAAGATAAGTAGTCTGTTCCAACACTTCAATTCACTGTGCGAAGTGAATGGAGTGTTGTTTCACTTTCTAAATGCTGTCCTTTCAGAGAAAATCACTTTCCTTTGAAAGTGCCTTAAGCTACTTACAAGCATTCACAAGAAACTCATATCTGTTTCTCTCAAAGAGAAGAACTCTCTTCCAACACTTCAATTCACTGTGCGTAGTGAATGGAGTGTTGCTTCACTTTCTAAATGCTGTCCTTTTAGAGAAAATCACCTTCCTTTGAAAGTGCCTTAAGCTACTTACAAGCATTCACAAGAAACTCACATGCATTTTTCTGAAAGAGAAGCAGTCTGTTCCAACACTTCAATTCACTGTGCGAAGTGAATGGACTGATGTTTCGCTTTCTAAATGCTGTCCTTTCAGAGAAAATCACTTTCCTTTGAAAGTGCCTTAAGCTACTTACAAGCATTCAACAAAAATACACATGCATTTCTCTGAAAGAGAAGCAGTCTGTTCCAACACTTCAATTCACAGTGCGAAGTGAATGGAGTGTTGCTTCACTTTCTACATGCTGTCCTTTCAGAGAAAATCACTTTCCTTTGAAAGTGCCTTAAGCTACTTACAAGCATTCACAAAAAACTCATACCTGTTTCTCTGAAAGAGAAGGAGTCTGTTCCAACACTTCAATTCACTGTGCATAGTGAATGGAGTGTTGCTTCACTTTCTAAATGCTGTCCTTTCAGAGAAAATCACTTTCCTTTGAAAGTGCCTTAAGCTACTTACAAGCATTCACAAGAAACTCACATGCATTTTTCTGAAAGATGTAGTCTGTTCCAACACTTCAATTCACTGTGCGAAGTGAATGGTGTGTTGTTTCGCTTTCTAAATGCTGTCCTTTCAGAGAAAATCACTTTCCTTTGTAAGTGCCTTAAGCTACTTACAAGCATTAAACAGAAATTCACATGCGTTTCTCTGAAAGAGAAACAGTCTGTTCCAACACTTCAATTCATTGTGCGAAGTGAATGGAGTGTTGCTTCACTTTCTAAATGGTGTCCTTTCCGAGAAAGTCACTTTCCCTTGAAAGTGCCTTAAGCTCCTTACAAGCATTCACAAGAAACTCACATGCATTTTTCTGAAAGAGAAGCAGTCTGTTCCAACACTTCAATTCACTGTGCGTAGTGAATGGAGTGTTGCTTCATTTTCTAAATGCTGTCCTTTCAGAGAAAATCACTTTCCTTTGAAAGTGCCTTAAGGTACTTACAAGCATTCACAAGAAACTCATATCTGTTTCTCTCAAAGAGAAGAAGTCTCTTCCAACACTTCAATTCACTGTGCGTAGTGAATGGAGTGTTGCTTCACTTTCTCAATGCTCTCCTTTTAGAGATAATCACCTTCCTTTGAAAGTGCCTTAAGCTACTTACAAGCATTCACAAGAAACTCACATGCATTTTTCTGAAAGAGAAGCAGTCTGTTCCAACACTTCAATTCACTGTGCAAAGTGAATGGAGTGTTGTTTCGCTTTCTAAATGCTGTCCTTTCAGAGAAAATCACTTTCCTTTGAAAGTGCCTTAAGCTACTTACAAGCATTCAACAGAAATACACATGCATTTCTCTGAAAGAGAAGCAGTCTGTTCCAACACTTCAATTCACTGTGCGAAGTGAATGGAGTGTTGCTTCACTTTCTAAATGCTGTCCTTTCAGAGAAAATCACTTTCCTTTGAAAGTGCCTAATCTACTTACAAGCATTCAACAGAAATTCACATGCGTTTCTCCTAAAGAGAAGCAGTCTGTTCCAACACTTCAATTCATAGTGTGAAGTGAATGGAGTGTTGCTTCACTTTCTAAATGCTGTCCTTTTAGAGAAAATCACTCTCTTTTGAAACTGGCTTAAGCTACTTACAAGATTCACAAGAAACTCACATCTGTTTCTGTGAAAGAGAAGCAGTCTGTTCCAACACTTCAATTCACTGTGCAAAGTGAATATAGTGTTGCTTCACTTTCTTAATGCTGTCCTTTCAGAGAAAATCACTTTCCTTTGAAAGTGCCTTAAGCTACTAACAAGCATTCACAAAAAACTCATATCTGTTTCTCTGAAAGAGAAGTAGTCTGTTCCAACACTTCAATTCACTGTGCGTAGTGAATGGATTGTTGCTTCACTTTCTAAATGCTGTCCTTTCAGAGAAAATCACTTTCCTTTGAAAGTGCCTTAAGCTACTTACAAGCATTCACAAGAAACTCACATGCATTTTTCTGAAAGAGAAGTAGTCTGTTCCAAAACTTCAATTCACTGTGCGAAGTGAATGAGTGTTGTTTCGCTTTCTAAATGCTGTCCTTTCAGAGAAAATCACTTTCCTTTGAAAGTGCCTTAAGCTACTTACAAGCATTCAAGAGAAATTCACATGCGTTTCTCCTAAAGAGAAACAGTCTGTTCCAACACTTCAATTCACTGAGCGAAGTGAATGGAGTGTTGTTTCACTTTCTAAATGCTGTCCTTTCCTAGAAAATCACTTTCCTTTGAAAGTGCCTTAAGCTACTTACAAGCATTCACAAGAAACTCACATGCATTTTTCTGAAAGAGAAACAGTTTGTTCCAACACTTCAATTCACTGTGCGAAGTGAATGGAGTGTTGCTTCACTTTCTAAATGCTCTCCTTTTAGAGAAAATCACTCTCTTTTGAAACTGGCTTAAGCTACTTACAAGATTCACAAGAAACTCACATCTGTTTCTCTGAAAGAGAAGCATCTGTTCCAACACTTCAATTCACTGTGCGAAGTGAATGGAGTGTTGCTTCACTTTCTAAATGCTGTCCTTTTAGAGAAAATCACTCTCTTTTGAAACTGTCTTAAGCTACTTACTAGCATTCACAAGAAACTCACATCTGTTTCTCTGAAAGAGAAGCAGTCTGTTCCAACACTTCAATTCTCTGTGTGTAGTGAATGGAGTGTTGCTTCACTTTCTAAATGCTGTCCTTTCAGAGAAAATCACTTTCCTTTGAAAGTGCCTTAAGGTACTTACAAGCATTCACAAGAAACTCATATCTGTTTCTCTCAAAGAGAAGAAGTCTCTTCCAACACTTCAATTCACTGTGCGTAGTGAATGGAGTGTTGCTTCACTTTCTCAATGCTCTCCTTTCCGAGAAAATCACCTTCCTTTGAAAGTGCCTTAAGCTACTTACAAGCATTCACAAGAAACTCACATGCATTTTTCTGAAAGAGAAGCAGTCTGTTCCAACACTTCAATTCACTGTGCGAAGTGAATGGAGTGTTGTTTCGCTTTCTAAATGCTGTCCTTTCAGAGAAAATCACTTTCCTTTGAAAGTGCCTTAAGCTACTTACAAGCATTCAACAGAAATACACATGCATTTCTCTGAAAGAGAAGCAGTCTGTTCCAACACTTCAATTCACTGTGCGAAGTGAATGGAGTGTTGCTTCACTTTCTAAATGCTGTCCTTTCAGAGAAAATCACTTTCCTTTGAAAGTGCCTAATCTACTTACAAGCATTCAACAGAAATTCACATGCGTTTCTCCTAAAGAGAAGCAGTCTGTACCAACACTTCAATTCATAGTGTGAAGTGAATGGAGTGTTGCTTCACTTTCTAAATGCTGTCCTTTCAGAGAAAATCACTTTCCTTTGAAAGTGCCTTAAGCTACTTACAAGCATTCACAAAAAACTCATATCTGTTTCTCTGAAAGAGAAGTAGTCTGTTCCAACACTTCAATTCACTGTGCGTAGTGAATGGATTGTTCCTTCACTTTCTAAATGCTGTCCTTTCAGAGAAAATCACTTTCCTTTGAAAGTGCCTTAAGCTACTTACAAGCATTCACAAGAAACTCACATGCATTTTTCTGAAAGAGAAACAGTTTGTTCCAACACTTCAATTCACTGTGCGAAGTGAATGGAGTGTTGCTTCACTTTCTAAATGCTCTCCTTTTAGAGAAAATCACTCTCTTTTGAAACTGGCTTAAGCTACTTACAAGATTCACAAGAAACTCACATCTGTTTCTCTGAAAGAGAAGCAGTCTGTTCCAACACTTCAATTCACTGTGCGAAGTGAATGGAGTGTTGCTTCACTTTCTAAATGCTGTCCTTTTAGAGAAAATCACTCTCTTTTGAAACTGTCTTAAGCTACTTACTAGCATTCACAAGAAACTCACATCTGTTTCTCTGAAAGAGAAGCAGTCTGTTCCAACACTTCAATTCACTGTGCAAAGGGAATGGAGTGTTGCTTCACTTTATAAATGCTGTCCTTTCAGAGAAAATCACTTTCCTTTGAAAGTGCCTTAAGCTACTTACAAGCATTCAATAGAAATTCACATGCGTTTCTCTGAAAGAGAAGCAGTCTGTTCCAACACTTCAATTCACTGTGCGAAGTGAATGGAGTGTTGCTTCACTTTCTATATGCTGTCCTTTCAGAGAAAATCACTTTCCTTTGAAAGTGCCTTAAACTACTTACAAGCATTCAATAGAAACTCACATGCGTTTCTCTGAAAGAGAAGCAGTCTGTTCCAACACTTCAATTCACTGCGCAAAGTGAATGGAGTGTTGCTTCACTTTTAAATGCTGTCCTTTCAGAGAAAATCACTTTCCTTTGAAAGTGCCTTAAGCTACTTACAAGCATTCACAAGAAACTCATATCTGTTTCTCTCAAAGAGAAGTAGTCTGTTCCAACACTTCAATTCACTGTGCGTAGTGAATGGAGTGTTGCTTCATTTTCTAAATGCTGTCCTTTCAGAGAAAATCACTTTCCTTTGAAAGTGCCTTAAGCTACTTACAAGCATTCACAAGAAACTCACATGCATTTTTCTGAAAGATGTAGTCTGTTCCAACACTTCAATTCACTGTGCGAAGTGAATGGTGTGTTGTTTCGCTTTCTAAATGCTGTCCTTTCAGAGAAAATCACGTTCCTTTGTAAGTGCCTTAAGCTACTTACAAGCATTAAACAGAAATTCACATGCGTTTCTCTGAAAGAGAAACAGTCTGTTCCAACACTTCATTCATTGTGCGAAGTGAATGGAGTGTTGCTTCACTTTCTAAATGGTGTCCTTTCCGAGAAAGTCACTTTCCCTTGAAAGTGCCTTAAGCTCCTTACAAGCATTCACAAGAAACTCACATGCATTATTCTGAAAGAGAAGCAGTCTGTTCCAACACTTCAATTCACTGTGTGTAGTGAATGGAGTGTTGCTTCACTTTCTAAATGCTGTCCTTTCAGAGAAAATCACTTTCCTTTGAAAGTGCCTTAAGCTACTTACAAGCATTCACAAGAAACTCATATCTGTTTCTCTCAAAGAGAAGAACTCTCTTCCAACACTTCAATTCACTGTGCGTAGTGAATGGAGTGTTGCTTCACTTTCTAAATGCTGTCCTTTTAGAGAAAATCACCTTCCTTTGAAAGTGCCTTAAGCTACTTACAAGCATTCACAAGAAACTCACATGCATTTTTCTGAAAGAGAAGCAGTCTGTTCCAACACTTCAATTCACTGTGCGAAGTGAATGGACTGATGTTTCGCTTTCTAAATGCTGTCCTTTCAGAGAAAATCACTTTCCTTTGAAAGTGCCTTAAGCTACTTACAAGCATTCAACAAAAATACACATGCATTTCTCTGAAAGAGAAGCAGTCTGTTCCAACACTTCAATTCACAGTGCGAAGTGAATGGAGTGTTGCTTCACTTTCTAAATGCTGTCCTTTCAGAGAAAATCACTTTCCTTTGAAAGTGCCTTAAGCTACTTACAAGATTCACAAAAAACTCATACCTGTTTCTCTGAAAGAGAAGGAGTCTGTTCCAACACTTCAATTCACTGTGCATAGTGAATGGAGTGTTGCTTCACTTTCTAAATGCTGTCCTTTCAGAGAAAATCACTTTCCTTTGAAAGTGCCTTAAGCTACTTACAAGCATTCACAAGAAACTCACATGCATTTTTCTGAAAGATGTAGTCTGTTCCAACACTTCAATTCACTGTGCGAAGTGAATGGTGTGTTGTTTCGCTTTCTAAATGCTGTCCTTTCAGAGAAAATCACTTTCCTTTGTAAGTGCCTTAAGCTACTTACAAGCATTAAACAGAAATTCACATGCGTTTCTCTGAAAGAGAAACAGTCTGTTCCAACACTTCAATTCATTGTGCGAAGTGAATGGAGTGTTGCTTCACTTTCTAAATGGTGTCCTTTCCGAGAAAGTCACTTTCCCTTGAAAGTGCCTTAAGCTCCTTACAAGCATTCACAAGAAACTCACATGCATTTTTCTGAAAGAGAAGCAGTCTGTTCCAACACTTCAATTCACTGTGCGTAGTGAATGGAGTGTTGCTTCATTTTCTAAATGCTGTCCTTTCAGAGAAAATCACTTTCCTTTGAAAGTGCCTTAAGGTACTTACAAGCATTCACAAGAAACTCATATCTGTTTCTCTCAAAGAGAAGAAGTCTCTTCCAACACTTCAATTCACTGTGCGTAGTGAATGGAGTGTTGCTTCACTTTCTCAATGCTCTCCTTTTAGAGAAAATCACCTTCCTTTGAAAGTGCCTTAAGCTACTTACAAGCATTCACAAGAAACTCACATGCATTTTTCTGAAAGAGAAGCAGTCTGTTCCAACACTTCAATTCACTGTGCAAAGTGAATGGAGTGTTGTTTCGCTTTCTAAATGCTGTCCTTTCAGAGAAAATCACTTTCCTTTGAAAGTGCCTTAAGCTACTTACAAGCATTCAACAGAAATACACATGCATTTCTCTGAAAGAGAAGCAGTCTGTTCCAACACTTCAATTCACTGTGCGAAGTGAATGGAGTGTTGCTTCACTTTCTAAATGCTGTCCTTTCAGAGAAAATCACTTTCCTTTGAAAGTGCCTAATCTACTTACAAGCATTCAACAGAAATTCACATGCGTTTCTCCTAAAGAGAAGCAGTCTGTTCCAACACTTCAATTCATAGTGTGAAGTGAATGGAGTGTTGCTTCACTTTCTAAATGCTGTCCTTTTAGAGAAAATCACTCTCTTTTGAAACTGGCTTAAGCTACTTACAAGATTCACAAGAAACTCACATCTGTTTCTGTGAAAGAGAAGCAGTCTGTTCCAACACTTCAATTCACTGTGCAAAGTGAATATAGTGTTGCTTCACTTTCTTAATGCTGTCCTTTCAGAGAAAATCACTTTCCTTTGAAAGTGCCTTAAGCTACTAACAAGCATTCACAAAAAACTCATATCTGTTTCTCTGAAAGAGAAGTAGTCTGTTCCAACACTTCAATTCACTGTGCGTAGTGAATGGATTGTTGCTTCACTTTCTAAATGCTGTCCTTTCAGAGAAAATCACTTTCCTTTTAAAGTGCCTTAAGCTACTTACAAGCATTCACAAGAAACTCACATGCATTTTTCTGAAAGAGAAGTAGTCTGTTCCAAAACTTCAATTCACTGTGCGAAGTGAATGAGTGTTGTTTCGCTTTCTAAATGCTGTCCTTTCAGACAAAATCACTTTCCTTTGAAAGTGCCTTAAGCTACTTACAAGCATTCAAGAGAAATTCACATGCGTTTCTCCTAAAGAGAAACAGTCTGTTCCAACACTTCAATTCACTGAGCGAAGTGAATGGAGTGTTGTTTCACTTTCTAAATGCTGTCCTTTCCTAGAAAATCACTTTCCTTTGAAAGTGCCTTAAGCTACTTACAAGCATTCACAAGAAACTCACATGCATTTTTCTGAAAGAGAAACAGTTTGTTCCAACACTTCAATTCACTGTGCGAAGTGAATGGAGTGTTGCTTCACTTTCTAAATGCTCTCCTTTTAGAGAAAATCACTCTCTTTTGAAACTGGCTTAAGCTACTTACAAGATTCACAAGAAACTCACATCTGTTTCTCTGAAAGAGAAGCATCTGTTCCAACACTTCAATTCACTGTGCGAAGTGAATGGAGTGTTGCTTCACTTTCTAAATGCTGTCCTTTTAGAGAAAATCACTCTCTTTTGAAACTGTCTTAAGCTACTTACTAGCATTCACAAGAAACTCACATCTGTTTCTCTGAAAGAGAAGCAGTCTGTTCCAACACTTCAATTCACTGTGTGTAGTGAATGGAGTGTTGCTTCACTTTCTAAATGCTGTCCTTTCAGAGAAAATCACTTTCCTTTGAAAGTGCCTTAAGGTACTTACAAGCATTCACAAGAAACTCATATCTGTTTCTCTCAAAGAGAAGAAGTCTCTTCCAACACTTCAATTCACTGTGCGTAGTGAATGGAGTGTTGCTTCACTTTCTCAATGCTCTCCTTTCCGAGAAAATCACCTTCCTTTGAAAGTGCCTTAAGCTACTTACAAGCATTCACAAGAAACTCACATGCATTTTTCTGAAAGAGAAGCAGTCTGTTCCAACACTTCAATTCACTGTGCGAAGTGAATGGAGTGTTGTTTCGCTTTCTAAATGCTGTCCTTTCAGAGAAAATCACTTTCCTTTGAAAGTGCCTTAAGCTACTTACAAGCATTCAACAGAAATACACATGCATTTCTCTGAAAGAGAAGCAGTCTGTTCCAACACTTCAATTCACTGTGCGAAGTGAATGGAGTGTTGCTTCACTTTCTAAATGCTGTCCTTTCAGAGAAAATCACTTTCCTTTGAAAGTGCCTAATCTACTTACAAGCATTCAACAGAAATTCACATGCGTTTCTCCTAAAGAGAAGCAGTTTGTACCAACACTTCAATTCATAGTGTGAAGTGAATGGAGTGTTGCTTCACTTTCTAAATGCTGTCCTTTCAGAGAAAATCACTTTCCTTTGAAAGTGCCTTAAGCTACTTACAAGCATTCACAAAAAACATCATATCTGTTTCTCTGAAAGAGAAGTAGTCTGTTCCAACACTTCAATTCACTGTGCGTAGTGAATGGATTGTTCCTTCACTTTCTAAATGCTGTCCTTTCAGAGAAAATCACTTTCCTTTGAAATGCCTTAAGCTACTTACAAGCATTCACAAGAAACTCACATGCATTTTTCTGAAAGAGAAACAGTTTGTTCCAACACTTCAATTCACTGTGCGAAGTGAATGGAGTGTTGCTTCACTTTCTAAATGCTCTCCTTTTAGAGAAAATCACTCTCTTTTGAAACTGGCTTAAGCTACTTACAAGATTCACAAGAAACTCACATCTGTTTCTCTGAAAGAGAAGCAGTCTGTTCCAACACTTCAATTCACTGTGCGAAGTGAATGGAGTGTTGCTTCACTTTCTAAATGCTGTCCTTTTAGAGAAAATCACTCTCTTTTGAAACTGTCTTAAGCTACTTACTAGCATTCACAAGAAACTCACATCTGTTTCTCTGAAAGAGAAGCAGTCTGTTCCAACACTTCAATTCACTGTGCAAAGGGAATGGAGTGTTGCTTCACTTTATAAATGCTGTCCTTTCAGAGAAAATCACTTTCCTTTGAAAGTGCCTTAAGCTACTTACAAGCATTCAATAGAAATTCACATGCGTTTCTCTGAAAGAGAAGCAGTCTGTTCCAACACTTCAATTCACTGTGCGAAGTGAATGGAGTGTTGCTTCACTTTCTATATGCTGTCCTTTCAGAGAAAATCACTTTCCTTTGAAAGTGCCTTAAACTACTTACAAGCATTCAATAGAAACTCACATGCGTTTCTCTGAAAGAGAAGCAGTCTGTTCCAACACTTCAATTCACTGCGCAAAGTGAATGGAGTGTTGCTTCACTTTCTAAATGCTGTCCTTTCAGAGAAAATCACTTTCCTTTGAAAGTGCCTTAAGCTACTTACAAGCATTCACAAGAAACTCATATCTGTTTCTCTCAAAGAGAAGTAGTCTGTTCCAACACTTCAATTCACTGTGCGTAGTGAATGGAGTGTTGCTTCATTTTCTAAATGCTGTCCTTTCAGAGAAAATCACTTTCCTTTGAAAGTGCCTTAAGCTACTTACAAGCATTCACAAGAAACTCACATGCATTTTTCTGAAAGAGAAGCAGTCTGTTCCAACACTTCAATTCACTAGGGGAAGTGAATGGAGTGTTGCTTCACTTTCTATATGCTCTCCTTTTAGAGAAAATCACTCTCTTTTGAAGCTGCCTTAAGCTACTTACAAGCATTCACAAGAAACTCACATGCATTTTTCTGAAAGAGAAGCAGTCTGTTCCAACACTTCAATTCACTGTGCGTAGTGAATGGAGTGTTGCTTCACTTTCTAAATGCTGTCCTTTCAGAGAAAATCACTTTCCTTTGAAAGTGCCTTAAGCTACTTACAAGCATTCAACAGAAATACACATGCATTTCTCTGAAAGAGAAGCAGTCTGTTCCAACACTTCAATTCACTGTGCGAAGTGAATGGAGTGTTGCTTCACTTTCTAAATGCTGTCCTTTCAGAGAAAATCACTTTCCTTTGAAAGTGCCTAATCTACTTACAAGCATTCAACAGAAATTCACATGCGTTTCTCCTAAAGAGAAGCAGTTTGTACCAACACTTCAATTCATAGTGTGAAGTGAATGGAGTGTTGCTTCACTTTCTAAATGCTGTCCTTTCAGAGAAAATCACTTTCCTTTGAAAGTGCCTTAAGCTACTTACAAGCATTCACAAAAAACTCATATCTGTTTCTCTGAAAGAGAAGTAGTCTGTTCCAACACTTCAATTCACTGTGCGTAGTGAATGGATTGTTCCTTCACTTTCTAAATGCTGTCCTTTCAGAGAAAATCACTTTCCTTTGAAAGTGCCTTAAGCTACTTACAAGCATTCACAAGAAACTCACATGCATTTTTCTGAAAGAGAAACAGTTTGTTCCAACACTTCAATTCACTGTGCGAAGTGAATGGAGTGTTGCTTCACTTTCTAAATGCTCTCCTTTTAGAGAAAATCACTCTCTTTTGAAACTGGCTTAAGCTACTTACAAGATTCACAAGAAACTCACATCTGTTTCTCTGAAAGAGAAGCAGTCTGTTCCAACACTTCAATTCACTGTGCGAAGTGAATGGAGTGTTGCTTCACTTTCTAAATGCTGTCCTTTTAGAGAAAATCACTCTCTTTTGAAACTGTCTTAAGCTACTTACTAGCATTCACAAGAAACTCACATCTGTTTCTCTGAAAGAGAAGCAGTCTGTTCCAACACTTCAATTCACTGTGCAAAGGGAATGGAGTGTTGCTTCACTTTATAAATGCTGTCCTTTCAGAGAAAATCACTTTCCTTTGAAAGTGCCTTAAGCTACTTACAAGCATTCAATAGAAATTCACATGCGTTTCTCTGAAAGAGAAGCAGTCTGTTCCAACACTTCAATTCACTGTGCGAAGTGAATGGAGTGTTGCTTCACTTTCTATATGCTGTCCTTTCAGAGAAAATCACTTTCCTTTGAAAGTGCCTTAAACTACTTACAAGCATTCAATAGAAACTCACATGCGTTTCTCTGAAAGAGAAGCAGTCTGTTCCAACACTTCAATTCACTGCGCAAAGTGAATGGAGTGTTGCTTCACTTTCTAAATGCTGTCCTTTCAGAGAAAATCACTTTCCTTTGAAAGTGCCTTAAGCTACTTACAAGCATTCACAAGAAACTCATATCTGTTTCTCTCAAAGAGAAGTAGTCTGTTCCAACACTTCAATTCACTGTGCGTAGTGAATGGAGTGTTGCTTCATTTTCTAAATGCTGTCCTTTCAGAGAAAATCACTTTCCTTTGAAAGTGCCTTAAGCTACTTACAAGCATTCACAAGAAACTCACATGCATTTTTCTGAAAGAGAAGCAGTCTGTTCCAACACTTCAATTCACTAGGGGAAGTGAATGGAGTGTTGCTTCACTTTCTATATGCTCTCCTTTTAGAGAAAATCACTCTCTTTTGAAGCTGCCTTAAGCTACTTACAAGCATTCACAAGAAACTCACATGCATTTTTCTGAAAGAGAAGCAGTCTGTTCCAACACTTCAATTCACTGTGCGTAGTGAATGGAGTGTTGCTTCACCTTCTAAATGCTGTCCTTTCAGAGAAAATCACTTTCCTTTGAAAGTGCCTTAAGGTACTTACAAGCATTCACAAGAAACTCATATCTGTTTCTCTCAAAGAGAAGAAGTCTCTTCCAACACTTCAATTCACTGTGCGTAGTGAATTTACTGTTGCTTCACTTTCTCAATGCTCTCCTTTTAGAGAAAATCACCTTCGTTTGAAAGTGCCTTAAGCTACTTACAAGCATTCACAAGAAACTCACATGCATTTTTCTGAAAGAGAAGCAGTCTGTTCCAACACTTCAATTCACTGTGCGTAGTGAATGGAGTGTTGCTTCACCTTCTAAATGCTGTCCTTTCAGAGAAAATCACTTTCCTTTGAAAGTGCCTTAAGGTACTTACAAGCATTCACAAGAAACTCATATCTGTTTCTCTCAAAGAGAAGAAGTCTCTTCCAACACTTCAATTCACTGTGCGTAGTGAATTTAGTGTTGCTTCACTTTCTCAATGCTCTCCTTTTAGAGAAAATCACCTTCGTTTGAAAGTGCCTTAAGCTACTTACAAGCATTCACAAGAAACTCACATGCATTTTTCTGAAAGAGAAGCAGTCTCTTCCAACACTTCAATTCACTGTGCGAAGTGAATGGAGTGTTGTTTCGCTTTCTAAATGCTGTCCTTTCAGAGAAAATCACTTTCCTTTGAAAGTGCCTTAAGCTACTTACAAGCATTCAACAGAAATACACATGCATTTCTCTGAAAGAGAAGCAGTCTGTTCCAACACTTCATTTCACAGTGCGAAGTGAATGGAGTGTTGCTTCACTTTCTAAATGCTGTCCTTTCAGAGAAAATCACTTTCCTTTGAAAGTGCCTAATCTACTTACAAGCATTCAACAGAAATTCACATGCGTTTCTCCTAAAGAGAAGCAGTCTGTTCCAACACTTCAATTCATAGTGTGAAGTGAATGGAGTGTTGCTTCACTTTCTAAATGCTGTCCTTTCAGAGAAAATCACTTTCCTTTGAAAGTGCCTTAAGCTACTTACAAGCATTCACAAAAAACTCATATCTGTTACTCTGAAAGAGAAGTAGTCTGTTCCAACACTTCAATTCACTGTGCGTAGTGAATGGAGTGTTGCTTCACTTTCTAAATGCTGTCCTTTCAGAGAAAAATCACTTTCCTTTGAAAGTGCCTTAAGCTACTTACAAGCATTCACAAGAAACTCACATGCATTTTTCTGAAAGAGAAGTAGTTTGTTCCAAAACTTCAATTCACTGTGCGAAGTGAATGAGTGTTGTTTCGCTTTCTAAATGCTGTCCTTTCAGAGAAAATCACTTTCCTTTGAAAGTGCCTTAAGCTACTTACAAGCATTCACAAGAAACTCACATGCGTTTCTCCTAAAGAGAAACAGTCTGTTCCAACACTTCAATTCACTGAGCGAAGTGAATGGAGTGTTGTTTCACTTTCTAAATGCTGTCCTTTCCTAGAAAATCACTTTCCTTTGAAAGTGCCTTAAGCTACTTACAAGCATTCACAAGAAACTCACATGCATTTTTCTGAAAGAGAAACAGTTTGTTCCAACACTTCAATTCACTGTGCGAAGTGAATGGAGTGTTGCTTCACTTTCTAAATGCTCTCCTTTTAGAGAAAATCACTCTCTTTTGAAACTGGCTTAAGCTACTTACAAGATTCACAAGAAACTCACATCTGTTTCTCTGAAAGAGAAGCAGTCTGTTCCAACACTTCAATTCACTGTGCGAAATGAATGGAGTGTTGCTTCACTTTCTAAATGCTCTCCTTTTAGAGAAAATCACTCTCTTTTGAAACTATCTTAAGCTACTTACTAGCATTCACAAGAAACTCACATCTGTTTCTCTGAAAGAGAAGCAGTCTGTTCCAACACTTCAATTCACTGTGCAAATTGAATGGAGTGTTGCTTCACTTTATAAATGCTGTCCTTTCAGAGAAAATCACTTTCCTTTGAAAGTTCCTTAAGCTACTTACAAGCATTCAATAGAAATTCACATGCGTTTCTCTGAAAGAGAAGCAGTCTGTTCCAACACTTCAATTCACTGTGCGAAGTGAATGGAGTGTTGCTTCACTTTCTATATGCTGTCCTTTCAGAGAAAATCACTTTCCTTTGAAAGTGCCTTAAACTACTTACAAGCATTCAATAGAAATTCACATGCGTTTCTCTGAAAGAGAAGCAGTCTGTTCCAAAACTTCAATTCACTGCGCAAAGTGAATGGAGTGTTGCTTCACTTTCTAAATGCTGTCCTTTCAAAAAAAATCACTTTCCTTTGAAAGTGCCTTAAGCTACTTACAAGCATTCACAAGAAACTCATATCTGTTTCTCTCAAAGAGAAGTAGTCTGTTCCAACACTTCAATTCACTGTGCGTAGTGAATGGAGTGTTGCTTCATTTTCTAAATGCTGTCCTTTCAGAGAAAATCACTTTCCTTTAAAGTGCCTTAAGCTACTTACAAGCATTCACAAGAAACTCACATGCATTTTTCTGAAAGAGAAGCAGTCTGTTCCAACACTTCAATTCACTAGGGGAAGTGAATGGAGTGTTGCTTCACTTTCTATATGCTCTCCTTTTAGAGAAAATCACTCTCTTTTGAAGCTGCCTTAAGCTACTTACAAGCATTCAGAAGAAACTCACATGCATTTTTCTGAAAGAGAAGCAGTCTGTTCCAACACTTCAATTCACTGTGCAAAGTGAATGGAGTGTTGTTTCACTTTCTAAATGCTGTCCTTTCAGAGAAAATCACTTTCCTTTGAAAGTGCCTTAAGCTACTTACACACATTCACAGGAAACTCAAATGCGTTTCTATGAAAGAGAAGCTGTCTGTTCCAACACTTCAACTCACTGTGCGTAGTGAATGGAGTGTTGCTTCACTTTCTAAACGCTGTCCTTTCAGAGAAAATCACTTTCCTTTGAAAGTGCCTTAAGGTACTTACAAGCATTCACAAGAAACTCATATCTGTTTCTCTCAAAGAGAAGAAGTCTCTTCCAACACTTCAATTCACTGTGCGAAGTGAATGAGTGTTGTTTCGCTTTCTAAATGCTGTCCTTTCAGAGAAAATCACTTTCCTTTGAAAGTGCCTTAAGCTACTTACAAGCATTCAACAGAAATTCACATGCGTTTCTCCTGAAGAGAAACAGTCTGTTCCAACACTTCAATTCACTGAGCGAAGTGAATGGAGTCTTGTTTCACTTTCTAAATGCTGTCCTTTCCTAGAAAATCACTTTCCTTTGAAAGTGCCTTAAGCTACTTACAAGCATTCACAAGAAACTCACATGCATTTTTCTGAAAGAGAAACAGTTTGTTCCAACACTTCAATTCACTGTGCGAAGTGAATGGAGTGTTCTTCACTTTCTAAATGCTCTCCTTTTAGAGAAAATCACTCTCTTTTGAAACTGGCTTAAGCTACTTACAAGATTCACAAGAAACTCACATCTGTTTCTCTGAAAGAGAAGCAGTCTGTTCCAACACTTCAATTCACTGTGCGAAGTGAATGGAGTGTTGCTTCACTTTCTAAATGCTCTCCGTTTAGAGAAAATCACTCTCTTTTGAAACTATCTTAAGCTACTTACTAGCATTCACAAGAAACTCACATCTGTTTCTCTGAAAGAGAAGTAGTCTGTTCCAACACTTCAATTCACTGTGTGTAGTGAATGGAGTGTTGCTTCACTTTCTAAACGCTGTCCTTTCAGAGAAAATCACTTTCCTTTGAAAGTGCCTTAAGCTACTTACAAGCATTCACAAGAAACTCACATGCATTTTTCTGAAAGAGAAGCAGTCTGTTCCAACACTTCAATTCACTGTGCGTAGTGAATGGAGTGTTGCTTCACTTTCTAAATGCTGTCCTTTCAGAGAAAATCACTTTGCTTTGAAAGTACCTTAAGCTACTTTCAAGCATTCACAAGAAACACACATACGTTTCTCTGAAAGAGAAGCCTTCTCTTCCAACACTTCAATTCACTGTGCGAAGTGAATGGAGTGTTGCTTCACTTTCTAAATGCTGTCCTTTCAGAGAAAATCACTTTCCTTTGAAACTGCCTTAATCTACTTACAAGCATTCACAAGACACACACATCTGTTTCTCTGAAAGAGTAGGAGTCTGTTACAACACTTCAATTCACTGTGCGAAGTGAATGGAATGTTACTTCACTTTCTAAATGCTGTCCTTTCAGAGAAAATCACTTTCCTTAGAAAGTGCCTTAAGCTACTTACACACATTCACAAGAAACACTAATGCGTTTCTCTGAAAAAGAACCAGTCTGTTCCAACACTTCAATTCACTGTGCGAAGTGAATGGAGTGTTGCTTCACTTTCTAAATGCTGTCCTTTCAGAGAAAATCACTTTCCTTTGATAGTGCCTTTAGCTACTTTCAAGCATTCACAAGAAACTCACATGCATTTCTCTGAAAGAGAAGACTTCTTTTCCAACACTTCAGTTCACGGTGCGAAGTGAATGGAGTGTTGCTTCACTTACTAAATGCTGTCCTTTCAGAGAAAATCACTTTCCTTTGAAAGTGCTTTAAGTTACTATCAAGCATTCACAAGAAACACACATACGTTTCACTGAAATAGAAGCAGTCTGTTCCAACACTTCAATTCACTGTGCGAAGTGAATGGAATGTTAGTTCACTTTCTAAATGCTGTCCTTTCAGAGAAAATCACTTTCCTTTGAAAGTACCTTAAGCTACTTTCAAGCATTCACAAGAAACACACATACGTTTCTCTGAAATAGAAGCAGTCTGTTCCAACACTTCAATTCACTGTGCGAAATGAATGGAGTGTTGCTTCACTTTCTAAATGCTGTCCTTTCAGAGAAAATCACTTTCCTTTGAAAGTGCTTTAATCTACTTACAGGCATTCACAAGAAACACACATCTGTTTTTCTGAACGTGAAGGAGTCTGTTCCAACTCTTCAATTCACTGTGCGAAGTGAATGGAGTGTTGCTTCACTTTCTAAATGCTGTCCTTTCAGTGAAAATCACTTTCCTTTAAAAGTGCCTTAAGCTACTTACAAGCATTCAACAGAAACTCACATGCATTTCTCTGAAAGAGAAGCAGTCCGTTCCAACACTTCAATTCTCTCTGCGGAGTGAATGGAGTGTTGCTTCACTTTCTAAATGCTGTCCTTTCAGAGAAAATCACTTTCCTTAGAAAGAGCCTTAAGCTACTTGCAAGCATTCACAAGAAACACTAATGCGTTTCTCTGAAAGAGAACCAGTCTGTTCCAACACTTCAATTCACTGTTCGAAGTGAATGGAATGTTAGTTCACTTTCTAAATGCTGTCCTTTCAGAGAAAATCACTTTCCTTTGAAAGTACCTTAAGCTACTTTCAAGCATTCACCAGAAACTCACATGCGTTTCTCTGAAAGAGAAGCAGTCTGTTCCAACACGTCAATTCACTGTTCGAAGTGCATGGAATGTTACTTCACTTTCTAAATGCTGTCCTTTCAGAGAAAATCACTTTCCTTTGAAAGTGCCTTAAGCTACTTTCAAGCATTTACAAGAAACACACATACGTTTCTCTGAAAGTGAAGGAGTCTGTTCCAACACTTCAATTCAATGTGCGAAGTGAATTGAGTGTTGCTTCACTTTCTAAATGCTCTCCTTTCAGTGAAAATCACTTTCTTTTGAAAGAGCCTTAAGCTACTTACAAGCATTCACAAAAAACTCACATGCATTTCTCTGAAAGGGAAGCAGTCTGGTCCAAAACTTCAATTAAGTGTGCGAAGTGAATGGAGTGTTGCTTCACTTTCTAAATGCTGTCCTTTCAGAGAAAATCACTTTCCTTTGATAGTGCCTTAAGCTACTTTCAAGCATTCCAAGAAAATCACATGCATTTCTCTGAAAGAGAAGCCTTCTCTTCCAACACTTCAATTCACTGTGCGAAGTGAATGGAGTATTGCTTCACTTTCTAAATGCTGTCCTTTCAGAGAAAATCACTTTCCTTTGAAAGTGCCTTAAGTTACTATCAAGCATTCACAAGAAACACACATATGTTTCTCTGAAATAGAAGCAGTCTGTTTCAAGACTTCAATTCAGTGTGCGAAGTGAATGGAATGATACTTCACTTTCTAAATGCTGTCTTTTCAGAGAAAATCACTTTCCTTTGAAAGTGCCTTACGCTACTTCAAAGCATTCACAAGAAACACACATACGTTTCTCTGAAATAGAAGCAGTCTGTTCCAAAACTTCAATTCACTGTGCGAAGTAAATTGAGTGTTGCTTCACTTTCTAAATGCTGTCCTTTCAGTGAAAATCACTTTCCTTTGAAAGTGCCTTAAGCTACTTACAAGCATGCAACAGAAACTCACATGCATTTCTCTGAAAGAGAAGCAGTCCGTTCCAACACTTCAATTCTCTCTGCGGAGTGAATGGAGTGTTGCTTCACTTTCTAAATGCTGTCCTTTCAGAGAAAATCACTTACCTTAGAAAGAGCCTTAAGCTACTTGCAAGCATTCACAAGAAACACTAATGCGTTTCTCTGAAAGAGAACCAGTCTGTTCCAACACTTCAATTCACTGTGCGAAGTGAATGGAGTGTTGCTTCACTTTCTAAATGCTGTCCTTTCAGAGAAAATCACTTTCCTTAGAAAGAGCCTTAAGCTACTTGCAAGCATTCACAAGAAACACTAATGCGTTTCTCTGAAAGAGAAGACTTCTCTTCCAACACTTCAGTTCACGGTGCGAAGTGAATGGAGTGTTGCTTCACTTTCTAAATGCTGTCCTTTCAGAGAAAATCACTTTCCTTTGAAAGTGCTTTAAGTTACTATCAAGCATTCACAAGAAACACACATACGTTTCACTGAAATAGAAGCAGTCTGTTCCAACACTTCAATTCACTGTGCGAAGTGAATGGAATGTTAGTTCACTTTCTAAATGCTGTCCTTTCAGAGAAAATCACTTTCCTTTGAAAGTGCCTTAAGCTACTTTCAAGCATTTACAAGAAACACACATACGTTTCTCTGAAAGTGAAGGAGTCTGTTCCAACATTTCAATTCAATGTGCGAAGTGAAGTGAGTGTTGCTTCACTTTCTAAATGCTGTCCTTTGAGTGAAAATCACTTTCTTTTGAAAGAGCCTTAAGCTACTTACAAGCATTCAACAGAAACTCACATGCATTTCTCTGAAAGACAAGCAGTCTGTTCCAACACTTCAATTCACTGTGCGAAGTGAATGGAGTGTTGCTTCACTTTCTAAATGCTGTCCTTTCAGAGAAAATCACTTTCCTTGGAAAGTGCCTTAAGCTACTTTCAAGCATTCACAAGAAACACACATGCGTTTCTCTGAAATAGAAGCAGTCTGTTCCAACTCTACAATTCACTGTGCGAAATAAATGGAGTGTTGCTTCACTTTCTAAATGCTGTCCTTTCAGAGAAAATCACTTTCCTTTGAAAGTGCATTAATCTACTTACAAGCATTCACAAGAAACTCACATCTGTTTTTCTGAAAGTGAAGGAGTCTGTTCCAACACTTCAATTCACTATGCGAAGTGAATTGAGTGTTGCTTCACTTTCTAAATGCTGTCCTTTCAGTGAAAATCACTTTCTTTTGAAAGAGCCTTAAGCTACTTACAAGCATTCAACAGAAACTCACATGCATTTCTCTGAAAGAGAAGCAGTCTGTTCCAACACTTCAATTCACTGTCCGAAGTGAATGGAGTGTTGCTTCACTTTCTAAATGCTGTCCTTTTAGAGAAAATCACTTTCCTTTGATAGTGCCTTAAGCTACTTTCAAGCATTCACAAGAAACTCACATGCATTTCTATGAAAGGGAAGCCTTCTCTTCCAACACTTCAATTCACTGTGCGAAGTGAATTGAGTGTTGCTTCACTTTCTAATCGCTGTCCTTTCAGTGAAAATCACTTTCCTTTGAAAGAGCCTTAAGCTACTTACAAGCATTCAACAGAAACTCACATGCATTTCTCTGAAAGAGAAGCAGTCTGTTGCAACACTTCAATTCACTGGTCGAAGTGAATAGAGTGTTGCTTCACTTTCTAAATGCTGTACTTTTAGAGAAAATCACTTTTTTTTGAAAGAGCCTTAAGCAACTTTCAAGCATTCACAAAAAACTCACATGCATTTCTATGAAAGAGATGCCTTCTCTTCCAACACTTCAATTCACTGTGCGAAGTGAATGGAGTGTTACTTCACTTTCTAAATGCTGTCCTTTCAGAGAAAATCACTTTCCTTTGAAAGTGCCTTAAGCTACTTTCAAGCATTCACCAGAAACTCACATGCATTTCTCTGAAAGAGAAGCAGTCTGTTCCAACACGTCAATTCACTGTGCGAAGTGAATGGAATGTTGCTTCACTTTCTAAATGCTGTCCTTTCAGAAAAAATCACTTTCCTTTGAAAGTGCCTTAAGCTACTTTCAAGCATTCACAAGAAACACACATACGTTTCTCTGAAATAGAAGCAGTCTGTTCCAACATTTCAATTCACTGTGCGAAATAAATGGAGTGTTGCTTCACTTTCTAAATGCTGTCCTTTTAGAGAAAATCACTTTCCTTTGAAAGTGCCTTAATCTACTTACAAGCATTCACAAGAAACTCACATCTGTTTTTCGGAAAGTGAAGGAGTCTGTTCCAACACTTCAATTCACTGTGCGAAGTGAATGGAGTGTTGCTTCACTTTCTAAATGCTGTCCTTTCAGAGAAAATCACTTTCCTTTGATAGTGCCTTAAGCTACTTTCAAGCATTCCAAGAAAATCACATGCATTTCTCTGAAAGAGAAGCCTTCTCTTCCAACACTTCAATTCACTGTGCGAAGTGAATGGAGTGTTGCTTCACTTTCTAAATGCTGTCCTTTCAGAGAAAATCACTTTCCTTTGAAAGTGCCTTAAGTTACTATCAAGCATTCACAAGAAACACACATATGTTTCTCTGAAATAGAAGCAGTCTGTTTCAAGACTTCAATTCATTGTGCGAAGTGAATGGAATGTTACTTCACTTTCTAAATGCTGTCCTTTCAGAGAAAATCACTTTCCTTTGAAAGTGCCTTACGCTACTTCAAAGCATTCACAAGAAACACACATACGTTTCTCTGAAATAGAAGCAGTCTGTTCCAAAACTTCAATTCACTGTGCGAAGTAAATTGAGTGATGCTTCACTTTCTAAATGCTGTCCTTTCAGTGAAAATCACTTTCCTTTGAAAGTGCCTTAAGCTACTTACAAGCATTCAACAGAAACTCACATGCATTTCTCTAAAAGAGAAGCAGTCCGTTCCAACACTTCAATTCTCTCTGCGGAGTGAATGGAGTGTTGCTTCACTTTCTAAATGCTGTCCTTTCAGAGAAAATCACTTTCCTTAGAAATAGCCTTAAGCTACTTTCAAGCATTCACAAGAAACACACATGTGTTTCTCTGAAATAGAAGCAGTCTGTTCCAACTCTACAATTCACTGTGCGAAATAAATGGAGTGTTGCTTCACTTTCTAAATGCTGTCCTTTCAGAGAAAATCACTTTCCTTTGAAAGTGCATTAATCTACTTACAAGCATTCACAAGAAACTCACATCTGTTTTTCTGAAAGTGAAGGAGTCTGTTCCAACACTTCAATTCACTATGCGAAGTGAATTGAGTGTTGCTTCACTTTCTAAATGCTGTCCTTTCAGAGAAAATCACTTTCTTTTGAAAGAGCCTTAAGCTACTTACAAGCATTCAACAGAAACTCACATGCATTTCTCTGAAAGAGAAGCAGTCTGTTCCAACACTTCAATTCACTGTGCGTAGTGAATGGAGTGTTGCTTCACTTTCTAAATGCTGTCCTTTCAGAGAAAATCACTTTCCTTAGAAAGAGCCTTAAGCTACTTGCAAGCATTCACAAGAAACACTAATGCGTTTCTCTGAAAGAGAAGACTTCTCTTCCAACACTTCAGTTCACGGTGCGAAGTGAATGGAGTGTTGCTTCACTTTCTAAATGCTGTCCTTTCAGAGAAAATCACTTTCCTTTGAAAGTGCTTTAAGTTACTATCAAGCATTCACAAGAAACACACATACGTTGCACTGAAATAGAAGCAGTCTGTTCCAACACTTCAATTCACTGTGCGAAGTGAATGGAATGTTAGTTCACTTTCTAAATGCTGTCCTTTCAGAGAAAATCACTTTCCTTTGAAAGTGCCTTAAGCTACTTTCAAGCATTTACAAGAAACACACATACGTTTCTCTGAAAGTGAAGGAGTCTGTTCCAACACTTCATTTCAATGTGCGAAGTGAATTGAGTGTTGCTTCACTTTCTAAATGCTGTCCTTTCAGTGAAAATCACTTTCTTTTGAAAGAGCCTTAAGCTACTTACAAGCATTCAACAGAAACTCACATGCATTTCTCTGAAAGACAAGCAGTCTGTTCCAACACTTCAATTCACTGTGCGAAGTGAATGGAGTGTTGCTTCACTTTCTAAATGCTGTCCTTTCAGAGAAAATCACTTTCCTTGGAAAGTGCCTTAAGCTACTTTCAAGCATTCACAAGAAACACACATGCGTTTCTCTGAAATAGAAGCAGTCTGTTCCAACTCTACAATTCACTGTGCGAAATAAATGGAGTGTTGCTTCACTTTCTAAATGCTGTCCTTTCAGAGAAAATCACTTTCCTTTGAAAGTGCATTAATCTACTTACAAGCATTCACAAGAAACTCACATCTGTTTTTCTGAAAGTGAAGGAGTCTGTTCCAACACTTCAATTCACTATGCGAAGTGAATTGAGTGTTGCTTCACTTTCTAAATGCTGTCCTTTCAGTGAAAATCACTTTCTTTTGAAAGAGCCTTAAGCTACTTACAAGCATTCAACAGAAACTCACATGCATTTCTCTGAAAGAGAAGCAGTCTGTTCCAACACTTCAATTCACTGTCCGAAGTGAATGGAGTGTTGCTTCACTTTCTAAATGCTGTCCTTTTAGAGAAAATCACTTTCCTTTGATAGTGCCTTAAGCTACTTTCAAGCATTCACAAGAAACTCACATGCATTTCTATGAAAGGGAAGCCTTCTCTTCCAACACTTCAATTCACTGTGCGAAGTGAATGGAGTGTTGCTTCACTTTCTAAATGCTGTCCTTTCAGAGAAAATCACTTTCCTTTGAAAGTGCCTTAAGTTACTATCAAGCATTCACAAGAAACACACATACGTTTCTCTGAAATGGAAGCAGTCTGTTCCAACACTTCAATTCAGTGTGCGAAGTGAATGGAATGTTACTTCACTTTCTAAATGCTGTCCTTTCAGAGAAAATCACTTTCCTTTGAAAGTGCCTTAAGCTACTTTCAAGCATTCACCAGAAACTCACATGCGTTTCTCTGAAAGAGAAGCAGTCTGTTCCAACACTTCAATTCACTGTGCGAAGTGAATGGAATGTTACTTCACTTTCTAAATGCTGTCCTTTCAGAGAATATCATTTTCCTTTGAAAGTGCCTTAAGCTACTTTCAAGCATTCACAAGAAACACACATACGTTTCTCTGAAATAGAAGCAGTCTGTTCCAAAACTTCAATTCACTGTGCGAAGTGAATTGAGTGTTGCTTCACTTTCTAATCGCTGTCCTTTCAGTGAAAATCACTTTCCTTTGAAAGAGCCTTAAGCTACTTACAAGCATTCAACAGAAACTCACATGCATTTCTCTGAAAGAGAAGCAGTCTGTTCCAACACTTCAATTCACTGGTCGAAGTGAATAGAGTGTTGCTTCACTTTCTAAATGCTGTACTTTTAGAGAAAATCACTTTTTTTTGAAAGAGCCTTAAGCAACTTTCAAGCATTCACAAAAAACTCACATGCATTTCTATGAAAGAGATGCCTTCTCTTCCAACACTTCAATTCACTGTGCGAAGTGAATGGAGTGTTACTTCACTTTCTAAATGCTGTCCTTTCAGAGAAAATCACTTTCCTTTGAAAGTGCCTTAAGCTACTTTCAAGCATTCACCAGAAACTCACATGCATTTCTCTGAAAGAGAAGCAGTCTGTTCCAACACGTCAATTCACTGTGCGAAGTGAATGGAATGTTGCTTCACTTTCTAAATGCTGTCCTTTCAGAAAAAATCACTTTCCTTTGAAAGTGCCTTAAGCTACTTTCAAGCATTCACAAGAAACACACGTACGTTTCTCTGAAATAGAAGCAGTCTGTTCCAACACTTCAATTCACTGTGCGAAATAAATGGAGTGTTGCTTCACTTTCTAAATGCTGTCCTTTTAGAGAAAATCACTTTCCTTTGAAAGTGCCTTAATCTACTTACAAGCATTCACAAGAAACTCACATCTGTTTTTCGGAAAGTGAAGGAGTCTGTTCCAACACTTCAATTCACTGTGCGAAGTGAATGGAGTGTTGCTTCACTTTCTAAATGCTGTCCTTTCAGAGAAAATCACTTTCCTTTGATAGTGCCTTAAGCTACTTTCAAGCATTCCAAGAAAATCACATGCATTTCTCTGAAAGAGAAGCCTTCTCTTCCAACACTTCAATTCACTGTGCGAAGTGAATGGAGTGTTGCTTCACTTTCTAAATGCTGTCCTTTCAGAGAAAATCACTTTCCTTTGAAAGTGCCTTAAGTTACTATCAAGCATTCACAAGAAACACACATATGTTTCTCTGAAATAGAAGCAGTCTGTTTCAAGACTTCAATTCATTGTGCGAAGTGAATGGAATGTTACTTCACTTTCTAAATGCTGTCCTTTCAGAGAAAATCACTTTCCTTTGAAAGTGCCTTACGCTACTTCAAAGCATTCACAAGAAACACACATACGTTTCTCTGAAATAGAAGCAGTCTGTTCCAAAACTTCAATTCACTGTGCGAAGTAAATTGAGTGTTGCTTCACTTTCTAAATGCTGTCCTTTCAGTGAAAATCACTTTCCTTTGAAAGTGCCTTAAGCTACTTACAAGCATTCAACAGAAACTCACATGCATTTCTCTAAAAGAGAAGCAGTCCGTTCCAACACTTCAATTCTCTCTGCGGAGTGAATGGAGTGTTGCTTCACTTTCTAAATGCTGTCCTTTCAGAGAAAATCACTTTCCTTAGAAATAGCCTTAAGCTACTTTCAAGCATTCACAAGAAACACACATGTGTTTCTCTGAAATAGAAGCAGTCTGTTCCAACTCTACAATTCACTGTGCGAAATAAATGGAGTGTTGCTTCACTTTCTAAATGCTGTCCTTTCAGAGAAAATCACTTTCCTTTGAAAGTGCATTAATCTACTTACAAGCATTCACAAGAAACTCACATCTGTTTTTCTGAAAGTGAAGGAGTCTGTTCCAACACTTCAATTCACTATGCGAAGTGAATTGAGTGTTGCTTCACTTTCTAAATGCTGTCCTTTCAGAGAAAATCACTTTCTTTTGAAAGAGCCTTAAGCTACTTACAAGCATTCAACAGAAACTCACATGCATTTCTCTGAAAGAGAAGCAGTCTGTTCCAACACTTCAATTCACTGTGCGTAGTGAATGGAGTGTTGCTTCACTTTCTAAATGCTGTCCTTTCAGAGAAAATCACTTTCCTTAGAAAGAGCCTTAAGCTACTTGCAAGCATTCACAAGAAACACTAATGCGTTTCTCTGAAAGAGAAGACTTCTCTTCCAACACTTCAGTTCACGGTGCGAAGTGAATGGAGTGTTGCTTCACTTTCTAAATGCTGTCCTTTCAGAGAAAATCACTTTCCTTTGAAAGTGCTTTAAGTTACTATCAAGCATTCACAAGAAACACACATACGTTGCACTGAAATAGAAGCAGTCTGTTCCAACACTTCAATTCACTGTGCGAAGTGAATGGAATGTTAGTTCACTTTCTAAATGCTGTCCTTTCAGAGAAAATCACTTTCCTTTGAAAGTGCCTTAAGCTACTTTCAAGCATTTACAAGAAACACACATACGTTTCTCTGAAAGTGAAGGAGTCTGTTCCAACACTTCATTTCAATGTGCGAAGTGAATTGAGTGTTGCTTCACTTTCTAAATGCTGTCCTTTCAGTGAAAATCACTTTCTTTTGAAAGAGCCTTAAGCTACTTACAAGCATTCAACAGAAACTCACATGCATTTCTCTGAAAGACAAGCAGTCTGTTCCAACACTTCAATTCACTGTGCGAAGTGAATGGAGTGTTGCTTCACTTTCTAAATGCTGTCCTTTCAGAGAAAATCACTTTCCTTGGAAAGTGCCTTAAGCTACTTTCAAGCATTCACAAGAAACACACATGCGTTTCTCTGAAATAGAAGCAGTCTGTTCCAACTCTACAATTCACTGTGCGAAATAAATGGAGTGTTGCTTCACTTTCTAAATGCTGTCCTTTCAGAGAAAATCACTTTCCTTTGAAAGTGCATTAATCTACTTACAAGCATTCACGAGAAACTCACATCTGTTTTTCTGAAAGTGAAGGAGTCTGTTCCAACACTTCAATTCACTATGCGAAGTGAATTGAGTGTTGCTTCACTTTCTAAATGCTGTCTTTTCAGTGAAAATCACTTTCTTTTGAAAGACCCTTAAGCTACTTACAAGCTTTCAACAGAAACTCACATGCATTTCTCTGAAAGAGAAGCAGTCTGTTCCAACACTTCAATTCACTGTCCGAAGTGAATGGAGTGTTGCTTCACTTTCTAAATGCTGTCCTTTTAGAGAAAATCACTTTCCTTTGATAGTGCCTTAAGCTACTTTCAAGCATTCACAAGAAACTCACATGCATTTCTATGAAAGGGAAGCCTTCTCTTCCAACACTTCAATTCACTGTGCGAAGTGAATGGAGTGTTGCTTCACTTTCTAAATGCTGTCCTTTCAGAGAAAATCACTTTCCTTTGAAAGTGCCTTAAGTTACTATCAAGCATTCACAAGAAACACACATACGTTTCTCTGAAATGGAAGCAGTCTGTTCCAACACTTCAATTCAGTGTGCGAAGTGAATGGAATGTTACTTCACTTTCTAAATGCTGTCCTTTCAGAGAAAATCACTTTCCTTTGAAAGTGCCTTAAGCTACTTTCAAGCATTCACCAGAAACTCACATGCGTTTCTCTGAAAGAGAAGCAGTCTGTTCCAACACTTCAATTCACTGTGCGAAGTGAATGGAATGTTACTTCACTTTCTAAATGCTGTCCTTTCAGAGAATATCATTTTCCTTTGAAAGTGCCTTAAGCTACTTTCAAGCATTCACAAGAAACACACATACGTTTCTCTGAAATAGAAGCAGTCTGTTCCAAAACTTCAATTCACTGTGCGAAGTGAATTGAGTGTTGCTTCACTTTCTAATCGCTGTCCTTTCAGTGAAAATCACTTTCCTTTGAAAGAGCCTTAAGCTACTTACAAGCATTCAACAGAAACTCACATGCATTTCTCTGAAAGAGAAGCAGTCTGTTCCAACACTTCAATTCACTGGTCGAAGTGAATAGAGTGTTGCTTCACTTTCTAAATGCTGTACTTTTAGAGAAAATCACTTTTTTTTGAAAGAGCCTTAAGCAACTTTCAAGCATTCACAAAAAACTCACATGCATTTCTATGAAAGAGATGCCTTCTCTTCCAACACTTCAATTCACTGTGCGAAGTGAATGGAGTGTTACTTCACTTTCTAAATGCTGTCCTTTCAGAGAAAATCACTTTCCTTTGAAAGTGCCTTAAGCTACTTTCAAGCATTCACCAGAAACTCACATGCATTTCTCTGAAAGAGAAGCAGTCTGTTCCAACACGTCAATTCACTGTGCGAAGTGAATGGAATGTTGCTTCACTTTCTAAATGCTGTCCTTTCAGAAAAAATCACTTTCCTTTGAAAGTGCCTTAAGCTACTTTCAAGCATTCACAAGAAACACACATACGTTTCTCTGAAATAGAAGCAGTCTGTTCCAACACTTCAATTCACTGTGCGAAATAAATGGAGTGTTGCTTCACTTTCTAAATGCTGTCCTTTTAGAGAAAATCACTTTCCTTTGAAAGTGCCTTAATCTACTTACAAGCATTCACAAGAAACTCACATCTGTTTTTCGGAAAGTGAAGGAGTCTGTTCCAACACTTCAATTCACTGTGCGAAGTGAATGGAGTGTTGCTTCACTTTCTAAATGCTGTCCTTTCAGAGAAAATCACTTTCCTTTGATAGTGCCTTAAGCTACTTTCAAGCATTCCAAGAAAATCACATGCATTTCTCTGAAAGAGAAGCCTTCTCTTCCAACACTTCAATTCACTGTGCGAAGTGAATGGAGTGTTGCTTCACTTTCTAAATGCTGTCCTTTCAGAGAAAATCACTTTCCTTTGAAAGTGCCTTAAGTTACTATCAAGCATTCACAAGAAACACACATATGTTTCTCTGAAATAGAAGCAGTCTGTTTCAAGACTTCAATTCATTGTGCGAAGTGAATGGAATGTTACTTCACTTTCTAAATGCTGTCCTTTCAGAGAAAATCACTTTCCTTTGAAAGTGCCTTACGCTACTTCAAAGCATTCACAAGAAACACACATACGTTTCTCTGAAATAGAAGCAGTCTGTTCCAAAATTTCAATTCACTGTGCGAAGTAAATTGAGTGTTGCTTCACTTTCTAAATGCTGTCCTTTCAGTGAAAATCACTTTCCTTTGAAAGTGCCTTAAGCTACTTACAAGCATTCAACAGAAACTCACATGCATTTCTCTAAAAGAGAAGCAGTCCGTTCCAACACTTCAATTCTCTCTGCGGAGTGAATGGAGTGTTGCTTCACTTTCTAAATGCTGTCCTTTCAGAGAAAATCACTTTCCTTAGAAATAGCCTTAAGCTACTTTCAAGCATTCACAAGAAACACACATGTGTTTCTCTGAAATAGAAGCAGTCTGTTCCAACTCTACAATTCACTGTGCGAAATAAATGGAGTGTTGCTTCACTTTCTAAATGCTGTCCTTTCAGAGAAAATCACTTTCCTTTCAAAGTGCATTAATCTACTTACAAGCATTCACAAGAAACTCACATCTGTTTTTCTGAAAGTGAAGGAGTCTGTTCCAACACTTCAATTCACTATGCGAAGTGAATTGAGTGTTGCTTCACTTTCTAAATGCTGTCCTTTCAGAGAAAATCACTTTCTTTTGAAAGAGCCTTAAGCTACTTACAAGCATTCAACAGAAACTCACATGCATTTCTCTGAAAGAGAAGCAGTCTGTTCCAACACTTCAATTCACTGTGCGTAGTGAATGGAGTGTTGCTTCACTTTCTAAATGCTGTCCTTTCAGAGAAAATCACTTTCCTTAGAAAGAGCCTTAAGCTACTTGCAAGCATTCACAAGAAACACTAATGCGTTTCTCTGAAAGAGAAGACTTCTCTTCCAACACTTCAGTTCACGGTGCGAAGTGAATGGAGTGTTGCTTCACTTTCTAAATGCTGTCCTTTCAGAGAAAATCACTTTCCTTTGAAAGTGCTTTAAGTTACTATCAAGCATTCACAAGAAACACACATACGTTGCACTGAAATAGAAGCAGTCTGTTCCAACACTTCAATTCACTGTGCGAAGTGAATGGAATGTTAGTTCACTTTCTAAATGCTGTCCTTTCAGAGAAAATCACTTTCCTTTGAAAGTGCCTTAAGCTACTTTCAAGCATTTACAAGAAACACACATACGTTTCTCTGAAAGTGAAGGAGTCTGTTCCAACACTTCATTTCAATGTGCGAAGTGAATTGAGTGTTGCTTCACTTTCTAAATGCTGTCCTTTCAGTGAAAATCACTTTCTTTTGAAAGAGCCTTAAGCTACTTACAAGCATTCAACAGAAACTCACATGCATTTCTCTGAAAGACAAGCAGTCTGTTCCAACACTTCAATTCACTGTGCGAAGTGAATGGAGTGTTGCTTCACTTTCTAAATGCTGTCCTTTCAGAGAAAATCACTTTCCTTGGAAAGTGCCTTAAGCTACTTTCAAGCATTCACAAGAAACACACATGCGTTTCTCTGAAATAGAAGCAGTCTGTTCCAACTCTACAATTCACTGTGCGAAATAAATGGAGTGTTGCTTCACTTTCTAAATGCTGTCCTTTCAGAGAAAATCACTTTCCTTTGAAAGTGCATTAATCTACTTACAAGCATTCACAAGAAACTCACATCTGTTTTTCTGAAAGTGAAGGAGTCTGTTCCAACACTTCAATTCACTATGCGAAGTGAATTGAGTGTTGCTTCACTTTCTAAATGCTGTCCTTTCAGTGAAAATCAGTTTCTTTTGAAAGACCCTTAAGCTACTTACAAGCATTCAACAGAAACTCACATGCATTTCTCTGAAAGAGAAGCCGTCTGTTCCAACACTTCAATTCACTGTGCGAAGTGAATGGAGTGTTGCTTCACTTTCTAAATGCTGTCCTTTTAGAGAAAATCACTTTCCTTTGATAGTGCCTTAAGCTACTTTCAAGCATTCACAAGAAACTCACATGCATTTCTCTGAAAGGGAAGCCTTCTCTTCCAACACTTCAATTCACTGTGCGATGTGAATGGAGTGTTGCTTCACTTTCTAAATGCTGTCCTTTCAGAGAAAATCACTTTCCTTTGAAAGTGCCTTAAGTTACTATCAAGCATTCACAAGAAACACACATACGTTTCTCTGAAATGGAAGCAGTCTGTTCCAACACTTCAATTCAGTGTGCGAAGTGAATGGAATGTTACTTCACTTTCTAAATGCTGTCCTTTCAGAGAAAATAACTTTCCTTTGAAAGTGCCTTAAGCTACTTTCAAGCATTCACCAGAAACTCACATGCGTTTCTCTGAAAGAGAAGCAGTCTGTTCCAAAACTTCAATTCACTGTGCGAAGTGAATGGAATGTTACTTCACTTTCTAAATGCTGTCCTTTCAGAGAATATCACTTTCCTTTGAAAGTGCCTTAAGCTACTTTCAAGCATTCACAAGAAACACACATACGTTTCTCTGAAATAGAAGCAGTCTGTTCCAAAACTTCAATTCACTGTGCGAAGTGAATTGAGTGTTGCTTCACTTTCTAATTGCTGTCCTTTCAGTGAAAATCACTTTCCTTTGAAAGAGCCTTAAGGTACTTACAAGCATTCAACAGAAACTCACATGCATTTCTCTGAAAGAGAAGCAGTCTGTTCCAAAACTTCAATTCACTGGTCGAAGTGAATAGAGTGTTGCTTCACTTTCTAAATGCTGTACTTTTAGAGAAAATCACTTTTTTTTGAAAGAGCCTTAAGCAACTTTCAAGCATTCACAAAAAACTCACATGCATTTCTATGAAAGAGATGCCTTCTCTTCCAACACTTCAATTCACTGTGCGAAGTGAATGGAGTGTTGCTTCACTTTCTAAATGCTGTCCTTTCAGAGAAAATCACTTTCCTTTGAAAGTGCCTTAAGCTACTTTCAAGCATTCACCAGAAACTCACATGCATTTCTCTGAAAGAGAAGCAGTCTGTTCCAACACGTCAATTCACTGTGCGAAGTGAATGGAATGTTGCTTCACTTTCTAAATGCTGTCCTTTCAGAAAAAATCACTTTCCTTTGAAAGTGCCTTAAGCTACTTTCAAGCATTCACAAGAAACACACATACGTTTCTCTGAAATAGAAGCAGTCTGTTCCAACACTTCAATTCACTGTGCGAAATAAATGGAGTGTTGCTTCACTTTCTAAATGCTGTCCTTTTAGAGAAAATCACTTTCCTTTGAAAGTGCCTTAATCTACTTACAAGCATTCACAAGAAACTCACATCTGTTTTTCGGAAAGTGAAGGAGTCTGTTTCAACACTTCAATTCACTGTGCGAAGTGAATGGAGTGTTGCTTCACTTTCTAAATGCTGTCCTTTCAGAGAAAATCACTTTCCTTTGATAGTGCCTTAAGCTACTTTCAAGCATTCCAAGAAAATCACATGCATTTCTCTGAAAGAGAAGCCTTCTCTTCCAACACTTCAATTCACTGTGCGAAGTGAATGGAGTGTTGCTTCACTTTCTAAATGCTGTCCTTTCAGAGAAAATCACTTTCCTTTGAAAGTGCCTTAAGTTACTATCAAGCATTCACAAGAAACACACATATGTTTCTCTGAAATAGAAGCAGTCTGTTTCAAGACTTCAATTCATTGTGCGAAGTGAATGGAATGTTACTTCACTTTCTAAATGCTGTCCTTTCAGAGAAAATCACTTTCCTTTGAAAGTGCCTTACGCTACTTCAAAGCATTCACAAGAAACACACATACGTTTCTCTGAAATAGAAGCAGTCTGTTCCAAAACTTCAATTCACTGTGCGAAGTAAAGTGAGTGTTGCTTCACTTTCTAAATGCTGTCCTTTCAGTGAAAATCACTTTCCTTTGAAAGAGCCTTAAGCTACTTACAAGCATTCAACAGAACCTCACATGCATTTCTCTGAAAGAGAAGCAGTCTGTTCCAACACTTCAATTCACTGCGAAGTGAATGGAGTGTTGCTTCACTTTCAAATTGCTGTCCTTTCAGAGAAAATCACTTTCCTTTGAACGTGCCTTAAACAACTTACAAGCATTCAACAGAAACTCACATGCGTTTCTCTGAAATAGAAGCAGTCTGTTCCAAAACTTCAATTCACTGTGCGAAGTGAATTGAGTGTTGCTTCACTTTATAAATGCTGTGCTTTCAGTGAAAATCACTTTCCTTTGAAAGAGCCTTAAGCTACTTACAAGCATTCAACAGAAACTCACATGCATTTCTCTGAAAGAGAAGCAGTCTGTTCCAACACTTCAATTCACTGTGCGAAGTGAATGGAGTGTTGCTTCACTTTCTAAATGCTGTCCTTTCAGAGAAAATCACTTTCCTTTGATAGTGCCTTAAGCTACTTTCAAGCATTCCAAGAAAATCACATGCATTTCTCTGAAAGAGAAGCCTTCTCTTCCAACACTTCAATTCACTGTGCGAAGTGAATGGAGTGTTGCTTCACTTTCTAAATGCTGTCCTTTCAGAGAAAATCACTTTCCTTTGAAAGTGCCTTAAGTTACTATCAAGCATTCACAAGAAACACACATATGTTTCTCTGAAATAGAAGCAGTCTGTTTCAAGACTTCAATTCATTGTGCGAAGTGAATGGAATGTTACTTCACTTTCTAAATGCTGTCCTTTCAGAGAAAATCACTTTCCTTTCTACGTGCCTTAAGCAACTTTCAAGCATTCACCAGAAACTCACATGCGTTTCTCTGAAAGAGAAGCAGTCTGTTCCAACACTTCAATTCACTGTGCGAAGTGAATGGAATGTTACTTCACTTTCTAAATGCTGTCCTTTCAGAGAATATCATTTTCCTTTGAAAGTGCCTTAAGCTACTTTCAAGCATTCACAAGAAACACACATACGTTTCTCTGAAATAGAAGCAGTCTGTTCCAAAACTTCAATTCACTGTGCGAAGTGAATTGAGTGTTGCTTCACTTTCTAATTGCTGTCCTTTCAGTGAAAATCACTTTCCTTTGAAAGAGCCTTAAGCTACTTACAAGCATTCAACAGAAACTCACATGCATTTCTCTGAAAGAGAAGCAGTCTGTTCCAACACTTCAATTCACTGGTCGAAGTGAATAGAGTGTTGCGTCACTTTCTAAATGCTGTACTTTTAGAGAAAATCACTTTTTTTTGAAAGAGCCTTAAGCAACTTTCAAGCATTCACAAAAAACTCACATGCATTTCTATGAAAGAGATGCCTTCTCTTCCAACACTTCAATTCACTGTGCGAAGTGAATGGAGTGTTACTTCACTTTCTAAATGCTGTCCTTTCAGAGAAAATCACTTTCCTTTGAAAGTGCCTTAAGCTACTTTCAAGCATTCACCAGAAACTCACATGCATTTCTCTGAAAGAGAAGCAGTCTGTTCCAACACGTCAATTCACTGTGCGAAGTGAATGGAATGTTGCTTCACTTTCTAAATGCTGTCCTTTCAGAAAAAATCACTTTCCTTTGAAAGTGCCTTAAGCTACTTTCAAGCATTCACAAGAAACACACATACGTTTCTCTGAAATAGAAGCAGTCTCTTCCAACACTTCAATTCACTGTGCGAAATAAATGGAGTGTTGCTTCACTTTCTAAATGCTGTCCTTTTAGAGAAAATCACTTTCCTTTGAAAGTGCCTTAATCTACTTACAAGCATTCACAAGAAACTCACATCTGTTTTTCGGAAAGTGAAGGAGTCTGTTCCAACACTTCAATTCACTGTGCGAAGTGAATGGAGTGTTGCTTCACTTTCTAAATGCTGTCCTTTCAGAGAAAATCACTTTCCTTTGATAGTGCCTTAAGCTACTTTCAAGCATTCCAAGAAAATCACATGCATTTCTCTGAAAGAGAAGCCTTCTCTTCCAACACTTCAATTCACTGTGCGAAGTGAATGGAGTGTTGCTTCACTTTCTAAATGCTGTCCTTTCAGAGAAAATCACGTTCCTTTGAAAGTGCCTTAAGTTACTATCAAGCATTCACAAGAAACACACATATGTTTCTCTGAAATAGAAGCAGTCTGTTTCAAGACTTCAATTCATTGTGCGAAGTGAATGGAATGTTACTTCACTTTCTAAATGCTGTCCTTTCAGAGAAAATCACTTTCCTTTGAAAGTGCCTTACGCTACTTCAAAGCATTCACAAGAAACACACATACGTTTCTCTGAAATAGAAGCAGTCTGTTCCAAAACTTCAATTCACTGTGCGAAGTAAATTGAGTGTTGCTTCACTTTCTAAATGCTGTCCTTTCAGTGAAAATCACTTTCCTTTGAAAGTGCCTTAAGCTACTTACAAGCATTCAACAGAAACTCACATGCATTTCTCTAAAAGAGAAGCAGTCCGTTCCAACACTTCAATTCTCTCTGCGGAGTGAATGGAGTGTTGCTTCACTTTCTAAATGCTGTCCTTTCAGAGAAAATCACTTTCCTTAGAAAGAGCCTTAAGCTACTTTCAAGCATTCACAAGAAACACACATGCGTTTCTCTGAAATAGAAGCAGTCTGTTCCAACTCTACAATTCACTGTGCGAAATAAATGGAGTGTTGCTTCACTTTCTAAATGCTGTCCTTTCAGAGAAAATCACTTTCCTTTGAAAGTGCATTAATCTACTTACAAGCATTCACAAGAAACTCACATCTGTTTTTCTGAAAGTGAAGGAGTCTGTTCCAACACTTCAATTCACTATGCGAAGTGAATTGAGTGTTGCTTCACTTTCTAAATGCTGTCCTTTCAGAGAAAATCACTTTCTTTTGAAAGAGCCTTAAGCTACTTACAAGCATTCAACAGAAACTCACATGCATTTCTCTGAAAGAGAAGCAGTCTGTTCCAACACTTCAATTCACTGTGCGAAGTGAATGGAGTGTTGCTTCACTTTCTAAATGCTGTCCTTTCAGAGAAAATCACTTTCCTTAGAAAGAGCCTTAAGCTACTTGCAAGCATTCACAAGAAACACTAATGCGTTTCTCTGAAAGAGAAGACTTCTCTTCCAACACTTCAGTTCACGGTGCGAAGTGAATGGAGTGTTGCTTCACTTTCTAAATGCTGTCCTTTCAGAGAAAATCACTTTCCTTTGAAAGTGCTTTAAGTTACTATCAAGCATTCACAAGAAACACACATACGTTGCACTAAAATAGAAGCAGTCTGTTCCAACACTTCAATTCACTGTGCGAAGTGAATGGAATGTTAGTTCACTTTCTAAATGCTGTCCTTTCAGAGAAAATCACTTTCCTTTGAAAGTGCCTTAAGCTACTTTCAAGCATTTACAAGAAACACACATACGTTTCTCTGAAAGTGAAGGAGTCTGTTCCAACACTTCATTTCAATGTGCGAAGTGAATTGAGTGTTGCTTCACTTTCTAAATGCTGTCCTTTCAGTGAAAATCACTTTCTTTCGAAAGAGCCTTAAGCTACTTACAAGCATTCAACAGAAACTCACATGCATTTCTCTGAAAGACAAGCAGTCTGTTCCAACACTTCAATTCACTGTGCGAAGTGAATGGAGTGTTGCTTCACTTTCTAAATGCTGTCCTTTCAGAGAAAATCACTTTCCTTGGAAAGTGCCTTAAGCTACTTTCAAGCATTCACAAGAAACACACATGCGTTTCTCTGAAATAGAAGCAGTCTGTTCCAACTCTACAATTCACTGTGCGAAATAAATGGAGTGTTGCTTCACTTTCTAAATGCTGTCCTTTCAGAGAAAATCACTTTCCTTTGAAAGTGCATTAATCTACTTACAAGCATTCACAAGAAACTCACATCTGTTTTTCTGAAAGTGAAGGAGTCTGTTCCAACACTTCAATTCACTATGCGAAGTGAATTGAGTGTTGCTTCACTTTCTAAATGCTGTCCTTTCAGTGAAAATCACTTTCTTTTGAAAGACCCTTAAGCTACTTACAAGCATTCAACAGAAACTCACATGCATTTCTCTGAAAGAGAAGCAGTCTGTTCCAACACTTCAATTCACTGTGCGAAGTGAATGGAGTGTTGCTTCACTTTCTAAATGCTGTCCTTTTAGAGAAAATCACTTTCCTTTGATAGTGCCTTAAGCTACTTTCAAGCATTCACAAGAAACTCACATGCATTTCTCTGAAAGGGAAGCCTTCTCTTCCAACACTTCAATTCACTGTGCGATGTGAATGGAGTGTTGCTTCACTTTCTAAATGCTGTCCTTTCAGAGAAAATCACTTTCCTTTGAAAGTGCCTTAAGTTACTATCAAGCATTCACAAGAAACACACATACGTTTCTCTGAAATGGAAGCAGTCTGTTCCAATACTTCAATTCAGTGTGCGAAGTGAATGGAATGTTACTTCACTTTCTAAATGCTGTCCTTTCAGAGAAAATAACTTTCCTTTGAAAGTGCCTTAAGCTACTTTCAAGCATTCACCAGAAACTCACATGCGTTTCTCTGAAAGAGAAGCAGTCTGTTCCAAAACTTCAATTCACTGTGCGAAGTGAATGGAATGTTACTTCACTTTCTAAATGCTGTCCTTTCAGAGAATATCACTTTCCTTTGAAAGTGCCTTAAGCTACTTTCAAGCATTCACAAGAAACACACATACGTTTCTCTGAAATAGAAGCAGTCTGTTCCAAAACTTCAATTCACTGTGCGAAGTGAATTGAGTGTTGCTTCACTTTCTAATTGCTGTCCTTTCAGTGAAAATCACTTTCCTTTGAAAGAGACTTAAGGTACTTACAAGCATTCAACAGAAACTCACATGCATTTCTCTGAAAGAGAAGCAGTCTGTTCCAAAACTTCAATTCACTGGTCGAAGTGAATAGAGTGTTGCTTCACTTTCTAAATGCTGTACTTTTAGAGAAAATCACTTTTTTTTGAAAGAGCCTTAAGCAACTTTCAAGCATTCACAAAAAACTCACATGCATTTCTATGAAAGAGATGCCTTCTCTTCCAACACTTCAATTCACTGTGCGAAGTGAATGGAGTGTTGCTTCACTTTCTAAATGCTGTCCTTTCAGAGAAAATCACTTTCCTTTGAAAGTGCCTTAAGCTACTTTCAAGCATTCACCAGAAACTCACATGCATTTCTCTGAAAGAGAAGCAGTCTGTTCCAACACGTCAATTCACTGTGCGAAGTGAATGGAATGTTGCTTCACTTTCTAAATGCTGTCCTTTCAGAAAAAATCACTTTCCTTTGAAAGTGCCTTAAGCTACTTTCAAGCATTCACAAGAAACACACATACGTTTCTCTGAAATAGAAGCAGTCTGTTCCAACACTTCAATTCACTGTGCGAAATAAATGGAGTGTTGCTTCACTTTCTAAATGCTGTCCTTTTAGAGAAAATCACTTTCCTTTGAAAGTGCCTTAATCTACTTACAAGCATTCACAAGAAACTCACATCTGTTTTTCGGAAAGTGAAGGATTCTGTTTCACCACTTCAATTCACTGTGCGAAGTGAATGGAGTGTTGCTTCACTTTCTAAATGCTGTCCTTTCAGAGAAAATCACTTTCCTTTGAAAGTGCCTTAAGTTACTATCAAGCATTCACAAGAAACACACATATGTTTCTCTGAAATAGAAGCAGTCTGTTTCAAGACTTCAATTCATTGTGCGAAGTGAATGGAATGTTACTTCACTTTCTAAATGCTGTCCTTTCAGAGAAAATCACTTTCCTTTGAAAGTGCCTTACGCTACTTCAAAGCATTCACAAGAAACACACATACGTTTCTCTGAAATAGAAGCAGTCTGTTCCAAAACTTCAATTCACTGTGCGAAGTAAATTGAGTGTTGCTTCACTTTCTAAATGCTGTCCTTTCAGTGAAAATCACTTTCCTTTGAAAGTGCCTTAAGCTACTTTCAAGCATTCACCAGAAACTCACATGCATTTCTCTGAAAGAGAAGCAGTCTGTTCCAACACGTCAATTCACTGTGCGAAGTGAATGGAATGTTGCTTCACTTTCTAAATGCTGTCCTTTCAGAAAAAATCACTTTCCTTTGAAAGTGCCTTAAGCTACTTTCAAGCATTCACAAGAAACACACATACGTTTCTCTGAAATAGAAGCAGTCTGTTCCAACACTTCAATTCACTGTGCGAAATAAATGGAGTGTTGCTTCACTTTCTAAATGCTGTCCTTTTAGAGAAAATCACTTTCCTTTGAAAGTGCCTTAATCTACTTACAAGCATTCACAAGAAACTCACATCTGTTTTTCGGAAAGTGAAGGATTCTGTTTCACCACTTCAATTCACTGTGCGAAGTGAATGGAGTGTTGCTTCACTTTCTAAATGCTGTCCTTTCAGAGAAAATCACTTTCCTTTGAAAGTGCCTTAAGTTACTATCAAGCATTCACAAGAAACACACATATGTTTCTCTGAAATAGAAGCAGTCTGTTTCAAGACTTCAATTCATTGTGCGAAGTGAATGGAATGTTACTTCACTTTCTAAATGCTGTCCTTTCAGAGAAAATCACTTTCCTTTGAAAGTGCCTTACGCTACTTCAAAGCATTCACAAGAAACACACATACGTTTCTCTGAAATAGAAGCAGTCTGTTCCAAAACTTCAATTCACTGTGCGAAGTAAATTGAGTGTTGCTTCACTTTCTAAATGCTGTCCTTTCAGTGAAAATCACTTTCCTTTGAAAGTGCCTTAAGCTACTTACAAGCATTCAACAGAAACTCACATGCATTTCTCTAAAAGAGAAGCAGTCCGTTCCAACACTTCAATTCTCTCTGCGGAGTGAATGGAGTGTTGCTTCACTTTCTAAATGCTGTCCTTTCAGAGAAAATCACTTTCCTTAGAAAGAGCCTTAAGCTACTTTCAAGCATTCACAAGAAACACACATGCGTTTCTCTGAAATAGAAGCAGTCTGTTCCAACTCTACAATTCACTGTGCGAAATAAATGGAGTGTTGCTTCACTTTCTAAATGCTGTCCTTTCAGAGAAAATCACTTTCCTTTGAAAGTGCATTAATCTACTTACAAGCATTCACAAGAAACTCACATCTGTTTTTCTGAAAGTGAAGGAGTCTGTTCCAACACTTCAATTCACTATGCGAAGTGAATTGAGTGTTGCTTCACTTTCTAAATGCTGTCCTTTCAGAGAAAATCACTTTCTTTTGAAAGAGCCTTAAGCTACTTACAAGCATTCAACAGAAACTCACATGCATTTCTCTGAAAGAGAAGCAGTCTGTTCCAACACTTCAATTCACTGTGCGAAGTGAATGGAGTGTTGCTTCACTTTCTAAATGCTGTCCTTTCAGAGAAAATCACTTTCCTTAGAAAGAGCCTTAAGCTACTTGCAAGCATTCACAAGAAACACTAATGCGTTTCTCTGAAAGAGAAGACTTCTCTTCCAACACTTCAGTTCACGGTGCGAAGTGAATGGAGTGTTGCTTCACTTTCTAAATGCTGTCCTTTCAGAGAAAATCACTTTCCTTTGAAAGTGCTTTAAGTTACTATCAAGCATTCACAAGAAACACACATACGTTGCACTGAAATAGAAGCAGTCTGTTCCAACACTTCAATTCACTGTGCGAAGTGAATGGAATGTTAGTTCACTTTCTAAATGCTGTCCTTTCAGAGAAAATCACTTTCCTTTGAAAGTGCCTTAAGCTACTTTCAAGCATTTACAAGAAACACACATACGTTTCTCTGAAAGTGAAGGAGTCTGTTCCAACACTTCATTTCAATGTGCGAAGTGAATTGAGTGTTGCTTCACTTTCTAAATGCTGTCCTTTCAGTGAAAATCACTTTCTTTCGAAAGAGCCTTAAGCTACTTACAAGCATTCAACAGAAACTCACATGCATTTCTCTGAAAGACAAGCAGTCTGTTCCAACACTTCAATTCACTGTGCGAAGTGAATGGAGTGTTGCTTCACTTTCTAAATGCTGTCCTTTCAGAGAAAATCACTTTCCTTGGAAAGTGCCTTAAGCTACTTTCAAGCATTCACAAGAAACACACATGCGTTTCTCTGAAATAGAAGCAGTCTGTTCCAACTCTACAATTCACTGTGCGAAATAAATGGAGTGTTGCTTCACTTTCTAAATGCTGTCCTTTCAGAGAAAATCACTTTCCTTTGAAAGTGCATTAATCTACTTACAAGCATTCACAAGAAACTCACATCTGTTTTTCTGAAAGTGAAGGAGTCTGTTCCAACACTTCAATTCACTATGCGAAGTGAATTGAGTGTTGCTTCACTTTCTAAATGCTGTCCTTTCAGTGAAAATCACTTTCTTTTGAAAGACCCTTAAGCTACTTACAAGCATTCAACAGAAACTCACATGCATTTCTCTGAAAGAGAAGCAGTCTGTTCCAACACTTCAATTCACTGTGCGAAGTGAATGGAGTGTTGCTTCACTTTCTAAATGCTGTCCTTTTAGAGAAAATCACTTTCCTTTGATAGTGCCTTAAGCTACTTTCAAGCATTCACAAGAAACTCACATGCATTTCTCTGAAAGGGAAGCCTTCTCTTCCAACACTTCAATTCACTGTGCGATGTGAATGGAGTGTTGCTTCACTTTCTAAATGCTGTCCTTTCAGAGAAAATCACTTTCCTTTGAAAGTGCCTTAAGTTACTATCAAGCATTCACAAGAAACACACATACGTTTCTCTGAAATGGAAGCAGTCTGTTCCAATACTTCAATTCAGTGTGCGAAGTGAATGGAATGTTACTTCACTTTCTAAATGCTGTCCTTTCAGAGAAAATAACTTTCCTTTGAAAGTGCCTTAAGCTACTTTCAAGCATTCACCAGAAACTCACATGCGTTTCTCTGAAAGAGAAGCAGTCTGTTCCAAAACTTCAATTCACTGTGCGAAGTGAATGGAATGTTACTTCACTTTCTAAATGCTGTCCTTTCAGAGAATATCACTTTCCTTTGAAAGTGCCTTAAGCTACTTTCAAGCATTCACAAGAAACACACATACGTTTCTCTGAAATAGAAGCAGTCTGTTCCAAAACTTCAATTCACTGTGCGAAGTGAATTGAGTGTTGCTTCACTTTCTAATTGCTGTCCTTTCAGTGAAAATCACTTTCCTTTGAAAGAGACTTAAGGTACTTACAAGCATTCAACAGAAACTCACATGCATTTCTCTGAAAGAGAAGCAGTCTGTTCCAAAACTTCAATTCACTGGTCGAAGTGAATAGAGTGTTGCTTCACTTTCTAAATGCTGTACTTTTAGAGAAAATCACTTTTTTTTGAAAGAGCCTTAAGCAACTTTCAAGCATTCACAAAAAACTCACATGCATTTCTATGAAAGAGATGCCTTCTCTTCCAACACTTCAATTCACTGTGCGAAGTGAATGGAGTGTTGCTTCACTTTCTAAATGCTGTCCTTTCAGAGAAAATCACTTTCCTTTGAAAGTGCCTTAAGCTACTTTCAAGCATTCACCAGAAACTCACATGCATTTCTCTGAAAGAGAAGCAGTCTGTTCCAACACGTCAATTCACTGTGCGAAGTGAATGGAATGTTGCTTCACTTTCTAAATGCTGTCCTTTCAGAAAAAATCACTTTCCTTTGAAAGTGCCTTAAGCTACTTTCAAGCATTCACAAGAAACACACATACGTTTCTCTGAAATAGAAGCAGTCTGTTCCAACACTTCAATTCACTGTGCGAAATAAATGGAGTGTTGCTTCACTTTCTAAATGCTGTCCTTTTAGAGAAAATCACTTTCCTTTGAAAGTGCCTTAATCTACTTACAAGCATTCACAAGAAACTCACATCTGTTTTTCGGAAAGTGAAGGATTCTGTTTCACCACTTCAATTCACTGTGCGAAGTGAATGGAGTGTTGCTTCACTTTCTAAATGCTGTCCTTTCAGAGAAAATCACTTTCCTTTGAAAGTGCCTTAAGTTACTATCAAGCATTCACAAGAAACACACATATGTTTCTCTGAAATAGAAGCAGTCTGTTTCAAGACTTCAATTCATTGTGCGAAGTGAATGGAATGTTACTTCACTTTCTAAATGCTGTCCTTTCAGAGAAAATCACTTTCCTTTGAAAGTGCCTTACGCTACTTCAAAGCATTCACAAGAAACACACATACGTTTCTCTGAAATAGAAGCAGTCTGTTCCAAAACTTCAATTCACTGTGCGAAGTAAATTGAGTGTTGCTTCACTTTCTAAATGCTGTCCTTTCAGTGAAAATCACTTTCCTTTGAAAGAGCCTTAAGCTACTTACAAGCATTCAACAGAACCTCACATGCATTTCTCTGAAAGAGAAGCAGTCTGTTCCAACACTTCAATTCACTGCGAAGTGAATGGAGTGTTGCTTCACTTTCAAATTGCTGTCCTTTCAGAGAAAATCACTTTCCTTTGAACGTGCCTTAAACAACTTACAAGCATTCAACAGAAACTCACATGCGTTTCTCTGAAATAGAAGCAGTCTGTTCCAAAACTTCAATTCACTGTGCGAAGTGAATTGAGTGTTGCTTCACTTTATAAATGCTGTGCTTTCAGTGAAAATCACTTTCCTTTGAAAGAGCCTTAAGCTACTTACAAGCATTCAACAGAAACTCACATGCATTTCTCTGAAAGAGAAGCAGTCTGTTCCAACACTTCAATTCACTGTGCGAAGTGAATGGAGTGTTGCTTCACTTTCTAAATGCTGTCCTTTCAGAGAAAATCACTTTCCTTTGATAGTGCCTTAAGCTACTTTCAAGCATTCCAAGAAAATCACATGCATTTCTCTGAAAGAGAAGCCTTCTCTTCCAACACTTCAATTCACTGTGCGAAGTGAATGGAGTGTTGCTTCACTTTCTAAATGCTGTCCTTTCAGAGAAAATCACTTTCCTTTGAAAGTGCCTTAAGTTACTATCAAGCATTCACAAGAAACACACATATGTTTCTCTGAAATAGAAGCAGTCTGTTTCAAGACTTCAATTCATTGTGCGAAGTGAATGGAATGTTACTTCACTTTCTAAATGCTGTCCTTTCAGAGAAAATCACTTTCCTTTGAAAGTGCCTTACGCTACTTCAAAGCATTCACAAGAAACACACATACGTTTCTCTGAAATAGAAGCAGTCTGTTCCAAAACTTCAATTCACTGTGCGAAGTAAATTGAGTGTTGCTTCACTTTCTAAATGCTGTCCTTTCAGTGAAAATCACTTTCCTTTGAAAGTGCCTTAAGCTACTTACAAGCATTCAACAGAAACTCACATGCATTTCTCTAAAAGAGAAGCAGTCCGTTCCAACACTTCAATTCTCTCTGCGGAGTGAATGGAGTGTTGCTTCACTTTCTAAATGCTGTCCTTTCAGAGAAAATCACTTTCCTTAGAAAGAGCCTTAAGCTACTTTCAAGCATTCACAAGAAACACACATGCGTTTCTCTGAAATAGAAGCAGTCTGTTCCAACTCTACAATTCACTGTGCGAAATAAATGGAGTGTTGCTTCACTTTCTAAATGCTGTCCTTTCAGAGAAAATCACTTTCCTTTGAAAGTGCATTAATCTACTTACAAGCATTCACAAGAAACTCACATCTGTTTTTCTGAAAGTGAAGGAGTCTGTTCCAACACTTCAATTCACTATGCGAGGTGAATTGAGTGTTGCTTCACTTTCTAAATGCTGTCCTTTCAGAGAAAATCACTTTCTTTTGAAAGAGCCTTAAGCTACTTACAAGCATTCAACAGAAACTCACATGCATTTCTCTGAAAGAGAAGCAGTCTGTTCCAAAACTTCAATTCACTGTGCGAAGTGAATGGAGTGTTGCTTCACTTTCTAAATGCTGTCCTTTCAGAGAAAATCACTTTCCTTAGAAAGAGCCTTAAGCTACTTGCAAGCATTCACAAGAAACACTAATGCGTTTCTCTGAAAGAGAAGACTTCTCTTCCAACACTTCAGTTCACGGTGCGAAGTGAATGGAGTGTTGCTTCACTTTCTAAATGCTGTCCTTTCAGAGAAAATCACTTTCCTTTGAAAGTGCTTTAAGTTACTATCAAGCATTCACAAGAAACACACATACGTTTCACTGAAATAGAAGCAGTCTGTTCCAACACTTCAATTCACTGTGCGAAGTGAATGGAATGTTAGTTCACTTTCTAAATGCTGTCCTTTCAGAGAAAATCACTTTCCTTTGAAAATGCCTTAAGCTACTTTCAAGCATTTACAAGAAACACACATACGTTTCTCTGAAAGTGAAGGAGTCTGTTCCAACACTTCATTTCAATGTGCGAAGTGAATTGAGTGTTGCGTCACTTTCTAAATGCTGTCCTTTCAGTGAAAATCACTTTCTTTTGAAAGAGCCTTAAGCTACTTACAAGCATTCAACAGAAACTCACATGCATTTCTCTGAAAGACAAGCAGTCTGTTCCAACACTTCAATTCACTGTGCGAAGTGAATGGAGTGTTGCTTCACTTTCTAAATGCTGTCCTTTCAGAGAAAATCACTTTCCTTGGAAAGTGCCTTAAGCTACTTTCAAGCATTCACAAGAAACACACATGCGTTTCTCTGAAATAGAAGCAGTCTGTTCCAACTCTACAATTCACTGTGCGAAATAAATGGAGTGTTGCTTCACTTTCTAAATGCTGTCCTTTCAGAGAAAATCACTTTCCTTTGAAAGTGCATTAATCTACTTACAAGCATTCACAAGAAACTCACATCTGTTTTTCTGAAAGTGAAGGAGTCTGTTCCAACACTTCAATTCACTATGCGAAGTGAATTGAGTGTTGCTTCACTTTCTAAATGCTGTCCTTTCAGTGAAAATCACTTTCTTTTGAAAGACCCTTAAGCTACTTACAAGCATTCAACAGAAACTCACATGCATTTCTCTGAAAGAGAAGCAGTCTGTTCCAACACTTCAATTCACTGTGCGAAGTGAATGGAGTGTTGCTTCACTTTCTAAATGCTGTCCTTTTAGAGAAAATCACTTTCCTTTGATAGTGCCTTAAGCTACTTTCAAGCATTCACAAGAAACTCACATGCATTTCTCTGAAAGGGAAGCCTTCTCTTCCAACACTTCAATTCACTGTGCGATGTGAATGGAGTGTTGCTTCACTTTCTAAATGCTGTCCTTTCAGAGAAAATCACTTTCCTTTGAAAGTGCCTTAAGTTACTATCAAGCATTCACAAGAAACACACATACGTTTCTCTGAAATGGAAGCAGTCTGTTCCAACACTTCAATTCAGTGTGCGAAGTGAATGGAATGTTACTTCACTTTCTAAATGCTGTCCTTTCAGAGAAAATAACTTTCCTTTGAAAGTGCCTTAAGCTACTTTCAAGCATTCACCAGAAACTCACATGCGTTTCTCTGAAAGAGAAGCAGTCTGTTCCAAAACTTCAATTCACTGTGCGAAGTGAATGGAATGTTACTTCACTTTCTAAATGCTGTCCTTTCAGAGAATATCACTTTCCTTTGAAAGTGCCTTAAGCTACTTTCAAGCATTCACAAGAAACACACATACGTTTCTCTGAAATAGAAGCAGTCTGTTCCAAAACTTCAATTCACTGTGCGAAGTGAATTGAGTGTTGCTTCACTTTCTAATTGCTGTCCTTTCAGTGAAAATCACTTTCCTTTGAAAGAGCCTTAAGGTACTTACAAGCATTCAACAGAAACTCACATGCATTTCTCTGAAAGAGAAGCAGTCTGTTCCAAAACTTCAATTCACTGGTCGAAGTGAATAGAGTGTTGCTTCACTTTCTAAATGCTGTACTTTTAGAGAAAATCACTTTTTTTTGAAAGAGCCTTAAGCAACTTTCAAGCATTCACAAAAAACTCACATGCATTTCTATGAAAGAGATGCCTTCTCTTCCAACACTTCAATTCACTGTGCGAAGTGAATGGAGTGTTGCTTCACTTTCTAAATGCTGTCCTTTCAGAGAAAATCACTTTCCTTTGAAAGTGCCTTAAGCTACTTTCAAGCATTCACCAGAAACTCACATGCATTTCTCTGAAAGAGAAGCAGTCTGTTCCAACACGTCAATTCACTGTGCGAAGTGAATGGAATGTTGCTTCACTTTCTAAATGCTGTCCTTTCAGAAAAAATCACTTTCCTTTGAAAGTGCCTTAAGCTACTTTCAAGCATTCACAAGAAACACACATACGTTTCTCTGAAATAGAAGCAGTCTGTTCCAACACTTCAATTCACTGTGCGAAATAAATGGAGTGTTGCTTCACTTTCTAAATGCTGTCCTTTTAGAGAAAATCACTTTCCTTTGAAAGTGCCTTAATCTACTTACAAGCATTCACAAGAAACTCACATCTGTTTTTCGGAAAGTGAAGGAGTCTGTTCCAACAATTCAATTCACTGTGCGAAGTGAATGGAGTGTTGCTTCACTTTCTAAATGCTGTCCTTTCAGAGAAAATCACTTTCCTTTGATAGTGCCTTAAGCTACTTTCAAGCATTCCAAGAAAATCACATGCATTTCTCTGAAAGAGAAGCCTTCTCTTCCAACACTTCAATTCACTGTGCGAAGTGAATGGAGTGTTGCTTCACTTTCTAAATGCTGTCCTTTCAGAGAAAATCACTTTCCTTTGAAAGTGCCTTAAGTTACTATCAAGCATTCACAAGAAACACACATATGTTTCTCTGAAATAGAAGCAGTCTGTTTCAAGACTTCAATTCATTGTGCGAAGTGAATGGAATGTTACTTCACTTTCTAAATGCTGTCCTTTCAGAGAAAATCACTTTCCTTTGAAAGTGCCTTACGCTACTTCAAAGCATTCACAAGAAACACACATACGTTTCTCTGAAATAGAAGCAGTCTGTTCCAAAACTTCAATTCACTGTGCGAAGTAAAGTGAGTGTTGCTTCACTTTCTAAATGCTGTCCTTTCAGTGAAAATCACTTTCCTTTGAAAGAGCCTTAAGCTACTTACAAGCATTCAACAGAACCTCACATGCATTTCTCTGAAAGAGAAGCAGTCTGTTCCAACACTTCAATTCACTGCGAAGTGAATGGAGTGTTGCTTCACTTTCAAATTGCTGTCCTTTCAGAGAAAATCACTTTCCTTTGAACGTGCCTTAAACAACTTACAAGCATTCAACAGAAACTCACATGCGTTTCTCTGAAATAGAAGCAATCTGTTCCAAAACTTCAATTCACTGTGCGAAGTGAATTGAGTGTTGCTTCACTTTATAAATGCTGTGCTTTCAGTGAAAATCACTTTCCTTTGAAAGAGCCTTAAGCTACTTACAAGCATTCAACAGAAACTCACATGCATTTCTCTGAAAGAGAAGCAGTCTGTTCCAACACTTCAATTCACTGTGCGAAGTGAATGGAGTGTTGCTTCACTTTCTAAATGCTGTCCTTTCAGAGAAAATCACTTTCCTTTGATAGTGCCTTAAGCTACTTTCAAGCATTCCAAGAAAATCACATGCATTTCTCTGAAAGAGAAGCCTTCTCTTCCAACACTTCAATTCACTGTGCGAAGTGAATGGAGTGTTGCTTCACTTTCTAAATGCTGTCCTTTCAGAGAAAATCACTTTCCTTTGAAAGTGCCTTAAGTTACTATCAAGCATTCACAAGAAACACACATATGTTTCTCTGAAATAGAAGCAGTCTGTTTCAAGACTTCAATTCATTGTGCGAAGTGAATGGAATGTTACTTCACTTTCTAAATGCTGTCCTTTCAGAGAAAATCACTTTCCTTTCAACGTGCCTTAAGCAACTTTCAAGCATTCACCAGAAACTCACATGCGTTTCTCTGAAAGAGAAGCAGTCTGTTCCAACACTTCAATTCACTGTGCGAAGTGAATGGAATGTTACTTCACTTTCTAAATGCTGTCCTTTCAGAGAATATCATTTTCCTTTGAAAGTGCCTTAAGCTACTTTCAAGCATTCACAAGAAACACACATACGTTTCTCTGAAATAGAAGCAGTCTGTTCCAAAACTTCAATTCACTGTGCGAAGTGAATTGAGTGTTGCTTCACTTTCTAATTGCTGTCCTTTCAGTGAAAATCACTTTCCTTTGAAAGAGCCTTAAGCTACTTACAAGCATTCAACAGAAACTCACATGCATTTCTCTGAAAGAGAAGCAGTCTGTTCCAACACTTCAATTCACTGGTCGAAGTGAATAGAGTGTTGCTTCACTTTCTAAATGCTGTACTTTTAGAGAAAATCACTTTTTTTTGAAAGAGCCTTAAGCAACTTTCAAGCATTCACAAAAAACTCACATGCATTTCTATGAAAGAGATGCCTTCTCTTCCAACACTTCAATTCACTGTGCGAAGTGAATGGAGTGTTACTTCACTTTCTAAATGCTGTCCTTTCAGAGAAAATCACTTTCCTTTGAAAGTGCCTTAAGCTACTTTCAAGCATTCACCAGAAACTCACATGCATTTCTCTGAAAGAGAAGCAGTCTGTTCCAACACGTCAATTCACTGTGCGAAGTGAATGGAATGTTGCTTCACTTTCTAAATGCTGTCCTTTCAGAAAAAATCACTTTCCTTTGAAAGTGCCTTAAGCTACTTTCAAGCATTCACAAGAAACACACATACGTTTCTCTGAAATAGAAGCAGTCTGTTCCAACACTTCAATTCACTGTGCGAAATAAATGGAGTGTTGCTTCACTTTCTAAATGCTGTCCTTTTAGAGAAAATCACTTTCCTTTGAAAGTGCCTTAATCTACTTACAAGCATTCACAAGAAACTCACATCTGTTTTTCGGAAAGTGAAGGAGTCTGTTCCAACACTTCAATTCACTGTGCGAAGTGAATGGAGTGTTGCTTCACTTTCTAAATGCTGTCCTTTCAGAGAAAATCACTTTCCTTTGATAGTGCCTTAAGCTACTTTCAAGCATTCCAAGAAAATCACATGCATTTCTCTGAAAGAGAAGCCTTCTCTTCCAACACTTCAATTCACTGTGCGAAGTGAATGGAGTGTTGCTTCACTTTCTAAATGCTGTCCTTTCAGAGAAAATCACTTTCCTTTGAAAGTGCCTTAAGTTACTATCAAGCATTCACAAGAAACACACATATGTTTCTCTGAAATAGAAGCAGTCTGTTTCAAGACTTCAATTCATTGTGCGAAGTGAATGGAATGTTACTTCACTTTCTAAATGCTGTCCTTTCAGAGAAAATCACTTTCCTTTGAAAGTGCCTTACGCTACTTCAAAGCATTCACAAGAAACACACATACGTTTCTCTGAAATAGAAGCAGTCTGTTCCAAAACTTCAATTCACTGTGCGAAGTAAAGTGAGTGTTGCTTCACTTTCTAAATGCTGTCCTTTCAGTGAAAATCACTTTCCTTTGAAAGAGCCTTAAGCTACTTACAAGCATTCAACAGAACCTCACATGCATTTCTCTGAAAGAGAAGCAGTCTGTTCCAACACTTCAATTCACTGCGAAGTGAATGGAGTGTTGCTTCACTTTCAAATTGCTGTCCTTTCAGAGAAAATCACTTTCCTTTGAACGTGCCTTAAACAACTTACAAGCATTCAACAGAAACTCACATGCGTTTCTCTGAAATAGAAGCAATCTGTTCCAAAACTTTAATTCACTGTGCGAAGTGAATTGAGTGTTGCTTCACTTTATAAATGCTGTGCTTTCAGTGAAAATCACTTTCCTTTGAAAGAGCCTTAAGCTACTTACAAGCATTCAACAGAAACTCACATGCATTTCTCTGAAAGAGAAGCAGTCTGTTCCAACACTTCAATTCACTGTGCGAAGTGAATGGAGTGTTGCTTCACTTTCTAAATGCTGTCCTTTCAGAGAAAATCACTTTCCTTTGATAGTGCCTTAAGCTACTTTCAAGCATTCCAAGAAAATCACATGCATTTCTCTGAAAGAGAAGCCTTCTCTTCCAACACTTCAATTCACTGTGCGAAGTGAATGGAGTGTTGCTTCACTTTCTAAATGCTGTCCTTTCAGAGAAAATCACTTTCCTTTGAAAGTGCCTTAAGTTACTATCAAGCATTCACAAGAAACACACATATGTTTCTCTGAAATAGAAGCAGTCTGTTTCAAGACTTCAATTCATTGTGCGAAGTGAATGGAATGTTACTTCACTTTCTAAATGCTGTCCTTTCAGAGAAAATCACTTTCCTTTCAACGTGCCTTAAGCAACTTTCAAGCATTCACCAGAAACTCACATGCGTTTCTCTGAAAGAGAAGCAGTCTGTTCCAACACTTCAATTCACTGTGCGAAGTGAATGGAATGTTACTTCACTTTCTAAATGCTGTCCTTTCAGAGAATATCATTTTCCTTTGAAAGTGCCTTAAGCTACTTTCAAGCATTCACAAGAAACACACATACGTTTCTCTGAAATAGAAGCAGTCTGTTCCAAAACTTCAATTCACTGTGCGAAGTGAATTGAGTGTTGCTTCACTTTCTAATTGCTGTCCTTTCAGTGAAAATCACTTTCCTTTGAAAGAGCCTTAAGCTACTTACAAGCATTCAACAGAAACTCACATGCATTTCTCTGAAAGAGAAGCAGTCTGTTCCAACACTTCAATTCACTGTTCGAAGTGAATAGAGTGTTGCTTCACTTTCTAAATGCTGTACTTTTAGAGAAAATCACTTTTTTTTGAAAGAGCCTTAAGCAACTTTCAAGCATTCACAAAAAACTCACATGCATTTCTATGAAAGAGATGCCTTCTCTTCCAACACTTCAATTCACTGTGCGAAGTGAATGGAGTGTTACTTCACTTTCTAAATGCTGTCCTTTCAGAGAAAATCACTTTCCTTTGAAAGTGCCTTAAGCTACTTTCAAGCATTCACCAGAAACTCACATGCATTTCTCTGAAAGAGAAGCAGTCTGTTCCAACACTTCAATTCACTGTGCGAAGTGAATGGAATGTTGCTTCACTTTCTAAATGCTGTCCTTTCAGAAAAAATCACTTTCCTTTGAAAGTGCCTTAAGCTACTTTCAAGCATTCACAAGAAACACACATACGTTTCTCTGAAATAGAAGCAGTCTGTTCCAACACTTCAATTCACTGTGCGAAATAAATGGAGTGTTGCTTCACTTTCTAAATGCTGTCCTTTTAGAGAAAATCACTTTCCTTTGAAAGTGCCTTAATCTACTTACAAGCATTCACAAGAAACTCACATCTGTTTTTCGGAAAGTGAAGGAGTCTGTTCCAACACTTCAATTCACTGTGCGAAGTGAATGGAGTGTTGCTTCACTTTCTAAATGCTGTCCTTTCAGAGAAAATCACTTTCCTTTGATAGTGCCTTAAGCTACTTTCAAGCATTCCAAGAAAATCACATGCATTTCTCTGAAAGAGAAGCCTTCTCTTCCAACACTTCAATTCACTGTGCGAAGTGAATGGAGTGTTGCTTCACTTTCTAAATGCTGTCCTTTCAGAGAAAATCACTTTCCTTTGAAAGTGCCTTAAGTTACTATCAAGCATTCACAAGAAACACACATATGTTTCTCTGAAATAGAAGCAGTCTGTTTCAAGACTTCAATTCATTGTGCGAAGTGAATGGAATGTTACTTCACTTTCTAAATGCTGTCCTTTCAGAGAAAATCACTTTCCTTTGAAAGTGCCTTACGCTACTTCAAAGCATTCACAAGAAACACACATACGTTTCTCTGAAATAGAAGCAGTCTGTTCCAAAACTTCAATTCACTGTGCGAAGTAAATTGAGTGTTGCTTCACTTTCTAAATGCTGTCCTTTCAGTGAAAATCACTTTCCTTTGAAAGTGCCTTAAGCTACTTACAAGCATTCAACAGAAACTCACATGCATTTCTCTAAAAGAGAAGCAGTCCGTTCCAACACTTCAATTCTCTCTGCGGAGTGAATGGAGTGTTGCTTCACTTTCTAAATGCTGTCCTTTCAGAGAAAATCACTTTCCTTAGAAAGAGCCTTAAGCTACTTTCAAGCATTCACAAGAAACACACATGCGTTTCTCTGAAATAGAAGCAGTCTGTTCCAACTCTACAATTCACTGTGCGAAATAAATGGAGTGTTGCTTCACTTTCTAAATGCTGTCCTTTCAGAGAAAATCACTTTCCTTTGAAAGTGCATTAATCTACTTACAAGCATTCACAAGAAACTCACATCTGTTTTTCTGAAAGTGAAGGAGTCTGTTCCAACACTTCAATTCACTATGCGAAGTGAATTGAGTGTTGCTTCACTTTCTAAATGCTGTCCTTTCAGAGAAAATCACTTTCTTTTGAAAGAGCCTTAAGCTACTTACAAGCATTCAACAGAAACTCACATGCATTTCTCTGAAAGAGAAGCAGTCTGTTCCAACACTTCAATTCACTGTGCGAAGTGAATGGAGTGTTGCTTCACTTTCTAAATGCTGTCCTTTCAGAGAAAATCACTTTCCTTAGAAAGAGCCTTAAGCTACTTGCAAGCATTCACAAGAAACACTAATGCGTTTCTCTGAAAGAGAAGACTTCTCTTCCAACACTTCAGTTCACGGTGCGAAGTGAATGGAGTGTTGCTTCACTTTCTAAATGCTGTCCTTTCAGAGAAAATCACTTTCCTTTGAAAGTGCTTTAAGTTACTATCAAGCATTCACAAGAAACACACATACGTTGCACTGAAATAGAAGCAGTCTGTTCCAACACTTCAATTCACTGTGCGAAGTGAATGGAATGTTAGTTCACTTTCTAAATGCTGTCCTTTCAGAGAAAATCACTTTCCTTTGAAAGTGCCTTAAGCTACTTTCAAGCATTTACAAGAAACACACATACGTTTCTCTGAAAGTGAAGGAGTCTGTTCCAACACTTCATTTCAATGTGCGAAGTGAATTGAGTGTTGCTTCACTTTCTAAATGCTGTCCTTTCAGTGAAAATCACTTTCTTTCGAAAGAGCCTTAAGCTACTTACAAGCATTCAACAGAAACTCACATGCATTTCTCTGAAAGACAAGCAGTCTGTTCCAACACTTCAATTCACTGTGCGAAGTGAATGGAGTGTTGCTTCACTTTCTAAATGCTGTCCTTTCAGAGAAAATCACTTTCCTTGGAAAGTGCCTTAAGCTACTTTCAAGCATTCACAAGAAACACACATGCGTTTCTCTGAAATAGAAGCAGTCTGTTCCAACTCTACAATTCACTGTGCGAAATAAATGGAGTGTTGCTTCACTTTCTAAATGCTGTCCTTTCAGAGAAAATCACTTTCCTTTGAAAGTGCATTAATCTACTTACAAGCATTCACAAGAAACTCACATCTGTTTTTCTGAAAGTGAAGGAGTCTGTTCCAACACTTCAATTCACTATGCGAAGTGAATTGAGTGTTGCTTCACTTTCTAAATGCTGTCCTTTCAGTGAAAATCACTTTCTTTTGAAAGACCCTTAAGCTACTTACAAGCATTCAACAGAAACTCACATGCATTTCTCTGAAAGAGAAGCAGTCTGTTCCAACACTTCAATTCACTGTGCGAAGTGAATGGAGTGTTGCTTCACTTTCTAAATGCTGTCCTTTTAGAGAAAATCACTTTCCTTTGATAGTGCCTTAAGCTACTTTCAAGCATTCACAAGAAACTCACATGCATTTCTCTGAAAGGGAAGCCTTCTCTTCCAACACTTCAATTCACTGTGCGATGTGAATGGAGTGTTGCTTCACTTTCTAAATGCTGTCCTTTCAGAGAAAATCACTTTCCTTTGAAAGTGCCTTAAGTTACTATCAAGCATTCACAAGAAACACACATACGTTTCTCTGAAATGGAAGCAGTCTGTTCCAATACTTCAATTCAGTGTGCGAAGTGAATGGAATGTTACTTCACTTTCTAAATGCTGTCCTTTCAGAGAAAATAACTTTCCTTTGAAAGTGCCTTAAGCTACTTTCAAGCATTCACCAGAAACTCACATGCGTTTCTCTGAAAGAGAAGCAGTCTGTTCCAAAACTTCAATTCACTGTGCGAAGTGAATGGAATGTTACTTCACTTTCTAAATGCTGTCCTTTCAGAGAATATCACTTTCCTTTGAAAGTGCCTTAAGCTACTTTCAAGCATTCACAAGAAACACATATACGTTTCTCTGAAATAGAAGCAGTCTGTTCCAAAACTTCAATTCACTGTGCGAAGTGAATTGAGTGTTGCTTCACTTTCTAATTGCTGTCCTTTCAGTGAAAATCACTTTCCTTTGAAAGAGACTTAAGGTACTTACAAGCATTCAACAGAAACTCACATGCATTTCTCTGAAAGAGAAGCAGTCTGTTCCAAAACTTCAATTCACTGGTCGAAGTGAATAGAGTGTTGCTTCACTTTCTAAATGCTGTACTTTTAGAGAAAATCACTTTTTTTTGAAAGAGCCTTAAGCAACTTTCAAGCATTCACAAAAAACTCACATGCATTTCTATGAAAGAGATGCCTTCTCTTCCAACACTTCAATTCACTGTGCGAAGTGAATGGAGTGTTGCTTCACTTTCTAAATGCTGTCCTTTCAGAGAAAATCACTTTCCTTTGAAAGTGCCTTAAGCTACTTTCAAGCATTCACCAGAAACTCACATGCATTTCTCTGAAAGAGAAGCAGTCTGTTCCAACACGTCAATTCACTGTGCGAAGTGAATGGAATGTTGCTTCACTTTCTAAATGCTGTCCTTTCAGAAAAAATCACTTTCCTTTGAAAGTGCCTTAAGCTACTTTCAAGCATTCACAAGAAACACACATACGTTTCTCTGAAATAGAAGCAGTCTGTTCCAACACTTCAATTCACTGTGCGAAATAAATGGAGTGTTGCTTCACTTTCTAAATGCTGTCCTTTTAGAGAAAATCACTTTCCTTTGAAAGTGCCTTAATCTACTTACAAGCATTCACAAGAAACTCACATCTGTTTTTCGGAAAGTGAAGGATTCTGTTTCACCACTTCAATTCACTGTGCGAAGTGAATGGAGTGTTGCTTCACTTTCTAAATGCTGTCCTTTCAGAGAAAATCACTTTCCTTTGAAAGTGCCTTAAGTTACTATCAAGCATTCACAAGAAACACACATATGTTTCTCTGAAATAAAAGCAGTCTGTTTCAAGACTTCAATTCATTGTGCGAAGTGAATGGAATGTTACTTCACTTTCTAAATGCTGTCCTTTCAGAGAAAATCACTTTCCTTTGAAAGTGCCTTACGCTACTTCAAAGCATTCACAAGAAACACACATACGTTTCTCTGAAATAGAAGCAGTCTGTTCCAAAACTTCAATTCACTGTGCGAAGTAAATTGAGTGTTGCTTCACTTTCTAAATGCTGTCCTTTCAGTGAAAATCACTTTCCTTTGAAAGAGCCTTAAGCTACTTACAAGCATTCAACAGAACCTCACATGCATTTCTCTGAAAGAGAAGCAGTCTGTTCCAACACTTCAATTCACTGCGAAGTGAATGGAGTGTTGCTTCACTTTCAAATTGCTGTCCTTTCAGAGAAAATCACTTTCCTTTGAACGTGCCTTAAACAACTTACAAGCATTCAACAGAAACTCACATGCGTTTCTCTGAAATAGAAGCAGTCTGTTCCAAAACTTCAATTCACTGTGCGAAGTGAATTGAGTGTTGCTTCACTTTATAAATGCTGTGCTTTCAGTGAAAATCACTTTCCTTTGAAAGAGCCTTAAGCTACTTACAAGCATTCAACAGAAACTCACATGCATTTCTCTGAAAGAGAAGCAGTCTGTTCCAACACTTCAATTCACTGTGCGAAGTGAATGGAGTGTTGCTTCACTTTCTAAATGCTGTCCTTTCAGAGAAAATCACTTTCCTTTGATAGTGCCTTAAGCTACTTTCAATCATTCCAAGAAAATCACATGCATTTCTCTGAAAGAGAAGCCTTCTCTTCCAACACTTCAATTCACTGTGCGAAGTGAATGGAGTGTTGCTTCACTTTCTAAATGCTGTCCTTTCAGAGAAAATCACTTTCCTTTGAAAGTGCCTTAAGTTACTATCAAGCATTCACAAGAAACACACATATGTTTCTCTGAAATAGAAGCAGTCTGTTTCAAGACTTCAATTCATTGTGCGAAGTGAATGGAATGTTACTTCACTTTCTAAATGCTGTCCTTTCAGAGAAAATCACTTTCCTTTGAAAGTGCCTTACGCTACTTCAAAGCATTCACAAGAAACACACATACGTTTCTCTGAAATAGAAGCAGTCTGTTCCAAAACTTCAATTCACTGTGCGAAGTAAATTGAGTGTTGCTTCACTTTCTAAATGCTGTCCTTTCAGTGAAAATCACTTTCCTTTGAAAGTGCCTTAAGCTACTTACAAGCATTCAACAGAAACTCACATGCATTTCTCTAAAAGAGAAGCAGTCCGTTCCAACACTTCAATTCTCTCTGCGGAGTGAATGGAGTGTTGCTTCACTTTCTAAATGCTGTCCTTTCAGAGAAAATCACTTTCCTTAGAAAGAGCCTTAAGCTACTTTCAAGCATTCACAAGAAACACACATGCGTTTCTCTGAAATAGAAGCAGTCTGTTCCAACTCTACAATTCACTGTGCGAAATAAATGGAGTGTTGCTTCACTTTCTAAATGCTGTCCTTTCAGAGAAAATCACTTTCCTTTGAAAGTGCATTAATCTACTTACAAGCATTCACAAGAAACTCACATCTGTTTTTCTGAAAGTGAAGGAGTCTGTTCCAACACTTCAATTCACTGGGCGAAGTGAATTGAGTGTTGCTTCACTTTCTAAATGCTGTCCTTTCAGAGAAAATCACTTTCTTTTGAAAGAGCCTTAAGCTACTTACAAGCATTCAACAGAAACTCACATGCATTTCTCTGAAAGAGAAGCAGTCTGTTCCAAAACTTCAATTCACTGTGCGAAGTGAATGGAGTGTTGCTTCACTTTCTAAATGCTGTCCTTTCAGAGAAAATCACTTTCCTTAGAAAGAGCCTTAAGCTAATTGCAAGCATTCACAAGAAACACTAATGCGTTTCTCTGAAAGAGAAGACTTCTCTTCCAACACTTCAGTTCACGGTGCGAAGTGAATGGAGTGTTGCTTCACTTTCTAAATGCTGTCCTTTCAGAGAAAATCACTTTCCTTTGAAAGTGCTTTAAGTTACTATCAAGCATTCACAAGAAACACACATACGTTTCACTGAAATAGAAGCAGTCTGTTCCAACACTTCAATTCACTGTGCGAAGTGAATGGAATGTTAGTTCACTTTCTAAATGCTGTCCTTTCAGAGAAAATCACTTTCCTTTGAAAGTGCCTTAAGCTACTTTCAAACATTTACAAGAAACACACATACGTTTCTCTGAAAGTGAAGGAGTCTGTTCCAACACTTCATTTCAATGTGCGAAGTGAATTGAGTGTTGCTTCACTTTCTAAATGCTGTCCTTTCAGTGAAAATCACTTTCTTTTGAAAGAGCCTTAAGCTACTTACAAGCATTCAACAGAAACTCACATGCATTTCTCTGAAAGACAAGCAGTCTGTTCCAACACTTCAATTCACTGTGCGAAGTGAATGGAGTGTTGCTTCACTTTCTAAATGCTGTCCTTTCAGAGAAAATCACTTTCCTTGGAAAGTGCCTTAAGCTACTTTCAAGCATTCACAAGAAACACACATGCGTTTCTCTGAAATAGAAGCAGTCTGTTCCAACTCTACAATTCACTGTGCGAAATAAATGGAGTGTTGCTTCACTTTCTAAATGCTGTCCTTTCAGAGAAAATCACTTTCCTTTGAAAGTGCATTAATCTACTTACAAGCATTCACAAGAAACTCACATCTGTTTTTCTGAAAGTGAAAGAGTCTGTTCCAACACTTCAATTCACTATGCGAAGTGAATTGAGTGTTGCTTCACTTTCTAAATGCTGTCCTTTCAGTGAAAATCACTTTCTTTTGAAAGACCCTTAAGATACTTACAAGCATTCAACAGAAACTCACATGCATTTCTCTGAAAGAGAAGCAGTCTGTTCCAACACTTCAATTCACTGTGCGAAGTGAATGGAGTGTTGCTTCACTTTCTAAATGCTGTCCTTTTAGAGAAAATCACTTTCCTTTGATAGTGCCTTAAGCTACTTTCAAGCATTCACAAGAAACTCACATGCATTTCTCTGAAAGGGAAGCCTTCTCTTCCAACACTTCAATTCACTGTGCGATGTGAATGGAGTGTTGCTTCACTTTCTAAATGCTGTCCTTTCAGAGAAAATCACTTTCCTTTGAAAGTGCCTTAAGTTACTATCAAGCATTCACAAGAAACACACATACGTTTCTCTGAAATGGAAGCAGTCTGTTCCAACACTTCAATTCAGTGTGCGAAGTGAATGGAATGTTACTTCACTTTCTAAATGCTGTCCTTTCAGAGAAAATAACTTTCCTTTGAAAGTGCCTTAAGCTACTTTCAAGCATTCACCAGAAACTCACATGCGTTTCTCTGAAAGAGAAGCAGTCTGTTCGAAAACTTCAATTCACTGTGCGAAGTGAATGGAATGTTACTTCACTTTCTAAATGCTGTCCTTTCAGAGAATATCACTTTCCTTTGAAAGTGCCTTAAGCTACTTTCAAGTTTTCACAAGAAACACACATACGTTTCTCTGAAATAGAAGCAGTCTGTTCCAAAACTTCAATTCACTGTGCGAAGTGAATTGAGTGTTGCTTCACTTTCTAATTGCTGTCCTTTCAGTGAAAATCACTTTCCTTTGAAAGAGCCTTAAGGTACTTACAAGCATTCAACAGAAACTCACATGCATTTCTCTGAAAGAGAAGCAGTCTGTTCCAAAACTTCAATTCACTGGTCGAAGTGAATAGAGTGTTGCTTCACTTTCTAAATGCTGTACTTTTAGAGAAAATCACTTTTTTTTGAAAGAGCCTTAAGCAACTTTCAAGCATTCACAAAAAACTCACATGCATTTCTATGAAAGAGATGCCTTCTCTTCCAACACTTCAATTCACTGTGCGAAGTGAATGGAGTGTTGCTTCACTTTCTAAATGCTGTCCTTTCAGAGAAAATCACTTTCCTTTGAAAGTGCCTTAAGCTACTTTCAAGCATTCACCAGAAACTCACATGCATTTCTCTGAAAGAGAAGCAGTCTGTTCCAACACGTCAATTCACTGTGCGAAGTGAATGGAATGTTGCTTCACTTTCTAAATGCTGTCCTTTCAGAAAAAATCACTTTCCTTTGAAAGTGCCTTAAGCTACTTTCAAGCATTCACAAGAAACACACATACGTTTCTCTGAAAGAGAAGCAGTCTGTTCCAACACTTCAATTCACTGTGCGAAATAAATGGAGTGTTGCTTCACTTTCTAAATGCTGTCCTTTTAGAGAAAATCACTTTCCTTTGAAAGTGCCTTAATCTACTTACAAGCATTCACAAGAAACTCACATCTGTTTTTCGGAAAGTGAAGGAGTCTGTTCCAACACTTCAATTCACTGTGCGAAGTGAATGGAGTGTTGCTTCACTTTCTAAATGCTGTCCTTTCAGAGAAAATCACTTTCCTTTGATAGTGCCTTAAGCTACTTTCAAGCATTCCAAGAAAATCACATGCATTTCTCTGAAAGAGAAGCCTTCTCTTCCAACACTTCAATTCACTGTGCGAAGTGAATGGAGTGTTGCTTCACTTTCTAAATGCTGTCCTTTCAGAGAAAATCACTTTCCTTTGAAAGTGCCTTAAGTTACTATCAAGCATTCACAAGAAACACACATATGTTTCTCTGAAATAGAAGCAGTCTGTTTCAAGACTTCAATTCATTGTGCGAAGTGAATGGAATGTTACTTCACTTTCTAAATGCTGTCATTTCAGAGAAAATCACTTTCCTTTGAAAGTGCCTTACGCTACTTCAAAGCATTCACAAGAAACACACATACGTTTCTCTGAAATAGAAGCAGTCGGTTCCAAAACTTCAATTCACTGTGCGAAGTAAAGTGAGTGTTGCTTCACTTTCTAAATGCTGTCCTTTCAGTGAAAATCACTTTCCTTTGAAAGAGCCTTAAGCTACTTACAAGCATTCAACAGAACCTCACATGCATTTCTCTGAAAGAGAAGCAGTCTGTTCCAACACTTCAATTCACTGCGAAGTGAATGGAGTGTTGCTTCACTTTCAAATTGCTGTCCTTTCAGAGAAAATCACTTTCCTTTGAAAGTGCCTTAAGCTACTTTCAAACATTTACAAGAAACACACATACGTTTCTCTGAAAGTGAAGGAGTCTGTTCCAACACTTCATTTCAATGTGCGAAGTGAATTGAGTGTTGCTTCACTTTTTAAATGCTGTCCTTTCAGTGAAAATCACTTTCTTTTGAAAGAGCCTTAAGCTACTTACAAGCATTCAACAGAAACTCACATGCATTTCTCTGAAAGACAAGCAGTCTGTTCCAACACTTCAATTCACTGTGCGAAGTGAATGGAGTGTTGCTTCACTTTCTAAATGCTGTCCTTTCAGAGAAAATCACTTTCCTTGGAAAGTGCCTTAAGCTACTTTCAAGCATTCACAAGAAACACACATGCGTTTCTCTGAAATAGAAGCAGTCTGTTCCAACTCTACAATTCACTGTGCGAAATAAATGGAGTGTTGCTTCACTTTCTAAATGCTGTCCTTTCAGAGAAAATCACTTTCCTTTGAAAGTGCATTAATCTACTTACAAGCATTCACAAGAAACTCACATCTGTTTTTCTGAAAGTGAAAGAGTCTGTTCCAACACTTCAATTCACTATGCGAAGTGAATTGAGTGTTGCTTCACTTTCTAAATGCTGTCCTTTCAGTGAAAATCACTTTCTTTTGAAAGACCCTTAAGATACTTACAAGCATTCAACAGAAACTCACATGCATTTCTCTGAAAGAGAAGCAGTCTGTTCCAACACTTCAATTCACTGTGCGAAGTGAATGGAGTGTTGCTTCACTTTCTAAATGCTGTCCTTTTAGAGAAAATCACTTTCCTTTGATAGTGCCTTAAGCTACTTTCAAGCATTCACAAGAAACTCACATGCATTTCTCTGAAAGGGAAGCCTTCTCTTCCAACACTTCAATTCACTGTGCGATGTGAATGGAGTGTTGCTTCACTTTCTAAATGCTGTCCTTTCAGAGAAAATCACTTTCCTTTGAAAGTGCCTTAAGTTACTATCAAGCATTCACAAGAAACACACATACGTTTCTCTGAAATGGAAGCAGTCTGTTCCAACACTTCAATTCAGTGTGCGAAGTGAATGGAATGTTACTTCACTTTCTAAATGCTGTCCTTTCAGAGAAAATAACTTTCCTTTGAAAGTGCCTTAAGCTACTTTCAAGCATTCACCAGAAACTCACATGCGTTTCTCTGAAAGAGAAGCAGTCTGTTCCAAAACTTCAATTCACTGTGCGAAGTGAATGGAATGTTACTTCACTTTCTAAATGCTGTCCTTTCAGAGAATATCACTTTCCTTTGAAAGTGCCTTAAGCTACTTTCAAGTTTTCACAAGAAACACACATACGTTTCTCTGAAATAGAAGCAGTCTGTTCCAAAACTTCAATTCACTGTGCGAAGTGAATTGAGTGTTGCTTCACTTTCTAATTGCTGTCCTTTCAGTGAAAATCACTTTCCTTTGAAAGAGCCTTAAGGTACTTACAAGCATTCAACAGAAACTCACATGCATTTCTCTGAAAGAGAAGCAGTCTGTTCCAAAACTTCAATTCACTGGTCGAAGTGAATAGAGTGTTGCTTCACTTTCTAAATGCTGTACTTTTAGAGAAAATCACTTTTTTTTGAAAGAGCCTTAAGCAACTTTCAAGCATTCACAAAAAACTCACATGCATTTCTATGAAAGAGATGCCTTCTCTTCCAACACTTCAATTCACTGTGCGAAGTGAATGGAGTGTTGCTTCACTTTCTAAATGCTGTCCTTTCAGAGAAAATCACTTTCCTTTGAAAGTGCCTTAAGCTACTTTCAAGCATTCACCAGAAACTCACATGCATTTCTCTGAAAGAGAAGCAGTCTGTTCCAACACGTCAATTCACTGTGCGAAGTGAATGGAATGTTGCTTCACTTTCTAAATGCTGTCCTTTCAGAAAAAATCACTTTCCTTTGAAAGTGCCTTAAGCTACTTTCAAGCATTCACAAGAAACACACATACGTTTCTCTGAAAGAGAAGCAGTCTGTTCCAACACTTCAATTCACTGTGCGAAATAAATGGAGTGTTGCTTCACTTTCTAAATGCTGTCCTTTTAGAGAAAATCACTTTCCTTTGAAAGTGCCTTAATCTACTTACAAGCATTCACAAGAAACTCACATCTGTTTTTCGGAAAGTGAAGGAGTCTGTTCCAACACTTCAATTCACTGTGCGAAGTGAATGGAGTGTTGCTTCACTTTCTAAATGCTGTCCTTTCAGAGAAAATCACTTTCCTTTGATAGTGCCTTAAGCTACTTTCAAGCATTCCAAGAAAATCACATGCATTTCTCTGAAAGAGAAGCCTTCTCTTCCAACACTTCAATTCACTGTGCGAAGTGAATGGAGTGTTGCTTCACTTTCTAAATGCTGTCCTTTCAGAGAAAATCACTTTCCTTTGAAAGTGCCTTAAGTTACTATCAAGCATTCACAAGAAACACACATATGTTTCTCTGAAATAGAAGCAGTCTGTTTCAAGACTTCAATTCATTGTGCGAAGTGAATGGAATGTTACTTCACTTTCTAAATGCTGTCCTTTCAGAGAAAATCACTTTCCTTTGAAAGTGCCTTACGCTACTTCAAAGCATTCACAAGAAACACACATACGTTTCTCTGAAATAGAAGCAGTCTGTTCCAAAACTTCAATTCACTGTGCGAAGTAAAGTGAGTGTTGCTTCACTTTCTAAATGCTGTCCTTTCAGTGAAAATCACTTTCCTTTGAAAGAGCCTTAAGCTACTTACAAGCATTCAACAGAACCTCACATGCATTTCTCTGAAAGAGAAGCAGTCTGTTCCAACACTTCAATTCACTGCGAAGTGAATGGAGTGTTGCTTCACTTTCAAATTGCTGTCCTTTCAGAGAAAATCACTTACCTTTGAACGTGCCTTAAACAACTTACAAGCATTCAACAGAAACTCACATGCGTTTCTCTGAAATAGAAGCAATCTGTTCCAAAACTTCAATTCACTGTGCGAAGTGAATTGAGTGTTGCTTCACTTTATAAATGCTGTGCTTTCAGTGAAAATCACTTTCCTTTGAAAGAGCCTTAAGCTACTTACAAGCATTCAACAGAAACTCACATGCATTTCTCTGAAAGAGAAGCAGTCTGTTCCAACACTTCAATTCACTGTGCGAAGTGAATGGAGTGTTGCTTCACTTTCTAAATGCTGTCCTTTCAGAGAAAATCACTTTCCTTTGATAGTGCCTTAAGCTACTTTCAAGCATTCCAAGAAAATCACATGCATTTCTCTGAAAGAGAAGCCTTCTCTTCCAACACTTCAATTCACTGTGCGAAGTGAATGGAGTGTTGCTTCACTTTCTAAATGCTGTCCTTTCAGAGAAAATCACTTTCCTTTGAAAGTGCCTTAAGTTACTATCAAGCATTCACAAGAAACACACATATGTTTCTCTGAAATAGAAGCAGTCTGTTTCAAGACTTCAATTCATTGTGCGAAGTGAATGGAATGTTACTTCACTTTCTAAATGCTGTCCTTTCAGAGAAAATCACTTTCCTTTCAACGTGCCTTAAGCAACTTTCAAGCATTCACCAGAAACTCACATGCGTTTCTCTGAAAGAGAAGCAGTCTGTTCCAACACTTCAATTCACTGTGCGAAGTGAATGGAATGTTACTTCACTTTCTAAATGCTGTCCTTTCAGAGAATATCATTTTCCTTTGAAAGTGCCTTAAGCTACTTTCAAGCATTCACAAGAAACACACATACGTTTCTCTGAAATAGAAGCAGTCTGTTCCAAAACTTCAATTCACTGTGCGAAGTGAATTGAGTGTTGCTTCACTTTCTAATTGCTGTCCTTTCAGTGAAAATCACTTTCCTTTGAAAGAGCCTTAAGCTACTTACAAGCATTCAACAGAAACTCACATGCATTTCTCTGAAAGAGAAGCAGTCTGTTCCAACACTTCAATTCACTGGTCGAAGTGAATAGAGTGTTGCTTCACTTTCTAAATGCTGTACTTTTAGAGAAAATCACTTTTTTTTGAAAGAGCCTTAAGCAACTTTCAAGCATTCACAAAAAACTCACATGCATTTCTATGAAAGAGATGCCTTCTCTTCCAACACTTCAATTCACTGTGCGAAGTGAATGGAGTGTTACTTCACTTTCTAAATGCTGTCCTTTCAGAGAAAATCACTTTCCTTTGAAAGTGCCTTAAGCTACTTTCAAGCATTCACCAGAAACTCACATGCATTTCTCTGAAAGAGAAGCAGTCTGTTCCAACACGTCAATTCACTGTGCGAAGTGAATGGAATGTTGCTTCACTTTCTAAATGCTGTCCTTTCAGAAAAAATCACTTTCCTTTGAAAGTGCCTTAAGCTACTTTCAAGCATTCACAAGAAACACACATACGTTTCTCTGAAATAGAAGCAGTCTGTTCCAACACTTCAATTCACTGTGCGAAATAAATGGAGTGTTGCTTCACTTTCTAAATGCTGTCCTTTTAGAGAAAATCACTTTCCTTTGAAAGTGCCTTAATCTACTTACAAGCATTCACAAGAAACTCACATCTGTTTTTCGGAAAGTGAAGGAGTCTGTTCCAACACTTCAATTCACTGTGCGAAGTGAATGGAGTGTTGCTTCACTTTCTAAATGCTGTCCTTTCAGAGAAAATCACTTTCCTTTGATAGTGCCTTAAGCTACTTTCAAGCATTCCAAGAAAATCACATGCATTTCTCTGAAAGAGAAGCCTTCTCTTCCAACACTTCAATTCACTGTGCGAAGTGAATGGAGTGTTGCTTCACTTTCTAAATGCTGTCCTTTCAGAGAAAATCACTTTCCTTTGAAAGTGCCTTAAGTTACTATCAAGCATTCACAAGAAACACACATATGTTTCTCTGAAATAGAAGCAGTCTGTTTCAAGACTTCAATTCATTGTGCGAAGTGAATGGAATGTTACTTCACTTTCTAAATGCTGTCCTTTCAGAGAAAATCACTTTCCTTTGAAAGTGCCTTACGCTACTTCAAAGCATTCACAAGAAACACACATACGTTTCTCTGAAATAGAAGCAGTCTGTTCCAAAACTTCAATTCACTGTGCGAAGTAAATTGAGTGTTGCTTCACTTTCTAAATGCTGTCCTTTCAGTGAAAATCACTTTCCTTTGAAAGTGCCTTAAGCTACTTACAAGCATTCAACAGAAACTCACATGCATTTCTCTAAAAGAGAAGCAGTCCGTTCCAACACTTCAATTCTCTCTGCGGAGTGAATGGAGTGTTGCTTCACTTTCTAAATGCTGTCCTTTCAGAGAAAATCACTTTCCTTAGAAAGAGCCTTAAGCTACTTTCAAGCATTCACAAGAAACACACATGCGTTTCTCTGAAATAGAAGCAGTCTGTTCCAACTCTACAATTCACTGTGCGAAATAAATGGAGTGTTGCTTCACTTTCTAAATGCTGTCCTTTCAGAGAAAATCACTTTCCTTTGAAAGTGCATTAATCTACTTACAAGCATTCACAAGAAACTCACATCTGTTTTTCTGAAAGTGAAGGAGTCTGTTCCAACACTTCAATTCACTATGCGAAGTGAATTGAGTGTTGCTTCACTTTCTAAATGCTGTCCTTTCAGAGAAAATCACTTTCTTTTGAAAGAGCCTTAAGCTACTTACAAGCATTCAACAGAAACTCACATGCATTTCTCTGAAAGAGAAGCAGTCTGTTCCAACACTTCAATTCACTGTGCGAAGTGAATGGAGTGTTGCTTCACTTTCTAAATGCTGTCCTTTCAGAGAAAATCACTTTCCTTAGAAAGAGCCTTAAGCTACTTGCAAGCATTCACAAGAAACACTAATGCGTTTCTCTGAAAGAGAAGACTTCTCTTCCAACACTTCAGTTCACGGTGCGAAGTGAATGGAGTGTTGCTTCACTTTCTAAATGCTGTCCTTTCAGAGAAAATCACTTTCCTTTGAAAGTGCTTTAAGTTACTATCAAGCATTCACAAGAAACACACATACGTTGCACTGAAATAGAAGCAGTCTGTTCCAACACTTCAATTCACTGTGCGAAGTGAATGGAATGTTAGTTCACTTTCTAAATGCTGTCCTTTCAGAGAAAATCACTTTCCTTTGAAAGTGCCTTAAGCTACTTTCAAGCATTTACAAGAAACACACATACGTTTCTCTGAAAGTGAAGGAGTCTGTTCCAACACTTCATTTCAATGTGCGAAGTGAATTGAGTGTTGCTTCACTTTCTAAATGCTGTCCTTTCAGTGAAAATCACTTTCTTTCGAAAGAGCCTTAAGCTACTTACAAGCATTCAACAGAAACTCACATGCATTTCTCTGAAAGACAAGCAGTCTGTTCCAACACTTCAATTCACTGTGCGAAGTGAATGGAGTGTTGCTTCACTTTCTAAATGCTGTCCTTTCAGAGAAAATCACTTTCCTTGGAAAGTGCCTTAAGCTACTTTCAAGCATTCACAAGAAACACACATGCGTTTCTCTGAAATAGAAGCAGTCTGTTCCAACTCTACAATTCACTGTGCGAAATAAATGGAGTGTTGCTTCACTTTCTAAATGCTGTCCTTTCAGAGAAAATCACTTTCCTTTGAAAGTGCATTAATCTACTTACAAGCATTCACAAGAAACTCACATCTGTTTTTCTGAAAGTGAAGGAGTCTGTTCCAACACTTCAATTCACTATGCGAAGTGAATTGAGTGTTGCTTCACTTTCTAAATGCTGTCCTTTCAGTGAAAATCACTTTCTTTTGAAAGACCCTTAAGCTACTTACAAGCATTCAACAGAAACTCACATGCATTTCTCTGAAAGAGAAGCAGTCTGTTCCAACACTTCAATTCACTGTGCGAAGTGAATGGAGTGTTGCTTCACTTTCTAAATGCTGTCCTTTTAGAGAAAATCACTTTCCTTTGATAGTGCCTTAAGCTACTTTCAAGCATTCACAAGAAACTCACATGCATTTCTCTGAAAGGGAAGCCTTCTCTTCCAACACTTCAATTCACTGTGCGATGTGAATGGAGTGTTGCTTCACTTTCTAAATGCTGTCCTTTCAGAGAAAATCACTTTCCTTTGAAAGTGCCTTAAGTTACTATCAAGCATTCACAAGAAACACACATACGTTTCTCTGAAATGGAAGCAGTCTGTTCCAATACTTCAATTCAGTGTGCGAAGTGAATGGAATGTTACTTCACTTTCTAAATGCTGTCCTTTCAGAGAAAATAACTTTCCTTTGAAAGTGCCTTAAGCTACTTTCAAGCATTCACCAGAAACTCACATGCGTTTCTCTGAAAGAGAAGCAGTCTGTTCCAAAACTTCAATTCACTGTGCGAAGTGAATGGAATGTTACTTCACTTTCTAAATGCTGTCCTTTCAGAGAATATCACTTTCCTTTGAAAGTGCCTTAAGCTACTTTCAAGCATTCACAAGAAACACACATACGTTTCTCTGAAATAGAAGCAGTCTGTTCCAAAACTTCAATTCACTGTGCGAAGTGAATTGAGTGTTGCTTCACTTTCTAATTGCTGTCCTTTCAGTGAAAATCACTTTCCTTTGAAAGAGACTTAAGGTACTTACAAGCATTCAACAGAAACTCACATGCATTTCTCTGAAAGAGAAGCAGTCTGTTCCAAAACTTCAATTCACTGGTCGAAGTGAATAGAGTGTTGCTTCACTTTCTAAATGCTGTACTTTTAGAGAAAATCACTTTTTTTTGAAAGAGCCTTAAGCAACTTTCAAGCATTCACAAAAAACTCACATGCATTTCTATGAAAGAGATGCCTTCTCTTCCAACACTTCAATTCACTGTGCGAAGTGAATGGAGTGTTGCTTCACTTTCTAAATGCTGTCCTTTCAGAGAAAATCACTTTCCTTTGAAAGTGCCTTAAGCTACTTTCAAGCATTCACCAGAAACTCACATGCATTTCTCTGAAAGAGAAGCAGTCTGTTCCAACACGTCAATTCACTGTGCGAAGTGAATGGAATGTTGCTTCACTTTCTAAATGCTGTCCTTTCAGAAAAAATCACTTTCCTTTGAAAGTGCCTTAAGCTACTTTCAAGCATTCACAAGAAACACACATACGTTTCTCTGAAATAGAAGCAGTCTGTTCCAACACTTCAATTCACTGTGCGAAATAAATGGAGTGTTGCTTCACTTTCTAAATGCTGTCCTTTTAGAGAAAATCACTTTCCTTTGAAAGTGCCTTAATCTACTTACAAGCATTCACAAGAAACTCACATCTGTTTTTCGGAAAGTGAAGGATTCTGTTTCACCACTTCAATTCACTGTGCGAAGTGAATGGAGTGTTGCTTCACTTTCTAAATGCTGTCCTTTCAGAGAAAATCACTTTCCTTTGAAAGTGCCTTAAGTTACTATCAAGCATTCACAAGAAACACACATATGTTTCTCTGAAATAGAAGCAGTCTGTTTCAAGACTTCAATTCATTGTGCGAAGTGAATGGAATGTTACTTCACTTTCTAAATGCTGTCCTTTCAGAGAAAATCACTTTCCTTTGAAAGTGCCTTACGCTACTTCAAAGCATTCACAAGAAACACACATACGTTTCTCTGAAATAGAAGCAGTCTGTTCCAAAACTTCAATTCACTGTGCGAAGTAAATTGAGTGTTGCTTCACTTTCTAAATGCTGTCCTTTCAGTGAAAATCACTTTCCTTTGAAAGAGCCTTAAGCTACTTACAAGCATTCAACAGAACCTCACATGCATTTCTCTGAAAGAGAAGCAGTCTGTTCCAACACTTCAATTCACTGCGAAGTGAATGGAGTGTTGCTTCACTTTCAAATTGCTGTCCTTTCAGAGAAAATCACTTTCCTTTGAACGTGCCTTAAACAACTTACAAGCATTCAACAGAAACTCACATGCGTTTCTCTGAAATAGAAGCAGTCTGTTCCAAAACTTCAATTCACTGTGCGAAGTGAATTGAGTGTTGCTTCACTTTATAAATGCTGTGCTTTCAGTGAAAATCACTTTCCTTTGAAAGAGCCTTAAGCTACTTACAAGCATTCAACAGAAACTCACATGCATTTCTCTGAAAGAGAAGCAGTCTGTTCCAACACTTCAATTCACTGTGCGAAGTGAATGGAGTGTTGCTTCACTTTCTAAATGCTGTCCTTTCAGAGAAAATCACTTTCCTTTGATAGTGCCTTAAGCTACTTTCAATCATTCCAAGAAAATCACATGCATTTCTCTGAAAGAGAAGCCTTCTCTTCCAACACTTCAATTCACTGTGCGAAGTGAATGGAGTGTTGCTTCACTTTCTAAATGCTGTCCTTTCAGAGAAAATCACTTTCCTTTGAAAGTGCCTTAAGTTACTATCAAGCATTCACAAGAAACACACATATGTTTCTCTGAAATAGAAGCAGTCTGTTTCAAGACTTCAATTCATTGTGCGAAGTGAATGGAATGTTACTTCACTTTCTAAATGCTGTCCTTTCAGAGAAAATCACTTTCCTTTGAAAGTGCCTTACGCTACTTCAAAGCATTCACAAGAAACACACATACGTTTCTCTGAAATAGAAGCAGTCTGTTCCAAAACTTCAATTCACTGTGCGAAGTAAATTGAGTGTTGCTTCACTTTCTAAATGCTGTCCTTTCAGTGAAAATCACTTTCCTTTGAAAGTGCCTTAAGCTACTTACAAGCATTCAACAGAAACTCACATGCATTTCTCTAAAAGAGAAGCAGTCCGTTCCAACACTTCAATTCTCTCTGCGGAGTGAATGGAGTGTTGCTTCACTTTCTAAATGCTGTCCTTTCAGAGAAAATCACTTTCCTTAGAAAGAGCCTTAAGCTACTTTCAAGCATTCACAAGAAACACACATGCGTTTCTCTGAAATAGAAGCAGTCTGTTCCAACTCTACAATTCACTGTGCGAAATAAATGGAGTGTTGCTTCACTTTCTAAATGCTGTCCTTTCAGAGAAAATCACTTTCCTTTGAAAGTGCATTAATCTACTTACAAGCATTCACAAGAAACTCACATCTGTTTTTCTGAAAGTGAAGGAGTCTGTTCCAACACTTCAATTCACTATGCGAAGTGAATTGAGTGTTGCTTCACTTTCTAAATGCTGTCCTTTCAGAGAAAATCACTTTCTTTTGAAAGAGCCTTAAGCTACTTACAAGCATTCAACAGAAACTCACATGCATTTCTCTGAAAGAGAAGCAGTCTGTTCCAAAACTTCAATTCACTGTGCGAAGTGAATGGAGTGTTGCTTCACTTTCTAAATGCTGTCCTTTCAGAGAAAATCACTTTCCTTAGAAAGAGCCTTAAGCTAATTGCAAGCATTCACAAGAAACACTAATGCGTTTCTCTGAAAGAGAAGACTTCTCTTCCAACACTTCAGTTCACGGTGCGAAGTGAATGGAGTGTTGCTTCACTTTCTAAATGCTGTCCTTTCAGAGAAAATCACTTTCCTTTGAAAGTGCTTTAAGTTACTATCAAGCATTCACAAGAAACACACATACGTTTCACTGAAATAGAAGCAGTCTGTTCCAACACTTCAATTCACTGTGCGAAGTGAATGGAATGTTAGTTCACTTTCTAAATGCTGTCCTTTCAGAGAAAATCACTTTCCTTTGAAAGTGCCTTAAGCTACTTTCAAACATTTACAAGAAACACACATACGTTTCTCTGAAAGTGAAGGAGTCTGTTCCAACACTTCATTTCAATGTGCGAAGTGAATTGAGTGTTGCTTCACTTTCTAAATGCTGTCCTTTCAGTGAAAATCACTTTCTTTTGAAAGAGCCTTAAGCTACTTACAAGCATTCAACAGAAACTCACATGCATTTCTCTGAAAGACAAGCAGTCTGTTCCAACACTTCAATTCACTGTGCGAAGTGAATGGAGTGTTGCTTCACTTTCTAAATGCTGTCCTTTCAGAGAAAATCACTTTCCTTGGAAAGTGCCTTAAGCTACTTTCAAGCATTCACAAGAAACACACATGCGTTTCTCTGAAATAGAAGCAGTCTGTTCCAACTCTACAATTCACTGTGCGAAATAAATGGAGTGTTGCTTCACTTTCTAAATGCTGTCCTTTCAGAGAAAATCACTTTCCTTTGAAAGTGCATTAATCTACTTACAAGCATTCACAAGAAACTCACATCTGTTTTTCTGAAAGTGAAAGAGTCTGTTCCAACACTTCAATTCACTATGCGAAGTGAATTGAGTGTTGCTTCACTTTCTAAATGCTGTCCTTTCAGTGAAAATCACTTTCTTTTGAAAGACCCTTAAGATACTTACAAGCATTCAACAGAAACTCACATGCATTTCTCTGAAAGAGAAGCAGTCTGTTCCAACACTTCAATTCACTGTGCGAAGTGAATGGAGTGTTGCTTCACTTTCTAAATGCTGTCCTTTTAGAGAAAATCACTTTCCTTTGATAGTGCCTTAAGCTACTTTCAAGCATTCACAAGAAACTCACATGCATTTCTCTGAAAGGGAAGCCTTCTCTTCCAACACTTCAATTCACTGTGCGATGTGAATGGAGTGTTGCTTCACTTTCTAAATGCTGTCCTTTCAGAGAAAATCACTTTCCTTTGAAAGTGCCTTAAGTTACTATCAAGCATTCACAAGAAACACACATACGTTTCTCTGAAATGGAAGCAGTCTGTTCCAACACTTCAATTCAGTGTGCGAAGTGAATGGAATGTTACTTCACTTTCTAAATGCTGTCCTTTCAGAGAAAATAACTTTCCTTTGAAAGTGCCTTAAGCTACTTTCAAGCATTCACCAGAAACTCACATGCGTTTCTCTGAAAGAGAAGCAGTCTGTTCCAAAACTTCAATTCACTGTGCGAAGTGAATGGAATGTTACTTCACTTTCTAAATGCTGTCCTTTCAGAGAATATCACTTTCCTTTGAAAGTGCCTTAAGCTACTTTCAAGTTTTCACAAGAAACACACATACGTTTCTCTGAAATAGAAGCAGTCTGTTCCAAAACTTCAATTCACTGTGCGAAGTGAATTGAGTGTTGCTTCACTTTCTAATTGCTGTCCTTTCAGTGAAAATCACTTTCCTTTGAAAGAGCCTTAAGGTACTTACAAGCATTCAACAGAAACTCACATGCATTTCTCTGAAAGAGAAGCAGTCTGTTCCAAAACTTCAATTCACTGGTCGAAGTGAATAGAGTGTTGCTTCACGTTCTAAATGCTGTACTTTTAGAGAAAATCACTTTTTTTTGAAAGAGCCTTAAGCAACTTTCAAGCATTCACAAAAAACTCACATGCATTTCTATGAAAGAGATGCCTTCTCTTCCAACACTTCAATTCACTGTGCGAAGTGAATGGAGTGTTGCTTCACTTTCTAAATGCTGTCCTTTCAGAGAAAATCACTTTCCTTTGAAAGTGCCTTAAGCTACTTTCAAGCATTCACCAGAAACTCACATGCATTTCTCTGAAAGAGAAGCAGTCTGTTCCAACACGTCAATTCACTGTGCGAAGTGAATGGAATGTTGCTTCACTTTCTAAATGCTGTCCTTTCAGAAAAAATCACTTTCCTTTGAAAGTGCCTTAATCTACTTACAAGCATTCACAAGAAACTCACATCTGTTTTTCGGAAAGTGAAGGAGTCTGTTTCAACACTTCAATTCACTGTGCGAAGTGAATGGAGTGTTGCTTCACTTTCTAAATGCTGTCCTTTCAGAGAAAATCACTTTCCTTTGATAGTGCCTTAAGCTACTTTCAAGCATTCCAAGAAAATCACATGCATTTCTCTGAAAGAGAAGCCTTCTCTTCCAACACTTCAATTCACTGTGCGAAGTGAATGGAGTGTTGCTTCACTTTCTAAATGCTGTCCTTTCAGAGAAAATCACTTTCCTTTGAAAGTGCCTTAAGTTACTATCAAGCATTCACAAGAAACACACATATGTTTCTCTGAAATAGAAGCAGTCTGTTTCAAGACTTCAATTCATTGTGCGAAGTGAATGGAATGTTACTTCACTTTCTAAATGCTGTCCTTTCAGAGAAAATCACTTTCCTTTGAAAGTGCCTTACGCTACTTCAAAGCATTCACAAGAAACACACATACGTTTCTCTGAAATAGAAGCAGTCTGTTCCAAAACTTCAATTCACTGTGCGAAGTAAATTGAGTGTTGCTTCACTTTCTAAATGCTGTCCTTTCAGTGAAAATCACTTTCCTTTGAAAGAGCCTTAAGCTACTTACAAGCATTCAACAGAACCTCACATGCATTTCTCTGAAAGAGAAGCAGTCTGTTCCAACACTTCAATTCACTGCGAAGTGAATGGAGTGTTGCTTCACTTTCAAATTGCTGTCCTTTCAGAGAAAATCACTTTCCTTTGAACGTGCCTTAAACAACTTACAAGCATTCAACAGAAACTCACATGCGTTTCTCTGAAATAGAAGCAGTCTGTTCCAAAACTTCAATTCACTGTGCGAAGTGAATTGAGTGTTGCTTCACTTTATAAATGCTGTGCTTTCAGTGAAAATCACTTTCCTTTGAAAGAGCCTTAAGCTACTTACAAGCATTCAACAGAAACTCACATGCATTTCTCTGAAAGAGAAGCAGTCTGTTCTAACAGTTCAATTCACTGTGCGAAGTGAATGGAGTGTTGCTTCACTTTCTAATTGCTGTCCTTTCAGAGAAAATCACTTTCCTTTCAACGTGCCTTAAGGAACTTACAAGCATTCAACAGAAACTCACATGCGTTTCTCTGAAAGAGAAGCAGTCTCTTCCAACAATTCAATTCACTGTGCGAAGTGAATGGAATGTTACTTCACTTTCTAAATTCTGTACTTTCAGAGAAAATCACTTTCCTTTGAAAGTGCCTTAAGCTACTTTCAAGCATTCATCAGAAACTCACATGCGTTTCTCTGAAATAGAAGCAGTCTGTTCCAACACTTCAATTCACTGGGCAAAGTGAATGGAATCTTGCTTCACTTTCTAAATGCTGTACTTTTAGAGAAAATCACTTTTGTTTGAAAGAGCCTTAAGCAACTTTCAAGCATTCTCAAGAAACTCACGTACGTTTCACTGAAAGAGAAGCCTTCTCTTCCAACACTTCAATTCACTGTGCGAAGTGAATGGAGTGTTGCTTCACTTTCTAAATGCTGTCCTTTCAGAGAAAATCACTTTCCTTTGAAACTGACTTAATCTACTTACAAGCATTCACAAGAAACACACATCTGTTTCTCTGAAAGAGTAGGAGTCTGTCACAACACTTCAATTCACTGTGCGAAGTGAATGGAGTGTTGCTTCACTTTCTAAATGCTGTCCTTTCAGTGAAAATCACTTTCCTTTGAAAGTGCCTTAAGCTACTTACAAGCATTCAACAGAAACTCACATGGATTTCTCTGAAAGAGAAGCAGTCCGTTCCAACACTTCAATTCTCTCTGCGGAGTGAATGGAGTGTTGCTTCACTTTCTAAATGCTGTCCTTTCAGAGAAAATCACTTTCCTTAGAAAGAGCCTTAAGCTACTTGCAAGCATTCACAAGAAACACTAATGCGTTTCTCTGAAAGAGAACCAGTCTGTTCCAACACTTCAATTCACTGTGCGAAGTGAATGCAGTGTTGCTTCACTTTCTAAATGCTGTCCTATCAGTGAAAATCACTTTCCTTTAAAAGAGCCTTAAGCTACTTACAAGCATTCAACAGAAACTCACATGCATTTCTCTGAAAGAGAAGCAGTCTGTTCCAACACTTCAATTCACTGTGCGAAGTGAATGGAGTGTTGCATCACTTTCTAATTGCTGTCCTTTCAGAGAAAATCACTTTCCTTTGAAAGTGACTTAAGCTACTTTAGAGCTTTCACCAGAAACTCACATGCGTTTCTCTGAAAGAGAAGCAGTCTGTTGCAACACGTCAATTCACTGTTCGAAGTGAATGGAATGTTACTTCACTTTCTAAATGCTGTCCTTTCAGAGAAAATCACTTTCCTTTGAAAGTGACTTAAGCTACTTTCAAGCATTTACAAGAAACACACATACGTTTCTCTGAAAGTGAAGGAGTCTGTTCCAAAACTTCAATTCACTGTGCGAAGTGAATTGAGTGTTGCTTCACTTTCTAAATGCTGTCCTATCAGTGAAAATCACTTTCCTTTGAAAGAGCCTTAAGCTACTTACAAGCATTCAACAGAAACTCACATGCATTTCTCTGAAAGAGAAGCAGTCTGTTCCAACACTTCAATTCACTGTGCGAAGTGAATGGAGTGTTGCTTCACTTTCTAATTGCTGTCCTTTCAGAGAAAATCACTTTCCTTTGAACGTGCCTTAAGCAACTTACAAGCATTCAACAGAAACTCACATGCGTTTCTCTGAAAGAGAAGCAGTCTGTTCCAACAATTCAATTCACTGTGCGAAATGAATGGAATGTTACTTCACTTTCTAAATTCTGTACTTTCAGAGAAAATCACTTTCTTTTGAAAGTGCCTTAAGCTACTTTCAAGCATTCACAAGAAACACACATGCGTTTCTCTGAAGTAGAAGAAGTCTGTTCCAACACTTCAATTCACTGGGCGAAGTGAATGGAGTGTTGCTTCACTTTCTAAATGCTCTACTTTTAGAGAAAATCACTTTTGTTTGAAAGAGCCTTAAGCAACTTTCAAGCATTCACAAAAAACTCACATGCATTTCTATGAAAGAGAAGCCTTCTCTTCCAACACTTCAATTCACTGTGCGAAGTGAATGGAGTGTTGCTTCACTTTCTAAATGCTGTCCTTTCAGAGAAAATCACTTTCCTTTGAAAGTGCCTTAAGCTACTTTCAAGCATTCACCAGAAACTCACATGCATTTCTCTGAAAGAGAAGCAGTCTGTTCCAACACGTCAATTCACTGTGCGAAGTGAATGGAATGTTACTTCACTTTCTAAATGCTGTCCTTTCAGAGAAAATCACTTTCCTTTGAAAGTGCCTTAAGCTACTTTCAAGCATTCACAAGAAACACACATACGTTTCTCTGAAATAGAAGCAGTCTGTTCCAACACTTCAATTCACTGTGCGAAATAAATGGAGTGTTGCTTCACTTTCTAAATGCTGTCCTTTCAGAGAAAATCACTTTCCTTTGAAAGTGCCTTAATCTACTTACAAGCATTCACAAGAAACTCACATCTGTTTTTCGGAAAGTGAAGGAGTCTGTTCCAACACTTCAATTAACTGTGCGAAGTGAATTGAGTGTTGCTTCACTTTCTAAATGCTGTCCTTTCAGTGAAAATCACTTTCCTTTGAAAGAGCCTTAAGCTACTTGCAAGCATTCACAAGAAACACTAATGCGTTTCTCTGAAAGAGAACCAGTCTGTTCCAACACTTCAATTCACTGTGCGAAGTGAATGCAGTGTTGCTTCACTTTCTAAATGCTGTCCTATCAGTGAAAATCACTTTCCTTTGAAAGAGCCTTAAGCTACTTACAACCATTCAACAGAAACTCACATGCATTTCTCTGAAAGAGAAGCAGTCTGTTCCAACACTTCAATTCACTGTGCGAAGTGAATGGAGTGTTGCATCACTTTCTAATTGCTGTCCTTTCAGAGAAAATCACTTTCCTTTGAAAGTGACTTAAGCTACTTTAGAGCTTTCACCAGAAACTCACATGCGTTTCTCTGAAAGAGAAGCAGTCTGTTGCAACACGTCAATTCACTGTTCGAAGTGAATGGAATGTTACTTCACTTTCTAAATGCTGTCCTTTCAGAGAAAATCACTTTCCTTTGAAAGTGACTTAAGCTACTTTCAAGCATTTACAAGAAACACACATACGTTTCTCTGAAAGTGAAGGAGTCTGTTCCAAAACTTCAATTCACTGTGCGAAGTGAATTGAGTGTTGCTTCACTTTCTAAATGCTGTCCTATCAGTGAAAATCACTTTCCTTTGAAAGAGCCTTAAGCTACTTACAAGCATTCAACAGAAACTCACATGCATTTCTCTGAAAGAGAAGCAGTCTGTTCCAACACTTCAATTCACTGTGCGAAGTGAATGGAGTGTTGCTTCACTTTCTAATTGCTGTCCTTTCAGAGAAAATCACTTTCCTTTGAACGTGCCTTAAGCAACTTACAAGCATTCAACAGAAACTCACATGCGTTTCTCTGAAAGAGAAGCAGTCTGTTCCAACAATTCAATTCACTGTGCGAAATGAATGGAATGTTACTTCACTTTCTAAATTCTGTACTTTCAGAGAAAATCACTTTCTTTTGAAAGTGCCTTAAGCTACTTTCAAGCATTCACAAGAAACACACATGCGTTTCTCTGAAGTAGAAGAAGTCTGTTCCAACACTTCAATTCACTGGGCGAAGTGAATGGAGTGTTGCTTCACTTTCTAAATGCTCTACTTTTAGAGAAAATCACTTTTGTTTGAAAGAGCCTTAAGCAACTTTCAAGCATTCACAAAAAACTCACATGCATTTCTATGAAAGAGAAGCCTTCTCTTCCAACACTTCAATTCACTGTGCGAAGTGAATGGAGTGTTGCTTCACTTTCTAAATGCTGTCCTTTCAGAGAAAATCACTTTCCTTTGAAAGTGCCTTAAGCTACTTTCAAGCATTCACCAGAAACTCACATGCATTTCTCTGAAAGAGAAGCAGTCTGTTCCAACACGTCAATTCACTGTGCGAAGTGAATGGAATGTTACTTCACTTTCTAAATGCTGTCCTTTCAGAGAAAATCACTTTCCTTTGAAAGTGCCTTAAGCTACTTTCAAGCATTCACAAGAAACACACATACGTTTCTCTGAAATAGAAGCAGTCTGTTCCAACACTTCAATTCACTGTGCGAAATAAATGGAGTGTTGCTTCACTTTCTAAATGCTGTCCTTTCAGAGAAAATCACTTTCCTTTGAAAGTGCCTTAATCTACTTACAAGCATTCACAAGAAACTCACATCTGTTTTTCGGAAAGTGAAGGAGTCTGTTCCAACACTTCAATTAACTGTGCGAAGTGAATTGAGTGTTGCTTCACTTTCTAAATGCTGTCCTTTCATTGAAAATCACTTTCCTTTGAAAGAGCCTTAAGCTACTTACAAGCATTCAACAGAAACTCATATGCATTTCTCTGAAAGAGAAGCAGTTTGTTCCAACACTTCAATTCACTGTGCGAAGTGAATGGGATGTTACTTCACTTTCTAAATGCTGTCCTTTCAGAGAAAATCACTTTCTTTGGAAGTGCCTTAAGCTACTTTCAAGCATTAGGCAGAAACTCACATGCGTTTCTCTGAAAGAGAAGCAGTCTGTTCCAACACTTCAATTCACTGTGCGAAGTGAATGGAATGTTACTTCACTTTCTAAATCCTGTCCTTTCAGAGAAAATCACTTTCCTTTGAAAGTGCCTTATGCTACTTTCAAGCATTCACAAGAAACACACATACGTTTCTTTGAAATAGAAGCAATCTGTTCCAAAACTTCAATTCACTGTGCGAAGTGAATTGAGTGTTGCCTCACTTTCTAAATGCTGTCCTTTCAGTGAAAATCACTTTCCTTTGAAAGAGCCTTAAGCTACTTACAAGCATTCAACAGAACCTCACATGCATTTCTCTGAAAGAGAAGCAGTCTGTTCCAACACTTCAATTCACTGCGAAGTGAATGGAGTGTTGCTTCACTTTCAAATTGCTGTCCTTTCAGAGAAAATCACTTTCCTTTGAACGTGCCTTAAACAACTTACAAGCATTCAACAGAAACTCACATGCGTTTCTCTGAAATAGAAGCAGTCTGTTCCAAAACTTCAATTCACTGTGCGAAGTGAATTGAGTGTTGCTTCACTTTATAAATGCTGTCCTTTCAGTCAAAATCACTCTCCTTTGAAAGAGCCTTAAGCTACTTACAAGCATTCAACAGAAACTCACATGCATTTCTCTGAAAGAGAAGCAGTCTGTTCTAACAGTTCAATTCACTGTGAGAAGTGAATGGAGTGTTGCTTCACTTTCTAATTGCTGTCCTTTCAGAGAAAATCACTTTCCTTTCAACGTGCCTTAAGCAACATAAAAGCATTCAACAGAAACTCACATGCGTTTATCTGAAAGAGAAGCAGTCTCTTCCAACAATTCAATTCACTGTGCGAAGTGAATGGAATGTTACTTCACTTTCTAAATTCTGTACTCTCAGCGAAATTCACTTTCCTTTGAAAGTGCCTTAAGCTACTTTCAAGCATTCACCAGAAACTCACATGCGTTTCTCTGAAATAGAAGCAGTCTGTTCCAACACTTCAATTCACTGTGCGAAGTGAATGGAGTGTTGCTTCACTTTCTAAATGCTGTACTTTTAGAGAAAATCACTTTTGTTTGAAAGAGCCTTAAGCAACATTCAAGCATTCTCAAGAAACTCACATCTGTTTCTCTGAAAGAGAAGCCTTCTCTTCCAACACTTCAATTCACTGTGCGAAGTGAATGGAGTGTTGCTTCACTTTCTAATTGCTGTCCTTTCAGAGAAAATCACTTTCCTTTGAACGTGCCTTAAGCAACTTACAAGCATTCAACAGAAACTCACATGCGTTTCTCTGAAAGAGAAGCAGTCTGTTCCAACAATTCAATTCACTGTGCGAAGTGAATGGAGTGTTGCTTCACTTTCTAAATGCTGTCCTTTCAGAGAAAATCACTTTCCTTTGAAAGTGCCTTAAGGTACTTACAAGCATTCACAAGAAACTCATATCTGTTTCTCTCAAAGAGAAGAAGTCTCTTCCAACACTTCAATTCACTGTGCGTAGTGAATGGAGTGTTGCTTCACTTTCTAAATGCTGTCCTTTCAGAGAAAATCACTTTCCTTTGAAACTGCCTTAATCTACTTAAAAGCATTCACAAGAAACACACATCTGTTTCTCTGAAAGAGTAGGAGTGTGTCACAACACTTCAATTCACTGTGCGAAGTGAATGGAGTGTTGCTTCACTTTCTAAATGCTGTCCTTTCAGTGAAAATCACTTTCCTTTGAAAGTGCCTTAAGCTACTTACAAGCATTCAACAGAAACTCAAATGCATTTCTCTGAAAGAGAAGCAGTCCGTTCCAACACTTCAATTCTCTCTGCGGAGTGAATGGAGTGTTGCTTCACTTTCTAAATGCTGTCCTTTCAGAGAAAATCACTTTCCTTTGAAAGAGCCTTAAGCTACTTGCAAGCATTCACAAGAAACACTAATGCGTTTCTCTGAAAGAGAACCAGTCTGTTCCAACACTTCAATTCACTGTGCGAAGTGAATGCAGTGTTGCTTCACTTTCTAAATGCTGTCCTATCAGTGAAAATCACTTTCCTTTGAAAGAGCCTTAAGCTACTTACAAGCATTCAACAGAAACTCACATGCATTTCTCTGAAAGAGAAGCAGTCTGTTCCAACACTTCAATTCACTGTGCGAAGTGAATGGAGTGTTGCTTCACTTTCTAATTGCTGTCCTTTCAGAGAAAATCACTTTTCTTTGAACGTGCCTTAAGCAACTTACAAGCATTCAACAGAAACTCACATGCGTTTCTCTGAAAGAGAAGCAGTCTGTTCCAACAATTCAATTCACTGTGCGAAATGAATGGAATGTTACTTCACTTTCTAAATTCTGTACTTTCAGAGAAAATCACTTTCCTTTGAAAGTGCCTTAAGCTACTTTCAAGCATTCACAAGAAACACACATGCGTTTCTCTGAAGTAGAAGAAGTCTGTTCCAACACTTCAATTCACTGGGCGAAGTGAATGGAGTGTTGCTTCACTTTCTAAATGCTGTACTTTTAGAGAAAATCACTTTTGTTTGAAAGAGCCTTAAGCAACTTTCAAGCATTCACAAAAAACTCACATGCATTTCTATGAAAGAGAAGCCTTCTCTTCCAACACTTCAATTCACTGTGCGAAGTGAATGGAGTGTTGCTTCACTTTCTAAATTCTGTCCTTTCAGAGAAAATCACTTTCCTTTGAAAGTGCCTTAAGCTACTTTCAAGCATTCACCAGAAACTCACATGCATTTCTCTGAAAGAGAAGCAGTCTGTTCCAACACGTCAATTCACTGTGCGAAGTGAATGGAATGTTACTTCACTTTCTAAATGCTGTCCTTTCAGAGAAAATCACTTTCCTTTGAAAGTGTCTTAAGCTACTTTCAAGCATTCACAAGAAACACACATACGTTTCTCTGAAATAGAAGCAGTCTGTTCCAACACTTCAATTCACTGTGCGAAATAAATGGAGTGTTGCTTCACTTTCTAAATGCTGTCCTTTCAGAGAAAATCACTTTCCTTTGAACGTGCCTTAAACAACTTACAAGCATTCAACAGAAACTCACATGCGTTTCTCTGAAATAGAAGCAGTCTGTTCCAACACTTCAATTCACTGTGCGAAGTGAATTGAGTGTTGCTTCACTTTCTAAATGCTGTCCTTTCAGTGAAAATCACTTTCCTTTGAAAGAGCCTTAAGCTACTTACAAGCATTCAACAGAAACTCATATGCATTTCTCTGAAAGAGAAGCAGTTTGTTCCAACACTTCAATTCACTGTGCGAAGTGAATGGGATGTTACTTCACTTTCTAAATGCTGTCCTTTCAGAGAAAATCACTTTCTTTGGAAGTGCCTTAAGCTACTTTCAAGCATTCAGCAGAAACTCACATGCGTTTCTCTGAAAGAGAAGCAGTCTGTTCCAACACTTCAATTCACTGTGCGAAGTGAATGGAATGTTACTTCACTTTCTAAATCCTGTCCTTTCAGAGAAAATCACTTTCCTTTGAAAGTGCCTTATGCTACTTTCAAGCATTCACAAGAAACACACATACGTTTCTTTGAAATAGAAGCAATCTGTTCCAAAACTTCAATTCACTGTGCGAAGTGAATTGAGTGTTACCTCACTTTCTAAATGCTGTCCTTTCAGTGAAAATCACTTTCCTTTGAAAGAGCCTTAAGCTACTTACAAGCATTCAACAGAACCTCACATGCATTTCTCTGAAAGAGAAGCAGTCTGTTCCAACACTTCAATTCACTGCGAAGTGAATGGAGTGTTGCTTCACTTTCAAATTGCTGTCCTTTCAGAGAAAATCACTTTCCTTTGAACGTGCCTTAAACAACTTACAAGCATTCAACAGAAACTCACATGCGTTTCTCTGAAATAGAAGCAGTCTGTTCCAAAACTTCAATTCACTGTGCGAAGTGAATTGAGTGTTGCTTCACTTTATAAATGCTGTCCTTTCAGTGAAAATCACTCTCCTTTGAAAGAGCCTTAAGCTACTTACAAGCATTCAACAGAAACTCACATGCATTTCTCTGAAAGAGAAGCAGTCTGTTCTAACAGTTCAATTCACTGTGAGAAGTGAATGGAGTGTTGCTTCACTTTCTAATTGCTGTCCTTTCAGAGAAAATCACTTTCCTTTCAACGTGCCTTAAGCAACTTACAAGCATTCAACAGAAACTCACAGGCGTTTATCTGAAAGAGAAGCAGTCTCTTCCAACAATTCAATTCACTGTGCGAAGTGAATGGAATGTTACTTCACTTTCTAAATTCTGTACTTTCAGCGAAAATCACTTTCCTTTGAAAGTGCCTTAAGCTACTTTCAAGCATTCACCAGAAACTCACATGCGTTTCTCTGAAATAGAAGCAGTCTGTTCCAACACTTCAATTCACTGGGCGAAGTGAATGGAGTGTTGCTTCACTTTCTAAATGCTGTACTTTTAGAGAAAATCACTTTTGTTTGAAAGAGCCTTAAGCAACTTTCAAGCATTCTCAAGAAACTCACATCTGTTTCTCTGAAAGAGAAGCCTTCTCTTCCAACACTTCAATTCACTGTGCGAAGTGAATGGAGTGTTGCTTCACTTTCTAAATGCTGTCCTTTCAGAGAAAATCACTTTCCTTTGAAACTGCCTTAATCTACTTAAAAGCATTCACAAGAAACACACATCTGTTTCTCTGAAAGAGTAGGAGTCTGTCACAACACTTCAATTCACTGTGCGAAGTGAATGGAGTGTTGCTTCACTTTCTAAATGCTGTCCTTTCAGTGAAAATCACTTTCCTTTGAAAGTGCCTTAAGCTACTTACAAGCATTCAACAGAAACTCACATGCATTTCTCTGAAAGAGAAGCAGTCCGTTCCAACACTTCAATTCTCTCTGCGGAGTGAATGGAGTGTTGCTTCACTTTCTAAATGCTGTCCTTTCAGAGAAAATCACTTTCCTTTGAAAGAGCCTTAAGCTACTTGCAAGCATTCACAAGAAACACTAATGCGTTTCTCTGAAAGAGAACCAGTCTGTTCCAACACTTCAATTCACTGTGCGAAGTGAATGCAGTGTTGCTTCACTTTCTAAATGCTGTCCTTTCAGAGAAAATCATTTTCCTTTGAAAGTGCCTTAAGCAACTTGCAAGCATTCACAAGAAACACAAATGCGTTTCTCTGAAAGAGAAGCAGTCTGTTCCAACACTTCAATTCACTGTGCGAAGTGAATGGAGTGTTGCTTCACTTTCTAAATGCTGTCCTTTCAGAGAAAATCACTTTCCTTTGAAAGTGCTTTAAGTTACTATCAAGCATTCACAAGAAACACACATACGTTTCACTGAAATAGAAGCAGTCTGTTCCAACACTTCAATTCACTGTGCGAAGTGAATGGAATGTTAGTTCACTTTTTAAATGCTGTCCTTTCAGAGAAAATCACTTTCCTTTGAAAGTACCTTAAGCTACTTTAGAGCTTTCACCAGAAACTCACATGCGTTTCTCTGAAAGAGAAGCAGTCTGTTGCAACACGTCAATTCACTGTGCGAAGTGAATGGAATGTTACTTCACTTTCTAAATGCTGTCCTTTCAGAGAAAATCACTTTCCTTTGAAAGTGACTTAAGCTACTTTCAAGCATTTACAAGAAACACACATACGTTTCTCTGAAAGTGAAGGAGTCTGTTCCAACACTTCAATTCACTGTGCGAAGTGAATTGAGTGTTGCTTCACTTTCTAAATGCTGTCCTTTCAGTGAAAATCACTTTCTTTTGAAAGAGCCTTAAGCTACTTACAAGCATTCAACAGAAACTCACATGCATTTCTCTGAAAGAGAAGCAGTCTGTTCCAACACTTCAATTCACTGTGCGAAGTGAATGGAGTGTTGCTTCACTTTCTAAATGTTGTCCTTTCAGAGAAAATAACTTTCCTTTGAAAGTGCCTTAAGCTACTTTCAAGCATTCACCAGAAACTCACATGCGTTTCTCTGAAAGAGAAGCAGTCTGTTCCAACACTTCAATTCACTGTGCGAAGTGAATGGAATGTTACTTCACTTTCTAAATGCTGTCCTTTCAGAGAAAATCACTTTCCTTTGAAAGCGCCTTACGCTACTTTCAAGCATTCACAAGAAACACACATACGTTTCTCTGAAATAGAAGCAGTCTGTTCCAAAACTTCAATTCACTGTGCGAAGTGAATTGAGTGTTGCTTCACTTTCTAAATGCTGTCCTATCAGTGAAAATCACTTTCCTTTGAAAGAGCCTTAAGCTACTTACAAGCATTCAACAGAAACTCACATGCATTTCTCTGAAAGAGAAGCAGTCTGTTCCAACACTTCAATTCACTGTGCGAAGTGAATGGAGTGTTGCTTCACTTTCTAATTGCTGTCCTTTCAGAGAAAATCACTTTCCTTTGAACGTGCCTTAAGCAACTTACAAGCATTCAACAGAAACTCACATGCGTTTCTCTGAAAGAGAAGCAGTCTGTTCCAACAATTCAATTCACTGTGCGAAATGAATGGAATGTAACTTCACTTTCTAAATTCTGTACTTTCAGAGAAAATCACTTTCCTTTGAAAGTGCCTTAAGCTACTTTCAAGCATTCACAAGAAACACACATGCGTTTCTCTGAAGTAGAAGAAGTCTGTTCCAACACTTCAATTCACTGGGCGAAGTGAATGGAGTGTTGCTTCACTTTCTAAATGCTGTACTTTTAGAGAAAATCACTTTTGTTTGAAAGAGCCTTAAGCAACTTTCAAGCATTCACAAAAAACTCACATGCATTTCTATGAAAGAGAAGCCTTCTCTTCCAACACTTCAATTCACTGTACGAAGTGAATGGAGTGTTGCTTCACTTTCTAAATGCTGTCCTTTCAGAGAAAATCACTTTCCTTTGAAAGTGCCTTAAGCTACTTTCAAGCATTCACCAGAAACTCACATGCATTTCTCTGAAAGAGAAGCAGTCTGTTCCAACACGTCAATTCACTGTGCGAAGTGAATGGAATGTTACTTCACTTTCTAAATGCTGTCCTTTCAGAGAAAATCACTTTCCTTTGAAAGTGCCTTAAGCTACTTTCAAGCATTCACAAGAAACACACATACGTTTCTCTGAAATAGAAGCAGTCTGTTCCAACACTTCAATTCACTGTGCGAAATAAATGGAGTGTTGCTTCACTTTCTAAATGCTGTCCTTTCAGAGAAAATCACTTTCCTTTGAAAGTACCTTAATCTACTTACAAGCATTCACAAGAAACTCACATCTGTTTTTCGGAAAGTGAAGGAGTCTGTTCCAACACTTCAATTAACTGTGCGAAGTGAATTGAGTGTTGCTTCACTTTCTAAATGCTGTCCTTTCAGTGAAAATCACTTTCCTTTGAAAGAGCCTTAAACTACTTACAAGCATTCAACAGAACCTCACATGCATTTCTCTGAAAGAGAAGCAGTCTGTTCCAACACTTCAATTCACTGCGAAGTGAATGGAGTGTTGCTTCACTTTCAAATTGCTGTCCTTTCAGAGAAAATCTCTTTCCTTTGAACGTGCCTTAAACAACTTACAAGCATTCAACAGAAACTCACATGCGTTTCTCTGAAATAGAAGCAGTCTGTTCCAAAACTTCAATTCACTGTGCGAAGTGAATTGAGTGTTGCTTCACTTTATAAATGCTGTCCTTTCAGTGAAAATCACTCTCCTTTGAAAGAGCCTTAAGCTACTTACAAGCATTCAACAGAAACTCACATGCATTTCTCTGAAAGAGAAGCAGTCTGTTCTAACAGTTCAATTCACTGTGAGAAGTGAATGGAGTGTTGCTTCACTTTCTAATTGCTGTCCTTTCAGAGAAAATCACTTTCCTTTCAACGTGCCTTAAGCAACTTACAAGCATTCAACAGAAACTCACATGCGTTTATCTGAAAGAGAAGCAGTCTCTTCCAACAATTCAATTCACTGTGCGAAGTGAATGGAATGTTACTTCACTTTCTAAATTCTGTACTTTCAGCGAAAATCACTTTCCTTTGAAAGTGCCTTAAGCTACTTTCAAGCATTCACCAGAAACTCACATGCGTTTCTCTGAAATAGAAGCAGTCTGTTCCAACACTTCAATTCACTGGGCGAAGTGAATGGAGTGTTGCTTCACTTTCCAAATGCTGTACTTTTAGAGAAAATCACTTTTGTTTGAAAGAGCCTTAAGCAACTTTCAAGCATTCTCAAGAAACTCACATCTGTTTCTCTGAAAGAGAAGCCTTCTCTTCCAACACTTCAATTCACTGTGCGAAGTGAATGGAGTGTTGCTTCACTTTCTAAATGCTGTCCTTTCAGAGAAAATCACTTTCCTTTGAAACTGCCTTAATCTACTTAAAAGCATTCACAAGAAACACACATCTGTTTCTCTGAAAGAGTAGGAGTCTGTCACAACACTTCAATTCACTGTGCGAAGTGAATGGAGTGTTGCTTCACTTTCTAAATGCTGTCCTTTCAGTGAAAATCACTTTCCTTTGAAAGTGCCTTAAGCTACTTACAAGCATTCAACAGAAACTCACATGCATTTCTCTGAAAGAGAAGCAGTCCGTTCCAACACTTCAATTCTCTCTGCGGAGTGAATGGAGTGTTGCTTCACTTTCTAAATGCTGTCCTTTCAGAGAAAATCACTTTCCTTAGAAAGAGCCTTAAGCTACTTGCAAGCATTCACAAGAAACACTAATGCGTTTCTCTGAAAGAGAACCAGTCTGTTCCAACACTTCAATTCACTGTGCGAAGTGAATGCAGTGTTGCTTCACTTTCTAAATGCTGTCCTTTCAGAGAAAATCATTTTCCTTTGAAAGTGCCTTAAGCAACTTGCAAGCATTCACAAGAAACACAAATGCGTTTCTCTGAAAGAGAAGCAGTCTGTTCCAACACTTCAATTCACTGTGCGAAGTGAATGGAGTGTTGCTTCACTTTCTAAATGCTGTCCTTTCAGAGAAAATCACTTTCCTTTGAAAGTGCTTTAAGTTACTATCAAACATTCACAAGAAACACACATACGTTTCACTGAAATAGAAGCAGTCTGTTCCAACACTTCAATTCACTGTGCGAAGTGAATGGAATGTTAGTTCACTTTTTAAATGCTGTCCTTTCAGAGAAAATCACTTTCCTTTGAAAGTACCTTAAGCTACTTTAGAGCTTTCACCAGAAACTCACATGCGTTTCTCTGAAAGAGAAGCAGTCTGTTGCAACACGTCAATTCACTGTTCGAAGTGAATGGAATGTTACTTCACTTTCTAAATGCTGTCCTTTCAGAGAAAATCACTTTCCTTTGAAAGTGACTTAAGCTACTTTCAAGCATTTACAAGAAACACACATACGTTTCTCTGAAAGTGAAGGAGTCTGTTCCAACACTTCAATTCACTGTGCGAAGTGAATTGAGTGTTGCTTCACTTTCTAAATGCTGTCCTTTCAGTGAAAATCACTTTCTTTTGAAAGAGCCTTAAGCTACTTACAAGCATTCAACAGAAACTCACATGCATTTCTCTGAAAGAGAAGCAGTCTGTTCCAACACTTCAATTCACTGTGCGAAGTGAATGGAGTGTTGCTTCACTTTCTAAATGTTGTCCTTTCAGAGAAAATAACTTTCCTTTGAAAGTGCCTTAAGCTACTTTCAAGCATTCACCAGAAACTCACATGCGTTTCTCTGAAAGAGAAGCAGTCTGTTCCAACACTTCAATTCACTGTGCGAAGTGAATGGAATGTTACTTCACTTTCTAAATGCTGTCCTTTCAGAGAAAATCACTTTCCTTTGAAAGCGCCTTACGCTACTTTCAAGCATTCACAAGAAACACACATACGTTTCTCTGAAATAGAAGCAGTCTGTTCCAAAACTTCAATTCACTGTGCGAAGTGAATTGAGTGTTGCTTCACTTTCTAAATGCTGTCCTATCAGTGAAAATCACTTTCCTTTGAAAGAGCCTTAAGCTACTTACAAGCATCAACAGAAACTCACATGCATTTCTCTGAAAGAGAAGCAGTCTGTTCCAACACTTCAATTCACTGTGCGAAGTGAATGGAGTGTTGCTTCACTTTCTAATTGCTGTCCTTTCAGAGAAAATCACTTTCCTTTGAACGTGCCTTAAGCAACTTACAAGCATTCAACAGAAACTCACATGCGTTTCTCTGAAAGAGAAGCAGTCTGTTCCAACAATTCAATTCACTGTGCGAAATGAATGGAATGTTACTTCACTTTCTAAATTCTGTACTTTCAGAGAAAATCACTTTCCTTTGAAAGTGCCTTAAGCTACTTTCAAGCATTCACAAGAAACACACATGCGTTTCTCTGAAGTAGAAGAAGTCTGTTCCAACACTTCAATTCACTGGGCGAAGTGAATGGAGTGTTGCTTCACTTTCTAAATGCTGTACTTTTAGAGAAAATCACTTTTGTTTGAAAGAGCCTTAAGCAACTTTCAAGCATTCACAAAAAACTCACATGCATTTCTATGAAAGAGAAGCCTTCTCTTCCAACACTTCAATTCACTGTACGAAGTGAATGGAGTGTTGCTTCACTTTCTAAATGCTGTCCTTTCAGAGAAAATCACTTTCCTTTGAAAGTGCCTTAAGCTACTTTCAAGCATTCACCAGAAACTCACATGCATTTCTCTGAAAGAGAAGCAGTCTGTTCCAACACGTCAATTCACTGTGCGAAGTGAATGGAATGTTACTTCACTTTCTAAATGCTGTCCTTTCAGAGAAAATCACTTTCCTTTGAAAGTGCCTTAAGCTACTTTCAAGCATTCACAAGAAACACACATACGTTTCTCTGAAATAGAAGCAGTCTGTTCCAACACTTCAATTCACTGTGCGAAATAAATGGAGTGTTGCTTCACTTTCTAAATGCTGTCCTTTCAGAGAAAATCACTTTCCTTTGAAAGTGCATTAATCTACTTACAAGCATTCACAAGAAACTCACATCTGTTTTTCGGAAAGTGAAGGAGTCTGTTCCAACACTTCAATTAACTGTGCGAAGTGAATTGAGTGTTGCTTCACTTTCTAAATGCTGTCCTTTCAGTGAAAATCACTTTCTTTTGAAAGAGCCTTAAGCTACTTACAAGCATTCAACAGAAACTCACATGCATTTCTCTGAAAGAGAAGCAGTCTGTTCCAACACTTCAATTCACTGTGCGAAGTGAATGGAGTGTTGCTTCACTTTCTAAATGCTGTCCTTTCAGAGAAAATAACTTTCCTTTGAAAGTGCCTTAAGCTACTTTCAAGCATTCACCAGAAACTCACATGCGTTTCTCTGAAAGAGAAGCAGTCTGTTCCAACACTTCAATTCACTGTGCGAAGTGAATGGAATGTTACTTCACTTTCTAAATGCTGTCCTTTCAGAGAAAATCACTTTCCTTTGAAAGTGCCTTAAGCTACTTTCAAGCATTCACAAGAAACACACATGCGTTTCTCTGAAGTAGAAGAAGTCTGTTCCAACACTTCAATTCACTGGGCGAAGTGAATGGAGTGTTGCTTCACTTTCTAAATGCTGTACTTTTAGAGAAAATCACTTTTGTTTGAAAGAGCCTTAAGCAACTTTCAAGCATTCACAAAAAACTCACATGCATTTCTATGAAAGAGAAGCCTTCTCTTCCAACACTTCAATTCACTGTGCGAAGTGAATGGAGTGTTGCTTCACTTTCTAAATGCTGTCCTTTCAGAGAAAATCACTTTCCTTTGAAAGTGCCTTAAGCTACTTTCAAGCATTCACCAGAAACTCACATGCATTTCTCTGAAAGAGAAGCAGTCTGTTCCAACACGTCAATTCACTGTGCGAAGTGAATGGAATGTTACTTCACTTTCTAAATGCTGTCCTTTCAGAGAAAATCACTTTCCTTTGAAAGTGCCTTAAGCTACTTTCAAGCATTCACAAGAAACACACATACGTTTTTCTGAAATAGAAGCAGTCTGTTCCAACACTTCATTTCACTGTGCGAAATAAATGGAGTGTTGCTTCACTTTCTAAATGCTGTCCTTTCAGAGAAAATCACTTTCCTTTAAAAGTGCCTTAATCTACTTACAAGCATTCACAAGAAACTCACATCTGTTTTTCGGAAAGTGAAGGAGTCTGTTCCAACGCTTCAATTCACTGTGCGAAGTGAATTGAGTGTTGCTTCACTTTCTAATTGCTGTCCTTTCAGTGAAAATCACTTTCCTTTGAAAGAGCCTTAAGCTACTTACAAGCATTCAACAGAAACTCACATGCATTTCTCTGAAAGAGAAGCTGTCTGTTCCAACACTTCAATTCACTGTGCGAAGTGAATGGAATGTTACTTCACTTTCTAAATGCTGTCCTTTCAGAGAAAATCACTTTCCTTTGAAAGTGCCTTAAGCTAATTTCAAGCATTCAGCAGAAACTCACATGCGTTTCTCTGAAAGAGAAGCAGTCTGTTCCAACACTTCAATTCACTGTGCGAAGTGAATGGAATGTTACTTCACTTTCTAAATCCTGTCCTTTCAGAGAAAATCACTTTCCTTTGAAAGTGCCTTATGCTACTTTCAAGCATTCACAAGAAACACACATACGTTTCTTTGAAATAAAAGCAATCTGTTCCAAAACTTCAATTCACTGTGCGAAGTGAATTGAGTGTTGCCTCACTTTCTAAATGCTGTCCTTTCAGTGAAAATCACTTTCCTTTGTAAGAGTCTGAAGCTACTTACAAGCATTCAACAGAAACTCACATGCATTTCTCTGAAAGAGAAGCAGTCTATTCTAACAGTTCAATTCACTGTGCGAAGTGAATGGAGTGTTGCTTCACTTTCTAATTGCTGTCCTTTCAGAGAAAATCACTTTCCTTTCAACGTGCCTTAAGCAACTTACAAGCATTCAACAGAAACTCACATGCGTTTCTCTGAAAGAGAAGCAGTCTCTTCCAACAATTCAATTCACTGTGCGAAGTGAATGGAATGTTACTTCACTTTCTAAATTCTGTACTTTCAGCGAAAATCACTTTCCTTTGAAAGTGCCTTAAGCTACTTTCAAGCATTCACCAGAAACTCACATGCATTTCTCTGAAAGAGAAGCAGTCCGTTCCAACACTTCAATTCTCTCTGCGGAGTGAATGGAATGTTGCTTCACTTTCTAAATGCTGTCCTTTCAGAGAAAATCACTTTCCTTTGAAAGAGCCTTAAGCTACTTGCAAGCATTCACAAGAAACACTAATGCGTTTCTCTGAAAGAGAACCAGTCTGTTCCAACACTTCAATTCACTGTGCGAAGTGAATGCAGTGTTGCTTCACTTTCTAAATGCTGTCCTTTCAGAGAAAATCATTTTCCTTTGAAAGTGCCTTAAGCAACTTGCAAGCATTCACAAGAAACACAAATGCGTTTCTCTGAAAGAGAAGCAGTCTGTTCCAACACTTCAATTCACTGTGCGAAGTGAATGGAGTGTTGCTTCACTTTCTAAATGCTGTCCTTTCAGAGAAAATCACTTTCCTTTGAAAGTGCTTTAAGTTACTATCAAGCATTCACAAGAAACACACATACGTTTCACTGAAATAGAAGCAGTCTGTTCCAACACTTCAATTCACTGTGCGAAGTGAATGGAATGTTAGTTCACTTTTTAAATGCTGTCCTTTCAGAGAAAATCACTTTCCTTTGAAAGTACCTTAAGCTACTTTCAAGCATTCACCAGAAACTCACATGCGTTTCTCTGAAAGAGAAGCAGTCTGTTGCAACACGACAATTCACTGTTCGAAGTGAATGGAATGTTACTTCACTTTCTAAATGCTGTCCTTTCAGAGAAAATCACTTTCCTTTGAAAGTGACTTAAGCTACTTTCAAGCATTTACAAGAAACACACATACGTTTCTCTGAAAGTGAAGGAGTCTGTTCCAAAACTTCAATTCACTGTGCGAAGTGAATTGAGTGTTGCTTCACTTTCTAAATGCTGTCCTTTCAGTGAAAATCACTTTCCTTTGAAAGAGCCTTAAGCTACTTACAAGCATTCAACAGAAACTCACATGCATTTCTCTGAAAGAGAAGCAGTCTGTTCCAACACTTCAATTCACTGTGCGAAGTGAATGGGATGTTACTTCACTTTCTAAACGCTGTCCTTTCAAAGAAAATCACTTTCCTTTGAATGTGCCTTAAGCTACTTTCAAGCATTCAGCAGAAACTCACATGCGTTTCTCTGAAAGAGAAGCAGTCTGTTCCAACACTTCAATTCACTGTGCGAAGTGAATGGAATGTTACTTCACTTTCTAAATCCTGTCCTTTCAGAGAAAATCACTTTCCTTTGAAAGTGCCTTATGCTACTTTTAAGCATTCACAAGAAACACACATACGTTTCTTTGAAATAAAAGCAATCTGTTCCAAAACTTCAATTCACTGTGCGTAGTGAATTGTGTTGCCTCACTTTCTAAATGCTGTCCTTTCAGTGAAAATCACTTTCCTTTGAAAGAGCCTTAAGCTACTTACAAGAATTCAACAGAACCTCACATGCATTTCTCTGAAAGAGAAGCAGTCTGTTCCAACACTTCAATTCACTGCGAAGTGAATGGAGTGTTGCTTCACTTTCAAATTGCTGTCCTTTCAGAGAAAATCACTTTCCTTTGAACGTGCCTTAAACAACTTACAAGCATTCAACAGAAACTCACATGCGTTTCTCTGAAATAGAAGCAGTCTGTTCCAAAACTTCAATTCACTGTGCGAAGTGAATTGAGTGTTGCTTCACTTTATAAATGCTGTCCTTTCAGTGAAAATCACTTTCCTTTGTAAGAGTCTTAAGCTACTTACAAGCATTCAACAGAAACTCACATGCATTTCTCTGAAAGAGAAGCAGTCTATTCTAACAGTTCAATTCACTGTGCGAAGTGAATGGAGTGTTGCTTCACTTTCTAATTGCTGTCCTTTCAGAGAAAATCACTTTCCTTTCAACGTGCCTTAAGCAACTTACAAGCATTCAACAGAAACTCACATGCGTTTCTCTGAAAGGGAAGCAGTCTCTTCCAACAATTCAATTCACTGTGCGAAGTGAATGGAATGTTGCTTCACTTTCTAAATTCTGTACTTTCAGCGAAAATCACTTTCCTTTGAAAGTGCCTTAAGCTACTTTCAAGCATTCACCAGAAACTCACATGCATTTCTCTGAAAGAGAAGCAGTCCGTTCCAACACTTCAATTCTCTCTGCGGAGTGAATGGAGTGTTGCTTCACTTTCTAAATGCTGTCCTTTCAGAGAAAATCACTTTCCTTTGAAAGAGCCTTAAGCTACTTGCAAGCATTCACAAGAAACACTAATGCGTTTCTCTGAAAGAGAACCAGTCTGTTCCAACACTTCAATTCACTGTGCGAAGTGAATGCAGTGTTGCTTCACTTTCTAAATGCTGTCCTTTCAGAGAAAATCATTTTCCTTTGAAAGTGCCATAAGCAACTTGCAAGCATTCACAAGAAACACAAATGCGTTTCTCTGAAAGAGAAGCAGTCTGTTGCAACACTTCAATTCACTGTGCGAAGTGAATGGAGTGTTGCTTCACTTTCTAAATGCTGTCCTTTCAGAGAAAATCACTTTCCTTTGAAAGTGCTTTAAGTTACTATCAAGCATTCACAAGAAACACACATACGTTTCACTGAAATAGAAGCAGTCTGTTCCAACACTTCAATTCACTGTGCGAAGTGAATGGAATGTTAGTTCACTTTTTAAATGCTGTCCTTTCAGAGAAAATCACTTTCCTTTGAAAGTACCTTAAGCTACTTTCAAGCATTCACCAGAAACTCACATGCGTTTCTCTGAAAGAGAAGCAGTCTGTTGCAACACGACAATTCACTGTTCGAAGTGAATGGAATGTTACTTCACTTTCTAAATGCTGTCCTTTCAGAGAAAATCACTTTCCTTTGAAAGTGACTTAAGCTACTTTCAAGCATTTACAAGAAACACACATACGTTTCTCTGAAAGTGAAGGAGTCTGTTCCAACACTTCAATTCACTGTGCGAAGTGAATTGAGTGTTGCTTCACTTTCTAAATGCTGTCCTTTCAGTGAAAATCACTTTCTTTTGAAAGAGCCTTAAGCTACTTACAAGCATTCAACAGAAACTCACATGCATTTCTCTGAAAGAGAAGCAGTCTGTTCCAACACTTCAATTCACTGTGCGAAGTGAATGGAGTGTTGCTTCACTTTCTAAATGCTGTCCTTTCAGAGAAAATCACTTTCCTTTGAAAGTGCCTTACGCTACTTTCAAGCATTCACAAGAAAAACACATACGTTTTTCTGAAATAGAAGCAGTCTGTTCCAAAACTTCAATTCACTGTGCGAAGTGAATTGAGTGTTGCTTCACTTTCCAAATGCTGTCCTATCAGTGAAAATCACTTTCCTTTGAAAGAGCCTTAAGCTACTTACAAGCATTCAACAGAAACTCACATGCATTTCTCTGAAAGAGAAGCAGTCTGTTCCAACACTTCAATTCACTGTGCGAAGTGAATGGAGTGTTGCTTCACTTTCTAATTGCTGTCCTTTCAGAGAAAATCACTTTCCTTTGAACGTGCCTTAAGCAACTTACAAGCATTCAACAGAAACTCACATGCGTTTCTCTGAAAGAGAAGCAGTCTGTTCCAACAATTCAATTCACTGTGCGAAATGAATGGAATGTTACTTCACTTTCTAAATTCTGTACTTTCAGAGAAAATCACTTTCCTTTGAAAGTGCCTTAAGCTACTTTCAAGCATTCACAAGAAACACACATGCGTTTCTCTGAAATAGAAGAAGACTGTTCCAACACTTCAATTCACTGGGCGAAGTGAATGGAGTGTTGCTTCACTTTCTAAATGCTGTACTTTGAGAGAAAATCACTTTTGTTTGAAAGAGCCTTAAGCAACTTTCAAGCATTCACAAAAAACTCACATGCATTTCTATGAAAGAGAAGCCTTCTCTTCCAATACTTTAATTCACTGTGCGAAGTGAATGGAGTGTTGCTTCACTTTCTAAATGCTGTCCTTTCAGAGAAAATCACTTTCCTTTGAAAGTGCCTTAAGCTACTTTCAAGCATTCACCAGAAACTCACATGCATTTCTCTGAAAGAGAAGCAGTCTGTTCCAACACGTCAATTCACTGTGCGAAGTGAATGGAATGTTACTTCACTTTCTAAATGATGTCCTTTCAGAGAAAATCACTTTCCTTTGAAAGTGCCTTAATCTACTTACAAGCATTCACAAGAAACTCACATCTGTTTTTCGGAAAGTGAAGGAGTCTGTTCCAACACTTCAATTCACTGTGCGAAGTGAATTGAGTGTTGCCTCACTTTCTAAATGCTGTCCTTTCAGTGAAAATTACTTTCCTTTGAAAGAGCCTTAAGCTACTTACAAGCATTCAACAGAACCTCACATGCATTTCTCTGAAAGAGAAGCAGTCTGTTCCAACACTTCAATTCACTGCGAAGTGAATGGAGTGTTGCTTCACTTTCAAATTGCTGTCCTTTCAGAGAAAATCACTTTCCTTTGAACGTGCCTTAAACAACTTACAAGCATTCAACAGAAACTCACATGGGTTTCTCTGAAATAGAAGCAGTCTGTTCCAAAACTTCAATTCACTGTGCGAAGTGAATTGAGTGTTGCTTCACTTTATAAATGCTGTCCTTTCAGTGAAAATCACTTTCCTTTGGAAGAGTCTTAAGCTACTTACAAGCATTCAACAGAAACTCACATGCATTTCTCTGAAAGAGAAGCAGTCTATTCTAACAGTTCAATTCACTGTGCGAAGTGAATGGAGTGTTGCTTCACATTCTAATTGCTGTCCTTTCAGAGAAAATCACTTTCCTTTCAACGTGCCTTAAGCAACTTACAAGCATTCAACAGAAACACACATGCGTTTATCTGAAAGAGAAGCAGTCTCTTCCAACAATTCAATTCACTGTGCGAAGTGAATGGAATGTTACTTCACTTTCTAAATTCTGTACTTTCAGCGAAAATCACTTTCCTTTGAAAGTGCCTTAAGCTACTTTCAAGCATTCACCAGAAACTCACATGCGTTTCTATGAAATAGAAGCAGTCTGTTACAACACTTCAATTCACTGGGCGAAGTGAATGGAGTGTTGCTTCACTTTCTAACTGCTGTACTTTTAGAGAAAATCACTTTTGTTTGAAAGAGCCTTAAGCAACTTTCAAGCATTCTTAAGAAACTCACATCTGTTTCTCTGAAAGAGAAGCCTTCACTTCCAACACTTCAATTCACTGTGCGAAGTGAATGGAGTGTTGCTTCACTTTCTAAATGCTGTCCTTTCAGAGAAAATCACTTTCCTTTGAAACTGCCTCAATCTACTTACAAGCATTCACAAGAAACACACATCTGTTTCTCTGAAAGAGTAGGAGTCTGTTACAACACTTCAATTCACTGTGCGAAGTGAATGGAGTGTTGCTTCACTTTCTAAATGCTGTCCTTTCAGTGAAAATCACTTTCCTTTGAAAGTGCCTTAAGCTACTTACAAGCATTCAACAGAAACTCACATGCATTTCTCTGAAAGAGAAGCAGTCCGTTCCAACACTTCAATTCTCTCTGCGGAGTGAATGGAGTGTTGCTTCACTTTCTAAATGCTGGCCTTTCAGAGAAAATCACTTTCCTTAGAAAGAGCCTTAAGCTACTTGCAAGCATTCACAAGAAACACTAATGCGTTTCTCTGAAAGAGAACCTGTCTGTTCCAACACTTCAATTCACTGTGCGAAGTGAATGCAGTGTTGCTTCACTTTCTAAATGCTGTCCTTTCAGAGAAAATCACTTTCCTTACATAGTGCCTTAAGCTACTTTCAAGCATTCACAAGAAACTCACATGCATTTCTTTGAAAGAGAAGACTTCTCTTCCAACACTTCAGTTCACGGTGCGAAGTGAATGGAGTGTTGCTTCACTTTCTAAATGCTGTCCTTTCAGAGAAAATCACTTTCCTTTGAAAGTGCTTTAAGTTACTATCAAGCATTCACAAGAAACACACATACGTTTCACTGAAATAGAAGCAGTCTGTTCCAACACTTCAATTCACTGTGCGAAGTGAATGGAATGTTAGTTCACTTTTTAAATGCTGTCCTTTCAGAGAAAATCACTTTCCTTTGAAAGTGCCTTATGCTACTTTCAAGCATTCACAAGAAACACACATACGTTTCTTTGAAATAAAAGCAATCTGTTCCAAAACTTCAATTCACTGTGCGAAGTGAATGGAGTGTTGCTTCACTTTCTAAATGCTGTCCTTTCAGTGAAAATCACTTTCCTTTGAAAGAGCCTTAAGCTACTTACAAGCATTCAACAGAACCTCACATGCATTTCTCTGAAAGAGAAGCAGTCTGTTCCAACACTTCAATTCACTGCGAAGTGAATGGAGTGTTGCTTCACTTTCAAATTGCTGTCCTTTCAGAGAAAATCACTTTCCTTTGAACGTGCCTTAAACAACTTACAAGCATTCAACAGAAACTCACATGCGTTTATCTGAAAGAGAAGCAGTCTATTCTAACAGTTCAATTCACTGTGCGAAGTGAATGGAGTGTTGCATCACATTCTAATTGCTGTCCTTTCAGAGAAAATCACTTTCCTTTCAACGTGCCTTAAGCAACTTACAAGCATTCAACAGAAACTCACATGCGTTTATCTGAAAGAGAAGCAGTCTCTTCCAACAATTCAATTCACTGTGCGAAGTGAATGGAATGTTACTTCACTTTCTAAATTCTGTACTTTCAGTGAAAATCACTTTCCTTTGAAAGTGCCTTAAGCTACTTTCAAGCATTCACCAGAAACTCACATGCGTTTCTATGAAATAGAAGCAGTCTGTTACAACACTTCAATTCACTGGGCGAAGTGAATGGAGTGTTGCTTCACTTTCTAACTGCTGTACTTTTAGAGAAAATCACTTTTGTTGAAAGAGCCTTAAGCAACTTTCAAGCATTCTTAAGAAACTCACATCTGTTTCTCAGAAAGAGAAGCCTTCACTTCCATCACTTCAATTCACTGTGCGAAGTGAATGGAGTGTTGCTTCACTTTCTAAATGCTGTCCTTTCAGAGAAAATCACTTTCCTTTGAAACTGCCTCAATCTACTTACAAGCATTCACAAGAAACACACATCTGTTTCTCTGAAAGAGTAGGAGTCTGTTACAACACTTCAATTCACTGTGCGAAGTGAATGGAGTGTTGCTTCACTTTCTAATTGCTGTCCTTTCAGTGAAAATCACTTTCCTTTGAAAGTGCCTTAAGCTACTTACAAGCATTCAACAGAAACTCACATGCATTTCTCTGAAAGAGAAGCAGTCCGTTCCAACACTTCAATTCTCTCTGCGGAGTGAATGGAGTGTTGCTTCACTTTCTAAATGCTGTCCTTTCAGAGAAAATCACTTTCCTTAGAAAGAGCCTTAAGCTACTTGCAAGCATTCACAAGAAACACTAATGCGTTTCTCTGAAAGAGAACCTGTCTGTTCCAACACTTCAATTCACTGTGCGAAGTGAATGCAGTGTTGCTTCACTTTCTAAATGCTGTCCTTTCAGAGAAAATCACTTTCCTTTCATAGTGCCTTAAGCTACTTTCAAGCATTCACAAGAAACTCACATGCATTTCTTTGAAAGAGATGACTTCTCTTCCAACACTTCAGTTCAAGGTGCGAAGTGAATGGAGTGTTGCTTCACTTTCTAAATGCTGTCCTTTCAGAGAAAATCACTTTCCTTTGAAAGTGCTTTAAGTAACTATCAAGCATTCACAAGAAACACACATACGTTTCACTGAAATAGAAGCAGTCTGTTCCAACACTTCAATTCACTGTGCGAAGTGAATGGAATGTTAGTTCACTTTTTAAATGCTGTCCTTGCAGAGAAAATCACTTTCCTTTGAAAGTACCTTAAGCTACTTTCAAGCATTCAACAGAAACTCACATGCGTTTCTCTGAAAGAGAAGCAGTCTGTTCCAACAATTCAATTCACTGTGCGAAATGAATGGAATGTTACTTCACTTTCTAAATTCTGTACTTTCAGAGAAAATCACTTTCCTTTGAAAGTGCCTTAAGCTACTTTCAAGCATTCACAAGAAACACACATGCGTTTCTCTGAAATAGAAGAAGTCTGTTCCAACACTTCAATTCACTGGGCGAAGTGAATGGAGTGTTGCTTCACTTTCTAAATGCTGTACTTTGAGAGAAAATCACTTTTGTTTGAAAGAGCCTTAAGCAACTTTCAAGCATTCACAAAAAACTCACATGCATTTCTATGAAAGAGAAGCCTTCTCTTCCAATACTTTAATTCACTGTGCGAAGTGAATGGAGTGTTGCTTCACTTTCTAAATGCTGTCCTTTCAGAGAAAATCACTTTCCTTTGAAAGTGCCTTAAGCTACTTTCAAGCATTCACCAGAAACTCACATGCATTTCTCTGAAAGAGAAGCAGTCTGTTCCAACACGTCAATTCACTGTGCGAAGTGAATGGAATGTTACTTCACTTTCTAAATGCTGTCCTTTCAGAGAAAATCACTTTCCTTTGAAAGTGCCTTAATCTACTTACAAGCATTCACAAGAAACTCACATCTGTTTTTCGGAAAGTGAAGGAGTCTGTTCCAACACTTCAATTCACTGTGCGAAGTGAATTGAGTGTTGCCTCACTTTCTAAATGCTGTCCTTTCAGTGAAAATCACTTTCCTTTGAAAGAGCCTTAAGCTACTTACAAGCATTCAACAGAACCTCACATGCATTTCTCTGAAAGAGAAGCAGTCTGTTCCAACACTTCAATTCACTGCGAAGTGAATGGAGTGTTGCTTCACTTTCAAATTGCTGTCCTTTCAGAGAAAATCACTTTCCTTTGAACGTGCCTTAAACAACTTACAAGCATTCAATAGAAACTCACATGGGTTTCTCTGAAATAGAAGCAGTCTGTTCCAAAACTTCAATTCACTGTGCGAAGTGAATTGAGTGTTGCTTCACTTTATAAATGCTGTCCTTTCAGTGAAAATCACTTTCCTTTGGAAGAGTCTTAAGCTACTTACAAGCATTCAACAGAAACTCACATGCATTTCTCTGAAAGAGAAGCAGTCTATTCTAACAGTTCAATTCACTGTGCGAAGTGAATGGAGTGTTGCTTCACATTCTAATTGCTGTCCTTTCAGAGAAAATCACTTTCCTTTCAACGTGCCTTAAGCAACTTACAAGCATTCAACAGAAACACACATGCGTTTATCTGAAAGAGAAGCAGTCTCTTCCAACAATTCAATTCACTGTGCGAAGTGAATGGAATGTTACTTCACTTTCTAAATTCTGTACTTTCAGCGAAAATCACTTTCCTTTGAAAGTGCCTTAAGCTACTTTCAAGCATTCACCAGAAACTCACATGCGTTTCTATGAAATAGAAGCAGTCTGTTACAACACTTCAATTCACTGGGCGAAGTGAATGGAGTGTTGCTTCACTTTCTAACTGCTGTACTTTTAGAGAAAATCACTTTTGTTTGAAAGAGCCTTAAGCAACTTTCAAGCATTCTTAAGAAACTCACATCTGTTTCTCTGAAAGAGAAGCCTTCACTTCCAACACTTCAATTCACTGTGCGAAGTGAATGGAGTGTTGCTTCACTTTCTAAATGCTGTCCTTTCAGAGAAAATCACTTTCCTTTGAAACTGCCTCAATCTACTTACAAGCATTCACAAGAAACACACATCTGTTTCTCTGAAAGAGTAGGAGTCTGTTACAACACTTCAATTCACTGTGCGAAGTGAATGGAGTGTTGCTTCACTTTCTAATTGCTGTCCTTTCAGTGAAAATCACTTTCCTTTGAAAGTGCCTTAAGCTACTTACAAGCATTCAACAGAAACTCACATGCATTTCTCTGAAAGAGAAGCAGTCCGTTCCAACACTTCAATTCTCTCTGCGGAGTGAATGGAGTGTTGCTTCACTTTCTAAATGCTGGCCTTTCAGAGAAAATCACTTTCCTTAGAAAGAGCCTTAAGCTACTTGCAAGCATTCACAAGAAACACTAATGCGTTTCTCTGAAAGAGAACCTGTCTGTTCCAACACTTCAATTCACTGTGCGAAGTGAATGCAGTGTTGCTTCACTTTCTAAATGCTGTCCTTTCAGAGAAAATCACTTTCCTTACATAGTGCCTTAAGCTACTTTCAAGCATTCACAAGAAACTCACATGCATTTCTTTGAAAGAGAAGACTTCTCTTCCAACACTTCAGTTCACGGTGCGAAGTGAATGGAGTGTTGCTTCACTTTCTAAATGCTGTCCTTTCAGAGAAAATCACTTTCCTTTGAAAGTGCTTTAAGTTACTACAAAGCATTCACAAGAAACACACATACGTTTCACTGAAATAGAAGCAGTCTGTTCCAACACTTCAATTCACTGTGCGAAGTGAATGGAATGTTAGTTCACTTTTTAAATGCTGTCCTTTCAGAGAAAATCACTTTCCTTTGAAAGTGCCTTATGCTACTTTCAAGCATTCACAAGAAACACACATACGTTTCTTTGAAATAAAAGCAATCTGTTCCAAAACTTCAATTCACTGTGCGAAGTGAATGGAGTGTTGCTTCACTTTCTAAATGCTGTCCTTTCAGTGAAAATCACTTTCCTTTGAAAGAGCCTTAAGCTACTTACAAGCATTCAACAGAACCTCACATGCATTTCTCTGAAAGAGAAGCAGTCTGTTCCAACACTTCAATTCACTGCGAAGTGAATGGAGTGTTGCTTCACTTTCAAATTGCTGTCCTTTCAGAGAAAATCACTTTCCTTTGAACGTGCCTTAAACAACTTACAAGCATTCAACAGAAACTCACATGCGTTTATCTGAAAGAGAAGCAGTCTATTCTAACAGTTCAATTCACTGTGCGAAGTGAATGGAGTGTTGCTTCACATTCTAATTGCTGTCCTTTCAGAGAAAATCACTTTCCTTTCAACGTGCCTTAAGCAACTTACAAGCATTCAACAGAAACTCACATGCGTTTATCTGAAAGAGAAGCAGTCTCTTCCAACAATTCAATTCACTGTGCGAAGTGAATGGAATGTTACTTCACTTTCTAAATTCTGTACTTTCAGTGAAAATCACTTTCCTTTGAAAGTGCCTTAAGCTATTTTCAAGCATTCACCAGAAACTCACATGCGTTTCTATGAAATAGAAGCAGTCTGTTACAACACTTCAATTCACTGGGCGAAGTGAATGGAGTGTTGCTTCACTTTCTAACTGCTGTACTTTTAGAGAAAATCACTTTTGTTTGAAAGAGCCTTAAGCAACTTTCAAGCATTCTTAAGAAACTCACATCTGTTTCTCTGAAAGAGAAGCCTTCACTTCCATCACTTCAATTCACTGTGCGAAGTGAATGGAGTGTTGCTTCACTTTCTAAATGCTGTCCTTTCAGAGAAAATCACTTTCCTTTGAAACTGCCTCAATCTACTTACAAGCATTCACAAGAAACACACATCTGTTTCTCTGAAAGAGTAGGAGTCAGTTACAACACTTCAATTCACTGTGCGAAGTGAATGGAGTGTTGCTTCACTTTCTAAATGCTGTCCTTTCAGTGAAAATCACTTTCCTTTGAAAGTGCCTTAAGCTACTTACAAGCATTCAACAGAAACTCACATGCATTTCTCTGAAAGAGAAGCAGTCCGTTCCAACACTTCAATTCTCTCTGCGGAGTGAATGGAGTGTTGCTTCACTTTCTAAATGCTGTCCTTTCAGAGAAAATCACTTTCCTTAGAAAGAGCCTTAAGCTACTTGCAAGCATTCACAAGAAACACTAATGCGTTTCTCTGAAAGAGAACCAGTCTGTTCCAACACTTCAATTCACTGTGCGAAGTGAATGCAGTGTTGCTTCACTTTCTAAATGCTGTCCTTTCAGAGAAAATCACTTTCCTTTCATAGTGCCTTAAGCTACTTTCAAGCATTCACAAGAAACTCACATGCATTTCTTTGAAAGAGATGACTTCTCTTCCAACACTTCAGTTCAAGGTGCGAAGTGAATGGAGTGTTGCTTCACTTTCAAAATGCTGTCCTTTCAGAGAAAATCACTTTCCTTTGAAAGTGCTTTAAGTAACTATCAAGCATTCACAAGAAACACACATACGTTTCACTGAAATAGAAGCAGTCTGTTCCAACACTTCAATTCACTGTGCGAAGTGAATGGAATGTTAGTTCACTTTTTAAATGCTGTCCTTTCAGAGAAAATCACTTTCCTTTGAAAGTACCTTAAGCTACTTTCAAGCATTCACCAGAAACTCACATGCGTTTCTCTGAAAGAGAAGCAGTCTGTTGCAACACGACAATTCACTGTTCGAAGTGAATGGAATGTTTCTTCACTTTCTAAATGCTGTCCTTTCAGAGAAAATCACTTTCCTTTGAAAGTGACTTAAGCTACTTTCAAGCATTTACAAGAAACACACATACGTTTCTCTGAAAGTGAAGGAGTCTGTTCCAACACTTCAATTCACTGTGCGAAGTGAATTGAGTGTTGCTTCACTTTCTAAATGCTGTCCTTTCAGTGAAAATCACTTTCTTTTGAAAGAGCCTTAAGCTACTTACAAGCATTCAACAGAAACTCACATGCATTTCTCTGAAAGAGAAGCAGTCTGTTCCAACACTTCAATTCACTGTGCGAAGTGAATGGAGTGTTGCTTCACTTTCTAAATGCTGTCCTTTCAGAGAAAATAACTTTCCTTTGAAAGTGCCTTAACCTACTTTCAAGCATTCACCAGAAACTCACATGCGTTTCTCTGAAAGAGAAGCAGTCTGTTCCAACACTTCAATTCACTGTGCGAAGTGAATGGAATGTTACTTCACTTTCTAAATGCTGTCCTTTCAGAGAAAATCACTTTCCTTTGAAAGTGCCTTACGCTACTTTCAAGCATTCACAAGAAAAACACATACGTTTTTCTGAAATAGAAGCAGTCTGTTCCAAAACTTCAATTCACTGTGCGAAGTGAATTGAGTGTTGCTTCACTTTCCAAATGCTGTCCTATCAGTGAAAATCACTTTCCTTTGAAAGAGCCTTAAGCTACTTACAAGCATTCAACAGAAACTCACATGCATTTCTCTGAAAGAGAAGCAGTCTGTTCCAACACTTCAATTCACTGTGCGAAGTGAATGGAGTGTTGCTTCACTTTCTAATTGCTGTCCTTTCAGAGAAAATCACTTTCCTTTGAACGTGCCTTAAGCAACTTACAAGCATTCAACAGAAACTCACATGCGTTTCTCTGAAAGAGAAGCAGTCTGTTCCAACAATTCAATTCACTGTGCGAAATGAATGGAATGTTACTTCACTTTCTAAATTCTGTACTTTCAGAGAAAATCACTTTCCTTTGAAAGTGCCTTAAGCTACTTTCAAGCATTCACAAGAAACACACATGCGTTTCTCTGAAATAGAAGAAGTCTGTTCCAACACTTCAATTCACTGGGCGAAGTGAATGGAGTGTTGCTTCACTTTCTAAATGCTGTACTTTGAGAGAAAATCACTTTTGTTTGAAAGAGCCTTAAGCAACTTTCAAGCATTCACAAAAAACTCACATGCATTTCTATGAAAGAGAAGCCTTCTCTTCCAATACTTTAATTCACTGTGCGAAGTGAATGGAGTGTTGCTTCACTTTCTAAATGCTGTCCTTTCAGTGAAAATCACTTTCCTTTGAAAGTGCCTTAAGCTACTTACAAGCATTCAACAGAAACTCACATGCATTTCTCTGAAAGAGAAGCAGTCCGTTCCAACACTTCAATTCTCTCTGCGGAGTGAATGGAGTGTTGCTTCACTTTCTAAATGCTGTCCTTTCAGAGAAAATCACTTTCCTTAGAAAGAGCCTTAAGCTACTTGCAAGCATTCACAAGAAACACTAATGCGTTTCTCTGAAAGAGAACCTGTCTGTTCCAACACTTCAATTCACTGTGCGAAGTGAATGCAGTGTTGCTTCACTTTCTAAATGCTGTCCTTTCAGAGAAAATCACTTTCCTTACATAGTGCCTTAAGCTACTTTCAAGCATTCACAAGAAACTCACATGCATTTCTTTGAAAGAGAAGACTTCTCTTCCAACACTTCAGTTCACGGTGCGAAGTGAATGGAGTGTTGCTTCACTTTCTAAATGCTGTCCTTTCAGAGAAAATCACTTTCCTTTGAAAGTGCTTTAAGTTACTATCAAGCATTCACAAGAAACACACATACGTTTCACTGAAATAGAAGCAGTCTGTTCCAACACTTCAATTCACTGTGCGAAGTGAATGGAATGTTAGTTCACTTTTTAAATGCTGTCCTTTCAGAGAAAATCACTTTCCTTTGAAAGTGCCTTATGCTACTTTCAAGCATTCACAAGAAACACACATACGTTTCTTTGAAATAAAAGCAATCTGTTCCAAAACTTCAATTCACTGTGCGAAGTGAATTGAGTGTTGCCTCACTTTCTAAATGCTGTCCTTTCAGTGAAAATCACTTTCCTTTGAAAGAGCCTTAAGCTACTTACAAGCATTCAACAGAACCTCACATGCATTTCTCTGAAAGAGAAGCAGTCTGTTCCAACACTTCAATTCACTGCGAAGTGAATGGAGTGTTGCTTCACTTTCAAATTGCTGTCCTTTCAGAGAAAATCACTTTCCTTTGAACGTGCCTTAAACAACTTACAAGCATTCAACAGAAACTCACATGCGTTTCTCTGAAAGAGAAGCAGTCTGTTCCAACAATTCAATTCACTGTGCGAAATGAATGGAATGTTACTTCACTTTCTAAATTCTGTACTTTCAGAGAAAATCACTTTCCTTTGAAAGTGCCTTAAGCTACTTTCAAGCATTCACAAGAAACACACATGCGTTTCTCTGAAATAGAAGAAGTCTGTTCCAACACTTCAATTCACTGGGCGAAGTGAATCGAGTGTTGCTTCACTTTCTAAATGCTGTACTTTGAGAGAAAATCACTTTTGTTTGAAAGAGCCTTAAGCAACTTTCAAGCATTCACAAAAAACTCACATGCATTTCTATGAAAGAGAAGCCTTCTCTTCCAATACTTTAATTCACTGTGCGAAGTGAATGGAGTGTTGCTTCACTTTCTAAATGCTGTCCTTTCAGAGAAAATCACTTTCCTTTGAAAGTGCCTTAAGCTACTTTCAAGCATTCACCAGAAACTCACATGCATTTCTCTGAAAGAGAAGCAGTCTGTTCCAACACGTCAATTCACTGTGCGAAGTGAATGGAATGTTACTTCACTTTCTAAATGCTGTCCTTTCAGAGAAAATCACTTTCCTTTGAAAGTGCCTTAATCTACTTACAAGCATTCACAAGAAACTCACATCTGTTTTTCGGAAAGTGAAGGAGTCTGTTCCAACACTTCAATTCACTGTGCGAAGTGAATTGAGTGTTGCCTCACTTTCTAAATGCTGTCCTTTCAGTGAAAATCACTTTCCTTTGAAAGAGCCTTAAGCTACTTACAAGCATTCAACAGAACCTCACATGCATTTCTCTGAAAGAGAAGCAGTCTGTTCCAACACTTCAATTCACTGCGAAGTGAATGGAGTGTTGCTTCACTTTCAAATTGCTGTCCTTTCAGAGAAAATCACTTTCCTTTGAACGTGCCTTAAACAACTTACAAGCATTCAATAGAAACTCACATGGGTTTCTCTGAAATAGAAGCAGTCTGTTCCAAAACTTCAATTCACTGTGCGAAGTGAATTGAGTGTTGCTTCACTTTATAAATGCTGTCCTTTCAGTGAAAATCACTTTCCTTTGGAAGAGTCTTAAGCTACTTACAAGCATTCAACAGAAACTCACATGCATTTCTCTGAAAGAGAAGCAGTCTATTCTAACAGTTCAATTCACTGTGCGAAGTGAATGGAGTGTTGCTTCACATTCTAATTGCTGTCCTTTCAGAGAAAATCACTTTCCTTTCAACGTGCCTTAAGCAACTTACAAGCATTCAACAGAAACACACATGCGTTTATCTGAAAGAGAAGCAGTCTCTTCCAACAATTCAATTCACTGTGCGAAGTGAATGGAATGTTACTTCACTTTCTAAATTCTGTACTTTCAGCGAAAATCACTTTCCTTTGAAAGTGCCTTAAGCTACTTTCAAGCATTCACCAGAAACTCACATGCGTTTCTATGAAATAGAAGCAGTCTGTTACAACACTTCAATTCACTGGGCGAAGTGAATGGAGTGTTGCTTCACTTTCTAACTGCTGTACTTTTAGAGAAAATCACTTTTGTTTGAAAGAGCCTTAAGCAACTTTCAAGCATTCTTAAGAAACTCACATCTGTTTCTCTGAAAGAGAAGCCTTCACTTCCAACACTTCAATTCACTGTGCGAAGTGAATGGAGTGTTGCTTCACTTTCTAAATGCTGTCCTTTCAGAGAAAATCACTTTCCTTTGAAACTGCCTCAATCTACTTACAAGCATTCACAAGAAACACACATCTGTTTCTCTGAAAGAGTAGGAGTCTGTTACAACACTTCAATTCACTGTGCGAAGTGAATGGAGTGTTGCTTCACTTTCTAATTGCTGTCCTTTCAGTGAAAATCACTTTCCTTTGAAAGTGCCTTAAGCTACTTACAAGCATTCAACAGAAACTCACATGCATTTCTCTGAAAGAGAAGCAGTCCGTTCCAACACTTCAATTCTCTCTGCGGAGTGAATGGAGTGTTGCTTCACTTTCTAAATGCTGGCCTTTCAGAGAAAATCACTTTCCTTAGAAAGAGCCTTAAGCTACTTGCAAGCATTCACAAGAAACACTAATGCGTTTCTCTGAAAGAGAACCTGTCTGTTCCAACACTTCAATTCACTGTGCGAAGTGAATGCAGTGTTGCTTCACTTTCTAAATGCTGTCCTTTCAGAGAAAATCACTTTCCTTACATAGTGCCTTAAGCTACTTTCAAGCATTCACAAGAAACTCACATGCATTTCTTTGAAAGAGAAGACTTCTCTTCCAACACTTCAGTTCACGGTGCGAAGTGAATGGAGTGTTGCTTCACTTTCTAAATGCTGTCCTTTCAGAGAAAATCACTTTCCTTTGAAAGTGCTTTAAGTTACTATCAAGCATTCACAAGAAACACACATACGTTTCACTGAAATAGAAGCAGTCTGTTCCAACACTTCAATTCACTGTGCGAAGTGAATGGAATGTTAGTTCACTTTTTAAATGCTGTCCTTTCAGAGAAAATCACTTTCCTTTGAAAGTGCCTTATGCTACTTTCAAGCATTCACAAGAAACACACATACGTTTCTTTGAAATAAAAGCAATCTGTTCCAAAACTTCAATTCACTGTGCGAAGTGAATGGAGTGTTGCTTCACTTTCTAAATGCTGTCCTTTCAGTGAAAATCACTTTCCTTTGAAAGAGCCTTAAGCTACTTACAAGCATTCAACAGAACCTCACATGCATTTCTCTGAAAGAGAAGCAGTCTGTTCCAACACTTCAATTCACTGCGAAGTGAATGGAGTGTTGCTTCACTTTCAAATTGCTGTCCTTTCAGAGAAAATCACTTTCCTTTGAACGTGCCTTAAACAACTTACAAGCATTCAACAGAAACTCACATGCGTTTATCTGAAAGAGAAGCAGTCTATTCTAACAGTTCAATTCACTGTGCGAAGTGAATGGAGTGTTGCTTCACATTCTAATTGCTGTCCTTTCAGAGAAAATCACTTTCCTTTCAACGTGCCTTAAGCAACTTACAAGCATTCAACAGAAACTCACATGCGTTTATCTGAAAGAGAAGCAGTCTCTTCCAACAATTCAATTCACTGTGCGAAGTGAATGGAATGTTACTTCACTTTCTAAATTCTGTACTTTCAGTGAAAATCACTTTCCTTTGAAAGTGCCTTAAGCTACTTTCAAGCATTCACCAGAAACTCACATGCGTTTCTATGAAATAGAAGCAGTCTGTTACAACACTTCAATTCACTGGGCGAAGTGAATGGAGTGTTGCTTCACTTTCTAACTGCTGTACTTTTAGAGAAAATCACTTTTGTTTGAAAGAGCCTTAAGCAACTTTCAAGCATTCTTAAGAAACTCACATCTGTTTCTCTGAAAGAGAAGCCTTCACTTCCATCACTTCAATTCACTGTGCGAAGTGAATGGAGTGTTGCTTCACTTTCTAAATGCTGTCCTTTCAGAGAAAATCACTTTCCTTTGAAACTGCCTCAATCTACTTACAAGCATTCACAAGAAACACACATCTGTTTCTCTGAAAGAGTAGGAGTCAGTTACAACACTTCAATTCACTGTGCGAAGTGAATGGAGTGTTGCTTCACTTTCTAAATGCTGTCCTTTCAGTGAAAATCACTTTCCTTTGAAAGTGCCTTAAGCTACTTACAAGCATTCAACAGAAACTCACATGCATTTCTCTGAAAGAGAAGCAGTCCGTTCCAACACTTCAATTCTCTCTGCGGAGTGAATGGAGTGTTGCTTCACTTTCTAAATGCTGTCCTTTCAGAGAAAATCACTTTCCTTAGAAAGAGCCTTAAGCTACTTGCAAGCATTCACAAGAAACACTAATGCGTTTCTCTGAAAGAGAACCAGTCTGTTCCAACACTTCAATTCACTGTGCGAAGTGAATGCAGTGTTGCTTCACTTTCTAAATGCTGTCCTTTCAGAGAAAATCACTTTCCTTTCATAGTGCCTTAAGCTACTTTCAAGCATTCACAAGAAACTCACATGCATTTCTTTGAAAGAGATGACTTCTCTTCCAACACTTCAGTTCAAGGTGCGAAGTGAATGGAGTGTTGCTTCACTTTCTAAATGCTGTCCTTTTAGAGAAAATCACTTTCCTTTGAAAGTGCTTTAAGTAACTATCAAGCATTCACAAGAAACACACATACGTTTCACTGAAATAGAAGCAGTCTGTTCCAACACTTCAATTCACTGTGCGAAGTGAATGGAATGTTAGTTCACTTTTTAAATGCTGTCCTTTCAGAGAAAATCACTTTCCTTTGAAAGTACCTTAAGCTACTTTCAAGCATTCACCAGAAACTCACATGCGTTTCTCTGAAAGAGAAGCAGTCTGTTGCAACACGACAATTCACTGTTCGAAGTGAATGGAATGTTACTTCACTTTCTAAATGCTGTCCTTTCAGAGAAAATCACTTTCCTTTGAAAGTGACTTAAGCTACTTTCAAGCATTTACAAGAAACACACATACGTTTCTCTGAAAGTGAAGGAGTCTGTTCCAACACTTCAATTCACTGTGCGAAGTGAATTGAGTGTTGCTTCACTTTCTAAATGCTGTCCTTTCAGTGAAAATCACTTTCTTTTGAAAGAGCCTTAAGCTACTTACAAGCATTCAACAGAAACTCACATGCATTTCTCTGAAAGAGAAGCAGTCTGTTCCAACACTTCAATTCACTGTGCGAAGTGAATGGAGTGTTGCTTCACTTTCTAAATGCTGTCCTTTCAGAGAAAATAACTTTCCTTTGAAAGTGCCTTAACCTACTTTCAAGCATTCACCAGAAACTCACATGCGTTTCTTTGAAAGAGAAGCAGTCTGTTCCAACACTTCAATTCACTGTGCGAAGTGAATGGAATGTTACTTCACTTTCTAAATGCTGTCCTTTCAGAGAAAATCACTTTCCTTTGAAAGTGCCTTACGCTACTTTCAAGCATTCACAAGAAAAACACATACGTTTTTCTGAAATAGAAGCAGTCTGTTCCAAAACTTCAATTCACTGTGCGAAGTGAATTGAGTGTTGCTTCACTTTCCAAATGCTGTCCTATCAGTGAAAATCACTTTCCTTTGAAAGAGCCTTAAGCTACTTACAAGCATTCAACAGAAACTCACATGCATTTCTCTGAAAGAGAAGCAGTCTGTTCCAACACTTCAATTCACTGTGCGAAGTGAATGGAGTGTTGCTTCACTTTCTAATTGCTGTCCTTTCAGAGAAAATCACTTTCCTTTGAACGTGCCTTAAGCAACTTACAAGCATTCAACAGAAACTCACATGCGTTTCTCTGAAAGAGAAGCAGTCTGTTCCAACAATTCAATTCACTGTGCGAAATGAATGGAATGTTACTTCACTTTCTAAATTCTGTACTTTCAGAGAAAATCACTTTCCTTTGAAAGTGCCTTAAGCTACTTTCAAGCATTCACAAGAAACACACATGCGTTTCTCTGAAATAGAAGAAGTCTGTTCCAACACTTCAATTCACTGGGCGAAGTGAATGGAGTGTTGCTTCACTTTCTAAATGCTGTACTTTGAGAGAAAATCACTTTTGTTTGAAAGAGCCTTAAGCAACTTTCAAGCATTCACAAAAAACTCACATGCATTTCTATGAAAGAGAAGCCTTCTCTTCCAATACTTTAATTCACTGTGCGAAGTGAATGGAGTGTTGCTTCACTTTCTAAATGCTGTCCTTTCAGTGAAAATCACTTTCCTTTGAAAGTGCCTTAAGCTACTTACAAGCATTCAACAGAAACTCACATGCATTTCTCTGAAAGAGAAGCAGTCCGTTCCAACACTTCAATTCTCTCTGCGGAGTGAATGGAGTGTTGCTTCACTTTCTAAATGCTGTCCTTTCAGAGAAAATCACTTTCCTTAGAAAGAGCCTTAAGCTACTTGCAAGCATTCACAAGAAACACTAATGCGTTTCTCTGAAAGAGAACCTGTCTGTTCCAACACTTCAATTCACTGTGCGAAGTGAATGCAGTGTTGCTTCACTTTCTAAATGCTGTCCTTTCAGAGAAAATCACTTTCCTTACATAGTGCCTTAAGCTACTTTCAAGCATTCACAAGAAACTCACATGCATTTCTTTGAAAGAGAAGACTTCTCTTCCAACACTTCAGTTCACGGTGCGAAGTGAATGGAGTGTTGCTTCACTTTCTAAATGCTGTCCTTTCAGAGAAAATCACTTTCCTTTGAAAGTGCTTTAAGTTACTATCAAGCATTCACAAGAAACACACATACGTTTCACTGAAATAGAAGCAGTCTGTTCCAACACTTCAATTCACTGTGCGAAGTGAATGGAATGTTAGTTCACTTTTTAAATGCTGTCCTTTCAGAGAAAATCACTTTCCTTTGAAAGTGCCTTATGCTACTTTCAAGCATTCACAAGAAACACACATACGTTTCTTTGAAATAAAAGCAATCTGTTCCAAAACTTCAATTCACTGTGCGAAGTGAATTGAGTGTTGCCTCACTTTCTAAATGCTGTCCTTTCAGTGAAAATCACTTTCCTTTGAAAGAGCCTTAAGCTACTTACAAGCATTCAACAGAACCTCACATGCATTTCTCTGAAAGAGAAGCAGTCTGTTCCAACACTTCAATTCACTGCGAAGTGAATGGAGTGTTGCTTCACTTTCAAATTGCTGTCCTTTCAGAGAAAATCACTTTCCTTTGAACGTGCCTTAAACAACTTACAAGCATTCAACAGAAACTCACATGCGTTTCTCTGAAAGAGAAGCAGTCTGTTCCAACAATTCAATTCACTGTGCGAAATGAATGGAATGTTACTTCACTTTCTAAATTCTGTACTTTCAGAGAAAATCACTTTCCTTTGAAAGTGCCTTAAGCTACTTTCAAGCATTCACAAGAAACACACATGCGTTTCTCTGAAATAGAAGAAGTCTGTTCCAACACTTCAATTCACTGGGCGAAGTGAATCGAGTGTTGCTTCACTTTCTAAATGCTGTACTTTGAGAGAAAATCACTTTTGTTTGAAAGAGCCTTAAGCAACTTTCAAGCATTCACAAAAAAACTCACATGCATTTCTATGAAAGAGAAGCCTTCTCTTCCAATACCTTTAATTCACTGTGCGAAGTGAATGGAGTGTTGCTTCACTTTCTAAATGCTGTCCTTTCAGAGAAAATCACTTTCCTTTGAAAGTGCCTTAAGCTACTTTCAAGCATTCACCAGAAACTCACATGCATTTCTCTGAAAGAGAAGCAGTCTGTTCCAACACGTCAATTCACTGTGCGAAGTGAATGGAATGTTACTTCACTTTCTAAATGCTGTCCTTTCAGAGAAAATCACTTTCCTTTGAAAGTGCCTTAATCTACTTACAAGCATTCACAAGAAACTCACATCTGTTTTTCGGAAAGTGAAGGAGTCTGTTCCAACACTTCAATTCACTGTGCGAAGTGAATTGAGTGTTGCCTCACTTTCTAAATGCTGTCCTTTCAGTGAAAATCACTTTCCTTTGAAAGAGCCTTAAGCTACTTACAAGCATTCAACAGAACCTCACATGCATTTCTCTGAAAGAGAAGCAGTCTGTTCCAACACTTCAATTCACTGCGAAGTGAATGGAGTGTTGCTTCACTTTCAAATTGCTGTCCTTTCAGAGAAAATCACTTTCCTTTGAACGTGCCTTAAACAACTTACAAGCATTCAATAGAAACTCACATGGGTTTCTCTGAAATAGAAGCAGTCTGTTCCAAAACTTCAATTCACTGTGCGAAGTGAATTGAGTGTTGCTTCACTTTATAAATGCTGTCCTTTCAGTGAAAATCACTTTCCTTTGGAAGAGTCTTAAGCTACTTACAAGCATTCAACAGAAACTCACATGCATTTCTCTGAAAGAGAAGCAGTCTATTCTAACAGTTCAATTCACTGTGCGAAGTGAATGGAGTGTTGCTTCACATTCTAATTGCTGTCCTTTCAGAGAAAATCACTTTCCTTTCAACGTGCCTTAAGCAACTTACAAGCATTCAACAGAAACACACATGCGTTTATCTGAAAGAGAAGCAGTCTCTTCCAACAATTCAATTCACTGTGCGAAGTGAATGGAATGTTACTTCACTTTCTAAATTCTGTACTTTCAGCGAAAATCACTTTCCTTTGAAAGTGCCTTAAGCTACTTTCAAGCATTCACCAGAAACTCACATGCGTTTCTATGAAATAGAAGCAGTCTGTTACAACACTTCAATTCACTGGGCGAAGTGAATGGAGTGTTGCTTCACTTTCTAACTGCTGTACTTTTAGAGAAAATCACTTTTGTTTGAAAGAGCCTTAAGCAACTTTCAAGCATTCTTAAGAAACTCACATCTGTTTCTCTGAAAGAGAAGCCTTCACTTCCAACACTTCAATTCACTGTGCGAAGTGAATGGAGTGTTGCTTCACTTTCTAAATGCTGTCCCTTTCAGAGAAAATCACTTTCCTTTGAAACTGCCTCAATCTACTTACAAGCATTCACAAGAAACACACATCTGTTTCTCTGAAAGAGTAGGAGTCTGTTACAAACACTTCAATTCACTGTGCGAAGTGAATGGAGTGTTGCTTCACTTTCTAATTGCTGTCCTTTCAGTGAAAATCACTTTCCTTTGAAAGTGCCTTAAGCTACTTACAAGCATTCAACAGAAACTCACATGCATTTCTCTGAAAGAGAAGCAGTCCGTTCCAACACTTCAATTCTCTCTGCGGAGTGAATGGAGTGTTGCTTCACTTTCTAAATGCTGGCCTTTCAGAGAAAATCACTTTCCTTAGAAAGAGCCTTAAGCTACTTGCAAGCATTCACAAGAAACACTAATGCGTTTCTCTGAAAGAGAACCTGTCTGTTCCAACACTTCAATTCACTGTGCGAAGTGAATGCAGTGTTGCTTCACTTTCTAAATGCTGTCCTTTCAGAGAAAATCACTTTCCTTACATAGTGCCTTAAGCTACTTTCAAGCATTCACAAGAAACTCACATGCATTTCTTTGAAAGAGAAGACTTCTCTTCCAACACTTCAGTTCACGGTGCGAAGTGAATGGAGTGTTGCTTCACTTTCTAAATGCTGTCCTTTCAGAGAAAATCACTTTCCTTTGAAAGTGCTTTAAGTTACTATCAAGCATTCACAAGAAACACACATACGTTTCACTGAAATAGAAGCAGTCTGTTCCAACACTTCAATTCACTGTGCGAAGTGAATGGAATGTTAGTTCACTTTTTAAATGCTGTCCTTTCAGAGAAAATCACTTTCCTTTGAAAGTGCCTTATGCTACTTTCAAGCATTCACAAGAAACACACATACGTTTCTTTGAAATAAAAGCAATCTGTTCCAAAACTTCAATTCACTGTGCGAAGTGAATGGAGTGTTGCTTCACTTTCTAAATGCTGTCCTTTCAGTGAAAATCACTTTCCTTTGAAAGAGCCTTAAGCTACTTACAAGCATTCAACAGAACCTCACATGCATTTCTCTGAAAGAGAAGCAGTCTGTTCCAACACTTCAATTCACTGCGAAGTGAATGGAGTGTTGCTTCACTTTCAAATTGCTGTCCTTTCAGAGAAAATCACTTTCCTTTGAACGTGCCTTAAACAACTTACAAGCATTCAACAGAAACTCACATGCGTTTATCTGAAAGAGAAGCAGTCTATTCTAACAGTTCAATTCACTGTGCGAAGTGAATGGAGTGTTGCTTCACATTCTAATTGCTGTCCTTTCAGAGAAAATCACTTTCCTTTCAACGTGCCTTAAGCAACTTACAAGCATTCAACAGAAACTCACATGCGTTTATCTGAAAGAGAAGCAGTCTCTTCCAACAATTCAATTCACTGTGCGAAGTGAATGGAATGTTACTTCACTTTCTAAATTCTGTACTTTCAGTGAAAATCACTTTCCTTTGAAAGTGCCTTAAGCTACTTTCAAGCATTCACCAGAAACTCACATGCGTTTCTATGAAATAGAAGCAGTCTGTTACAACACTTCAATTCACTGGGCGAAGTGAATGGAGTGTTGCTTCACTTTCTAACTGCTGTACTTTTAGAGAAAATCACTTTTGTTTGAAAGAGCCTTAAGCAACTTTCAAGCATTCTTAAGAAACTCACATCTGTTTCTCTGAAAGAGAAGCCTTCACTTCCATCACTTCAATTCACTGTGCGAAGTGAATGGAGTGTTGCTTCACTTTCTAAATGCTGTCCTTTCAGAGAAAATCACTTTCCTTTGAAACTGCCTCAATCTACTTACAAGCATTCACAAGAAACACACATCTGTTTCTCTGAAAGAGTAGGAGTCAGTTACAACACTTCAATTCACTGTGCGAAGTGAATGGAGTGTTGCTTCACTTTCTAAATGCTGTCCTTTCAGTGAAAATCACTTTCCTTTGAAAGTGCCTTAAGCTACTTACAAGCATTCAACAGAAACTCACATGCATTTCTCTGAAAGAGAAGCAGTCCGTTCCAACACTTCAATTCTCTCTGCGGAGTGAATGGAGTGTTGCTTCACTTTCTAAATGCTGTCCTTTCAGAGAAAATCACTTTCCTTAGAAAGAGCCTTAAGCTACTTGCAAGCATTCACAAGAAACACTAATGCGTTTCTCTGAAAGAGAACCAGTCTGTTCCAACACTTCAATTCACTGTGCGAAGTGAATGCAGTGTTGCTTCACTTTCTAAATGCTGTCCTTTCAGAGAAAATCACTTTCCTTTCATAGTGCCTTAAGCTACTTTCAAGCATTCACAAGAAACTCACATGCATTTCTTTGAAAGAGATGACTTCTCTTCCAACACTTTAGTTCAAGGTGCGAAGTGAATGGAGTGTTGCTTCACTTTCTAAATGCTGTCCTTTCAGAGAAAATCACTTTCCTTTGAAAGTGCTTTAAGTAACTATCAAGCATTCACAAGAAACACACATACGTTTCACTGAAATAGAAGCAGTCTGTTCCAACACTTCAATTCACTGTGCGAAGTGAATGGAATGTTAGTTCACTTTTTAAATGCTGTCCTTTCAGAGAAAATCACTTTCCTTTGAAAGTACCTTAAGCTACTTTCAAGCATTCACCAGAAACTCACATGCGTTTCTCTGAAAGAGAAGCAGTCTGTTGCAACACGACAATTCACTGTTCGAAGTGAATGGAATGTTACTTCACTTTCTAAATGCTGTCCTTTCAGAGAAAATCACTTTCCTTTGAAAGTGACTTAAGCTACTTTCAAGCATTTACAAGAAACACACATACGTTTCTCTGAAAGTGAAGGAGTCTGTTCCAACACTTCAATTCACTGTGCGAAGTGAATTGAGTGTTGCTTCACTTTCTAAATGCTGTCCTTTCAGTGAAAATCACTTTCTTTTGAAAGAGCCTTAAGCTACTTACAAGCATTCAACAGAAACTCACATGCATTTCTCTGAAAGAGAAGCAGTCTGTTCCAACACTTCAATTCACTGTGCGAAGTGAATGGAGTGTTGCTTCACTTTCTAAATGCTGTCCTTTCAGAGAAAATAACTTTCCTTTGAAAGTGCCTTAACCTACTTTCAAGCATTCACCAGAAACTCACATGCGTTTCTTTGAAAGAGAAGCAGTCTGTTCCAACACTTCAATTCACTGTGCGAAGTGAATGGAATGTTACTTCACTTTCTCAATGCTGTCCTTTCAGAGAAAATCACTTTCCTTTGAAAGTGCCTTACGCTACTTTCAAGCATTCACAAGAAAAACACATACGTTTTTCTGAAATAGAAGCAGTCTGTTCCAAAACTTCAATTCACTGTGCGAAGTGAATTGAGTGTTGCTTCACTTTCCAAATGCTGTCCTATCAGTGAAAATCACTTTCCTTTGAAAGAGCCTTAAGCTACTTACAAGCATTCAACAGAAACTCACATGCATTTCTCTGAAAGAGAAGCAGTCTGTTCCAACACTTCAATTCACTGTGCGAAGTGAATGGAGTGTTGCTTCACTTTCTAATTGCTGTCCTTTCAGAGAAAATCACTTTCCTTTGAACGTGCCTTAAGCAACTTACAAGCATTCAACAGAAACTCACATGCGTTTCTCTGAAAGAGAAGCAGTCTGTTCCAACAATTCAATTCACTGTGCGAAATGAATGGAATGTTACTTCACTTTCTAAATTCTGTACTTTCAGAGAAAATCACTTTCCTTTGAAAGTGCCTTAAGCTACTTTCAAGCATTCACAAGAAACACACATGCGTTTCTCTGAAATAGAAGAAGTCTGTTCCAACACTTCAATTCACTGGGCGAAGTGAATGGAGTGTTGCTTCACTTTCTAAATGCTGTACTTTGAGAGAAAATCACTTTTGTTTGAAAGAGCCTTAAGCAACTTTCAAGCATTCACAAAAAACTCACATGCATTTCTATGAAAGAGAAGCCTTCTCTTCCAATACTTTAATTCACTGTGCGAAGTGAATGGAGTGTTGCTTCACTTTCTAAATGCTGTCCTTTCAGTGAAAATCACTTTCCTTTGAAAGTGCCTTAAGCTACTTACAAGCATTCAACAGAAACTCACATGCATTTCTCTGAAAGAGAAGCAGTCCGTTCCAACACTTCAATTCTCTCTGCGGAGTGAATGGAGTGTTGCTTCACTTTCTAAATGCTGTCCTTTCAGAGAAAATCACTTTCCTTAGAAAGAGCCTTAAGCTACTTGCAAGCATTCACAAGAAACACTAATGCGTTTCTCTGAAAGAGAACCTGTCTGTTCCAACACTTCAATTCACTGTGCGAAGTGAATGCAGTGTTGCTTCACTTTCTAAATGCTGTCCTTTCAGAGAAAATCACTTTCCTTACATAGTGCCTTAAGCTACTTTCAAGCATTCACAAGAAACTCACATGCATTTCTTTGAAAGAGAAGACTTCTCTTCCAACACTTCAGTTCACGGTGCGAAGTGAATGGAGTGTTGCTTCACTTTCTAAATGCTGTCCTTTCAGAGAAAATCACTTTCCTTTGAAAGTGCTTTAAGTTACTATCAAGCATTCACAAGAAACACACATACGTTTCACTGAAATAGAAGCAGTCTGTTCCAACACTTCAATTCACTGTGCGAAGTGAATGGAATGTTAGTTCACTTTTTAAATGCTGTCCTTTCAGAGAAAATCACTTTCCTTTGAAAGTGCCTTATGCTACTTTCAAGCATTCACAAGAAACACACATACGTTTCTTTGAAATAAAAGCAATCTGTTCCAAAACTTCAATTCACTGTGCGAAGTGAATTGAGTGTTGCCTCACTTTCTAAATGCTGTCCTTTCAGTGAAAATCACTTTCCTTTGAAAGAGCCTTAAGCTACTTACAAGCATTCAACAGAACCTCACATGCATTTCTCTGAAAGAGAAGCAGTCTGTTCCAACACTTCAATTCACTGCGAAGTGAATGGAGTGTTGCTTCACTTTCAAATTGCTGTCCTTTCAGAGAAAATCACTTTCCTTTGAACGTGCCTTAAACAACTTACAAGCATTCAACAGAAACTCACATGCGTTTATCTGAAAGAGAAGCAGTCTCTTCCAACAATTCAATTCACTGTGCGAAGTGAATGGAATGTTACTTCACTTTCTAAATTCTGTACTTTCAGTGAAAATCACTTTCCTTTGAAAGTGCCTTAAGCTACTTTCAAGCATTCACCAGAAACTCACATGCGTTTCTATGAAATAGAAGCAGTCTGTTACAACACTTCAATTCACTGGGCAAAGTGAATGGAGTGTTGCTTCACTTTCTAACTGCTGTACTTTTAGAGAAAATCACTTTTGTTTGAAAGAGCCTTAAGCAACTTTCAAGCATTCTTAAGAAACTCACATCTGTTTCTCTGAAAGAGAAGCCTTCACTTCCAACACTTCAATTCACTGTGCGAAGTGAATGGAGTGTTGCTTCACTTTCTAAATGCTGTCCTTTCAGAGAAAATCACTTTCCTTTGAAACTGCCTCAATCTACTTACAAGCATTCACAAGAAACACACATCTGTTTCTCTGAAAGAGTAGGAGTCAGTTACAACACTTCAATTCACTGTGCGAAGTGAATGGAGTGTTGCTTCACTTTCTAAATGCTGTCCTTTCAGTGAAAATCACTTTCCTTTGAAAGTGCCTTAAGCTACTTACAAGCATTCAACAGAAACTCACATGCATTTCTCTGAAAGAGAAGCAGTCCGTTCCAACACTTCAATTCTCTCTGCGGAGTGAATGGAGTGTTGCTTCACTTTCTAAATGCTGTCCATTCAGAGAAAATCACTTTCCTTAGAAAGAGCCTTAAGCTACTTGCAAGCATTCACAAGAAACACTAATGCGTTTCTCTGAAAGAGAACCAGTCTGTTCCAACACTTCAATTCACTGTGCGAAGTGAATGCAGTGTTGCTTCACTTTCTAAATGCTGTCCTTTCAGAGAAAATCACTTTCCTTTCATAGTGCCTTAAGCTACTTTCAAGCATTCACAAGAAACTCACATGCATTTCTTTGAAAGAGATGACTTCTCTTCCAACACTTCAGTTCAAGGTGCGAAGTGAATGGAGTGTTGCTTCACTTTCTAAATGCTGTCCTTTCAGAGAAAATCACTTTCCTTTGAAAGTGCTTTAAGTTACTATCAAGCATTCACAAGAAACACACATACGTTTCACTGAAATAGAAGCAGTCTGTTCCAACACTTCAATTCACTGTGCGAAGTGAATGGAATGTTAGTTCACTTTTTAAATGCTGTCCTTTCAGAGAAAATCACTTTCCTTTGAAAGTACCTTAAGCTACTTTCAAGCATTCACCAGAAACTCACATGCGTTTCTCTGAAAGAGAAGCAGTCTGTTGCAACACGACAATTCACTGTTCGAAGTGAATGGAATGTTACTTCACTTTCTAAATGCTGTCCTTTCAGAGAAAATCACTTTCCTTTGAAAGTGACTTAAGCTACTTTCAAGCATTTACAAGAAACACACATACGTTTCTCTGAAAGTGAAGGAGTCTGTTCCAACACTTCAATTCACTGTGCGAAGTGAATTGAGTGTTGCTTCACTTTCTAAATGCTGTCCTTTCAGTGAAAATCACTTTCTTTTGAAAGAGCCTTAAGCTACTTACAAGCATTCAACAGAAACTCACATGCATTTCTCTGAAAGAGAAGCAGTCTGTTCCAACACTTCAATTCACTGTGCGAAGTGAATGGAGTGTTGCTTCACTTTCTAAATGCTGTCCTTTCAGAGAAAATAACTTTCCTTTGAAAGTGCCTTAACCTACTTTCAAGCATTCACCAGAAACTCACATGCGTTTCTCTGAAAGAGAAGCAGTCTGTTCCAACACTTCAATTCACTGTGCGAAGTGAATGGAATGTTACTTCACTTTCTAAATGCTGTCCTTTCAGAGAAAATCACTTTCCTTTGAAAGTGCCTTACGCTACTTTCAAGCATTCACAAGAAAAACACATACGTTTTTCTGAAATAGAAGCAGTCTGTTCCAAAACTTCAATTCACTGTGCGAAGTGAATTGAGTGTTGCTTCACTTTCCAAATGCTGTCCTATCAGTGAAAATCACTTTCCTTTGAAAGAGCCTTAAGCTACTTACAAGCATTCAACAGAAACTCACATGCATTTCTCTGAAAGAGAAGCAGTCTGTTCCAACACTTCAATTCACTGTGCGAAGTGAATGGAGTGTTGCTTCACTTTCTAATTGCTGTCCTTTCAGAGAAAATCACTTTCCTTTGAACGTGCCTTAAGCAACTTACAAGCATTCAACAGAAACTCACATGCGTTTCTCTGAAAGAGAAGCAGTCTGTTCCAACAATTCAATTCACTGTGCGAAATGAATGGAATGTTACTTCACTTTCTAAATTCTGTACTTTCAGAGAAAATCACTTTCCTTTGAAAGTGCCTTAAGCTACTTTCAAGCATTCACAAGAAACACACATGCGTTTCTCTGAAATAGAAGAAGTCTGTTCCAACACTTCAATTCACTGGGCGAAGTGAATGGAGTGTTGCTTCACTTTCTAAATGCTGTACTTTGAGAGAAAATCACTTTTGTTTGAAAGAGCCTTAAGCAACTTTCAAGCATTCACAAAAAACTCACATGCATTTCTATGAAAGAGAAGCCTTCTCTTCCAATACTTTAATTCACTGTGCGAAGTGAATGGAATGTTACTTCACTTTCTAAATGCCGTCCTTTCAGAGAAAATCACTTTCCTTTGAAAGTGCCTTAAGCTACTTTCAAGCATTCACAAGAAACACACATACGTTTCTCTGAAATAGAAGCAGTCTGTTCCAACACTTCATTTCACTGTGAGAAATAAATGGAGTGTTGCTTCACTTTCTAAATGCTGTCCTTTCAGAGAAAATCACTTTCCTTTGAAAGTGCCTTAATCTACTTACAAGCATTCACAAGAAACTCACATCTGTTTTTCGGAAAGTGAAGGAGTCTGTTCCAACACTTCAATTCACTGTGCGAAGTGAATTGAGTGTTGCTTCTCTTTCTAATTGCTGTCCTTTCAGTGAAAATCACTTTCCTTTGAAAGAGCCTTAAGCTACTTACAAGCATTCAACAGAAACTCACATGCATTTCTCTGAAAGAGAAGCAGTCTGTTCCAACACTTCAATTCACTGTGCGAAGTGAATGGAATGTTACTTCACTTTCTAAATGCTGTCCTTTCAGAGAAAATCACTTTCCTTTGAAAGTGCCTTAAGCTACTTTCAAGCATTCAGCAGAAACTCACATGCGTTTCTCTGAAAGAGAAGCAGTCTGTTCCAACACTTCAATTCACTGTGCAAAGTGAATGGAATGTTACTTCACTTTCTAAATCCTGTCCTTTCAGAGAAAATCACTTTCCTTTGAAAGTGGCTTATGCTACTTTCAAGCATTCACAAGAAACACACATACGTTTCTTTGAAATAAAAGCAATCGGTTCCAAAACTTCAATTCACTGTGCGAAGTGAATTGAGTGTTGCCTCACTTTCTAAATGCTGTCCTTTCAGTGAAAATCACTTTCCTTTGAAAGAGCCTTAAGCTACTTACAAGCATTCAACAGAACCTCACATGCATTTCTCTGAAAGAGAAGCAGTCTGTTCCAACACTTCAATTCACTGCGAAGTGAATGGAGTGTTGCTTCACTTTCAAATTGCTGTCCTTTCAGAGAAAATCACTTTCCTTTGAACGTGCCTTAAACAACTTACAAGCATTCAACAGAAACTCACATGCGTTTCTCTGAAATAGAAGCAGTCTGTTCCAAAACTTCAATTCACTGTGCGAAGTGAATTGAGTGTTGCTTCACTTTATAAATGCTGTCCTTTCAGTGAAAATCACTTTCCTTTGGAAGAGTCTTAAGCTACTTACAAGCATTCAACAGAAACTCACATGCATTTCTCTGAAAGAGAAGCAGTCTATTCTAACAGTTCAATTCACTGTGCGAATTGAATGGAGTGTTGCTTCACATTCTAATTGCTGTCCTTTCAGAGAAAATCACTTTCCTTTCAACGTGCCTTAAGCAACTTACAAGCATTCAACAGAAACTCACATGCGTTTATCTGAAAGAGAAGCAGTCTCTTCCAACAATTCAATTCACTGTGCGAAGTGAATGGAATGTTACTTCACTTTCTAAATTCTGTACTTTCAGCGAAAATCACTTTCCTTTGAAAGTGCCTTAAGCTACTTTCAAGCATTCACCAGAAACTCACATGCGTTTCTATGAAATAGAAGCAGTCTGTTACAACACTTCAATTCACTGGGAGAAGTGAATGGAGTGTTGCTTCACTTTCTAACTGCTGTACTTTTAGAGAAAATCACTTTTGTTTGAAAGAGCCTTAAGCAACTTTCAAGCATTCTTAAGAAACTCACATCTGTTTCTCTGAAAGAGAAGCCTTCACTTCCAACACTTCAATTCACTGTGCGAAGTGAATGGAGTGTTGCTTCACTTTCTAAATGCTGTCCTTTCAGAGAAAATCACTTTCCTTTGAAACTGCCTCAATCTACTTACAAGCATTCACAAGAAACACACATCTGTTTCTCTGAAAGGGTAGGAGTCAGTTACAACACTTCAATTCACTGTGCGAAGTGAATGGAGTGTTGCTTCACTTTCTAAATGCTGTCCTTTCAGTGAAAATCACTTTCCTTTGAAAGTGCCTTAAGCTACTTACAAGCATTCAACAGAAACTCACATGCATTTCTCTGAAAGAGAAGCAGTCCGTTCCAACACTTCAATTCTCTCTGCGGAGTGAATGGAGTGTTGCTTCACTTTCTAAATGCTGTCCTTTCAGAGAAAATCACTTTCCTTAGAAAGAGCCTTAAGCTACTTGCAAGCATTCACAAGAAACACTAATGCGTTTCTCTGAAAGAGATCCAGTCTGTTCCAACACTTCAATTCACTGTGCGAAGTGAATGCAGTGTTGCTTCACTTTCTAAATGCTGTCCTTTCAGAGAAAATCACTTTCCTTTCATAGTGCCTTAAGCTACTTTCAAGCATTCACAAGAAACTCACATGCATTTCTTTGAAAGAGATGACTTCTCTTCCAACACTTCAGTTCAAGGTGCGAAGTGAATGGAGTGTTGCTTCACTTTCTAAATGCTGTCCTTTCAGAGAAAATCACTTTCCTTTGAAAGTGCTTTAAGTTACTATCAAGCATTCACAAGAAACACACATACGTTTCACTGAAATAGAAGCAGTCTGTTCCAACACTTCAATTCACTGTGCGAAGTGAATGGAATGTTAGTTCACTTTTTAAATGCTGTCCTTTCAGAGAAAATCACTTTCCTTTGAAAGTACCTTAAGCTACTTTCAAGCATTCACCAGAAACTCACATGCGTTTCTCTGAAAGAGAAGCAGTCTGTTGCAACACGACAATTCACTGTTCGAAGTGAATGGAATGTTACTTCACTTTCTAAATGCTGTCCTTTCAGAGAAAATCACTTTCCTTTGAAAGTGACTTAAGCTACTTTCAAGCATTTACAAGAAACACACATACGTTTCTCTGAAAGTGAAGGAGTCTGTTCCAACACTTCAATTCACTGTGCGAAGTGAATTGAGTGTTGCTTCACTTTCTAAATGCTGTCCTTTCAGTGAAAATCACTTTCTTTTGAAAGAGCCTTAAGCTACTTACAAGCATTCAACAGAAACTCACATGCATTTCTCTGAAAGAGAAGCAGTCTGTTCCAACACTTCAATTCACTGTGCGAAGTGAATGGAGTGTTGCTTCACTTTCTAAATGCTGTCCTTTCAGAGAAAATAACTTTCCTTTGAAAGTGCCTTAACCTACTTTCAAGCATTCACCAGAAACTCACATGCGTTTCTCTGAAAGAGAAGGAGTCTGTTCCAACACTTCAATTCACTGTGCGAAGTGAATGGAATGTTACTTCACTTTCTAAATGCTGTCCTTTCAGAGAAAATCACTTTCCTTTGAAAGTGCCTTACGCTACTTTCAAGCATTCACAAGAAAAACACATACGTTTTTCTGAAATAGAAGCAGTCTGTTCCAAAACTTCAATTCACTGTGCGAAGTGAATTGAGTGTTGCTTCACTTTCCAAATGCTGTCCTATCAGTGAAAATCACTTTCCTTTGAAAGAGCCTTAAGCTACTTACAAGCATTCAACAGAAACTCACATGCATTTCTCTGAAAGAGAAGCAGTCTGTTCCAACACTTCAATTCACTGTGCGAAGTGAATGGAGTGTTGCTTCACTTTCTAATTGCTGTCCTTTCAGAGAAAATCACTTTCCTTTGAACATGCCTTAAGCAACTTACAAGCATTCAAAAGAAACTCACATGCGTTTCTCTGAAAGAGAAGCAGTCTGTTCCAACAATTCAATTCACTGTGCGAAATGAATGGAATGTTACTTCACTTTCTAAATTCTGTACTTTCAGAGAAAATCACTTTCCTTTGAAAGTGCCTTAAGCTACTTTCAAGCATTCACAAGAAACACACATGCGTTTCTCTGAAATAGAAGAAGTCTGTTCCAACACTTCAATTCACTGGGCGAAGTGAATGGAGTGTTGCTTCACTTTCTAAATGCTGTACTTTGAGAGAAAATCACTTTTGTTTGAAAGAGCCTTAAGCAACTTTCAAGCATTCACAAAAAACTCACATGCATTTCTATGAAAGAGAAGCCTTCTCTTCCAATACTTTAATTCACTGTGCGAAGTGAATGGAGTGTTGCTTCACTTTCTAAATGCTGTCCTTTCAGAGAAAATCACTTTCCTTTGAAAGTGCCTTAAGCTACTGTCAAGCATTCACCAGAAACTCACATGCATTTCTCTGAAAGAGAAGCAGTCTGTTCCAACACGTCAATTCACTGTGCGAAGTGAATGGAATGTTACTTCACTTTCTAAATGCCGTCCTTTCAGAGAAAATCACTTTCCTTTGAAAGTGCCTTAAGCTACTTTCAAGCATTCACAAGAAACACACATACGTTTCTCTGAAATAGAAGCAGTCTGTTCCAACACTTCATTTCACTGTGAGAAATAAATGGAGTGTTGCTTCACTTTCTAAATGCTGTCCTTTCAGAGAAAATCACTTTCCTTAGAAAGTGCCTTAATCTACTTACAAGCATTCACAAGAAACTCACATCTGTTTTTCGGAAAGTGAAGGAGTCTGTTCCAACACTTCAATTCACTGTGCGAAGTGAATTGAGTGTTGCTTCTCTTTCTAATTGCTGTCCTTTCAGTGAAAATCACTTTCCTTTGAAAGAGCCTTAAGCTACTTACAAGCATTCAACAGAAACTCACATGCATTTCTCTGAAAGAGAAGCAGTCTGTTCCAACACTTCAATTCACTGTGCGAAGTGAATGGAATGTTACTTCACTTTCTAAATGCTGTCCTTTCAGAGAAAATCACTTTCCTTTGAAAGTGCCTTAAGCTACTTTCAAGCATTCAGCAGAAACTCACATGCGTTTCTCTGAAAGAGAAGCAGTCTGTTCCAACACTTCAATTCACTGTGCAAAGTGAATGGAATGTTACTTCACTTTCTAAATCCTGTCCTTTCAGAGAAAATCACTTTCCTTTGAAAGTGGCTTATGCTACTTTCAAGCATTCACAAGAAACACACATACGTTTCTTTGAAATAAAAGCAATCGGTTCCAAAACTTCAATTCACTGTGCGAAGTGAATTGAGTGTTGCCTCACTTTCTAAATGCTGTCCTTTCAGTGAAAATCACTTTCCTTTGAAAGAGCCTTAAGCTACTTACAAGCATTCAACAGAACCTCACATGCATTTCTCTGAAAGAGAAGCAGTCTGTTCCAACACTTCAATTCACTGCGAAGTGAATGGAGTGTTGCTTCACTTTCAAATTGCTGTCCTTTCAGAGAAAATCACTTTCCTTTGAACGTGCCTTAAACAACTTACAAGCATTCAACAGAAACTCACATGCGTTTCTCTGAAATAGAAGCAGTCTGTTCCAAAACTTCAATTCACTGTGCGAAGTGAATTGAGTGTTGCTTCACTTTATAAATGCTGTCCTTTCAGTGAAAATCACTTTCCTTTGGAAGAGTCTTAAGCTACTTACAAGCATTCAACAGAAACTCACATGCATTTCTCTGAAAGAGAAGCAGTCTATTCTAACAGTTCAATTCACTGTGCGAATTGAATGGAGTGTTGCTTCACATTCTAATTGCTGTCCTTTCAGAGAAAATCACTTTCCTTTCAACGTGCCTTAAGCAACTTACAAGCATTCAACAGAAACTCACATGCGTTTATCTGAAAGAGAAGCAGTCTCTTCCAACAATTCAATTCACTGTGCGAAGTGAATGGAATGTTACTTCACTTTCTAAATTCTGTACTTTCAGCGAAAATCACTTTCCTTTGAAAGTGCCTTAAGCTACTTTCAAGCATTCACCAGAAACTCACATGCGTTTCTATGAAATAGAAGCAGTCTGTTACAACACTTCAATTCACTGGGAGAAGTGAATGGAGTGTTGCTTCACTTTCTAACTGCTGTACTTTTAGAGAAAATCACTTTTGTTTGAAAGAGCCTTAAGCAACTTTCAAGCATTCTTAAGAAACTCACATCTGTTTCTCTGAAAGAGAAGCCTTCACTTCCAACACTTCAATTCACTGTGCGAAGTGAATGGAGTGTTGCTTCACTTTCTAAATGCTGTCCTTTCAGAGAAAATCACTTTCCTTTGAAACTGCCTCAATCTACTTACAAGCATTCACAAGAAACACACATCTGTTTCTCTGAAAGGGTAGGAGTCAGTTACAACACTTCAATTCACTGTGCGAAGTGAATGGAGTGTTGCTTCACTTTCTAAATGCTGTCCTTTCAGTGAAAATCACTTTCCTTTGAAAGTGCCTTAAGCTACTTACAAGCATTCAACAGAAACTCACATGCATTTCTCTGAAAGAGAAGCAGTCCGTTCCAACACTTCAATTCTCTCTGCGGAGTGAATGGAGTGTTGCTTCACTTTCTAAATGCTGTCCTTTCAGAGAAAATCACTTTCCTTAGAAAGAGCCTTAAGCTACTTGCAAGCATTCACAAGAAACACTAATGCGTTTCTCTGAAAGAGATCCAGTCTGTTCCAACACTTCAATTCACTGTGCGAAGTGAATGCAGTGTTGCTTCACTTTCTAAATGCTGTCCTTTCAGAGAAAATCACTTTCCTTTCATAGTGCCTTAAGCTACTTTCAAGCATTCACAAGAAACTCACATGCATTTCTTTGAAAGAGATGACTTCTCTTCCAACACTTCAGTTCAAGGTGCGAAGTGAATGGAGTGTTGCTTCACTTTCTAAATGCTGTCCTTTCAGAGAAAATCACTTTCCTTTGAAAGTGCTTTAAGTTACTATCAAGCATTCACAAGAAACACACATACGTTTCACTGAAATAGAAGCAGTCTGTTCCAACACTTCAATTCACTGTGCGAAGTGAATGGAATGTTAGTTCACTTTTTAAATGCTGTCCTTTCAGAGAAAATCACTTTCCTTTGAAAGTACCTTAAGCTACTTTCAAGCATTCACCAGAAACTCACATGCGTTTCTCTGAAAGAGAAGCAGTCTGTTGCAACACGACAATTCACTGTTCGAAGTGAATGGAATGTTACTTCACTTTCTAAATGCTGTCCTTTCAGAGAAAATCACTTTCCTTTGAAAGTGACTTAAGCTACTTTCAAGCATTTACAAGAAACACACATACGTTTCTCTGAAAGTGAAGGAGTCTGTTCCAACACTTCAATTCACTGTGCGAAGTGAATTGAGTGTTGCTTCACTTTCTAAATGCTGTCCTTTCAGTGAAAATCACTTTCTTTTGAAAGAGCCTTAAGCTACTTACAAGCATTCAACAGAAACTCACATGCATTTCTCTGAAAGAGAAGCAGTCTGTTCCAACACTTCAATTCACTGTGCGAAGTGAATGGAGTGTTGCTTCACTTTCTAAATGCTGTCCTTTCAGAGAAAATAACTTTCCTTTGAAAGTGCCTTAACCTACTTTCAAGCATTCACCAGAAACTCACATGCGTTTCTCTGAAAGAGAAGGAGTCTGTTCCAACACTTCAATTCACTGTGCGAAGTGAATGGAATGTTACTTCACTTTCTAAATGCTGTCCTTTCAGAGAAAATCACTTTCCTTTGAAAGTGCCTTACGCTACTTTCAAGCATTCACAAGAAAAACACATACGTTTTTCTGAAATAGAAGCAGTCTGTTCCAAAACTTCAATTCACTGTGCGAAGTGAATTGAGTGTTGCTTCACTTTCCAAATGCTGTCCTATCAGTGAAAATCACTTTCCTTTGAAAGAGCCTTAAGCTACTTACAAGCATTCAACAGAAACTCACATGCATTTCTCTGAAAGAGAAGCAGTCTGTTCCAACACTTCAATTCACTGTGCGAAGTGAATGGAGTGTTGCTTCACTTTCTAATTGCTGTCCTTTCAGAGAAAATCACTTTCCTTTGAACATGCCTTAAGCAACTTACAAGCATTCAAAAGAAACTCACATGCGTTTCTCTGAAAGAGAAGCAGTCTGTTCCAACAATTCAATTCACTGTGCGAAATGAATGGAATGTTACTTCACTTTCTAAATTCTGTACTTTCAGAGAAAATCACTTTCCTTTGAAAGTGCCTTAAGCTACTTTCAAGCATTCACAAGAAACACACATGCGTTTCTCTGAAATAGAAGAAGTCTGTTCCAACACTTCAATTCACTGGGCGAAGTGAATGGAGTGTTGCTTCACTTTCTAAATGCTGTACTTTGAGAGAAAATCACTTTTGTTTGAAAGAGCCTTAAGCAACTTTCAAGCATTCACAAAAAACTCACATGCATTTCTATGAAAGAGAAGCCTTCTCTTCCAATACTTTAATTCACTGTGCGAAGTGAATGGAGTGTTGCTTCACTTTCTAAATGCTGTCCTTTCAGAGAAAATCACTTTCCTTTGAAAGTGCCTTAAGCTACTGTCAAGCATTCACCAGAAACTCACATGCATTTCTCTGAAAGAGAAGCAGTCTGTTCCAACACGTCAATTCACTGTGCGAAGTGAATGGAGTGTTGCTTCACTTTCTAACTGCTGTACTTTTAGAGAAAATCACTTTTGTTTGAAAGAGCCTTAAGCAACTTTCAAGCATTCTTAAGAAACTCACATCTGTTTCTCTGAAAGAGAAGCCTTCACTTCCAACACTTCAATTCACTGTGCGAAGTGAATGGAGTGTTGCTTCACTTTCTAAATGCTGTCCTTTCAGAGAAAATCACTTTCCTTTGAAACTGCCTCAATCTACTTACAAGCATTCACAAGAAACACACATCTGTTTCTCTGAAAGGGTAGGAGTCAGTTACAACACTTCAATTCACTGTGCGAAGTGAATGGAGTGTTGCTTCACTTTCTAAATGCTGTCCTTTCAGTGAAAATCACTTTCCTTTGAAAGTGCCTTAAGCTACTTACAAGCATTCAACAGAAACTCACATGCATTTCTCTGAAAGAGAAGCAGTCCGTTCCAACACTTCAATTCTCTCTGCGGAGTGAATGGAGTGTTGCTTCACTTTCTAAATGCTGTCCTTTCAGAGAAAATCACTTTCCTTTGAAAGTGCCTTAAGCAACTTACAAGCATTCAAAAGAAACTCACATGCGTTTCTCTGAAAGAGAAGCAGTCTGTTCCAACAATTCAATTCACTGTGCGAAATGAATGGAATGTTACTTCACTTTCTAAATTCTGTACTTTCAGAGAAAATCACTTTCCTTTGAAAGTGCCTTAAGCTACTTTCAAGCATTCACAAGAAACACACATGCGTTTCTCTGAAATAGAAGAAGTCTGTTCCAACACTTCAATTCACTGGGCGAAGTGAATGGAGTGTTGCTTCACTTTCTAAATGCTGTACTTTGAGAGAAAATCACTTTTGTTTGAAAGAGCCTTAAGCAACTTTCAAGCATTCACAAAAAACTCACATGCATTTCTATGAAAGAGAAGCCTTCTCTTCCAATACTTTAATTCACTGTGCGAAGTGAATGGAGTGTTGCTTCACTTTCTAAATGCTGTCCTTTCAGAGAAAATCACTTTCCTTTGAAAGTGCCTTAAGCTACTGTCAAGCATTCACCAGAAACTCACATGCATTTCTCTGAAAGAGAAGCAGTCTGTTCCAACACGTCAATTCACTGTGCGAAGTGAATGGAATGTTACTTCACTTTCTAAATGCCGTCCTTTCAGAGAAAATCACTTTCCTTTGAAAGTGCCTTAAGCTACTTTCAAGCATTCACAAGAAACACACATACGTTTCTCTGAAATAGAAGCAGTCTGTTCCAACACTTCATTTCACTGTGAGAAATAAATGGAGTGTTGCTTCACTTTCTAAATGCTGTCCTTTCAGAGAAAATCACTTTCCTTAGAAAGTGCCTTAATCTACTTACAAGCATTCACAAGAAACTCACATCTGTTTTTCGGAAAGTGAAGGAGTCTGTTCCAACACTTCAATTCACTGTGCGAAGTGAATTGAGTGTTGCTTCTCTTTCTAATTGCTGTCCTTTCAGTGAAAATCACTTTCCTTTGAAAGAGCCTTAAGCTACTTACAAGCATTCAACAGAAACTCACATGCATTTCTCTGAAAGAGAAGCAGTCTGTTCCAACACTTCAATTCACTGTGCGAAGTGAATGGAATGTTACTTCACTTTCTAAATGCTGTCCTTTCAGAGAAAATCACTTTCCTTTGAAAGTGCCTTAAGCTACTTTCAAGCATTCAGCAGAAACTCACATGCGTTTCTCTGAAAGAGAAGCAGTCTGTTCCAACACTTCAATTCACTGTGCAAAGTGAATGGAATGTTACTTCACTTTCTAAATCCTGTCCTTTCAGAGAAAATCACTTTCCTTTGAAAGTGGCTTATGCTACTTTCAAGCATTCACAAGAAACACACATACGTTTCTTTGAAATAAAAGCAATCGGTTCCAAAACTTCAATTCACTGTGCGAAGTGAATTGAGTGTTGCCTCACTTTCTAAATGCTGTCCTTTCAGTGAAAATCACTTTCCTTTGAAAGAGCCTTAAGCTACTTACAAGCATTCAACAGAACCTCACATGCATTTCTCTGAAAGAGAAGCAGTCTGTTCCAACACTTCAATTCACTGCGAAGTGAATGGAGTGTTGCTTCACTTTCAAATTGCTGTCCTTTCAGAGAAAATCACTTTCCTTTGAACGTGCCTTAAACAACTTACAAGCATTCAACAGAAACTCACATGCGTTTCTCTGAAATAGAAGCAGTCTGTTCCAAAACTTCAATTCACTGTGCGAAGTGAATTGAGTGTTGCTTCACTTTATAAATGCTGTCCTTTCAGTGAAAATCACTTTCCTTTGGAAGAGTCTTAAGCTACTTACAAGCATTCAACAGAAACTCACATGCATTTCTCTGAAAGAGAAGCAGTCTATTCTAACAGTTCAATTCACTGTGCGAATTGAATGGAGTGTTGCTTCACATTCTAATTGCTGTCCTTTCAGAGAAAATCACTTTCCTTTCAACGTGCCTTAAGCAACTTACAAGCATTCAACAGAAACTCACATGCGTTTATCTGAAAGAGAAGCAGTCTCTTCCAACAATTCAATTCACTGTGCGAAGTGAATGGAATGTTACTTCACTTTCTAAATTCTGTACTTTCAGCGAAAATCACTTTCCTTTGAAAGTGCCTTAAGCTACTTTCAAGCATTCACCAGAAACTCACATGCGTTTCTATGAAATAGAAGCAGTCTGTTACAACACTTCAATTCACTGGGAGAAGTGAATGGAGTGTTGCTTCACTTTCTAACTGCTGTACTTTTAGAGAAAATCACTTTTGTTTGAAAGAGCCTTAAGCAACTTTCAAGCATTCTTAAGAAACTCACATCTGTTTCTCTGAAAGAGAAGCCTTCACTTCCAACACTTCAATTCACTGTGCGAAGTGAATGGAGTGTTGCTTCACTTTCTAAATGCTGTCCTTTCAGAGAAAATCACTTTCCTTTGAAACTGCCTCAATCTACTTACAAGCATTCACAAGAAACACACATCTGTTTCTCTGAAAGGGTAGGAGTCAGTTACAACACTTCAATTCACTGTGCGAAGTGAATGGAGTGTTGCTTCACTTTCTAAATGCTGTCCTTTCAGTGAAAATCACTTTCCTTTGAAAGTGCCTTAAGCTACTTACAAGCATTCAACAGAAACTCACATGCATTTCTCTGAAAGAGAAGCAGTCCGTTCCAACACTTCAATTCTCTCTGCGGAGTGAATGGAGTGTTGCTTCACTTTCTAAATGCTGTCCTTTCAGAGAAAATCACTTTCCTTAGAAAGAGCCTTAAGCTACTTGCAAGCATTCACAAGAAACACTAATGCGTTTCTCTGAAAGAGATCCAGTCTGTTCCAACACTTCAATTCACTGTGCGAAGTGAATGCAGTGTTGCTTCACTTTCTAAATGCTGTCCTTTCAGAGAAAATCACTTTCCTTTCATAGTGCCTTAAGCTACTTTCAAGCATTCACAAGAAACTCACATGCATTTCTTTGAAAGAGATGACTTCTCTTCCAACACTTCAGTTCAAGGTGCGAAGTGAATGGAGTGTTGCTTCACTTTCTAAATGCTGTCCTTTCAGAGAAAATCACTTTCCTTTGAAAGTGCTTTAAGTTACTATCAAGCATTCACAAGAAACACACATACGTTTCACTGAAATAGAAGCAGTCTGTTCCAACACTTCAATTCACTGTGCGAAGTGAATGGAATGTTAGTTCACTTTTTAAATGCTGTCCTTTCAGAGAAAATCACTTTCCTTTGAAAGTACCTTAAGCTACTTTCAAGCATTCACCAGAAACTCACATGCGTTTCTCTGAAAGAGAAGCAGTCTGTTGCAACACGACAATTCACTGTTCGAAGTGAATGGAATGTTACTTCACTTTCTAAATGCTGTCCTTTCAGAGAAAATCACTTTCCTTTGAAAGTGACTTAAGCTACTTTCAAGCATTTACAAGAAACACACATACGTTTCTCTGAAAGTGAAGGAGTCTGTTCCAACACTTCAATTCACTGTGCGAAGTGAATTGAGTGTTGCTTCACTTTCTAAATGCTGTCCTTTCAGTGAAAATCACTTTCTTTTGAAAGAGCCTTAAGCTACTTACAAGCATTCAACAGAAACTCACATGCATTTCTCTGAAAGAGAAGCAGTCTGTTCCAACACTTCAATTCACTGTGCGAAGTGAATGGAGTGTTGCTTCACTTTCTAAATGCTGTCCTTTCAGAGAAAATAACTTTCCTTTGAAAGTGCCTTAACCTACTTTCAAGCATTCACCAGAAACTCACATGCGTTTCTCTGAAAGAGAAGGAGTCTGTTCCAACACTTCAATTCACTGTGCGAAGTGAATGGAATGTTACTTCACTTTCTAAATGCTGTCCTTTCAGAGAAAATCACTTTCCTTTGAAAGTGCCTTACGCTACTTTCAAGCATTCACAAGAAAAACACATACGTTTTTCTGAAATAGAAGCAGTCTGTTCCAAAACTTCAATTCACTGTGCGAAGTGAATTGAGTGTTGCTTCACTTTCCAAATGCTGTCCTATCAGTGAAAATCACTTTCCTTTGAAAGAGCCTTAAGCTACTTACAAGCATTCAACAGAAACTCACATGCATTTCTCTGAAAGAGAAGCAGTCTGTTCCAACACTTCAATTCACTGCGAAGTGAATGGAGTGTTGCTTCACTTTCAAATTGCTGTCCTTTCAGAGAAAATCACTTTCCTTTGAACGTGCCTTAAACAACTTACAAGCATTCAACAGAAACTCACATGCGTTTCTCTGAAATAGAAGCAGTCTGTTCCAAAACTTCAATTCACTGTGCGAAGTGAATTGAGTGTTGCTTCACTTTATAAATGCTGTCCTTTCAGTGAAAATCACTTTCCTTTGGAAGAGTCTTAAGCTACTTACAAGCATTCAACAGAAACTCACATGCATTTCTCTGAAAGAGAAGCAGTCTATTCTAACAGTTCAATTCACTGTGCGAATTGAATGGAGTGTTGCTTCACATTCTAATTGCTGTCCTTTCAGAGAAAATCACTTTCCTTTCAACGTGCCTTAAGCAACTTACAAGCATTCAACAGAAACTCACATGCGTTTATCTGAAAGAGAAGCAGTCTCTTCCAACAATTCAATTCACTGTGCGAAGTGAATGGAATGTTACTTCACTTTCTAAATTCTGTACTTTCAGCGAAAATCACTTTCCTTTGAAAGTGCCTTAACCTACTTTCAAGCATTCACCAGAAACTCACATGCGTTTCTCTGAAAGAGAAGGAGTCTGTTCCAACACTTCAATTCACTGTGCGAAGTGAATGGAATGTTACTTCACTTTCTAAATGCTGTCCTTTCAGAGAAAATCACTTTCCTTTGAAAGTGCCTTACGCTACTTTCAAGCATTCACAAGAAAAACACATACGTTTTTCTGAAATAGAAGCAGTCTGTTCCAAAACTTCAATTCACTGTGCGAAGTGAATTGAGTGTTGCTTCACTTTCCAAATGCTGTCCTATCAGTGAAAATCACTTTCCTTTGAAAGAGCCTTAAGCTACTTACAAGCATTCAACAGAAACTCACATGCATTTCTCTGAAAGAGAAGCAGTCTGTTCCAACACTTCAATTCACTGCGAAGTGAATGGAGTGTTGCTTCACTTTCAAATTGCTGTCCTTTCAGAGAAAATCACTTTCCTTTGAACGTGCCTTAAACAACTTACAAGCATTCAACAGAAACTCACATGCGTTTCTCTGAAATAGAAGCAGTCTGTTCCAAAACTTCAATTCACTGTGCGAAGTGAATTGAGTGTTGCTTCACTTTATAAATGCTGTCCTTTCAGTGAAAATCACTTTCCTTTGGAAGAGTCTTAAGCTACTTACAAGCATTCAACAGAAACTCACATGCATTTCTCTGAAAGAGAAGCAGTCTATTCTAACAGTTCAATTCACTGTGCGAATTGAATGGAGTGTTGCTTCACATTCTAATTGCTGTCCTTTCAGAGAAAATCACTTTCCTTTCAACGTGCCTTAAGCAACTTACAAGCATTCAACAGAAACTCACATGCGTTTATCTGAAAGAGAAGCAGTCTCTTCCAACAATTCAATTCACTGTGCGAAGTGAATGGAATGTTACTTCACTTTCTAAATTCTGTACTTTCAGCGAAAATCACTTTCCTTTGAAAGTGCCTTAAGCTACTTTCAAGCATTCACCAGAAACTCACATGCGTTTCTATGAAATAGAAGCAGTCTGTTACAACACTTCAATTCACTGGGAGAAGTGAATGGAGTGTTGCTTCACTTTCTAACTGCTGTACTTTTAGAGAAAATCACTTTTGTTTGAAAGAGCCTTAAGCAACTTTCAAGCATTCTTAAGAAACTCACATCTGTTTCTCTGAAAGAGAAGCCTTCACTTCCAACACTTCAATTCACTGTGCGAAGTGAATGGAGTGTTGCTTCACTTTCTAAATGCTGTCCTTTCAGAGAAAATCACTTTCCTTTGAAACTGCCTCAATCTACTTACAAGCATTCACAAGAAACACACATCTGTTTCTCTGAAAGGGTAGGAGTCAGTTACAACACTTCAATTCACTGTGCGAAGTGAATGGAGTGTTGCTTCACTTTCTAAATGCTGTCCTTTCAGTGAAAATCACTTTCCTTTGAAAGTGCCTTAAGCTACTTACAAGCATTCAACAGAAACTCACATGCATTTCTCTGAAAGAGAAGCAGTCCGTTCCAACACTTCAATTCTCTCTGCGGAGTGAATGGAGTGTTGCTTCACTTTCTAAATGCTGTCCTTTCAGAGAAAATCACTTTCCTTAGAAAGAGCCTTAAGCTACTTGCAAGCATTCACAAGAAACACTAATGCGTTTCTCTGAAAGAGATCCAGTCTGTTCCAACACTTCAATTCACTGTGCGAAGTGAATGCAGTGTTGCTTCACTTTCTAAATGCTGTCCTTTCAGAGAAAATCACTTTCCTTTCATAGTGCCTTAAGCTACTTTCAAGCATTCACAAGAAACTCACATGCATTTCTTTGAAAGAGATGACTTCTCTTCCAACACTTCAGTTCAAGGTGCGAAGTGAATGGAGTGTTGCTTCACTTTCTAAATGCTGTCCTTTCAGAGAAAATCACTTTCCTTTGAAAGTGCTTTAAGTTACTATCAAGCATTCACAAGAAACACACATACGTTTCACTGAAATAGAAGCAGTCTGTTCCAACACTTCAATTCACTGTGCGAAGTGAATGGAATGTTAGTTCACTTTTTAAATGCTGTCCTTTCAGAGAAAATCACTTTCCTTTGAAAGTACCTTAAGCTACTTTCAAGCATTCACCAGAAACTCACATGCGTTTCTCTGAAAGAGAAGCAGTCTGTTGCAACACGACAATTCACTGTTCGAAGTGAATGGAATGTTACTTCACTTTCTAAATGCTGTCCTTTCAGAGAAAATCACTTTCCTTTGAAAGTGACTTAAGCTACTTTCAAGCATTTACAAGAAACACACATACGTTTCTCTGAAAGTGAAGGAGTCTGTTCCAACACTTCAATTCACTGTGCGAAGTGAATTGAGTGTTGCTTCACTTTCTAAATGCTGTCCTTTCAGTGAAAATCACTTTCTTTTGAAAGAGCCTTAAGCTACTTACAAGCATTCAACAGAAACTCACATGCATTTCTCTGAAAGAGAAGCAGTCTGTTCCAACACTTCAATTCACTGTGCGAAGTGAATGGAGTGTTGCTTCACTTTCTAAATGCTGTCCTTTCAGAGAAAATAACTTTCCTTTGAAAGTGCCTTAACCTACTTTCAAGCATTCACCAGAAACTCACATGCGTTTCTCTGAAAGAGAAGGAGTCTGTTCCAACACTTCAATTCACTGTGCGAAGTGAATGGAATGTTACTTCACTTTCTAAATGCTGTCCTTTCAGAGAAAATCACTTTCCTTTGAAAGTGCCTTACGCTACTTTCAAGCATTCACAAGAAAAACACATACGTTTTTCTGAAATAGAAGCAGTCTGTTCCAAAACTTCAATTCACTGTGCGAAGTGAATTGAGTGTTGCTTCACTTTCCAAATGCTGTCCTATCAGTGAAAATCACTTTCCTTTGAAAGAGCCTTAAGCTACTTACAAGCATTCAACAGAAACTCACATGCATTTCTCTGAAAGAGAAGCAGTCTGTTCCAACACTTCAATTCACTGTGCGAAGTGAATGGAGTGTTGCTTCACTTTCTAATTGCTGTCCTTTCAGAGAAAATCACTTTCCTTTGAACATGCCTTAAGCAACTTACAAGCATTCAAAAGAAACTCACATGCGTTTCTCTGAAAGAGAAGCAGTCTGTTCCAACAATTCAATTCACTGTGCGAAATGAATGGAATGTTACTTCACTTTCTAAATTCTGTACTTTCAGAGAAAATCACTTTCCTTTGAAAGTGCCTTAAGCTACTTTCAAGCATTCACAAGAAACACACATGCGTTTCTCTGAAATAGAAGAAGTCTGTTCCAACACTTCAATTCACTGGGCGAAGTGAATGGAGTGTTGCTTCACTTTCTAAATGCTGTACTTTGAGAGAAAATCACTTTTGTTTGAAAGAGCCTTAAGCAACTTTCAAGCATTCACAAAAAACTCACATGCATTTCTATGAAAGAGAAGCCTTCTCTTCCAATACTTTAATTCACTGTGCGAAGTGAATGGAGTGTTGCTTCACTTTCTAAATGCTGTCCTTTCAGAGAAAATCACTTTCCTTTGAAAGTGCCTTAAGCTACTGTCAAGCATTCACCAGAAACTCACATGCATTTCTCTGAAAGAGAAGCAGTCTGTTCCAACACGTCAATTCACTGTGCGAAGTGAATGGAATGTTACTTCACTTTCTAAATGCCGTCCTTTCAGAGAAAATCACTTTCCTTTGAAAGTGCCTTAAGCTACTTTCAAGCATTCACAAGAAACACACATACGTTTCTCTGAAATAGAAGCAGTCTGTTCCAACACTTCATTTCACTGTGAGAAATAAATGGAGTGTTGCTTCACTTTCTAAATGCTGTCCTTTCAGAGAAAATCACTTTCCTTAGAAAGAGCCTTAAGCTACTTGCAAGCATTCACAAGAAACACTAATGCGTTTCTCTGAAAGAGAACCAGTCTGTTCCAACACTTCAATTCACTGTGCGAAGTGAATGCAGTGTTGCTTCACTTTCTAAATGCTGTCCTTTCAGAGAAAATCACTTTCCTTTCATAGTGCCTTAAGCTACTTTCAAGCATTCACAAGAAACTCACATGCATTTCTTTGAAAGAGATGACTTCTCTTCCAACACTTCAGTTCAAGGTGCGAAGTGAATGGAGTGTTGCTTCACTTTCTAAATGCTGTCCTTTCAGAGAAAATCACTTTCCTTTGAAAGTGCTTTAAGTAACTATCAAGCATTCACAAGAAACACACATACGTTTCACTGAAATAGAAGCAGTCTGTTCCAACACTTCAATTCACTGTGCGAAGTGAATGGAATGTTAGTTCACTTTTTAAATGCTGTCCTTTCAGAGAAAATCACTTTCCTTTGAAAGTACCTTAAGCTACTTTCAAGCATTCACCAGAAACTCACATGCGTTTCTCTGAAAGAGAAGCAGTCTGTTGCAACACGACAATTCACTGTTCGAAGTGAATGGAATGTTACTTCACTTTCTAAATGCTGTCCTTTCAGAGAAAATCACTTTCCTTTGAAAGTGACTTAAGCTACTTTCAAGCATTTACAAGAAACACACATACGTTTCTCTGAAAGTGAAGGAGTCTGTTCCAACACTTCAATTCACTGTGCGAAGTGAATTGAGTGTTGCTTCACTTTCTAAATGCTGTCCTTTCAGTGAAAATCACTTTCTTTTGAAAGAGCCTTAAGCTACTTACAAGCATTCAACAGAAACTCACATGCATTTCTCTGAAAGAGAAGCAGTCTGTTCCAACACTTCAATTCACTGTGCGAAGTGAATGGAGTGTTGCTTCACTTTCTAAATGCTGTCCTTTCAGAGAAAATAACTTTCCTTTGAAAGTGCCTTAACCTACTTTCAAGCATTCACCAGAAACTCACATGCGTTTCTTTGAAAGAGAAGCAGTCTGTTCCAACACTTCAATTCACTGTGCGAAGTGAATGGAATGTTACTTCACTTTCTAAATGCTGTCCTTTCAGAGAAAATCACTTTCCTTTGAAAGTGCCTTACGCTACTTTCAAGCATTCACAAGAAAAACACATACGTTTTTCTGAAATAGAAGCAGTCTGTTCCAAAACTTCAATTCACTGTGCGAAGTGAATTGAGTGTTGCTTCACTTTCCAAATGCTGTCCTATCAGTGAAAATCACTTTCCTTTGAAAGAGCCTTAAGCTACTTACAAGCATTCAACAGAAACTCACATGCATTTCTCTGAAAGAGAAGCAGTCTGTTCCAACACTTCAATTCACTGTGCGAAGTGAATGGAGTGTTGCTTCACTTTCTAATTGCTGTCCTTTCAGAGAAAATCACTTTCCTTTGAACGTGCCTTAAGCAACTTACAAGCATTCAACAGAAACTCACATGCGTTTCTCTGAAAGAGAAGCAGTCTGTTCCAACAATTCAATTCACTGTGCGAAATGAATGGAATGTTACTTCACTTTCTAAATTCTGTACTTTCAGAGAAAATCACTTTCCTTTGAAAGTGCCTTAAGCTACTTTCAAGCATTCACAAGAAACACACATGCGTTTCTCTGAAATAGAAGAAGTCTGTTCCAACACTTCAATTCACTGGGCGAAGTGAATGGAGTGTTGCTTCACTTTCTAAATGCTGTACTTTGAGAGAAAATCACTTTTGTTTGAAAGAGCCTTAAGCAACTTTCAAGCATTCACAAAAAACTCACATGCATTTCTATGAAAGAGAAGCCTTCTCTTCCAATACTTTAATTCACTGTGCGAAGTGAATGGAGTGTTGCTTCACTTTCTAAATGCTGTCCTTTCAGTGAAAATCACTTTCCTTTGAAAGTGCCTTAAGCTACTTACAAGCATTCAACAGAAACTCACATGCATTTCTCTGAAAGAGAAGCAGTCCGTTCCAACACTTCAATTCTCTCTGCGGAGTGAATGGAGTGTTGCTTCACTTTCTAAATGCTGTCCTTTCAGAGAAAATCACTTTCCTTAGAAAGAGCCTTAAGCTACTTGCAAGCATTCACAAGAAACACTAATGCGTTTCTCTGAAAGAGAACCTGTCTGTTCCAACACTTCAATTCACTGTGCGAAGTGAATGCAGTGTTGCTTCACTTTCTAAATGCTGTCCTTTCAGAGAAAATCACTTTCCTTACATAGTGCCTTAAGCTACTTTCAAGCATTCACAAGAAACTCACATGCATTTCTTTGAAAGAGAAGACTTCTCTTCCAACACTTCAGTTCACGGTGCGAAGTGAATGGAGTGTTGCTTCACTTTCTAAATGCTGTCCTTTCAGAGAAAATCACTTTCCTTTGAAAGTGCTTTAAGTTACTATCAAGCATTCACAAGAAACACACATACGTTTCACTGAAATAGAAGCAGTCTGTTCCAACACTTCAATTCACTGTGCGAAGTGAATGGAATGTTAGTTCACTTTTTAAATGCTGTCCTTTCAGAGAAAATCACTTTCCTTTGAAAGTGCCTTATGCTACTTTCAAGCATTCACAAGAAACACACATACGTTTCTTTGAAATAAAAGCAATCTGTTCCAAAACTTCAATTCACTGTGCGAAGTGAATTGAGTGTTGCCTCACTTTCTAAATGCTGTCCTTTCAGTGAAAATCACTTTCCTTTGAAAGAGCCTTAAGCTACTTACAAGCATTCAACAGAACCTCACATGCATTTCTCTGAAAGAGAAGCAGTCTGTTCCAACACTTCAATTCACTGCGAAGTGAATGGAGTGTTGCTTCACTTTCAAATTGCTGTCCTTTCAGAGAAAATCACTTTCCTTTGAACGTGCCTTAAACAACTTACAAGCATTCAACAGAAACTCACATGCGTTTATCTGAAAGAGAAGCAGTCTCTTCCAACAATTCAATTCACTGTGCGAAGTGAATGGAATGTTACTTCACTTTCTAAATTCTGTACTTTCAGTGAAAATCACTTTCCTTTGAAAGTGCCTTAAGCTACTTTCAAGCATTCACCAGAAACTCACATGCGTTTCTATGAAATAGAAGCAGTCTGTTACAACACTTCAATTCACTGGGCAAAGTGAATGGAGTGTTGCTTCACTTTCTAACTGCTGTACTTTTAGAGAAAATCACTTTTGTTTGAAAGAGCCTTAAGCAACTTTCAAGCATTCTTAAGAAACTCACATCTGTTTCTCTGAAAGAGAAGCCTTCACTTCCAACACTTCAATTCACTGTGCGAAGTGAATGGAGTGCTGCTTCACTTTCTAAATGCTGTCCTTTCAGAGAAAATCACTTTCCTTTGAAACTGCCTCAATCTACTTACAAGCATTCACAAGAAACACACATCTGTTTCTCTGAAAGAGTAGGAGTCAGTTACAACACTTCAATTCACTGTGCGAAGTGAATGGAGTGTTGCTTCACTTTCTAAATGCTGTCCTTTCAGTGAAAATCACTTTCCTTTGAAAGTGCCTTAAGCTACTTACAAGCATTCAACAGAAACTCACATGCATTTCTCTGAAAGAGAAGCAGTCCGTTCCAACACTTCAATTCTCTCTGCGGAGTGAATGGAGTGTTGCTTCACTTTCTAAATGCTGTCCATTCAGAGAAAATCACTTTCCTTAGAAAGAGCCTTAAGCTACTTGCAAGCATTCACAAGAAACACTAATGCGTTTCTCTGAAAGAGAACCAGTCTGTTCCAACACTTCAATTCACTGTGCGAAGTGAATGCAGTGTTGCTTCACTTTCTAAATGCTGTCCTTTCAGAGAAAATCACTTTCCTTTCATAGTGCCTTAAGCTACTTTCAAGCATTCACAAGAAACTCACATGCATTTCTTTGAAAGAGATGACTTCTCTTCCAACACTTCAGTTCAAGGTGCGAAGTGAATGGAGTGTTGCTTCACTTTCTAAATGCTGTCCTTTCAGAGAAAATCACTTTCCTTTGAAAGTGCTTTAAGTTACTATCAAGCATTCACAAGAAACACACATACGTTTCACTGAAATAGAAGCAGTCTGTTCCAACACTTCAATTCACTGTGCGAAGTGAATGGAATGTTAGTTCACTTTTTAAATGCTGTCCTTTCAGAGAAAATCACTTTCCTTTGAAAGTACCTTAAGCTACTTTCAAGCATTCACCAGAAACTCACATGCGTTTCTCTGAAAGAGAAGCAGTCTGTTGCAACACGACAATTCACTGTTCGAAGTGAATGGAATGTTACTTCACTTTCTAAATGCTGTCCTTTCAGAGAAAATCACTTTCCTTTGAAAGTGACTTAAGCTACTTTCAAGCATTTACAAGAAACACACATACGTTTCTCTGAAAGTGAAGGAGTCTGTTCCAACACTTCAATTCACTGTGCGAAGTGAATTGAGTGTTGCTTCACTTTCTAAATGCTGTCCTTTCAGTGAAAATCACTTTCTTTTGAAAGAGCCTTAAGCTACTTACAAGCATTCAACAGAAACTCACATGCATTTCTCTGAAAGAGAAGCAGTCTGTTCCAACACTTCAATTCACTGTGCGAAGTGAATGGAGTGTTGCTTCACTTTCTAAATGCTGTCCTTTCAGAGAAAATAACTTTCCTTTGAAAGTGCCTTAACCTACTTTCAAGCATTCACCAGAAACTCACATGCGTTTCTCTGAAAGAGAAGGAGTCTGTTCCAACACTTCAATTCACTGTGCGAAGTGAATGGAATGTTACTTCACTTTCTAAATGCTGTCCTTTCAGAGAAAATCACTTTCCTTTGAAAGTGCCTTACGCTACTTTCAAGCATTCACAAGAAAAACACATACGTTTTTCTGAAATAGAAGCAGTCTGTTCCAAAACTTCAATTCACTGTGCGAAGTGAATTGAGTGTTGCTTCACTTTCCAAATGCTGTCCTATCAGTGAAAATCACTTTCCTTTGAAAGAGCCTTAAGCTACTTACAAGCATTCAACAGAAACTCACATGCATTTCTCTGAAAGAGAAGCAGTCTGTTCCAACACTTCAATTCACTGTGCGAAGTGAATGGAGTGTTGCTTCACTTTCTAATTGCTGTCCTTTCAGAGAAAATCACTTTCCTTTGAACATGCCTTAAGCAACTTACAAGCATTCAAAAGAAACTCACATGCGTTTCTCTGAAAGAGAAGCAGTCTGTTCCAACAATTCAATTCACTGTGCGAAATGAATGGAATGTTACTTCACTTTCTAAATTCTGTACTTTCAGAGAAAATCACTTTCCTTTGAAAGTGCCTTAAGCTACTTTCAAGCATTCACAAGAAACACACATGCGTTTCTCTGAAATAGAAGAAGTCTGTTCCAACACTTCAATTCACTGGGCGAAGTGAATGGAGTGTTGCTTCACTTTCTAAATGCTGTACTTTGAGAGAAAATCACTTTTGTTTGAAAGAGCCTTAAGCAACTTTCAAGCATTCACAAAAAACTCACATGCATTTCTATGAAAGAGAAGCCTTCTCTTCCAATACTTTAATTCACTGTGCGAAGTGAATGGAGTGTTGCTTCACTTTCTAAATGCTGTCCTTTCAGAGAAAATCACTTTCCTTTGAAAGTGCCTTAAGCTACTGTCAAGCATTCACCAGAAACTCACATGCATTTCTCTGAAAGAGAAGCAGTCTGTTCCAACACGTCAATTCACTGTGCGAAGTGAATGGAATGTTACTTCACTTTCTAAATGCCGTCCTTTCAGAGAAAATCACTTTCCTTTGAAAGTGCCTTAAGCTACTTTCAAGCATTCACAAGAAACACACATACGTTTCTCTGAAATAGAAGCAGTCTGTTCCAACACTTCATTTCACTGTGAGAAATAAATGGAGTGTTGCTTCACTTTCTAAATGCTGTCCTTTCAGAGAAAATCACTTTCCTTAGAAAGTGCCTTAATCTACTTACAAGCATTCACAAGAAACTCACATCTGTTTTTCGGAAAGTGAAGGAGTCTGTTCCAACACTTCAATTCACTGTGCGAAGTGAATTGAGTGTTGCTTCTCTTTCTAATTGCTGTCCTTTCAGTGAAAATCACTTTCCTTTGAAAGAGCCTTAAGCTACTTACAAGCATTCAACAGAAACTCACATGCATTTCTCTGAAAGAGAAGCAGTCTGTTCCAACACTTCAATTCACTGTGCGAAGTGAATGGAATGTTACTTCACTTTCTAAATGCTGTCCTTTCAGAGAAAATCACTTTCCTTTGAAAGTGCCTTAAGCTACTTTCAAGCATTCAGCAGAAACTCACATGCGTTTCTCTGAAAGAGAAGCAGTCTGTTCCAACACTTCAATTCACTGTGCAAAGTGAATGGAATGTTACTTCACTTTCTAAATCCTGTCCTTTCAGAGAAAATCACTTTCCTTTGAAAGTGGCTTATGCTACTTTCAAGCATTCACAAGAAACACACATACGTTTCTTTGAAATAAAAGCAATCGGTTCCAAAACTTCAATTCACTGTGCGAAGTGAATTGAGTGTTGCCTCACTTTCTAAATGCTGTCCTTTCAGTGAAAATCACTTTCCTTTGAAAGAGCCTTAAGCTACTTACAAGCATTCAACAGAACCTCACATGCATTTCTCTGAAAGAGAAGCAGTCTGTTCCAACACTTCAATTCACTGCGAAGTGAATGGAGTGTTGCTTCACTTTCAAATTGCTGTCCTTTCAGAGAAAATCACTTTCCTTTGAACGTGCCTTAAACAACTTACAAGCATTCAACAGAAACTCACATGCGTTTCTCTGAAATAGAAGCAGTCTGTTCCAAAACTTCAATTCACTGTGCGAAGTGAATTGAGTGTTGCTTCACTTTATAAATGCTGTCCTTTCAGTGAAAATCACTTTCCTTTGGAAGAGTCTTAAGCTACTTACAAGCATTCAACAGAAACTCACATGCATTTCTCTGAAAGAGAAGCAGTCTATTCTAACAGTTCAATTCACTGTGCGAATTGAATGGAGTGTTGCTTCACATTCTAATTGCTGTCCTTTCAGAGAAAATCACTTTCCTTTCAACGTGCCTTAAGCAACTTACAAGCATTCAACAGAAACTCACATGCGTTTATCTGAAAGAGAAGCAGTCTCTTCCAACAATTCAATTCACTGTGCGAAGTGAATGGAATGTTACTTCACTTTCTAAATTCTGTACTTTCAGCGAAAATCACTTTCCTTTGAAAGTGCCTTAAGCTACTTTCAAGCATTCACCAGAAACTCACATGCGTTTCTATGAAATAGAAGCAGTCTGTTACAACACTTCAATTCACTGGGAGAAGTGAATGGAGTGTTGCTTCACTTTCTAACTGCTGTACTTTTAGAGAAAATCACTTTTGTTTGAAAGAGCCTTAAGCAACTTTCAAGCATTCTTAAGAAACTCACATCTGTTTCTCTGAAAGAGAAGCCTTCACTTCCAGCACTTCAATTCACTGTGCGAAGTGAATGGAGTGTTGCTTCACTTTCTAAATGCTGTCCTTTCAGAGAAAATCACTTTCCTTTGAAACTGCCTCAATCTACTTACAAGCATTCACAAGAAACACACATCTGTTTCTCTGAAAGGGTAGGAGTCAGTTACAACACTTCAATTCACTGTGCGAAGTGAATGGAGTGTTGCTTCACTTTCTAAATGCTGTCCTTTCAGTGAAAATCACTTTCCTTTGAAAGTGCCTTAAGCTACTTACAAGCATTCAACAGAAACTCACATGCATTTCTCTGAAAGAGAAGCAGTCCGTTCCAACACTTCAATTCTCTCTGCGGAGTGAATGGAGTGTTGCTTCACTTTCTAAATGCTGTCCTTTCAGAGAAAATCACTTTCCTTAGAAAGAGCCTTAAGCTACTTGCAAGCATTCACAAGAAACACTAATGCGTTTCTCTGAAAGAGATCCAGTCTGTTCCAACACTTCAATTCACTGTGCGAAGTGAATGCAGTGTTGCTTCACTTTCTAAATGCTGTCCTTTCAGAGAAAATCACTTTCCTTTCATAGTGCCTTAAGCTACTTTCAAGCATTCACAAGAAACTCACATGCATTTCTTTGAAAGAGATGACTTCTCTTCCAACACTTCAGTTCAAGGTGCGAAGTGAATGGAGTGTTGCTTCACTTTCTAAATGCTGTCCTTTCAGAGAAAATCACTTTCCTTTGAAAGTGCTTTAAGTTACTATCAAGCATTCACAAGAAACACACATACGTTTCACTGAAATAGAAGCAGTCTGTTCCAACACTTCAATTCACTGTGCGAAGTGAATGGAATGTTAGTTCACTTTTTAAATGCTGTCCTTTCAGAGAAAATCACTTTCCTTTGAAAGTACCTTAAGCTACTTTCAAGCATTCACCAGAAACTCACATGCGTTTCTCTGAAAGAGAAGCAGTCTGTTGCAACACGACAATTCACTGTTCGAAGTGAATGGAATGTTACTTCACTTTCTAAATGCTGTCCTTTCAGAGAAAATCACTTTCCTTTGAAAGTGACTTAAGCTACTTTCAAGCATTTACAAGAAACACACATACGTTTCTCTGAAAGTGAAGGAGTCTGTTCCAACACTTCAATTCACTGTGCGAAGTGAATTGAGTGTTGCTTCACTTTCTAAATGCTGTCCTTTCAGTGAAAATCACTTTCTTTTGAAAGAGCCTTAAGCTACTTACAAGCATTCAACAGAAACTCACATGCATTTCTCTGAAAGAGAAGCAGTCTGTTCCAACACTTCAATTCACTGTGCGAAGTGAATGGAGTGTTGCTTCACTTTCTAAATGCTGTCCTTTCAGAGAAAATAACTTTCCTTTGAAAGTGCCTTAACCTACTTTCAAGCATTCACCAGAAACTCACATGCGTTTCTCTGAAAGAGAAGGAGTCTGTTCCAACACTTCAATTCACTGTGCGAAGTGAATGGAATGTTACTTCACTTTCTAAATGCTGTCCTTTCAGAGAAAATCACTTTCCTTTGAAAGTGCCTTACGCTACTTTCAAGCATTCACAAGAAAAACACATACGTTTTTCTGAAATAGAAGCAGTCTGTTCCAAAACTTCAATTCACTGTGCGAAGTGAATTGAGTGTTGCTTCACTTTCCAAATGCTGTCCTATCAGTGAAAATCACTTTCCTTTGAAAGAGCCTTAAGCTACTTACAAGCATTCAACAGAAACTCACATGCATTTCTCTGAAAGAGAAGCAGTCTGTTCCAACACTTCAATTCACTGTGCGAAGTGAATGGAGTGTTGCTTCACTTTCTAATTGCTGTCCTTTCAGAGAAAATCACTTTCCTTTGAACATGCCTTAAGCAACTTACAAGCATTCAAAAGAAACTCACATGCGTTTCTCTGAAAGAGAAGCAGTCTGTTCCAACAATTCAATTCACTGTGCGAAATGAATGGAATGTTACTTCACTTTCTAAATTCTGTACTTTCAGAGAAAATCACTTTCCTTTGAAAGTGCCTTAAGCTACTTTCAAGCATTCACAAGAAACACACATGCGTTTCTCTGAAATAGAAGAAGTCTGTTCCAACACTTCAATTCACTGGGCGAAGTGAATGGAGTGTTGCTTCACTTTCTAAATGCTGTACTTTGAGAGAAAATCACTTTTGTTTGAAAGAGCCTTAAGCAACTTTCAAGCATTCACAAAAAACTCACATGCATTTCTATGAAAGAGAAGCCTTCTCTTCCAATACTTTAATTCACTGTGCGAAGTGAATGGAGTGTTGCTTCACTTTCTAAATGCTGTCCTTTCAGAGAAAATCACTTTCCTTTGAAAGTGCCTTAAGCTACTGTCAAGCATTCACCAGAAACTCACATGCATTTCTCTGAAAGAGAAGCAGTCTGTTCCAACACGTCAATTCACTGTGCGAAGTGAATGGAATGTTACTTCACTTTCTAAATGCCGTCCTTTCAGAGAAAATCACTTTCCTTTGAAAGTGCCTTAAGCTACTTTCAAGCATTCACAAGAAACACACATACGTTTCTCTGAAATAGAAGCAGTCTGTTCCAACACTTCATTTCACTGTGAGAAATAAATGGAGTGTTGCTTCACTTTCTAAATGCTGTCCTTTCAGAGAAAATCACTTTCCTTAGAAAGAGCCTTAAGCTACTTGCAAGCATTCACAAGAAACACTAATGCGTTTCTCTGAAAGAGAACCAGTCTGTTCCAACACTTCAATTCACTGTGCGAAGTGAATGCAGTGTTGCTTCACTTTCTAAATGCTGTCCTTTCAGAGAAAATCACTTTCCTTTCATAGTGCCTTAAGCTACTTTCAAGCATTCACAAGAAACTCACATGCATTTCTTTGAAAGAGATGACTTCTCTTCCAACACTTCAGTTCAAGGTGCGAAGTGAATGGAGTGTTGCTTCACTTTCTAAATGCTGTCCTTTCAGAGAAAATCACTTTCCTTTGAAAGTGCTTTAAGTAACTATCAAGCATTCACAAGAAACACACATACGTTTCACTGAAATAGAAGCAGTCTGTTCCAACACTTCAATTCACTGTGCGAAGTGAATGGAATGTTAGTTCACTTTTTAAATGCTGTCCTTTCAGAGAAAATCACTTTCCTTTGAAAGTACCTTAAGCTACTTTCAAGCATTCACCAGAAACTCACATGCGTTTCTCTGAAAGAGAAGCAGTCTGTTGCAACACGACAATTCACTGTTCGAAGTGAATGGAATGTTACTTCACTTTCTAAATGCTGTCCTTTCAGAGAAAATCACTTTCCTTTGAAAGTGACTTAAGCTACTTTCAAGCATTTACAAGAAACACACATACGTTTCTCTGAAAGTGAAGGAGTCTGTTCCAACACTTCAATTCACTGTGCGAAGTGAATTGAGTGTTGCTTCACTTTCTAAATGCTGTCCTTTCAGTGAAAATCACTTTCTTTTGAAAGAGCCTTAAGCTACTTACAAGCATTCAACAGAAACTCACATGCATTTCTCTGAAAGAGAAGCAGTCTGTTCCAACACTTCAATTCACTGTGCGAAGTGAATGGAGTGTTGCTTCACTTTCTAAATGCTGTCCTTTCAGAGAAAATAACTTTCCTTTGAAAGTGCCTTAACCTACTTTCAAGCATTCACCAGAAACTCACATGCGTTTCTTTGAAAGAGAAGCAGTCTGTTCCAACACTTCAATTCACTGTGCGAAGTGAATGGAATGTTACTTCACTTTCTAAATGCTGTCCTTTCAGAGAAAATCACTTTCCTTTGAAAGTGCCTTACGCTACTTTCAAGCATTCACAAGAAAAACACATACGTTTTTCTGAAATAGAAGCAGTCTGTTCCAAAACTTCAATTCACTGTGCGAAGTGAATTGAGTGTTGCTTCACTTTCCAAATGCTGTCCTATCAGTGAAAATCACTTTCCTTTGAAAGAGCCTTAAGCTACTTACAAGCATTCAACAGAAACTCACATGCATTTCTCTGAAAGAGAAGCAGTCTGTTCCAACACTTCAATTCACTGTGCGAAGTGAATGGAGTGTTGCTTCACTTTCTAATTGCTGTCCTTTCAGAGAAAATCACTTTCCTTTGAACGTGCCTTAAGCAACTTACAAGCATTCAACAGAAACTCACATGCGTTTCTCTGAAAGAGAAGCAGTCTGTTCCAACAATTCAATTCACTGTGCGAAATGAATGGAATGTTACTTCACTTTCTAAATTCTGTACTTTCAGAGAAAATCACTTTCCTTTGAAAGTGCCTTAAGCTACTTTCAAGCATTCACAAGAAACACACATGCGTTTCTCTGAAATAGAAGAAGTCTGTTCCAACACTTCAATTCACTGGGCGAAGTGAATGGAGTGTTGCTTCACTTTCTAAATGCTGTACTTTGAGAGAAAATCACTTTTGTTTGAAAGAGCCTTAAGCAACTTTCAAGCATTCACAAAAAACTCACATGCATTTCTATGAAAGAGAAGCCTTCTCTTCCAATACTTTAATTCACTGTGCGAAGTGAATGGAGTGTTGCTTCACTTTCTAAATGCTGTCCTTTCAGTGAAAATCACTTTCCTTTGAAAGTGCCTTAAGCTACTTACAAGCATTCAACAGAAACTCACATGCATTTCTCTGAAAGAGAAGCAGTCCGTTCCAACACTTCAATTCTCTCTGCGGAGTGAATGGAGTGTTGCTTCACTTTCTAAATGCTGTCCTTTCAGAGAAAATCACTTTCCTTAGAAAGAGCCTTAAGCTACTTGCAAGCATTCACAAGAAACACTAATGCGTTTCTCTGAAAGAGAACCTGTCTGTTCCAACACTTCAATTCACTGTGCGAAGTGAATGCAGTGTTGCTTCACTTTCTAAATGCTGTCCTTTCAGAGAAAATCACTTTCCTTACATAGTGCCTTAAGCTACTTTCAAGCATTCACAAGAAACTCACATGCATTTCTTTGAAAGAGAAGACTTCTCTTCCAACACTTCAGTTCACGGTGCGAAGTGAATGGAGTGTTGCTTCACTTTCTAAATGCTGTCCTTTCAGAGAAAATCACTTTCCTTTGAAAGTGCTTTAAGTTACTATCAAGCATTCACAAGAAACACACATACGTTTCACTGAAATAGAAGCAGTCTGTTCCAACACTTCAATTCACTGTGCGAAGTGAATGGAATGTTAGTTCACTTTTTAAATGCTGTCCTTTCAGAGAAAATCACTTTCCTTTGAAAGTGCCTTATGCTACTTTCAAGCATTCACAAGAAACACACATACGTTTCTTTGAAATAAAAGCAATCTGTTCCAAAACTTCAATTCACTGTGCGAAGTGAATTGAGTGTTGCCTCACTTTCTAAATGCTGTCCTTTCAGTGAAAATCACTTTCCTTTGAAAGAGCCTTAAGCTACTTACAAGCATTCAACAGAACCTCACATGCATTTCTCTGAAAGAGAAGCAGTCTGTTCCAACACTTCAATTCACTGCGAAGTGAATGGAGTGTTGCTTCACTTTCAAATTGCTGTCCTTTCAGAGAAAATCACTTTCCTTTGAACGTGCCTTAAACAACTTACAAGCATTCAACAGAAACTCACATGCGTTTATCTGAAAGAGAAGCAGTCTCTTCCAACAATTCAATTCACTGTGCGAAGTGAATGGAATGTTACTTCACTTTCTAAATTCTGTACTTTCAGTGAAAATCACTTTCCTTTGAAAGTGCCTTAAGCTACTTTCAAGCATTCACCAGAAACTCACATGCGTTTCTATGAAATAGAAGCAGTCTGTTACAACACTTCAATTCACTGGGCAAAGTGAATGGAGTGTTGCTTCACTTTCTAACTGCTGTACTTTTAGAGAAAATCACTTTTGTTTGAAAGAGCCTTAAGCAACTTTCAAGCATTCTTAAGAAACTCACATCTGTTTCTCTGAAAGAGAAGCCTTCACTTCCAACACTTCAATTCACTGTGCGAAGTGAATGGAGTGCTGCTTCACTTTCTAAATGCTGTCCTTTCAGAGAAAATCACTTTCCTTTGAAACTGCCTCAATCTACTTACAAGCATTCACAAGAAACACACATCTGTTTCTCTGAAAGAGTAGGAGTCAGTTACAACACTTCAATTCACTGTGCGAAGTGAATGGAGTGTTGCTTCACTTTCTAAATGCTGTCCTTTCAGTGAAAATCACTTTCCTTTGAAAGTGCCTTAAGCTACTTACAAGCATTCAACAGAAACTCACATGCATTTCTCTGAAAGAGAAGCAGTCCGTTCCAACACTTCAATTCTCTCTGCGGAGTGAATGGAGTGTTGCTTCACTTTCTAAATGCTGTCCATTCAGAGAAAATCACTTTCCTTAGAAAGAGCCTTAAGCTACTTGCAAGCATTCACAAGAAACACTAATGCGTTTCTCTGAAAGAGAACCAGTCTGTTCCAACACTTCAATTCACTGTGCGAAGTGAATGCAGTGTTGCTTCACTTTCTAAATGCTGTCCTTTCAGAGAAAATCACTTTCCTTTCATAGTGCCTTAAGCTACTTTCAAGCATTCACAAGAAACTCACATGCATTTCTTTGAAAGAGATGACTTCTCTTCCAACACTTCAGTTCAAGGTGCGAAGTGAATGGAGTGTTGCTTCACTTTCTAAATGCTGTCCTTTCAGAGAAAATCACTTTCCTTTGAAAGTGCTTTAAGTTACTATCAAGCATTCACAAGAAACACACATACGTTTCACTGAAATAGAAGCAGTCTGTTCCAACACTTCAATTCACTGTGCGAAGTGAATGGAATGTTAGTTCACTTTTTAAATGCTGTCCTTTCAGAGAAAATCACTTTCCTTTGAAAGTACCTTAAGCTACTTTCAAGCATTCACCAGAAACTCACATGCGTTTCTCTGAAAGAGAAGCAGTCTGTTGCAACACGACAATTCACTGTTCGAAGTGAATGGAATGTTACTTCACTTTCTAAATGCTGTCCTTTCAGAGAAAATCACTTTCCTTTGAAAGTGACTTAAGCTACTTTCAAGCATTTACAAGAAACACACATACGTTTCTCTGAAAGTGAAGGAGTCTGTTCCAACACTTCAATTCACTGTGCGAAGTGAATTGAGTGTTGCTTCACTTTCTAAATGCTGTCCTTTCAGTGAAAATCACTTTCTTTTGAAAGAGCCTTAAGCTACTTACAAGCATTCAACAGAAACTCACATGCATTTCTCTGAAAGAGAAGCAGTCTGTTCCAACACTTCAATTCACTGTGCGAAGTGAATGGAGTGTTGCTTCACTTTCTAAATGCTGTCCTTTCAGAGAAAATAACTTTCCTTTGAAAGTGCCTTAACCTACTTTCAAGCATTCACCAGAAACTCACATGCGTTTCTCTGAAAGAGAAGCAGTCTGTTCCAACACTTCAATTCACTGTGCGAAGTGAATGGAATGTTACTTCACTTTCTAAATGCTGTCCTTTCAGAGAAAATCACTTTCCTTTGAAAGTGCCTTACGCTACTTTCAAGCATTCACAAGAAAAACACATACGTTTTTCTGAAATAGAAGCAGTCTGTTCCAAAACTTCAATTCACTGTGCGAAGTGAATTGAGTGTTGCTTCACTTTCCAAATGCTGTCCTATCAGTGAAAATCACTTTCCTTTGAAAGAGCCTTAAGCTACTTACAAGCATTCAACAGAAACTCACATGCATTTCTCTGAAAGAGAAGCAGTCTGTTCCAACACTTCAATTCACTGTGCGAAGTGAATGGAGTGTTGCTTCACTTTCTAATTGCTGTCCTTTCAGAGAAAATCACTTTCCTTTGAACGTGCCTTAAGCAACTTACAAGCATTCAACAGAAACTCACATGCGTTTCTCTGAAAGAGAAGCAGTCTGTTCCAACAATTCAATTCACTGTGCGAAATGAATGGAATGTTACTTCACTTTCTAAATTCTGTACTTTCAGAGAAAATCACTTTCCTTTGAAAGTGCCTTAAGCTACTTTCAAGCATTCACAAGAAACACACATGCGTTTCTCTGAAATAGAAGAAGTCTGTTCCAACACTTCAATTCACTGGGCGAAGTGAATGGAGTGTTGCTTCACTTTCTAAATGCTGTACTTTGAGAGAAAATCACTTTTGTTTGAAAGAGCCTTAAGCAACTTTCAAGCATTCACAAAAAACTCACATGCATTTCTATGAAAGAGAAGCCTTCTCTTCCAATACTTTAATTCACTGTGCGAAGTGAATGGAGTGTTGCTTCACTTTCTAAATGCTGTCCTTTCAGAGAAAATCACTTTCCTTTGAAAGTGCCTTAAGCTACTGTCAAGCATTCATCAGAAACTCACATGCATTTCTCTGAAAGAGAAGCAGTCTGTTCCAACACGTCAATTCACTGTGCGAAGTGAATGGAATGTTACTTCACTTTCTAAATGCCGTCCTTTCAGAGAAAATCACTTTCCTTTGAAAGTGCCTTAAGCTACTTTCAAGCATTCACAAGAAACACACATACGTTTCTCTGAAATAGAAGCAGTCTGTTCCAACACTTCATTTCACTGTGAGAAATAAATGGAGTGTTGCTTCACTTTCTAAATGCTGTCCTTTCAGAGAAAATCACTTTCCTTTGAAAGTGCCTTAATCTACTTACAAGCATTCACAAGAAACTCACATCTGTTTTTCGGAAAGTGAAGGAGTCTGATCCAACACTTCAATTCACTGTGCGAAGTGAATTGAGTGTTGCTTCTCTTTCTAATTGCTGTCCTTTCAGTGAAAATCACTTTCCTTTGAAAGAGCCTTAAGCTACTTACAAGCATTCAACAGAAACTCACATGCATTTCTCTGAAAGAGAAGCAGTCTGTTCCAACACTTCAATTCACTGTGCGAAGTGAATGGAATGTTACTTCACTTTCTAAATGCTGTCCTTTCAGAGAAAATCACTTTCCTTTGAAAGTGCCTTAAGCTACTTTCAAGCATTCAGCAGAAACTCACATGCGTTTCTCTGAAAGAGAAGCAGTCTGTTCCAACACTTCAATTCACTGTGCAAAGTGAATGGAATGTTACTTCACTTTCTAAATCCTGTCCTTTCAGAGAAAATCACTTTCCTTTGAAAGTGGCTTATGCTACTTTCAAGCATTCACAAGAAACACACATACGTTTCTTTGAAATAAAAGCAATCGGTTCCAAAACTTCAATTCACTGTGCGAAGTGAATTGAGTGTTGCCTCACTTTCTAAATGCTGTCCTTTCAGTGAAAATCACTTTCCTTTGAAAGAGCCTTAAGCTACTTACAAGCATTCAACAGAACCTCACATGCATTTCTCTGAAAGAGAAGCAGTCTGTTCCAACACTTCAATTCACTGCGAAGTGAATGGAGTGTTGCTTCACTTTCAAATTGCTGTCCTTTCAGAGAAAATCACTTTCCTTTGAACGTGCCTTAAACAACTTACAAGCATTCAACAGAAACTCACATGCGTTTCTCTGAAATAGAAGCAGTCTGTTCCAAAACTTCAATTCACTGTGCGAAGTGAATTGAGTGTTGCTTCACTTTATAAATGCTGTCCTTTCAGTGAAAATCACTTTCCTTTGGAAGAGTCTTAAGCTACTTACAAGCATTCAACAGAAACTCACATGCATTTCTCTGAAAGAGAAGCAGTCTATTCTAACAGTTCAATTCACTGTGCGAATTGAATGGAGTGTTGCTTCACATTCTAATTGCTGTCCTTTCAGAGAAAATCACTTTCCTTTCAACGTGCCTTAAGCAACTTACAAGCATTCAACAGAAACTCACATGCGTTTATCTGAAAGAGAAGCAGTCTCTTCCAACAATTCAATTCACTGTGCGAAGTGAATGGAATGTTACTTCACTTTCTAAATTCTGTACTTTCAGCGAAAATCACTTTCCTTTGAAAGTGCCTTAAGCTACTTTCAAGCATTCACCAGAAACTCACATGCGTTTCTATGAAATAGAAGCAGTCTGTTACAACACTTCAATTCACTGGGAGAAGTGAATGGAGTGTTGCTTCACTTTCTAACTGCTGTACTTTTAGAGAAAATCACTTTTGTTTGAAAGAGCCTTAAGCAACTTTCAAGCATTCTTAAGAAACTCACATCTGTTTCTCTGAAAGAGAAGCCTTCACTTCCAACACTTCAATTCACTGTGCGAAGTGAATGGAGTGTTGCTTCACTTTCTAAATGCTGTCCTTTCAGAGAAAATCACTTTCCTTTGAAACTGCCTCAATCTACTTACAAGCATTCACAAGAAACACACATCTGTTTCTCTGAAAGGGTAGGAGTCAGTTACAACACTTCAATTCACTGTGCGAAGTGAATGGAGTGTTGCTTCACTTTCTAAATGCTGTCCTTTCAGTGAAAATCACTTTCCTTTGAAAGTGCCTTAAGCTACTTACAAGCATTCAACAGAAACTCACATGCATTTCTCTGAAAGAGAAGCAGTCCGTTCCAACACTTCAATTCTCTCTGCGGAGTGAATGGAGTGTTGCTTCACTTTCTAAATGCTGTCCTTTCAGAGAAAATCACTTTCCTTAGAAAGAGCCTTAAGCTACTTGCAAGCATTCACAAGAAACACTAATGCGTTTCTCTGAAAGAGATCCAGTCTGTTCCAACACTTCAATTCACTGTGCGAAGTGAATGCAGTGTTGCTTCACTTTCTAAATGCTGTCCTTTCAGAGAAAATCACTTTCCTTTCATAGTGCCTTAAGCTACTTTCAAGCATTCACAAGAAACTCACATGCATTTCTTTGAAAGAGATGACTTCTCTTCCAACACTTCAGTTCAAGGTGCGAAGTGAATGGAGTGTTGCTTCACTTTCTAAATGCTGTCCTTTCAGAGAAAATCACTTTCCTTTGAAAGTGCTTTAAGTTACTATCAAGCATTCACAAGAAACACACATACGTTTCACTGAAATAGAAGCAGTCTGTTCCAACACTTCAATTCACTGTGCGAAGTGAATGGAATGTTAGTTCACTTTTTAAATGCTGTCCTTTCAGAGAAAATCACTTTCCTTTGAAAGTACCTTAAGCTACTTTCAAGCATTCACCAGAAACTCACATGCGTTTCTCTGAAAGAGAAGCAGTCTGTTGCAACACGACAATTCACTGTTCGAAGTGAATGGAATGTTACTTCACTTTCTAAATGCTGTCCTTTCAGAGAAAATCACTTTCCTTTGAAAGTGACTTAAGCTACTTTCAAGCATTTACAAGAAACACACATACGTTTCTCTGAAAGTGAAGGAGTCTGTTCCAACACTTCAATTCACTGTGCGAAGTGAATTGAGTGTTGCTTCACTTTCTAAATGCTGTCCTTTCAGTGAAAATCACTTTCTTTTGAAAGAGCCTTAAGCTACTTACAAGCATTCAACAGAAACTCACATGCATTTCTCTGAAAGAGAAGCAGTCTGTTCCAACACTTCAATTCACTGTGCGAAGTGAATGGAGTGTTGCTTCACTTTCTAATTGCTGTCCTTTCAGAGAAAATCACTTTCCTTTGAACATGCCTTAAGCAACTTACAAGCATTCAAAAGAAACTCACATGCGTTTCTCTGAAAGAGAAGCAGTCTGTTCCAACAATTCAATTCACTGTGCGAAATGAATGGAATGTTACTTCACTTTCTAAATTCTGTACTTTCAGAGAAAATCACTTTCCTTTGAAAGTGCCTTAAGCTACTTTCAAGCATTCACAAGAAACACACATGCGTTTCTCTGAAATAGAAGAAGTCTGTTCCAACACTTCAATTCACTGGGCGAAGAGAATGGAGTGTTGCTTCACTTTCTAAATGCTGTACTTTGAGAGAAAATCACTTTTGTTTGAAAGAGCCTTAAGCAACTTTCAAGCATTCACAAAAAACTCACATGCATTTCTATGAAAGAGAAGCCTTCTCTTCCAATACTTTAATTCACTGTGCGAAGTGAATGGAGTGTTGCTTCACTTTCTAAATGCTGTCCTTTCAGAGAAAATCACTTTCCTTTGAAAGTGCCTTAAGCTACTGTCAAGCATTCACCAGAAACTCACATGCATTTCTCTGAAAGAGAAGCAGTCTGTTCCAACACGTCAATTCACTGTGCGAAGTGAATGGAATGTTACTTCACTTTCTAAATGCCGTCCTTTCAGAGAAAATCACTTTCCTTTGAAAGTGCCTTAAGCTACTTTCAAGCATTCACAAGAAACACACATACGTTTCTCTGAAATAGAAGCAGTCTGTTCCAACACTTCATTTCACTGTGAGAAATAAATGGAGTGTTGCTTCACTTTCTAAATGCTGTCCTTTCATAGAAAATCACTTTCCTTTGAAAGTGCCTTAATCTACTTACAAGCATTCACAAGAAACTCACATCTGTTTTTCGGAAAGTGAAGGAGTCTGTTCCAACACTTCAATTCACTGTGCGAAGTGAATTGAGTGTTGCTTCTCTTTCTAATTGCTGTCCTTTCAGTGAAAATCACTTTCCTTTGAAAGAGCCTTAAGCTACTTTCAAGCATTCACAGGAAACCCACATGCATTTCTCTGAAAGAGAAGCCTGCTCTTCTAACACTTCAATTCACTGTGCGAAGTGAATGGAATGTTGCTTCACTTTCTAAATGCTGTCCTTTCAGAGAAAATCACTTTCCTTTGAAACTGCCTTAATCTACCTCCAAGCATTCAGAAGAAACTCACATCTGTTTCTCTGAAAGAGAAGGAGTCTGTTCCAACACTTCAATTCACTGTGCGAAGTGAATTGAGTGTTGCTTCACTTTCTAAATGCTGTCCTTTCAGTGAAAATCACTTTCTTTTGAAAGAGCCTTAAGCTACTTACAAGCATTCAACAGAAACTCACATGCATTTCTCTGAAAGAAAAGAAGTCTGTTCCAGCACTTCAATTCACTGTGCGAAGTGAATGGAGTGTTGCTTCACTTTCTAAATGCTGTCCTTTCAGAGGAAATCACTTTCCTTGGAAAGTGCCTTAAGCTACTTACAAGCATTCACAAAAAACTCACATGCATTTCTCTGAAAGGGAAGCAGTCTGATCCAAGACTTCAATTCAGTGTGCGAAGTGAATGGAGTGTTGCTTCACTTTCTAAATGCTGTCCTTTCAGAGAAAATCACTTTCCTTTGATAGTGCCTTAAGCTACTTTCAAGCATTCACAAGAAACTCACATGCATTTCTCTGAAAGAGAAGCCTTCTCTTCCAACACTTCAATTCACTGTGCGAAGTGAATGGAGTGTTGCTTCACTTTCTAAATGCTGTCCTTTCAGAGAAAATCACTTTCCTTTGAGAGTGCCTTAAGTTACTATCAAGCATTCACAAGAAACACACATACGTTTCTCTGAAATAGAAGCAGTCTGTTCCAACATTTCAATTCAGTTTGCGAAGTGAATGGAATGTTACTTCACTTTCTAAATGCTGCCCTTTCAGAGAAAATCACTTTCCTTTGAAAGTGCCTTAAGCTACTTACAGGCATTCACAAGAAACTCACATCTGTTTTTCTGAACGTGAAGGAGTCTATTCCAACTCTTCAATTCACTGTGCGAAGTGAATGGAGTGTTGCTTCACTTTCTAAATGCTGTCCTTTCAGTGAAAATCACTTTCCTTTAAACTGCCTTAAGCTACTTGGAAGCATTCAACAGAAACTCACATGCATTTCTCTGAAAGAGAAGCAGTCCGTTCCAACACTTCAATTCTCTCTGCGAAGTGAATGGAGTGTTGCTTCACTTTCTAAATGCTGCCCTTTCAGAGAAAATCACTTTCCTTAGAAAGTGCCTTAAGCTACTTGCAAGCATTCACAAAAAACACTAATGCGTTTCTCTGAAAGAGAACCAGTGTATTCCAACACTTCAATTCACTGTGCGAAGTGAATGGAGTGTTGCTTCACTTTCTAAATGCTGTCCTTCAGAGAAAATCACTTTCCGTTGATAGAGCCTTAAGCTACTTTCAAGCATTCACAAGAAACTCACATGCATTTCTCTGAAAGAGAAGCCTTCTCTTCCAACACTTCAAATCACTCTGCGAAGTGAATGGAGTGTTGCTTCACTTTCTAAATGCTGTCCTTTCAGAGAAAATCACTTTCCTTTGAAACTGCCTTAATCTACCTACAAGCATTCACAAGAAACTCACATCTGTATCTCTGAAAGAGAAGGAGTCTGTTCCAACACTTCAATTCACTGTGCGAAGTAAATGGAGTGTTGCTTCATTTTCTAAATGCTGTCCTTTCAGAGGAAATCACTTTCCTTGGAAAGTGCCTTAAGCTACTTTCAAGCATTCACAAGAAACTCACATGCGTTTCCCTGAAAGAGAAGCAGTCTGTTCCAACACTTCAATTCACTGTGCGAAGTGAATGGAATGTTACTTCACTTTCTAAATGCTGTCCTTTCATAGAAAATCACTTTCCTTTGAAAGTGCCTTACGCTACTTTCAAGCATTCACAAGAAACACACATACGTTTCTCTGAAAGTGAAGGAGTCTGTTCCAACACTTCAATTCACTGTGCGAAGTGAATTGAGTGTTGCTTCACTTTCTAAATGCTGTCCTTTCAGTGAAAATCACTGTCTTTTGAAAGAGCCTTAAGCTACTTACAAGCATTCAACAGAAACTCACATGCATTTCTCTGAAATAGAAGCAGTCTGTTCCAACACTTCAATTCACTGTGCGAAGTGAATGGAGTGTTGCTTCACTTTCTAAATGCTGTCCTTTCAGAGAAAATCACTTTCCTTGGAAAGTGCCTTAAGCTACTTACAAGCATTCACAAAAAACTCACATGTATTTCTCTGAAAGGGAAGCAGTCTGGTCCAAAACTTCAATTAAGTGTGCGAAGTGAATGGAGTGATGCTTCACTTTCTAAATGCTGTCCTTTCAGAGAAAATCACTTTCCTTTGATAGTGCCTTAAGCTACTTTCAAGCATTCACAAGAAACTCACATGCATTTCTCTGAAAGAGAAGCCTTCTCCTCCAACACTTCAATTCACTGTGCGAAGTGAATGGAGTGTTGCTTCACTTTCTAAATGCTGTCCTTTCAGAGAAAATCACTTTCTTTTGAAAGAGCCTTAAGCTACTTACAAGCATTCAACAGAAACTCACATGCATTTCTCTGAAAGAGAAGAAGTCTGTTCCAACACTTCAATTCACTGTGCGAAGTGAATGGAGTGTTGCTTCACTTTCTAAATGCTGTCCTTTCAGAGGAAATCACTTTCCTTTGAAAGTGCCTTAAGCTACTTACAAGCATTCACAAAAAACTCACATGCATTTCTCTGAAAGGGAAGCAGGCTGTTCCAAAACTTCAATTCACTGTGCGAAGTAAATGGAGTGTTGCTTCACTTTCTAAATGCTGTCCTTTCAGAGAAAATCACTTTCCTTAGAAAGTGCCTTAAGCTACTTGCAAGCATTCACAAGAAACACTAATGCGTTTCTCTAAAACAGAACCAGTCTGTTCCAACACTTCAATTAACTGTGCGAAGTGAATGGAGTGTTGCTTCACTTTCTAAATGCTGTCCTTTCAGAGAAAATCACTTTCCTTTGAAAGTGCCTTAAGCTACTTTCAAGCATTCACAAGAAACACACATACGTTTCTCTGATATAGAAGCAGTCTGTTCCAACACTTCAATTCACTGTGCGAAATGAATGGAGTGTTGCTTCACTTTCTAAATGCTGTCCTTTCAGAGAAAATCACTTTCCTTTGAAAGTGCCTTAATCTACTTACAGGCATTCACAAGAAACTCATATCTGTTTTTCCGAACGTGAAGGAGTCTGTTCCAACTCTTCAACTCACTGTGCGAAGTGAATTGAGTGTTGCTTCACTTTCTAAATGCTGTCCTTTCAGTGAAAATCACTTTCCTTTGAAACTGCCTTAAGCTACTTGGAAGCATTCAACAGAAACTCACATGCATTTCTCTGAAAGAGAAGCAGTCCGTTCCAACACTTCAATTCTCTCTGCGAAGTGAATGGAGTGTTGCTTCACTTTCTAAATGCTGTCCTTTCAGAGAAAATCACTTTCCTTAGAAAGTGCCTTAAGCTACTTGCAAGCATTCACAAAAAACACTAATGCATTTCTCTGAAAGAGAACCAGTCTGTTCCAACACTTCAGTTCACTGTGCGAAGTGAATGGAGTGTTGCTTCACTTTCTAAATGCTGTCTTTTCAGAGAAAATCACTTTCCTTTGATAGAGCCTAAAGCTACTTTCAAGCATTCACAAGAAACCCACATGCATTTCTCTGAAAGAGAAGCCTGCTCTTCTAACACTTCAATTCACTGTGCGAAGTGAATGGAATGTTGCTTCACTTTCTAAATGCTGTCCTTTCAGAGAAAATCACTTTCCTTTGAAACTGCCTTAATCTACCTCCAAGCATTCACAAGAAACTCACATCTGTTTCTCTGAAAGAGAAGGAGTCTGTTCCAACACTTCAATTCACTGTGCGAAGTGAATTGAGTGTTGCTTCACTTTCTAAATGCTGTCCTTTCAGTGAAAATCACTTTCTTTTGAAAGAGCCTTAAGCTACTTACAAGCATTCAACAGAAACCCACATGCATTTCTCGGAAAGAGAAGCAGTCTGTTCCAGCACTTCAATTCACTGTGCGAAGTGAATGAAGTGTTGCTTCACTTTCTAAATGCTGTCCTTTCAGAGGAAATCACTTTCCTTGGAAAGTGCCTTAAGCTACTTACAAGCATTCACAAAAAACTCACATGCATTTCTCTGAAAGGGAAGCAGTCTGATCCAAGACTTCAATTCAGTGTGCGAAGTGAATGGAGTGTTGCTTCACTTTCTAAATGCTGTCCTTTCAGAGAAAATCACTTTCCTTTGATAGTGCCTTAAGCTACTTTCAAGCATTCACAAGAAACTCACATGCATTTCTCTGAAAGAGAAGCCTTCTCTTCCAACACTTCAATTCACTGTGCGAAGTGAATGGAGTGTTGCTTCACTTTCTAAATGCTGTCCTTTCAGAGAAAATCACTTTCCTTTGAAAGTGCCTTAAGTTACTATCAAGCATTCACAAGAAACACACATACGTTTCACTGAAATAGAAGCAGTCTGTTCCAACACTTCAATTCACTGTGCGAAGTGAATGGAATGTTAGTTCACTTTCTAAATGCTGTCCTTTCAGAGAAAATCACTTTCCTTTGAAAGTACCTTAAGCTACTTTCAAGCATTCACCAGAAACTCACATGCGTTTCTCTGAAAGAGAAGCAGTCTGTTCCAACACTTCAATTCACTGTGCGAAGTGAATGGAATGTTACTTCACTTACTAAATTCTATACTTTCAGAGAAAATCACTTTCCTTTGAGAGTGCCTTAAGCTACTTTCAGGCATTCACAAGAAACACACATACGTTTCTCTGAAATAGAAGCAGTCTGTTCCAACACTTCAATTCACTGTGCGAAATGAATGGAGTGTTGCTTCACTTTCTAAATGCTGTCCTTTCAGGGAAAATCACTTTCCTTTGAAAGTGCCTTAATCTACTTACAGGCATTCACAAGAAACTCACATCTGTTTTTCTGAACGTGAAGGAGTCTGTTCCAACTTTTCAATTCGCTGTGCGAAGTGAATTGAGTGTTGCTTCACTTTCTAAATGCTGTCCTTTCAGTGAAAATCACTTTCCTTTAAACTGCCTTAAGCTACTTGCAAGCATTCAACAGAAACTCACATGCATTTCTCTGAAAGAGAAGCAGTCCGTTCCAACGCTTCAATTCTCTCTGCGAAGTGAATGGAGTGTTGCTTCACTTTCTAAATGCTGTCCTTTCAGAGAAAATCACTTTCCTTAGAAAGTGCCTTAAGCTACTTGCAAGCATTCACAAAAAACACTAATGCGTTTCTCTGAAAGAGAACCAGTCTATTCCAACACTTCAATTCACTGTGCGAAGTGAATGGAGTGTTGCCTCACATTCTAAATGCTGTCCTTCAGAGAAAATCACTTTCCGTTGATAGAGCCTAAAGCTACTTTCAAGCATTCACAAGAAACCCACATGCATTTCTCTGAAAGAGAAGCCTGCTCTTCTAACACTTCAATTCACTGTGCGAAGTGAATGGAATGTTGCTTCACTTTCTAAATGCTGTCCTTTCAGAGAAAATCACTTTCCTTTGAAACTGCCTTAATCTACCTCCAAGCATTCACAAGAAACTCACATCTGTTTCTCTGAAAGAGAAGGAGTCTGTTCCAACACTTCAATTCACTGTGCGAAGTGAATTGAGTGTTGCTTCACTTTCTAAATGCTGTCCTTTCAGTGAAAATCACTTTCTTTTGAAAGAGCCTTAATCTACTTACAAGCATTCAACAGAAACTCACATGCATTTCTCGGAAAGAGAAGCAGTCTGTTCCAGCACTTCAATTCACTGTGCGAAGTGAATGGAGTGTTGCTTCACTTTCTAAATGCTGTCCTTTCAGAGGAAATCACTTTCCTTGGAAAGTGCCTTAAGCTACTTACAAGCATTCACAAAAAACTCACATGCATTTCTCTGAAAGGGAAGCAGTCTGATCCAAGACTTCAATTCAGTGTGCGAAGTGAATGGAGTGTTGCTTCACTTTCTAAATGCTGTCCTTTCAGAGAAAATCACTTTCCTTTGATAGTGCCTTAAGCTACTTTCAAGCATTCACAAGAAACTCACATGCATTTCTCTGAAAGAGAAGCCTTCTCTTCCAACACTTCAATTCACTGTGCGAAGTGAATGGAGTGTTGCTTCACTTTCTAAATGCTGTCCTTTCAGAGAAAATCACTTTCCTTTGAAAGTGCCTTAAGTTACTATCAAGCATTCACAAGAAACACACATACGTTTCACTGAAATAGAAGCAGTGTGTTCCAACACTTCAATTCACTGTGCGAAGTGAATGGAATGTTAGTTCACTTTCTAAATGCTGTCCTTTCAGAGAAAATCACTTTCCTTTGAAAGTACCTTAAGCTACTTTCAAGCATTCACCAGAAACTCACATGCGTTTCTCTGAAAGAGAAGCAGTCTGTTCCAACACTTCAATTCACTGTGCGAAATGAATGGAGTGTTGCTTCACTTTCTAAATGCTGTCCTTTCAGGGAAAATCACTTTCCTTTGAAAGTGCCTTAATCTACTTTCAGGCATTCACAAGAAACACACATACGTTTCTCTGAAATAGAAGCAGTCTGTTCCAACACTTCAATTCAGTTTGCGAAGTGAATGGAATGTTACTTCACTTTCTAAATGCTGTCCTTTCAGAGAAAATCACTTTCCTTTGAAAGTGCCTTAAGCTACTTACAGGCATTCACAAGAAACTCACATCTGTTTTTCTGAACGTGAAGGAGTCTATTCCAACTCTTCAATTCACTGTGCGAAGTGAATGGAGTGTTGCTTCACTTTCTAAATGCTGTCCTTTCAGTGAAAATCACTTTCCTTTAAACTGCCTTAAGCTACTTGGAAGCATTCAACAGAAACTCACATGCATTTCTCTGAAAGAGAAGCAGTCCGTTCCAACACTTCAATTCTCTCTGCGAAGTGAATGGAGTGTTGCTTCACTTTCTAAATGCTGCCCTTTCAGAGAAAATCACTTTCCTTAGAAAGTGCCTTAAGCTACTTGCAAGCATTCACAAAAAACACTAATGCGTTTCTCTGAAAGAGAACCAGTGTATTCCAACACTTCAATTCACTGTGCGAAGTGAATGGAGTGTTGCTTCACTTTCTAAATGCTGTCCTTCAGAGAAAATCACTTTCCGTTGATAGAGCCTTAAGCTACTTTAAAGCATTCACAAGAAACTCACATGCATTTCTCTGAAAGAGAAGCCTTCTCTTCCAACACTTCAAATCACTGTGCGAAGTGAATGGAGTGTTGCTTCACTTTCTAAATGCTGTCCTTTCAGAGAAAATCACTTTCCTTTGAAACTGCCTTAATCTACCTACAAGCATTCACAAGAAACTCACATCTGTATCTCTGAAAGAGAAGGAGTCTGTTCCAACACTTCAATTCACTGTGCGAAGTAAATGGAGTGTTGCTTCATTTTCTAAATGCTGTCCTTTCAGAGGAAATCACTTTCCTTGGAAAGTGCCTTAAGCTACTTTCAAGCATTCACAAGAAACTCACATGCGTTTCTCTGAAAGAGAAGCAGTCTGTTCCAACACTTCAATTCACTGTGCGAAGTGAATGGAATGTTACTTCACTTTCTAAATGCTGTCCTTTCATAGAAAATCACTTTCCTTTGAAAGTGCCTTACACTACTTTCAAGCATTCACAAGAAACACACATACGTTTCTCTGAAAGTGAAGGAGTCTGTTCCAACACTTCAATTCACTGTGCGAAGTGAATTGAGTGTTGCTTCACTTTCTAAATGCTGTCCTTTCAGTGAAAATCACTTTCTTTTGAAAGAGCCTTAAGCTACTTACAAGCATTCAACAGAAACTCACATGCATTTCTCTGAAATAGAAGCAGTCTGTTCCAACACTTCAATTCACTGTGCGAAGTGAATGGAGTGTTGCTTCACTTTCTAAATGCTGTCCTTTCAGAGAAAATCACTTTCCTTGGAAAGTGCCTTAAGCTACTTACAAGCATTCACAAAAAACTCACATGTATTTCCCTGAAAGGGAAGCAGTCTGGTCCAAAACTTCAATTCAGTGTGCGAAGTGAATGGAGTGTTGCTTCACTTTCTAAATGCTGTCCTTTCAGAGAAAATCACTTTCCTTTGATAGTGCCTTAAGCTACTTTCAAGCATTCACAAGAAACTCACATGCATTTCTCTGAAAGAGAAGCCTTCTCTTCCAACACTTCAATTCACTGTGCGAAGTGAATGGAGTGTTGCTTCACTTTCTAAATGCTGTCCTTTCAGAGAAAATCACTTTCTTTTGAAAGAGCCTTAAGCTACTTACAAGCATTCAACAGAAACTCACATGCATTTCTCTGAAAGAGAAGAAGTCTGTTTCAACACTTCAATTCACTGTTCGAAGTGAATGGAGTGTTGCCTCACTTTCTAATTGCTGTCCTTTCAGAGAAAATCACTTTCCTTTGAACGTGCCTTAAGCATCTTACAAGCATTCAACAGAAACTCACATGCGTTTCTCTGAAAGAGAAGCAGTCTGTTCCAACAATTCAATTCACTGTGCGAAATGAATGGAATGTTACTTCACTTTCTAAATTCTTTACTTTCAGAGAAAATCACTTTCCTTTGAAAGTGCCTTAAGCTACTTTCAAGCATTCACAAGAAACACACATGCGTTTCTCTGAAATAGAAGCAGTCTGTTCCAACACTTCAATTCACTGTGCGAAATGAATGGAGTGTTGCTTCACTTTCTAAATGCTGTCCTTTCAGAGAAAATCACTTTCCTTAGAAAGTGCCTCATGCTAGTTGCAAGCATTCAAAGAAACACGAATGCATTTCTCTGATAAAGAACCAGTCTGTTGCAACACTTCAATTCACTGTGCGAAGTGAATGGAGTGTTGCTTCACTTTCTAAATGCTGTCCTTTCAGAGAAAATCACTTTCCTTTGATAGTGCCTTAAGCTACTTTCAAGCATTCACAAGAAACTCACATGCATTTCTCTGAGAGAAGACTTCTCTTCCAACACTTCAGTTCACGGTGCGAAGTGAATGGAGTGTTGCTTCACTTTCTAAATGCTGTCCTTTCAGAGAAAATCACTTTCTTTTGAAAGTGCTTTAAGTTACTATCAAGCATTCACAAGAAACTCACATACGTTTCACTGAAATAGAAGCAGTCTGTTCCAACACTTCAATTCACTGTGCGAAGTGAATGGAATGTTAGTTCACTTTCTAAATGCTGTCCTTTCAGAGAAAATCACTTTCCTTTGAAAGTACCTTAAGCTACTTTCAAGCATTCACCAGAAACTCACATGTGTTTCTCTGAAAGAGAAGCAGTCTGTTCCAACACTTCAATTCACTGTGCGAAGTGAATGGAATGTTACTTCACTTACTAAATGCTATCCTTTCAGAGAAAATCACTTTCCTTTAAAAGTGCCTTAAGCTACTTTCAGGCATTCACAAGAAACACACATACGTTTCTCTGAAATAGAAGCAGTCTGTTCCAACACTTCAATTCACTGTGCGAAATGAATGGAGTGTTGCTTCACTTTCTAAATGCTGTCCTTTCAGGGAAAATCACTTTCCTTTGAAAGTGCCTTAATCTACTTACAGGCATTCACAAGAAACTCACATCTGTTTTTCTGAACGTGAAGGAGTCTGTTCCAACTCTTCAATTCACTGTGCGAAGTGAATTGAGTGTTGCTTCACTTTCTAAATGCTGTCCTTTCAGTGAAAATCACTTTCCTTTAAACTGCCTTAAGCTACTTGCAAGCATTCAACAGAAACTCACATGCATTTCTCTGAAAGAGAAGCAGTCCGTTCCAACACTTCAATTCTCTCTGCGAAGTGAATGGAGTGTTGCTTCACTTTCTAAATGCTGTCCTTTCAGAGAAAATCACTTTCCTTAGAAAGTGCCTTAAGCTACTTGCAAGCATTCACAAAAAACACTAATGCGTTTCTCTGAAAGAGAACCAGTCTATTCCATCACTTCAATTCACTGTGCGAAGGGAATGGAGTGTTGCTTCACTTTCTAAATGCTGTCCTTCAGAGAAAATCACTTTCCGTTGATAGAGCCTAAAGCTACTTTCAAGCATTCACAAGAAACTCACATGCATTTCTCTGAAAGAGAAGCCTTCTCTTCCAACACTTCAGTTCACGGTGCGAAGAGAATGGAGTGTTGCTTCACTTTCTAAATGCTGTCCTTTCAGAGGAAATCACTTTCCTTTGAAAGTGCCTTAAGTTACTATCAAGCATTCACAAGAAACACACATACGTTTCACTGAAAGAGAAGCAGTCTGTTTCAACACTTCAATTCACTGTGCGAAGTGAATGGAATATTATTTCACTTTCTAAATGCTGTCCTTTCAGAGAAAAACACTTTCCTTTGAAAGTACCTTAAGCTACTTTCAAGCATTCACCAGAAACTCACATGCGTTTCTCTGAAAGAGAAGCAGTCTGTTCCAACACTTCAACTCACTGTGCGAAGTGAATGGAATGTTACTTCACTTTCTAAATGCTGTCCTTTCAGAGAAAATCACTTTCCTTTGAGAGTGCCTTAAGCTACTTTAAAGCATTCACAAGAAACACACATACGTTTCCCTGAAATAGAAGCAGTCTGTTCCAACACTTCAATTCACTGTGTGAAATGAATAGAGTGTTGCTTCACTTTCTAAATGCTGTCCTTTCAGAGAAAATCACTTTCCTTTGAAAGTGCCTTAATCTACTTACAGGCATTCACAAGAAACTCACATCTGTTTTTCCGAACGTGAAGGAGTCTGTTCCAACTCTTCAATTCACTGTGCGAAGTGAATTGAGTGTTGTTTCACTTTCTAAATGCTGTCCTTTCAGTGAAAATCACTTTCCTTTGAAACTGCCTTAAGCTACTTGCAAGCATTCAACAGAAACTCACATGCATTTCTCTGAAAGAGAAGCAGTCCGTTCCTACACTTCAATTCTCTCTGCGAAGTGAATGGAGTGTTGCTTCACTTTCTAAATGCTGTCCTTTCAGAGAAAATCACTTTCCTTTGATAGAGCCTAAAGCTACTTTCAAGCATTCACAAGAAACCCACATGCATTTCTCTGAAAGAGAAGCCTTCTCTTCCAACACTTCAATTCACTGTGCGAAGTGAATGGAATGTTGCTTCACTTTCTAAATGCTGTCCTATCAGAGAAAATCACTTTCCTTTGAAACTGCCTTAATCTACCTCCAAGCATTCACAAGAAACTCACATCTGTTTCTCTGAGAGAAGGAGTCTGTTCCAACACTTCAATTCACTGTGCGAAGTGAATTGAGTGTTGCTTCACTTTCTAAATGCTGTCCTTTCAGTGAAAATCACTTTCTTTTGAAAGAGCCTTAAGCTACTTAAAAGCATTCAACAGAAACTCACATGCATTTCTCTGAAAGAGAAGCAGTCTGTTCCAACACTTCAATTCACTGTGCGAAGTGAATGGAGTGTTGCTTCACTTTCTAAATGCTGTCCTTTCAGAGGAAATCACTTTCCTTGGAAAGTGCCTTAAGCTACTTACAAGCATTCACAAAAAACTCACATGCATTTCTCTGAAAGGGAAGCAGGCTGTTCCAAAACTTCAATTCACTGTGCGAAGTAAATGGAGTGTTGCTTCACTTTCTAAATGCTGTCCTTTCAGAGAAAATCACTTTCCTTAGAAAGTGCCTTAAGCTACTTGCAAGCATTCACAAGAAACACTAATGCGTTTCTCTGAAACAGAACCAGTCTGTTCCAACACTTCAATTAACTGTGCGAAGTGAATGGAGTGTTGCTTCACTTTCTAAATGCTGTCCTTTCAGAGAAAATCACTTTCCTTTGATAGTGTCTTAAGCTACTTTCAAGCATTCACAAGAAACTCACATGCATTTCTCTGAAAGAGAAGCCTTCTCTTCCAAAACTTCAGTTCACGGTGCGAAGTGAATGGAGTGTTGCTTCACTTTCTAAATGCTGTCCTTTCAGAGAAAATCACTTTCCTTTGAAAGTGCTTTAAGTTACTATCAAGCATTCACAAGAAACACACATAGGTTTCACTGAAATAGATGCAGTCTATTCCAACACTTCAATTCACTGTGCGAAGTGAATGGAATGTTACTTCACTTTCTAAATGCTGTCCTTTCAGAGAAAATCACTTTCCTTTGATAGTGCCTTAAGCTACTTTCAAGCATTCACAAGAAACTCACATGCATTTCTCTGAAAGAGAAGCCTTCTCTTCCAACACTTCAATTCACTGTGCGAAGTGAATGGAGTGTTGCTTCACTTTCTAAATGCTGTCCTTTCAGAGAAAATCACTTTCCTTTGAAAGTGCCTTAAGTTACTATCAAGCATTCACAAGAAACACACATACGTTTCTCTGAAATAGAAGCAGTCTGTTCCAACACTTCAATTAACTGTGCGAAGTGAATGGAGTGTTGCTTCACTTTCTAAATGCTGTCCTTTCAGAGAAAATCACTTTCCTTTAAAGTGCTTTAAATTAGTATCAAGCATTCACAAGAAACACACATACGTTTCACTGAAATAGAAGCAGTCTGTTCCAACACTTCAATTCACTGTGCGAAGTGAATGGAATGTTACTTCACTTTCTAAATGCTGTCCTTTCAGAGAAAATCACTTTCCTTTGAAAGTGCCTTAAGCTACTTTCAAGCATTCACAAGAAACACACATACGTTTCTCTGAAATAAAAGAAGTCTGTTCCAAAACTTCAATTCACTGTGCGAAGTGAATTGAGTGTTGCTTCACTTTCTAAATGCTGTCCTTTCAGTGACAATCACTTTCCTTTGAAAGAGCCTTAAGCTACTTACAAGCATTCAACAGAAACTCACATGCATTTCTCTGAAAGAGAAGCAGTCTGTTCCAACACTTCAATTCACTGTGCGAAGTGAATTGAGTGTTGCTTCACTTTCTAATTGCTGTCCTTTCAGAGAAAATCACTTTCCTTTGAACGTGCCTTAAGCTACTTTCAAGCATTCACAAGAAACACACATGCGTTTCTCTGAAATAGAAGCAGTCTGTTCCAACACTTCAATTCACTGGGCGAAGTGAATGGAGTGTTGCTTCACTTTCTAAATGCTGTCTTTTCAGACAAAATCACTTTCCTTAGAAAGTGCCTTAAGCTACTTGCAAGCATTCACAAAAAACACTAAAGCATTTCTCTGAAAGAGAACCAGTCTGTTCCAACACTTCAATTCACTGTGCGAAGTGAATGGAGTGTTGCTTCACTTTCTAAATGCTGTCCTTTCAGAGAAAATCACTTTCCTTTGATAGAGCCTAAAGCTACTTTCAAGCATTCACAAGAAACCCACATGCATTTCTCTGAAAGAGAAGCCTTCTCTTCCAACACTTCAACTCAGTGTGCGAACTGAAGGGAATGTTGCTTCACTTTCTAAATGCTGTCCTTTCAGAGAAAATCACTTTCCTTTGAAACTGCCTTAATCTACCTCCAAGCATTCACAAGAAACTCACATCTGTTTCTCTGAAAGAGGAGTCTGTTCCAACACTTCAATTTTCTGTGCGAAGTGAATTGAGTGTTGCTTCACTTTCTAAATGCTGTCCTTTCAGAGAAAATCACTTTCCTTTGATAGTGCCTTAAGCTACTTTCAAGCATTCACAAGAAACTCACATGCATTTCTCTGAAATTGAGGCAGTCTGTTCCAATACTTCAATTCACTGTGCGAAGTGAATGGAGTGTTGCTTCACTTTCTAAATGCTGTACTTTTAGAGAAAATCACTTTTGTTTGAAAGAGCCTTAAGCAACTTTCAAGCATTCACAAAAAACTCACATGCATTTCTATGAAAGAGAAGCCTTCTCTTTCAACACTTCAATTCACTGTGCGAAGTGAATGGAGTGTTGCTTCACTTTCTAAATGCTGTCCTTTCAGAGAAAATCACTTTCCTTAGAAAGTGCCTTAAGCTACTTTCAAGCATTCACCAGAAACTCACATGCGTTTCTCTGAAAGAGAAGCAGTCTGTTCCAACACGTCAATTCACTGTGCGAAGTGAATTTAATGTTACTTCACTTTCTAAATGCTGTCCTTTCAGAGAAAATCACTTAACTTTGAAAGTGCCTTAAGCTACTTTCAAGCATTCACAAGAAACACACATACGTTTCTCTGAAATAGAAGCAGTCTGTTCCAACACTTCAATTCAGTGTGCGAAGTGAATGGAATTTTACTTCACTTTCTAAATGCTGTCCTTTCAGAGAAAATCACTTTCCTTTGAAAGTGCCTTAAGCTACTTTCAAGCATTCACCAGAAACTCACATGCGTTTCTCTGAAAGAGAAGCAGTCTGTTCCAACACTGCAATTCACTTTGCGAAGTGAATGGAATGTTACTTTACCTTCTAAATGCTGTCCTTTCAGAGAAAATCACTTTCCTTTGAAAGTGCCTTAAGCTACTTTCAAGCATTCACAAGAAACACACATACGTTTCTCTGAAATAGAAGCAGTCTGTTCCAAAACTTCAATTCACTGTGCGAAGTGAATTGAGTGTTGCTTCACTTTCTAAATGCTGTCCTTCCAGTGAAAATCACTTTCCTTTGAAAGAGCCTTAAGCTACTTACAAGCATTCAACAGAAACTCACATGCATTTCTCTGAAAGAGAAGCAGTCTGTTCCAACACCTCAATTCACTGTGCGAAGTGAATGGAGTGTTGCTTCACTTTCTAATTGCTGTCCTTTCAGAGAAAATCACTTTCCTTTGAACGTGCCTTAAGCTACTTTCTAGCATTCACAAGAAACACACATGCGTTTCTCTGAAATAGAAGCAGTCTGTTCCAACACTTCAATTCACTGGGGGAAGTGAATGGAGTGTTGCTTCACTTTCTAAATGATGTCTTTTCAGACAAAATCACTTTCCTTAGAAAGTGCCTTAAGCTACTTGCAAGCATTCACAAGAAACACACATGCGTTTCTCTGAAATAGAAGCAGTCTGTTCCAACACTTCAATTCACTGGGCGAAGTGAATGGAGTGTTGCTTCACTTTCTATATGCTGTCTTTTCAGAGAAAATAACTTTCCTTAGAAAGTGCCTTAAGCTACTTGCAAGCATTCACAAAAAACACTAATGCATTTCTCTGAAAGAGAACCAGTCTGTTCCAACACTTCAATTCACTGTGCGAAGTGAATGGAGTGTTATTTCACTTTCTAAATGCTGTCCTTTCAGAGGAAATCACTTTCCTTAGAAAGTGCCTTAAGCGACTTGCAAGCATTCACAAAAAACACTAATGCATTTCTCTGAAAGAGAACCAGTCTGTTCCAACACTTCAATTCACTGTACGAAGTGAATGGAGTGTTGCTTCACTTTCTAAATGCTGTCCTTTCAGAGAAAATCACTTTCCTTTGATAGAGCCTAAAGCTACTTTCAAGCATTCACAAGAAACCCACATGCATTTCTCTGAAAGAGAAGCCTTCTCTTCCAACACTTCAATTCAGTGTGCGAAGTGAATGGAATGTTGCTTCACTTTCTAAATGCTGTCCTTTCAGAGAAAATCACTTTCCTTTGAAACTCCCTTAATCTACCTCCAAGCATTCACAAGAAACTCACATCTGTTTCTCTGAAAGAGAAGGAGTCTGTTCCAACACTTCAATTCACTGTGCGAAGTGAATGGAGTGTTGCTTCACTTTCTAAATGCTGTCCTTTCAGAGAAAATCACTTTCTTTTGAAAGAGCCTTAAGCTACTTACAAGCATTCAACAGAAACTCACATGCATTTCTCTGAAAGAGAAGCAGTCTGTTCCAACACTTCAATTCACTGTGCGAAGTGAATGGAGTGTTGCTTCACTTTCTAAATGCTGTCCTTTCAGAGGAAATCACTTTCCTTGGAAAGTGCCTTAAGCTACTTACAAGCATTCACAAAAAACTCACATGCATTTCTCTGAAAGGGAAGCAGTCTGGTCCAAAACTTCAATTCAGTGTGCGAAGTGAATGGAGTGGTGGTTCACTTTCTAAATGCTGTCCTTTCAGAGAAAATCACTTTCCTTTGATAGTGCCTTAAGCTACTTTCAAGCATTCACAAGAAACTCACATGCATTTCTCTGAAAGAGAAGCCTTCTCTTCTAACACTTCAATTCACTGTGCGAAGTGAATGGAGTGTTGCTTCACTTTCTAAATGCTGTCCTTTCAGAGAAAATCACTTTCCTTTGAAAGTGCCTTAAGTTACTATCAAGCATTCACAAGAAACACACATACGTTTCTCTGAAATAGAAGCAGTCTGTTCCAACACTTCAATTCAGTGCGCGAAGTGAATGGAATGTTACTTCACTTTCTAAATGCTGTCCTTTCAGAGAAAATCACTTTCCTTTGAAAGTGCCTTAAGCTACTTTCTAGCATTCACCAGAAACTCACATGCGTTTCTCTGAAAGAGAAGCAGTCTGTTCCAACACTTCAATTCACTTTGCGAAGTGAATGGAATTTTACTTCACTTTCTAAATGCTGTCCTTTCAGAGAAAATCACTTTCCTTTGAAAGTGCCTTAAGCTACTTTCAAGCATTCACAAGAAACACACATACGTTTCTCTGAAATAGAAGCAGTCTGTTCCAACACTTCAATTCACTGTGCGAAGTGAATGGAGTGTTATTTCACTTTCTAAATGCTGTCCTTTCAGAGGAAATCACTTTCCTTAGAAAGTGCCTTAAGCTACTTGCAAGCATTCACAAAAAACACTAATGCATTTCTCTGAAAGAGAACCAGTCTGTTCCAACACTTCAATTCACTGTACGAAGTGAATGGAGTGTTGCTTCACTTTCTAAATGCTGTCCTTTCAGAGAAAATCACTTTCCTTTGATAGAGCCTAAAGCTACTTTCAAGCATTCACAAGAAACCCACATGCATTTCTCTGAAAGAGAAGCCTTCTCTTCCAACACTTCAATTCAGTGTGCGAAGTGAATGGAATGTTGCTTCACTTTCTAAATGCTGTCCTTTCAGAGAAAATCACTTTCCTTTGAAACTCCCTTAATCTACCTCCAAGCATTCACAAGAAACTCACATCTGTTTCTCTGAAAGAGAAGGAGTCTGTTCCAACACTTCAATTCACTGTGCGAAGTGAATGGAGTGTTGCTTCACTTTCTAAATGCTGTCCTTTCAGAGAAAATCACTTTCTTTTGAAAGAGCCTTAAGCTACTTACAAGCATTCAACAGAAACTCACATGCATTTCTCTGAAAGAGAAGCAGTCTGTTCCAACACTTCAATTCACTGTGCGAAGTGAATGGAGTGTTGCTTCACTTTCTAAATGCTGTCCTTTCAGAGGAAATCACTTTCCTTGGAAAGTGCCTTAAGCTACTTACAAGCATTCACAAAAAACTCACATGCATTTCTCTGAAAGGGAAGCAGTCTGGTCCAAAACTTCAATTCAGTGTGCGAAGTGAATGGAGTGTTGGTTCACTTTCTAAATGCTGTCCTTTCAGAGAAAATCACTTTCCTTTGATAGTGCCTTAAGCTACTTTCAAGCATTCACAAGAAACTCACATGCATTTCTCTGAAAGAGAAGCCTTCTCTTCTAACACTTCAATTCACTGTGCGAAGTGAATGGAGTGTTGCTTCACTTTCTAAATGCTGTCCTTTCAGAGAAAATCACTTTCCTTTGAAAGTGCCTTAAGTTACTATCAAGCATTCACAAGAAACACACATACGTTTCTCTGAAATAGAAGCAGTCTGTTCCAACACTTCAATTCAGTGCGCGAAGTGAATGGAATGTTACTTCACTTTCTAAATGCTGTCCTTTCAGAGAAAATCACTTTCCTTTGAAAGTGCCTTAAGCTACTTTCTAGCATTCACCAGAAACTCACATGCGTTTCTCTGAAAGAGAAGCAGTCTGTTCCAACACTTCAATTCACTTTGCGAAGTGAATGGAATTTTACTTCACTTTCTAAATGCTGTCCTTTCAGAGAAAATCACTTTCCTTTGAAAGTGCCTTAAGCTACTTTCAAGCATTCACAAGAAACACACATACGTTTCTCTGAAATAGAAGCAGTCTGTTCCAAAACTTCAATTCACTGTGCGAAGTGAATTGAGTGTTGCTTCACTTTCTAAATGCTGTCCTTTCAGTGACAATCACTTTCCTTTGAAAGAGCCTTAAGCTACTTACAAGCATTCAACAGAAACTCACATGCATTTCTCTGAAAGAGAAGCAGTCTGTTCCAACACTTCAATTCACTGTGAGAAGTGAATGGAGTGTTGCTTCACTTTCTAATTGCTGTCCTTTCAGAGAAAATCACTTTCCTTTGAACGTGCCTTAAGCTACTTTCAAGCATTCACAAGAAACACACATGCGTTTCTCTGAAATAGAAGCAGTCTGTTCCAACACTTCAATTCACTGGGTGAAGTGAATGGAGTGTTGCTTCACTTTCTAAATGCTGTCTTTTCAGACAAAATCACTTTCCTTAGAAAGTGCCTTAAGCTACTTGCAAGCATTCACAAAAAACACTAAAGCATTTCTCTGAAAGAGAACCAGTCTGTTCCAACACTTCAATTCACTGTGCGAAGTGAATGGAGTGTTGCTTCACTTTCTAAATGCTGTCCTTTCAGAGAAAATCACTTTCCTTTGATAGAGCCTAAAGCTACTTTCAAGCATTCACAAGAAACCCACATGCATTTCTCTGAAAGAGAAGCCTTCTCTTCCAACACTTCAATTCAGTGTGCGAAGTGAATGGAATGTTGCTTCACTTTCTAAATGCTGTCCTTTCAGAGAAAATCACTTTCATTTGAAACTGCCTTAATCTACCTCCAAGCATTCACAAGAAACTCACATCTGTTTCTCTGAAAGAGAAGGAGTCTGTTCCAACACTTCAATTTTCTGTGCGAAGTGAATTGAGTGTTGCTTCACTTTCTAAATGCTGTCCTTTCAGAGAAAATCACTTTCCTTTGATAGTGCCTTAAGCTACTTTCAAGCATTCACAAGAAACTCACATGCATTTCTCTGAAAGAGAAGCCTTCTGTTCCAACACTTCAATTCACTGTGCGAAGTGAATGGAGTGTTGCTTCACTTTCTAAATGCTATCCTTTCAGAGAAAATCACTTTCCTTTGAGAGTGCCTTAAGTTACTATCAAGCATTCACAAGAAACACACATACGTTTATCTGAAATAGAAGCAGTCTGTTCCAACACTTCAATTCAGTGTGCGAAGTGAATGTAATGTTACTTCGCTTTCTAAATGCTGTCCTTTCAGAGAAAATCACTTAACTTTGAAAGTGCCTTAAGCTACTTTCAAGCATTCACAAGAAACACACATACGTTTCTCTGAAATAGAAGCAGTCTGTTCCAATACTTCAATTCACTGTGCGAAGTGAATGGAGTGTTGCTTCACTTTCTAAATGCTGTACTTTTAGAGAAAATCACTTTTGTTTGAAAGAGCCTTAAGCAACTTTCAAGCATTCACAAAAAACTCACATGCATTTCTATGAAAGAGAAGCCTTCTCTTTCAACACTTCAATTCACTGTGCGAAGTGAATGGAGTGTTGCTTCACTTTCTAAATGCTGTCCTTTCAGAGAAAATCACTTTCCTTAGAAAGTGCCTTAAGCTACTTTCAAGCATTCACCAGAAACTCACATGCGTTTCTCTGAAAGAGAAGCAGTCTGTTCCAACACGTCAATTCACTGTGCGAAGTGAATTTAATGTTACTTCACTTTCTAAATGCTGTCCTTTCAGAGAAAATCACTTAACTTTGAAAGTGCCTTAAGCTACTTTCAACATTCACAAGAAACACACATACGTTTCTCTGAAAGAGAAGCAGTCTGTTCCAACACTTCAATTCACTTTGCGAAGTGAATGGAATGTTACTTCACCTTCTAAATGCTGTCCTTTCAGAGAAAATCACTTTCCTTTGAAAGTGCCTTAAGCTACTTTCAAGCATTCACAAGAAACACACATACGTTTCTCTGAAATAGAAGCAGTCTGTTCCAAAACTTCAATTCACTGTGCGAAGTGAATTGAGTGTTGCTTCACTTTCTAAATGCTGTCCTTCCAGTGAAAATCACTTTCCTTTGAAAGAGCCTTAAGCTACTTACAAGCATTCAACAGAAACTCACATGCATTTCTCTGAAAGAGAAGCAGTCTGTTCCAACACCTCAATACACTGTGCGAAGTGAATGGAGTGTTGCTTCACTTTCTAATTGCTGTCCTTTCAGAGAAAATCACTTTCCTTTGAACGTGCCTTAAGCTACTTTCTAGCATTCACAAGAAACACACATGCGTTTCTCTGAAATAGAAGCAGTCTGTTCCAACACTTCAATTCACTGGGGGAAGTGAATGGAGTGTTGCTTCACTTTCTAAATGATGTCTTTTCAGACAAAATCACTTTCCTTAGAAAGTGCCTTAAGCTACTTGCAAGCATTCACAAGAAACACACATGCGTTTCTCTGAAATAGAAGCAGTCTGTTCCAACACTTCAATTCACTGGGCGAAGTGAATGGAGTGTTGCTTCACTTTCTATATGCTGTCTTTTCAGAGAAAATCACTTTCCTTAGAAAGTGCCTTAAGCTACTTGCAAGCATTCACAAAAAACACTAATGCATTTCTCTGAAAGAGAACCAGTCTGTTCCAACACTCAATTCACTGTGCGAAGTGAATGGAGTCTTATTTCACTTTCTAAATGCTGTCCTTTCAGAGGAAATCACTTTCCTTAGAAAGTGCCTTAAGCTACTTGCAAGCATTCACAAAAAACACTAATGCATTTCTCTGAAAGAGAACCAGTCTGTTCCAACACTTCAATTCACTGTACGAAGTGAATGGAGTGTTGCTTCACTTTCTAAATGCTGTCCTTTCAGAGAAAATCACTTTCCTTTGATAGAGCCTAAAGCTACTTTCAAGCATTCACAAGAAACCCACATGCATTTCTCTGAAAGAGAAGCCTTCTCTTCCAACACTTCAATTCAGTGTGCGAAGTGAATGGAATGTTGCTTCACTTTCTAAATGCTGTCCTTTCAGAGAAAATCACTTTCCTTTGAAACTCCCTTAATCTACCTCCAAGCATTCACAAGAAACTCACATCTGTTTCTCTGAAAGAGAAGGAGTCTGTTCCAACACTTCAATTCACTGTGCGAGTGAATTGAGTGTTGCTTCACTTTCTAAATGCTGTCCTTTCAGTGAAAATCACTTTCTTTTGAAAGAGCCTTAAGCTACTTACAAGCATTCAACAGAAACTCACATGCATTTCTCTGAAAGAGAAGCAGTCTGTTCCAACACTTCAATTCACTGTGCGAAGTGAATTGAGTGTTGCTTCACTTTCTAAATGCTGTCCTTTCAGAGAAAATCACTTTCCTTTGATAGTGCCTTAAGCTACTTTCAAGCATTCACAAGAAACTCACATGCATTTCTCTGAAAGAGAAGCCTTCTCTTCCAACACTTCAATTCACTGTGCGAAGTGAATGGAGTGTTGCTTCACTTTCTAAATGCTGTCCTTTCAGAGAAAATCACTTTCCTTTGAAAGTGCCTTAACTTACTATCAAGCATTCACAAGAAACACACATACATTTCTCTGAAATAGAAGCAGTCTGTTCCAACACTTCAATTCAGTGCGCGAAGTGAATGGAATGTTACTTCACTTTCTAAATGCTGTCCTTTCAGAGAAAATCACTTTCCTTTGAAAGTGCCTTAAGCTACTTTCAAGCATTCACCAAAAACTCACATGCATTTCTCTGAAAGAGAAGCAGTCTGTTCCAACACTTCAATTCACTTTGCGAAGTGAATGGAATTTTACTTCACTTTCTAAATGCTGTCCTTTCAGAGAAAATCACTTTCCTTTGAAAGTGCCTTAAGCGACTTTCAAGCATTCACAAGAAACACACATACGTTTCTCTGAAATAGAAGCAGTCTGTTCCAAAACTTCAATTCACTGTGCGAAGTGAATTGAGTGTTGCTTCACTTTCTAAATGCTGTCCTTTCAGTGACAATCACTTTCCTTTGAAAGAGCCTTAAGCTACTTACAAGCATTCAACAGAAACTCACATGCATTTCTCTGAAAGAGAAGCAGTCTGTTCCAACACTTCAATTCACTGTGAGAAGTGAATGGAGTGTTGCTTCACTTTCTAATTGCTGTCCTTTCAGAGAAAATCACTTTCCTTTGAACGTGCCTTAAACTACTTTCAAGCATTCACAAGAAACACACATGTGTTTCTCTGAAATAGAAGCAGTCTGTTCCAACACTTCAATTCACTGGGCGAAGTGAATGGAGTGTTGCTTCACTTTCTAAATGCTGTCTTTTCAGACAAAATCACTTTCCTTAGAAAGTGCCTTAAGCTACTTGCAAGCATTCACAAAAAACACTAAAGCATTTCTCTGAAAGAGAACCAGTCTGTTCCAACACTTCAATTCACTGTGCGAAGTGAATGGAGTGTTGCTTCACTTTCTAAATGCTGTCCTTTCAGAGAAAATCACTTTCCTTTGATAGAGCCTAAAGCTACTTTCAAGCATTCACAAGAAAACCAAATGCATTTCTCTGAAAGAGAAGCCTTCTCTTCCAACACTTCAATTCAGTGTGCGAAGTGAATGGAATGTTGCTTCACTTTCTAAATGCTGTCCTTTCAGACAAAATCACTTTCCTTTGAAAGTGCCTTAATCTACCTCCAAGCATTCACAAGAAACTCACATCTGTTTCTCTGAAAGAGGAGTCTGTTCCAACACTTCAATTTTCTGTGCGAAGTGAATTGAGTGTTGCTTCACTTTCTAAATGCTGTCCTTTCAGAGAAAATCACTTTCCTTTGATAGTGCCTTAAGCTACTTTCAAGCATTCACAAGAAACTCACATGCATTTCTCTGAAAGAGAAGCCTTCTGTTCCAACACTTCAATTCACTGTGCGAAGTGAATGGAGTGTTGCTTCACTTTCTAAATGCTGTCCTTTCAGAGAAAATCACTTTCCTTTGAGAGTGCCTTAAGTTACTATCAAGCATTCACAAGAAACACACATACGTTTCTCTGAAATAGAAGCAGTCTGTTCCAACACTTCAATTCAGTGTGCGAAGTGAATGTAATGTTACTTCACTTTCTAAATGCTGTCCTTTCAGAGAAAATCACTTAACTTTGACAGTGCCTTAAGCTACTTTCAAGCATTCACAAGAAACACACATACGTTTCTCTGAAATAGAAGCAGTCTGTTCCAAAACTTCAATTCACTGTGCGAAGTGAATGGAGTGTTGCTTCACTTTCTAAATGCTGTACTTTTAGAGAAAATCACTTTTGTTTGAAAGAGCCTTAAGCAACTTTCAAGCATTCACAAAAAACTCACATGCATTTCTATGAAAGAGAAGCCTTCACTTTCAACACTTCAATTCACTGTGCGAAGTGAATGGAGTGTTGCTTCACTTTCTAAATGCTGTCCTTTCAGAGAAAATCACTTTCCTTAGAAAGTGCCTTAAGCTACTTTCAAGCATTCACCAGAAACTCACATGCGTTTCTCTGAAAGAGAAGCAGTCTGTTCCAACACGTCAATTCACTGTGCGAAGTGAATTTAATGTTACTTCACTTTCTAAATGCTGTCCTTTCAGAGAAAATCACTTAACTTTGAAAGTGCCTTAAGCTACTTTCAAGCATTCACAAGAAACACACATACGTTTCTCTGAAATAGAAGCAGTCTGTTCCAACACTTCAATTCAGTGTGCGAAGTGAATGGAATTTTACTTCACTTTCTAAATGCTGTCCTTTCAGAGAAAATCACTTTCCTTTGAAAGTGCCTTAAGCTACTTTCAAGCATTCACCAGAAACTCACATGCGTTTCTCTGAAAGAGAAGCAGTCTGTTCCAACACTTCAATTCACTTTGCGAAGTGAATGGAATGTTACTACACCTTCTAAATGCTGTCCTTTCAGAGAAAATCACTTTCCTTTGAAAGTGCCTTAAGCTACTTTCAAGCATTCACAAGAAACACACATACGTTTCTCTGAAATAGAAGCAGTTTGTTCCAAAACTTCAATCCACTGTGCGAAGTGAATTGAGTGTTGCTTCACTTTCTAAATGCTGTCCTTCCAGTGAAAATCACTTTCCTTTGAAAGAGCCTTAAGCTACTTACAAGCATTCAACAGAAACTCACATGCATTTCTCTGAAAGAGAAGCAGTCTGTTCCAACACTTCAATTCACTGTGAGAAGTGAATGGAGTGTTGCTTCACTTTCTAATTGCTGTCCTTTCAGAGAAAATCACTTTCCTTTGAACGTGCCTTAAGCTACTTTCAAGCATTCACAAGAAACACACATGCGTTTCTCTGAAATAGAAGCAGTCTGTTCCAACACTTCAATTCACTGGGTGAAGTGAATGGAGTGTTGCTTCACTTTCTAAATGCTGTCTTTTCAGACAAAATCACTTTCCTTAGAAAGTGCCTTAAGCTACTTGCAAGCATTCACAAAAAACACTAAAGCATTTCTCTGAAAGAGAACCAGTCTGTTCCAACACTTCAATTCACTGTGCGAAGTGAATGGAGTGTTGCTTCACTTTCTAAATGCTGTCCTTTCAGAGAAAATCACTTTCCTTTGATAGAGCCTAAAGCTACTTTCAAGCATTCACAAGAAACCCACATGCATTTCTCTGAAAGAGAAGCCTTCTCTTCCAACACTTCAATTCAGTGTGCGAAGTGAATGGAATGTTGCTTCACTTTCTAAATGCTGTCCTTTCAGAGAAAATCACTTTCCTTTGAAACTGCCTTAATCTACCTCCAAGCATTCACAAGAAACTCACATCTGTTTCTCTGAAAGAGAAGGAGTCTGTTCCAACACTTCAATTTTCTGTGCGAAGTGAATTGAGTGTTGCTTCACTTTCTAAATGCTGTCCTTTCAGAGAAAATCACTTTCCTTTGATAGTGCCTTAAGCTACTTTCAAGCATTCACAAGAAACTCACATGCATTTCTCTGAAAGAGAAGCCTTCTGTTCCAACACTTCAATTCACTGTGCGAAGTGAATGGAGTGTTGCTTCACTTTCTAAATGCTGTCCTTTCAGAGAAAATCACTTTCCTTTGAGAGTGCCTTAAGTTACTATCAAGCATTCACAAGAAACACACATACGTTTCTCTGAAATAGAAGCAGTCTGTTCCAACACTTCAATTCAGTGTGCGAAGTGAATGTAATGTTACTTCGCTTTCTAAATGCTGTCCTTTCAGAGAAAATCACTTAACTTTGAAAGTGCCTTAAGCTACTTTCAAGCATTCACAAGAAACACACATACGTTTCTCTGAAATAGAAGCAGTCTGTTCCAATACTTCAATTCACTGTGCGAAGTGAATGGAGTGTTGCTTCACTTTCTAAATGCTGTACTTTTAGAGAAAATCACTTTTGTTTGAAAGAGCCTTAAGCAACTTTCAAGCATTCACAAAAAACTCACATGCATTTCTATGAAAGGGAAGCCTTCTCTTTCAACACTTCAATTCACTGTGCGAAGTGAATGGAGTGTTGCTTCACTTTCTAAATGCTGTCCTTTCAGAGAAAATCACTTTCCTTAGAAAGTGCCTTAAGCTACTTTCAAGCATTCACCAGAAACTCACATGCGTTTCTCTGAAAGAGAAGCAGTCTGTTCCAACACGTCAATTCACTGTGCGAAGTGAATTTAATGTTACTTCACTTTCTAAATGCTGTCCTTTCAGAGAAAATCACTTAACTTTGAAAGTGCCTTAAGCTACTTTCAAGCATTCACAAGAAACACACATACGTTTCTCTGAAATAGAAGCAGTCTGTTCCAACACTTCAATTCAGTGTGCGAAGTGAATGGAGTTTTACTTCACTTTCTAAATGCTGTCCTTTCAGAGAAAATCACTTTCCTTTGAAAGTGCCTTAAGCTACTTTCAAGCATTCACCAGAAACTCACATGCGTTTCTCTGAAAGAGAAGCAGTCTGTTCCAACACTTCAATTCACTTTGCAAAGTGAATGGAATGTTACTTCACCTTCTAAATGCTGTCCTTTCAGAGAAAATCACTTTCCTTTGAAAGTGCCTTAAGCTACTTTCAAGCATTCACAAGAAACACACATACGTTTCTCTGAAATAGAAGCAGTCTGTTCCAAAACTTCAATTCACTGTGCGAAGTGAATTGAGTGTTGCTTCACTTTCTAAATGCTGTCCTTCCAGTGAAAATCACTTTCCTTTGAAAGAGCCTTAAGCTACTTACAAGCATTCAACAGAAACTCACATGCATTTCTCTGAAAGAGAAGCAGTCTGTTCCAACACCTCAATTCACTGTGCGAAGTGAATGGAGTGTTGCTTCACATTCTAATTGCTATCCTTTCAGAGAAAATCACTTTCCTTTGAACGTGCCTTAAGCTACTTTCTAGCATTCACAAGAAACACACATGCGTTTCTCTGAAATAGAAGCAGTCTGTTCCAACACTTCAATTCACTGGGGGAAGTGAATGGAGTGTTGCTTCACTTTCTAAATGATGTCTTTTCAGACAAAATCACTTTCCTTAGAAAGTGCCTTAAGCTACTTGCAAGCATTCACAAGAAACACACATGCGTTTCTGTGAAATAGAAGCAGTCTGTTCCAACACTTCAATTCACTGGGCGAAGTGAATGGAGTGTTGCTTCACTTTCTAAATGCTGTCTTTTCAGACAAAATCACTTTCCTTAGAAAGTGCCTTAAGCTACTTGCAAGCATTCACAAAAAACACTAAAGCATTTCTCTGAAAGAGAACCAGTCTGTTCCAACACTTCAATTCACTGTGCGAAGTGAATGGAGTGTTGCTTCACTTTCTAAATGCTGTCCTTTCAGAGAAAATCACTTTCCTTTGATAGAGCCTAAAGCTACTTTCAAGCATTCACAAGAAAACCAAATGCATTTCTCTGAAAGAGAAGCCTTCTCTTCCAACACTTCAATTCAGTGTGCGAAGTGAATGGAATGTTGCTTCACTTTCTAAATGCTGTCCTTTCAGACAAAATCACTTTCCTTTGAAAGTGCCTTAATCTACCTCCAAGCATTCACAAGAAACTCACATCTGTTTCTCTGAAAGAGGAGTCTGTTCCAACACTTCAATTTTCTTTGCGAAGTGAATTGAGTGTTGCTTCACTTTCTAAATGCTGTCCTTTCAGAGAAAATCACTTTCCTTTGATAGTGCCTTAAGCTACTTTCAAGCATTCACAAGAAACTCACATGCATTTCTCTGAAAGAGAAGCCTTCTGTTCCAACACTTCAATTCACTGTGCGAAGTGAATGGAGTGTTGCTTCACTTTCTAAATGCTGTCCTTTCAGAGAAAATCACTTTCCTTTGAGAGTGCCTTAAGTTACTATCAAGCATTCACAAGAAACACACATACGTTTCTCTGAAATAGAAGCAGTCTGTTCCAACACTTCAATTCAGTGTGCGAAGTGAATGTAATGTTACTTCACTTTCTAAATGCTGTCCTTTCAGAGAAAATCACTTAACTTTGACAGTGCCTTAAGCTACTTTCAAGCATTCACAAGAAACACACATACGTTTCTCTGAAATAGAAGCAGTCTGTTCCAAAACTTCAATTCACTGTGCGAAGTGAATGGAGTGTTGCTTCACTTTCTAAATGCTGTACTTTTAGAGAAAATCACTTTTGTTTGAAAGAGCCTTAAGCAACTTTCAAGCATTCACAAAAAACTCACATGCATTTCTATGAAAGAGAAGCCTTCACTTTCAACACTTCAATTCACTGTGCGAAGTGAATGGAGTGTTGCTTCACTTTCTAAATGCTGTCCTTTCAGAGAAAATCACTTTCCTTAGAAAGTGCCTTAAGCTACTTTCAAGCATTCACCAGAAACTCACATGCGTTTCTCTGAAAGAGAAGCAGTCTGTTCCAACACGTCAATTCACTGTGCGAAGTGAATTTAATGTTACTTCACTTTCTAAATGCTGTCCTTTCAGAGAAAATCACTTAACTTTGAAAGTGCCTTAAGCTACTTTCAAGCATTCACAAGAAACACACATACGTTTCTCTGAAATAGAAGCAGTCTGTTCCAACACTTCAATTCAGTGTGCGAAGTGAATGGAATTTTACTTCACTTTCTAAATGCTGTCCTTTCAGAGAAAATCACTTTCCTTTGAAAGTGCCTTAAGCTACTTTCAAGCATTCACCAGAAACTCACATGCGTTTCTCTGAAAGAGAAGCAGTCTGTTCCAACACTTCAATTCACTTTGCGAAGTGAATGGAATGTTACTACACCTTCTAAATGCTGTCCTTTCAGAGAAAATCACTTTCCTTTGAAAGTGCCTTAAGCTACTTTCAAGCATTCACAAGAAACACACATACGTTTCTCTGAAATAGAAGCAGTTTGTTCCAAAACTTCAATCCACTGTGCGAAGTGAATTGAGTGTTGCTTCACTTTCTAAATGCTGTCCTTCCAGTGAAAATCACTTTCCTTTGAAAGAGCCTTAAGCTACTTACAAGCATTCAACAGAAACTCACATGCATTTCTCTGAAAGAGAAGCAGTCTGTTCCAACACTTCAATTCACTGTGAGAAGTGAATGGAGTGTTGCTTCACTTTCTAATTGCTGTCCTTTCAGAGAAAATCACTTTCCTTTGAACGTGCCTTAAGCTACTTTCAAGCATTCACAAGAAACACACATGCGTTTCTCTGAAATAGAAGCAGTCTGTTCCAACACTTCAATTCACTGGGTGAAGTGAATGGAGTGTTGCTTCACTTTCTAAATGCTGTCTTTTCAGACAAAATCACTTTCCTTAGAAAGTGCCTTAAGCTACTTGCAAGCATTCACAAAAAACACTAAAGCATTTCTCTGAAAGAGAACCAGTCTGTTCCAACACTTCAATTCACTGTGCGAAGTGAATGGAGTGTTGCTTCACTTTCTAAATGCTGTCCTTTCAGAGAAAATCACTTTCCTTTGATAGAGCCTAAAGCTACTTTCAAGCATTCACAAGAAACCCACATGCATTTCTCTGAAAGAGAAGCCTTCTCTTCCAACACTTCAATTCAGTGTGCGAAGTGAATGGAATGTTGCTTCACTTTCTAAATGCTGTCCTTTCAGAGAAAATCACTTTCCTTTGAAACTGCCTTAATCTACCTCCAAGCATTCACAAGAAACTCACATCTGTTTCTCTGAAAGAGAAGGAGTCTGTTCCAACACTTCAATTTTCTGTGCGAAGTGAATTGAGTGTTGCTTCACTTTCTAAATGCTGTCCTTTCAGAGAAAATCACTTTCCTTTGATAGTGCCTTAAGCTACTTTCAAGCATTCACAAGAAACTCACATGCATTTCTCTGAAAGAGAAGCCTTCTGTTCCAACACTTCAATTCACTGTGCGAAGTGAATGGAGTGTTGCTTCACTTTCTAAATGCTGTCCTTTCAGAGAAAATCACTTTCCTTTGAGAGTGCCTTAAGTTACTATCAAGCATTCACAAGAAACACACATACGTTTCTCTGAAATAGAAGCAGTCTGTTCCAACACTTCAATTCAGTGTGCGAAGTGAATGTAATGTTACTTCGCTTTCTAAATGCTGTCCTTTCAGAGAAAATCACTTAACTTTGAAAGAGCCTTAAGCTACTTTCAAGCATTCACAAGAAACACACATACGTTTCTCTGAAATAGAAGCAGTCTGTTCCAATACTTCAATTCACTGTGCGAAGTGAATGGAGTGTTGCTTCACTTTCTATATGCTGTCTTTTCAGAGAAAATCACTTTCCTTAGAAAGTGCCTTAAGCTACTTGCAAGCATTCACAAAAAACACTAATGCATTTCTCTGAAAGAGAACCAGTCTGTTCCAACACTTCAATTCACTGTGCGAAGTGAATGGAGTGTTATTTCACTTTCTAAATGCTGTCCTTTCAGAGGAAATCACTTTCCTTAGAAAGTGCCTTAAGCTACTTGCAAGCATTCACAAAAAACACTAATGCATTTCTCTGAAAGAGAACCAGTCTGTTCCAACACTTCAATTCACTGTACGAAGTGAATGGAGTGTTGCTTCACTTTCTAAATGCTGTCCTTTCAGAGAAAATCACTTTCCTTTGATAATGCCTTAAGCTACTTTCAAGCATTCACAAGAAACTCACATGCATTTCTCTGAAAGAGAAGCCTTCTCTTCCAACACTTCAATTCACTGTGCGAAGTGAATGGAGTGTTGCTTCACTTTCTGAATGCTTTCCTTTCAGAGAAAAATCACTTTCCTTTGAAAGTGCCTTAAGTTACTATCAAGCATTCACAAGAAACACACATACGTTTCTCTGAAATAGAAGCAGTCTGTTCCAACACTTCAATTCAGTGCGCGAAGTGAATGGAATGGTGCTTCACTTTCTAAATGCTGTCCTTTCAGAGAAAATCACTTTCCTTTGAAAGTGCCTTAAGCTACTTTCAAGCATTCACCAGAAACTCACATGCGTTTCTCTGAAAGAGAAGCAGTCTGTTCCAACACTTCAATTCACCTTGCGAAGTGAATGGAATTTTACTTCACTTTCTAAATGCTGTCCTTTCAGAGAAAATCACTTTCCTTTGAAAGTGCCTTAAGCTACTTTCAAGCATTCACAAGAAACACACATACGTTTCTCTGAAATAGAAGCAGTCTGTTCCAAAACTTCAATTCACTGTGCGAAGTGAATTGAGTGTTGCTTCACTTTCTAAATGCTGTCCTTTCAGTGACAATCACTTTCCTTTGAAAGAGCCTTAAGCTACTTACAAGCATTCAACAGAAACTCACATGCATTTCTCTGAAAGAGAAACAGTCTGTTCCAACACTTCAATTCACTGTGAGAAGTGATTGGAGTGTTGCTTCACTTTCTAATTGCTGTCCTTTCAGAGAAAATCACTTTCCTTTGAACGTGCCTTAAGCTACTTTCAAGCATTCACAAGAAACACACATGCGTTTCTCTGAAATAGAAGCAGTCTGTTCCAACACTTCAATTCACTGGGCGAAGTGAATGGAGTGTTGCTTCACTTTCTAAATGCTGTCTTTTCAGACAAAATCACTTTCCTTAGAAAGTGCCTTAAGCTACTTGCAAGCATTCACAAGAAACACACATGCGTTTCTCTGAAATAGAAGCAGTCTGTTCCAACACTTCAATTCACTGGGCGAAGTGAATGGAGTGTTGCTTCACTTTCTAAATCCTGTCCTTTCAGAGAAAATCACTTTCCTTAGAAAGTGCCTTAAGCTACTTGCAAGCATTCACAAAAAACACTAATGCATTTCTCTGAAAGAGAACCAGTCTGTTCCAACACTTCAATTCACTGTGCGAAGTGAATGGAGTGTTGCTTCACTTTCTAAATGCTGTCCTTTCAGAGAAAATCACTTTCCTTTGATAGAGCCTAAAGCTACTTTCAAGCATTCACAAGAAACCCACATGCATTTCTCTGAAAGAGAAGCCTTCTCTTCCAACACTTCAATTCAGTGTGCGAAGTGAATGGAATGTTGCTTCACTTTCTAAATGCTGTCCTTTCAGAGAAAATTACTTTCCTTTGAAACTGCCTTAATCTACCTCCAAGCATTCACAAGAAACTCACATCTGTTTCTCTGAAAGAGAAGGAGTCTGTTCCAACACTTCAATTCACTGTGCGAAGTGAATTGAGTGTTGCTTCACTTTCTAAATGCTGTCCTTTCAGTGAAAATCCCTTTCTTTTGAAAGAGCCTTAAGCTACTTACAAGCATTCAACAGAAACTCACATGCATTTCTCTGAAAGAGAAGCAGTCTGTTCCAACACTTCAATTCACTGTGCGAAGTGAATGGAGTGTTGCTTCACTTTCTAAATGCTGTCCTTTCAGAGGAAATCACTTTCCTTGGAAAGTGCCTTAAGCTACTTACAAGCATTCACAAAAAACTCACATGCATTTCTCTGAAAGGGAAGCAGTCTGGTCCAAATCTTCAATTCAGTGTGCGAAGTGATTGGAGTGTTGCTTCACTTTCTAAATGCTGTCCTTTCAGAGAAAATCACTTTCCTTTGATAGTGCCTTAAGCTACTTGCAAGCATTCACAAGAAACTCACATGCATTTCTCTGAAAGAGAAGCCTTCTCTTCCAACACTTCAATTCACTGTGCGAAGTGAATGGAGTGTTGCTTCACTTTCTAAATGCTGTCCTTTCAGAGAAAATCACTTTCCTTTGAAAGTGCCTTAAGCTACTTTCAAGCATTCACAAGAAACACACATACGTTTCTCTGAAATAGAAGCAGTCTGTTCCAACACTTCAATTCAGTGTGCGAAGTGAATGGAATTTTACTTCACTTTCTAAATGCTGTCCTTTCAGAGAAAATCACTTTCCTTTGAAAGTGCCTTAAGCTACTTTCAAGCATTCACCAGAAACTCACATGCGTTTCTCTGAAAGAGAAGCAGTCTGTTCCAACACTTCAATTCACTTTGCGAAGTGAATGGAATGTTACTTCACTTTCTAAATGCTGTCCTTTCAGAGAAAATCACTTTCCTTTGAAAGTGCCTTAAGCTACTTTCAAGCATTCACAAGAAACACACATACGTTTCTCTGAAATAGAAGCAGTCTGTTCCAAAACTTCATTTCACTGTGCGAAGTGAATTGAGTGTTGCTTCACTTTCTAAATGCTGTCCTTTCAGTGAAAATCACTTTCCTTTGAAAGAGCCTTAAGCTACTTGCAAGCATTCAACAGAAACTCACATGCATTTCTCTGAAAGAGAAGCAGTCTGTTCCAACACTTCAATTCACTGTGCGAAGTGAATGGAGTGTTGCTTCACTTTCTAATTGCTGTCCTTTCAGAGAAAATCACTTTCCTTTGAACGTGCCTTAAGCTACTTTCTAGCATTCACAAGAAACACACATGCGTTTCTCTGAAATAGAAGCAGTCTGTTCCAACACTTCAATTCACTGGGGGAAGTGAATGGAGTGATGCTTCACTTTCTAAATGCTGTCTTTTCAGACAAAATCACTTTCCTTAGAAAGTGCCTTAAGCTACTTGCAAGCATTCACAAGAAAGACACATGCGTTTCTCTGAAATAGAAGCAGTCTGTTCCAACACTTCAATTCACTGGGCGAAGTGAATGGAGTGTTGCTTCACTTTCTAAATGCTGTCCTTTCAGAGAAAATCACTTTCCTTAGAAAGTGCCTTAAGCTACTTGCAAGCATTCACAAAAAACACTAATGCATTTCTCTGAAAGAGAACCAGTCTGTTCCAACACTTCAATTCACTGTGCGAAGTGAATGGAGTGTTGCTTCACTTTCTAAATGCTGTCCTTTCAGAGAAAATCACTTTCCTTTGATAGAGCCTAAACTACCTTCAAGCATTCACAATAAACCCACATGCATTTCTCTGAAAGAGAAGCCTTCTCTTCCAACACTTCAATTCAGTGTGCGAAGTAAATGGAATGTTGCTTCACTTTCTAAATGCTGTCCTTTCAGAGAAAATCACTTTCCTTTGAAACTGCCTTAATCTACCTCCAAGCATTCACAAGAAACTCACATCTGTTTCTCTGAAAGAGAAGGAGTCTGTTCCAACACTTCAATTCACTGTGCGAAGTGAATGGAGTGTTGCTTCACTTTCGAAATGCTGTCCTTTCAGTGAAAATCACTTTCTTTTGAAAGAGCCTTAAGATACTTACAAGCATTCAACAGAAACTCACATGCATTTCTCTGAAAGAGAAGCAGTCTGTTCCAACACTTCAATTCACTGTGCGAAGTGAATGGAGTGTTGCTTCACTTTCTAAATGCTGTCCTTTCAGAGGAAATCACTTTCCTTGGAAAGTGCCTTAAGCTACTTACAAGCATTCACAAAAAACTCACATGCATTTCTCTGAAAGGGAAGCAGTCTGGTCCAAAACTTCAATTCAGTGTGCGTAGTGAATGGAGTGTTGCTTCACTTTCTAAATGCTGTCCTTTCAGAGAAAATCACTTTCCTTTGAAAGTGCCTTAAGCTACTTGCAAGCATTCACAAGAAACACACATACGTTTCTCTGAAATAGAAGCAGTCTGTTCCAAAACTTCAATTCACTGTGCGAAGTGAATTGAGTGTTGCTTCACTTTCTAAATGCTGTCCTTTCAGTGACAATCACTTTCCTTTGAAAGAGCCTAAAGCTACTTACAAGCATTCAACAGAAACTCACATGCATTTCTCTGAAAGAGAAGCAGTCTGTTCCAACACTTCAATTCACTGTGCGAAGTGAATGGAGTGTTGCTTCACTTTCGAATTGCTGTCCTTTCAGAGAAAATCACTTTCCTTTGAAAGTGCCTTAAGCTGCTTTCAAGCATTCACAAGAAACACACATGCGTTTCTCTGAAATAGAAGCAGTCTGTTCCAACACTTCAATTCACTGGGCGAAGTGAATGGATTGTTGCTTCACTTTCTAAATGCTGTACTTTTAGAGAAAATCACTTTTGTTTGAAAGAGCCTTAAGCAACTTTCAAGCATTCACAAAAAACTCACATGCATTTCTATGAAAGAGAAGCCTGCTCTTTCAATACTTCAATTCACTGTGCGAAGTGAATGGAGTGTTGCTTCACTTTCTAAATGCTGTCCTTTCAGAGAAAATCACTTTCCTTTGAAAGTGCCTTAAGCTACTTTCAAGCATTCACCAGAAACTCACATGGGTTTCTCTGAAAGAGAAGCAGTCTGTTCCAACACGTCAATTCACTGTGCGAAGTGAATTTAATGTTACTTCACTTTCTAAATGCTGTCCTTTCAGAGAAAATCACTTAACTTTGAAAGTGCCTTAAGCTACTTTCAAGCATTCACAAGAAACACACATACGTTTCTCTGAAATAGAAGCAGTCTGTTCCAACACTTCAATTCAGTGTGCGAAGTGAATGAAATTTTACTTCACTTTCTAAATGCTGTCCTTTCAGAGAAAATCACTTTCCTTTGAAAGTGCCTTAAGCTACTTTCAAGCATTCACCAGAAACTCACATGCGTTTCTCTGAAAGAGAAGCAGTCTGTTCCAAAACTTCAATACACTGTGCGAAGTGAATTGAGTGTTGCTTCACTTTCTAAATGCTGTCCTTTCAGTGAAAATCACTTTCCTTTGAAAGAGCCTTAAGCTACTTTCTAGCATTCAACAGAAACTCACATGCATTTCTCTGAAAGAGAAGCAGTCTGTTCCAACACTTCAGTTCATTGTGCGAAGTGAATGGAGTGTTGCTTCACTTTCTAATTGCTGTCCTTTCAGAGAAAATCACTTTCCTTTGAACGTGCCTTAAGCTACTTTCAAGCATTCACAAGAAACACACATGCGTTTCTCTGAAATAGAAGCAGTCTGTTCCAACACTTCAATTCACTGGGCGAAGTGAATGGAGTGTTGCTTCACTTTCTAAATGCTGTCCTTTCAGAGAAAATCACTTTCCTTAGAAAGTGCCTTAAGCTACTTGCAAGCATTCACAAAAAACACTAATGCATTTCTCTGAAAGAGAACCAGTCTGTTCCAACACTTCAATTCACTGTGCGAAGTGAATGGAGTGTTGCTTCACTTTCTAAATGCTGTCCTTTCAGAGAAAATCACTTTCCTTTGATAGAGCCTAAAGCTACTTTCAAGCATTCACAAGAAACCCACATGCATTTCTCTGAAAGAGAAGCCTTCTCTTCCAACACTTCAATTCAGTGTGCGAAGTGAATGGAATGTTGCTTCACTTTCTAAATGCTGTCCTTTCAGAGAAAATCACTTTCCTTTGAAAGTGCCTTAAGCTACTTTCAAGCATTCACAAGAAACACACATACGTTTCTCTGAAATAGAAGCAGTCTGTTCCAAAACTTCAATTCACTGTGCGAAGTGAATTGAGTGTTGCTTCACTTTCTAAATGCTGTCCTTTCAGTGACAATCACTTTCCTTTGAAAGAGCCTTAAGCTACTTACAAGCATTCAACAGAAACTCACATGCATTTCTCTGAAAGAGAAACAGTCTGTTCCAACACTTCAATTCACTGTGAGAAGTGATTGGAGTGTTGCTTCACTTTCTAATTGCTGTCCTTTCAGAGAAAATCACTTTCCTTTGAACGTGCCTTAAGCTACTTTCAAGCATTCACAAGAAACACACATGCGTTTCTCTGAAATAGAAGCAGTCTGTTCCAACACTTCAATTCACTGGGCGAAGTGAATGGAGTGTTGCTTCACTTTCTAAATGCTGTCTTTTCAGACAAAATCACTTTCCTTAGAAAGTGCCTTAAGCTACTTGCAAGCATTCACAAGAAACACACATGCGTTTCTCTGAAATAGAAGCAGTCTGTTCCAACACTTCAATTCACTGGGCGAAGTGAATGGAGTGTTGCTTCACTTTCTAAATCCTGTCCTTTCAGAGAAAATCACTTTCCTTAGAAAGTGCCTTAAGCTACTTGCAAGCATTCACAAAAAACACTAATGCATTTCTCTGAAAGAGAACCAGTCTGTTCCAACACTTCAATTCACTGTGCGAAGTGAATGGAGTGTTGCTTCACTTTCTAAATGCTGTCCTTTCAGAGAAAATCACTTTCCTTTGATAGAGCCTAAAGCTACTTTCAAGCATTCACAAGAAACCCACATGCATTTCTCTGAAAGAGAAGCCTTCTCTTCCAACACTTCAATTCAGTGTGCGAAGTGAATGGAATGTTGCTTCACTTTCTAAATGCTGTCCTTTCAGAGAAAATTACTTTCCTTTGAAACTGCCTTAATCTACCTCCAAGCATTCACAAGAAACTCACATCTGTTTCTCTGAAAGAGAAGGAGTCTGTTCCAACACTTCAATTCACTGTGCGAAGTGAATTGAGTGTTGCTTCACTTTCTAAATGCTGTCCTTTCAGTGAAAATCCCTTTCTTTTGAAAGAGCCTTAAGCTACTTACAAGCATTCAACAGAAACTCACATGCATTTCTCTGAAAGAGAAGCAGTCTGTTCCAACACTTCAATTCACTGTGCGAAGTGAATGGAGTGTTGCTTCACTTTCTAAATGCTGTCCTTTCAGAGGAAATCACTTTCCTTGGAAAGTGCCTTAAGCTACTTACAAGCATTCACAAAAAACTCACATGCATTTCTCTGAAAGGGAAGCAGTCTGGTCCAAATCTTCAATTCAGTGTGCGAAGTGATTGGAGTGTTGCTTCACTTTCTAAATGCTGTCCTTTCAGAGAAAATCACTTTCCTTTGATAGTGCCTTAAGCTACTTGCAAGCATTCACAAGAAACTCACATGCATTTCTCTGAAAGAGAAGCCTTCTCTTCCAACACTTCAATTCACTGTGCGAAGTGAATGGAGTGTTGCTTCACTTTCTAAATGCTGTCCTTTCAGAGAAAATCACTTTCCTTTGAAAGTGCCTTAAGCTACTTTCAAGCATTCACAAGAAACACACATACGTTTCTCTGAAATAGAAGCAGTCTGTTCCAACACTTCAATTCAGTGTGCGAAGTGAATGGAATTTTACTTCACTTTCTAAATGCTGTCCTTTCAGAGAAAATCACTTTCCTTTGAAAGTGCCTTAAGCTACTTTCAAGCATTCACCAGAAACTCACATGCGTTTCTCTGAAAGAGAAGCAGTCTGTTCCAACACTTCAATTCACTTTGCGAAGTGAATGGAATGTTACTTCACTTTCTAAATGCTGTCCTTTCAGAGAAAATCACTTTCCTTTGAAAGTGCCTTAAGCTACTTTCAAGCATTCACAAGAAACACACATACGTTTCTCTGAAATAGAAGCAGTCTGTTCCAAAACTTCATTTCACTGTGCGAAGTGAATTGAGTGTTGCTTCACTTTCTAAATGCTGTCCTTTCAGTGAAAATCACTTTCCTTTGAAAGAGCCTTAAGCTACTTGCAAGCATTCAACAGAAACTCACATGCATTTCTCTGAAAGAGAAGCAGTCTGTTCCAACACTTCAATTCACTGTGCGAAGTGAATGGAGTGTTGCTTCACTTTCTAATTGCTGTCCTTTCAGAGAAAATCACTTTCCTTTGAACGTGCCTTAAGCTACTTTCTAGCATTCACAAGAAACACACATGCGTTTCTCTGAAATAGAAGCAGTCTGTTCCAACACTTCAATTCACTGGGGGAAGTGAATGGAGTGATGCTTCACTTTCTAAATGCTGTCTTTTCAGACAAAATCACTTTCCTTAGAAAGTGCCTTAAGCTACTTGCAAGCATTCACAAGAAAGACACATGCGTTTCTCTGAAATAGAAGCAGTCTGTTCCAACACTTCAATTCACTGGGCGAAGTGAATGGAGTGTTGCTTCACTTTCTAAATGCTGTCCTTTCAGAGAAAATCACTTTCCTTAGAAAGTGCCTTAAGCTACTTGCAAGCATTCACAAAAAACACTAATGCATTTCTCTGAAAGAGAACCAGTCTGTTCCAACACTTCAATTCACTGTGCGAAGTGAATGGAGTGTTGCTTCACTTTCTAAATGCTGTCCTTTCAGAGAAAATCACTTTCCTTTGATAGAGCCTAAACTACCTTCAAGCATTCACAATAAACCCACATGCATTTCTCTGAAAGAGAAGCCTTCTCTTCCAACACTTCAATTCAGTGTGCGAAGTAAATGGAATGTTGCTTCACTTTCTAAATGCTGTCCTTTCAGAGAAAATCACTTTCCTTTGAAACTGCCTTAATCTACCTCCAAGCATTCACAAGAAACTCACATCTGTTTCTCTGAAAGAGAAGGAGTCTGTTCCAACACTTCAATTCACTGTGCGAAGTGAATGGAGTGTTGCTTCACTTTCGAAATGCTGTCCTTTCAGTGAAAATCACTTTCTTTTGAAAGAGCCTTAAGATACTTACAAGCATTCAACAGAAACTCACATGCATTTCTCTGAAAGAGAAGCAGTCTGTTCCAACACTTCAATTCACTGTGCGAAGTGAATGGAGTGTTGCTTCACTTTCTAAATGCTGTCCTTTCAGAGGAAATCACTTTCCTTGGAAAGTGCCTTAAGCTACTTACAAGCATTCACAAAAAACTCACATGCATTTCTCTGAAAGGGAAGCAGTCTGGTCCAAAACTTCAATTCAGTGTGCGTAGTGAATGGAGTGTTGCTTCACTTTCTAAATGCTGTCCTTTCAGAGAAAATCACTTTCCTTTGAACGTGCCTTAAGTTACTATCAAGCATTCACAAGAAACACACATACGTTTCTCTGTAATAGAAGCAGTCTGTTCCAACACTTCAATTCAGTGCGCGAAGTGAATGGAATGTTACTTCACTTTCTAAATGCTATCCTTTCTGAGAAAATCACTTTCCTTTGAAAGTGCCTTAAGCTACTTTCAAGCATTCACCAGAAACTCACATGCGATCCTCTGAAAGAGAAGCTGTCTGTTCCAACACTTCAATTCACTTTGCGAAGTGAATGGAATGTTACTTCACTTTCTAAATACTGTCCTTTCAGAGAAAATCACTTTCCTTTGAAAGTGCCTTAAGCTACTTGCAAGCATTCACAAGAAACACACATACGTTTCTCTGAAATAGAAGCAGTCTGTTCCAAAACTTCAATTCACTGTGCGAAGTGAATTGAGTGTTGCTTCACTTTCTAAATGCTGTCCTTTCAGTGACAATCACTTTCCTTTGAAAGAGCCTAAAGCTACTTACAAGCATTCAACAGAAACTCACATGCATTTCTCTGAAAGAGAAGCAGTCTGTTCCAACACTTCAATTCACTGTGCGAAGTGAATGGAGTGTTGCTTCACTTTCGAATTGCTGTCCTTTCAGAGAAAATCACTTTCCTTTGAAAGTGCCTTAAGCTGCTTTCAAGCATTCACAAGAAACACACATGCGTTTCTCTGAAATAGAAGCAGTCTGTTCCAACACTTCAATTCACTGGGCGAAGTGAATGGATTGTTGCTTCACTTTCTAAATGCTGTACTTTTAGAGAAAATCACTTTTGTTTGAAAGAGCCTTAAGCAACTTTCAAGCATTCACAAAAAACTCACATGCATTTCTATGAAAGAGAAGCCTGCTCTTTCAATACTTCAATTCACTGTGCGAAGTGAATGGAGTGTTGCTTCACTTTCTAAATGCTGTCCTTTCAGAGAAAATCACTTTCCTTTGAAAGTGCCTTAAGCTACTTTCAAGCATTCACCAGAAACTCACATGGGTTTCTCTGAAAGAGAAGCAGTCTGTTCCAACACGTCAATTCACTGTGCGAAGTGAATTTAATGTTACTTCACTTTCTAAATGCTGTCCTTTCAGAGAAAATCACTTAACTTTGAAAGTGCCTTAAGCTACTTTCAAGCATTCACAAGAAACACACATACGTTTCTCTGAAATAGAAGCAGTCTGTTCCAACACTTCAATTCAGTGTGCGAAGTGAATGAAATTTTACTTCACTTTCTAAATGCTGTCCTTTCAGAGAAAATCACTTTCCTTTGAAAGTGCCTTAAGCTACTTTCAAGCATTCACCAGAAACTCACATGCGTTTCTCTGAAAGAGAAGCAGTCTGTTCCAAAACTTCAATACACTGTGCGAAGTGAATTGAGTGTTGCTTCACTTTCTAAATGCTGTCCTTTCAGTGAAAATCACTTTCCTTTGAAAGAGCCTTAAGCTACTTTCTAGCATTCAACAGAAACTCACATGCATTTCTCTGAAAGAGAAGCAGTCTGTTCCAACACTTCAGTTCATTGTGCGAAGTGAATGGAGTGTTGCTTCACTTTCTAATTGCTGTCCTTTCAGAGAAAATCACTTTCCTTTGAACGTGCCTTAAGCTACTTTCAAGCATTCACAAGAAACACACATGCGTTTCTCTGAAATAGAAGCAGTCTGTTCCAACACTTCAATTCACTGGGCGAAGTGAATGGAGTGTTGCTTCACTTTCTAAATGCTGTCCTTTCAGAGAAAATCACTTTCCTTAGAAAGTGCCTTAAGCTACTTGCAAGCATTCACAAAAAACACTAATGCATTTCTCTGAAAGAGAACCAGTCTGTTCCAACACTTCAATTCACTGTGCGAAGTGAATGGAGTGTTGCTTCACTTTCTAAATGCTGTCCTTTCAGAGAAAATCACTTTCCTTTGATAGAGCCTAAAGCTACTTTCAAGCATTCACAAGAAACCCACATGCATTTCTCTGAAAGAGAAGCCTTCTCTTCCAACACTTCAATTCAGTGTGCGAAGTGAATGGAATGTTGCTTCACTTTCTAAATGCTGTCCTTTCAGAGAAAATCACTTTCCTTTGAAACTGCCTTAATCTACCTCCAAGCATTCACAAGAAACTCACATCTGTTTCTCTGAAAGAGAAGGAGTCTGTTCCAACACTTCAATTCACTGTGCGAAGTGAATTGAGTGTTGCTTCACTTTCTAAACGCTGTCCTTTCAGTGAAAATCACTTTCTTTTGAAAGAGCCTTAAGCTACATACAAGCATTCAACAGAAACTCACATGCATTTCTCTGAAAGAGAAGCAGTCTGTTCCAACACTTCAATTCACTGTGCGAAGTGAATGGAGTGTTGCTTCACTTTCTAAATGCTGTCCTTTCAGAGGAAATCACTTTCCTTGGAAAGTGCCTTAAGCTACTTACAAGCATTCACAAAAAACTCACATGCATTTCTCTGAAAGGGAAGCAGTCTGGTCCAAAACTTCAATTCAGTGTGCGAAGTGAATGGAGTGTTGCTTCACTTTCTAAATGCTGTCCTTTCAGAGAAAATCACTTTCCTTTGATAGTGCCTTAAGCTACTTTCAAGCATTCACAAGAAACTCACATGCATTTCTCTGAAAGAGAAGCCTTCTCTTCCAACACGTGAATTCACTGTGCGAAGTGAATTTAATGTTACTTCACTTTCTAAATGCTGTCCTTTCAGAGAAAATCACTTAACTTTGAAAGTGCCTAAAGCTACTTTCAAGCATTCACAAGAAACACACATACGTTTCTCTGAAATAGAAGCAGTCTGTTCCAACACTTCAATTCAGTGTGCGAAGTGAAGGGAATTTTACTTCACTTTCTAAATGCTGTCCTTTCAGAGGAAATCACTTTCCTTGGAAAGTGCCTTAAGCTACTTACAAGCATTCACAAAAAACTCACATACATTTCTCTGAAAGGGAAGCTGTCTGGTCCAAAACTTCAATTCAGTGTGCGTAGTGAATGGAGTGTTGCTTCACTTTCTAAATGCTGTCCTTTCAGAGAAAATCACTTTCCTTTGAACGTGCCTTAAGTTACTATCAAGCATTCACAAGAAACACACATACGTTTCTCTGTAATAGAAGCAGTCTGTTCCAACACTTCAATTCAGTGCGCGAAGTGAATGGAATGTTTCTTCACTTTCTAAATGCTGTCCTTTCTGAGAAAATCACTTTCCTTTGAAAGTGCCTTAAGCTACTTTCAAGCATTCACCAGAAACTCACATGCGTTTCTCTGAAAGAGAAGCAGTCTGTTCCAACACTTCAATTCACTTTGCGAAGTGAATGGAATGTTACTTCACTTTCTAAATGCTGTCCTTTCAGAGAAAATCACTTTCCTTTGAAAGTGCCTTAAGCTACTTTCAAGCATTCACAAGAAACACACATACGTTTCTCTGAAATAGAAGCAGTCTGTTCCAACACTTCAATTCACTGTGCGAAGTGAATGGAGTGTTGCTTCACTTTCTAAATGCTGTCCTTTCAGAGAAAATCACTTTCCTTTGATAGAGCCTAAAGCTACTTTCAAGCATTCACAAGAAACCCACATGCATTTCTCTGAAAGAGAAGCCTTCTCTTCCAACACTTCAATTCAGTGTGCGAAGTGAATGGAATGTTGCTTCACTTTCTAAATGCTGTCCTTTCAGAGAAAATCACTTTCCTTTGAAACTGCCTTAATCTACCTCCAAGCATTCACAAGAAACTCACATCTGTTTCTCTGAAAGAGAAGGAGTCTGTTCCAACACTTCAATTCACTGTGCGAAGTGAATTGAGTGTTGCTTCACTTTCTAAACGCTGTCCTTTCAGTGAAAATCACTTTCTTTTGAAAGAGCCTTAAGCTACATACAAGCATTCAACAGAAACTCACATGCATTTCTCTGAAAGAGAAGCAGTCTGTTCCAACACTTCAATTCACTGTGCGAAGTGAATGGAGTGTTGCTTCACTTTCTAAATGCTGTCCTTTCAGAGGAAATCACTTTCCTTGGAAAGTGCCTTAAGCTACTTACAAGCATTCACAAAAAACTCACATGCATTTCTCTGAAAGGGAAGCAGTCTGGTCCAAAACTTCAATTCAGTGTGCGAAGTGAATGGAGTGTTGCTTCACTTTCTAAATGCTGTCCTTTCAGAGAAAATCACTTTCCTTTGATAGTGCCTTAAGCTACTTTCAAGCATTCACCAGAAACTCACATGCATTTCTCTGAAAGAGAAGCCTTCTCTTCCAACACGTGAATTCACTGTGCGAAGTGAATTTAATGTTACTTCACTTTCTAAATGCTGTCCTTTCAGAGAAAATCACTTAACTTTGAAAGTGCCTAAAGCTACTTTCAAGCATTCACAAGAAACACACATACGTTTCTCTGAAATAGAAGCAGTCTGTTCCAACACTTCAATTCAGTGTGCGAAGTGAATGGAATTTTACTTCACTTTCTAAATGCTGTCCTTTCAGAGGAAATCACTTTCCTTGGAAAGTGCCTTAAGCTACTTACAAGCATTCACAAAAAACTCACATACATTTCTCTGAAAGGGAAGCTGTCTGGTCCAAAACTTCAATTCAGTGTGCGTAGTGAATGGAGTGTTGCTTCACTTTCTAAATGCTGTCCTTTCAGAGAAAATCACTTTCCTTTGAACGTGCCTTAAGTTACTATCAAGCATTCACAAGAAACACACATACGTTTCTCTGTAATAGAAGCAGTCTGTTCCAACACTTCAATTCAGTGCGCGAAGTGAATGGAATGTTTCTTCACTTTCTAAATGCTGTCCTTTCTGAGAAAATCACTTTCCTTTGAAAGTGCCTTAAGCTACTTTCAAGCATTCACCAGAAACTCACATGCGTTTCTCTGAAAGAGAAGCAGTCTGTTCCAACACTTCAATTCACTTTGCGAAGTGAATGGAATGTTACTTCACTTTCTAAATGCTGTCCTTTCAGAGAAAATCACTTTCCTTTGAAAGTGCCTTAAGCTACTTTCAAGCATTCACAAGAAACACACATACGTTTCTCTGAAATAGAAGCAGTCTGTTCCAACACTTCAATTCACTGTGCGAAGTGAATGGAGTGTTGCTTCACTTTCTAAATGCTGTCCTTTCAGAGAAAATCACTTTCCTTTGATAGAGCCTAAAGCTACTTTCAAGCATTCACAAGAAACCCACATGCATTTCTCTGAAAGAGAAGCCTTCTCTTCCAACACTTCAATTCAGTGTGCGAAGTGAATGGAATGTTGCTTCACTTTCTAAATGCTGTCCTTTCAGAGAAAATCACTTTCCTTTGAAACTGCCTTAATCTACCTCCAAGCATTCACAAGAAACTCACATCTGTTTCTCTGAAAGAGAAGGAGTCTGTTCCAACACTTCAATTCACTGTGCGAAGTGAATTGAGTGTTGCTTCACTTTCTAAACGCTGTCCTTTCAGTGAAAATCACTTTCTTTTGAAAGAGCCTTAAGCTACATACAAGCATTCAACAGAAACTCACATGCATTTCTCTGAAAGAGAAGCAGTCTGTTCCAACACTTCAATTCACTGTGCGAAGTGAATGGAGTGTTGCTTCACTTTCTAAATGCTGTCCTTTCAGAGGAAATCACTTTCCTTGGAAAGTGCCTTAAGCTACTTACAAGCATTCACAAAAAACTCACATGCATTTCTCTGAAAGGGAAGCAGTCTGGTCCAAAACTTCAATTCAGTGTGCGAAGTGAATGGAGTGTTGCTTCACTTTCTAAATGCTGTCCTTTCAGAGAAAATCACTTTCCTTTGATAGTGCCTTAAGCTACTTTCAAGCATTCACCAGAAACTCACATGCATTTCTCTGAAAGAGAAGCCTTCTCTTCCAACACGTGAATTCACTGTGCGAAGTGAATTTAATGTTACTTCACTTTCTAAATGCTGTCCTTTCAGAGAAAATCACTTAACTTTGAAAGTGCCTAAAGCTACTTTCAAGCATTCACAAGAAACACACATACGTTTCTCTGAAATAGAAGCAGTCTGTTCCAACACTTCAATTCAGTGTGCGAAGTGAATGGAATTTTACTTCACTTTCTAAATGCTGTCCTTTCAGAGGAAATCACTTTCCTTGGAAAGTGCCTTAAGCTACTTACAAGCATTCACAAAAAACTCACATACATTTCTCTGAAAGGGAAGCTGTCTGGTCCAAAACTTCAATTCAGTGTGCGTAGTGAATGGAGTGTTGCTTCACTTTCTAAATGCTGTCCTTTCAGAGAAAATCACTTTCCTTTGAACGTGCCTTAAGTTACTATCAAGCATTCACAAGAAACACACATACGTTTCTCTGTAATAGAAGCAGTCTGTTCCAACACTTCAATTCAGTGCGCGAAGTGAATGGAATGTTTCTTCACTTTCTAAATGCTGTCCTTTCTGAGAAAATCACTTTCCTTTGAAAGTGCCTTAAGCTACTTTCAAGCATTCACCAGAAACTCACATGCGTTTCTCTGAAAGAGAAGCAGTCTGTTCCAACACTTCAATTCACTTTGCGAAGTGAATGGAATGTTACTTCACTTTCTAAATGCTGTCCTTTCAGAGAAAATCACTTTCCTTTGAAAGTGCCTTAAGCTACTTTCAAGCATTCACAAGAAACACACATACGTTTCTCTGAAATAGAAGCAGTCTGTTCCAACACTTCAATTCACTGTGCGAAGTGAATGGAGTGTTGCTTCACTTTCTAAATGCTGTCCTTTCAGAGAAAATCACTTTCCTTTGATAGAGCCTAAAGCTACTTTCAAGCATTCACAAGAAACCCACATGCATTTCTCTGAAAGAGAAGCCTTCTCTTCCAACACTTCAATTCAGTGTGCGAAGTGAATGGAATGTTGCTTCACTTTCTAAATGCTGTCCTTTCAGAGAAAATCACTTTCCTTTGAAACTGCCTTAATCTACCTCCAAGCATTCACAAGAAACTCACATCTGTTTCTCTGAAAGAGAAGGAGTCTGTTCCAACACTTCAATTCACTGTGCGAAGTGAATTGAGTGTTGCTTCACTTTCTAAACGCTGTCCTTTCAGTGAAAATCACTTTCTTTTGAAAGAGCCTTAAGCTACATACAAGCATTCAACAGAAACTCACATGCATTTCTCTGAAAGAGAAGCAGTCTGTTCCAACACTTCAATTCACTGTGCGAAGTGAATGGAGTGTTGCTTCACTTTCTAAATGCTGTCCTTTCAGAGGAAATCACTTTCCTTGGAAAGTGCCTTAAGCTACTTACAAGCATTCACAAAAAACTCACATGCATTTCTCTGAAAGGGAAGCAGTCTGGTCCAAAACTTCAATTCAGTGTGCGAAGTGAATGGAGTGTTGCTTCACTTTCTAAATGCTGTCCTTTCAGAGAAAATCACTTTCCTTTGATAGTGCCTTAAGCTACTTTCAAGCATTCACCAGAAACTCACATGCATTTCTCTGAAAGAGAAGCCTTCTCTTCCAACACGTGAATTCACTGTGCGAAGTGAATTTAATGTTACTTCACTTTCTAAATGCTGTCCTTTCAGAGAAAATCACTTAACTTTGAAAGTGCCTAAAGCTACTTTCAAGCATTCACAAGAAACACACATACGTTTCTCTGAAATAGAAGCAGTCTGTTCCAACACTTCAATTCAGTGTGCGAAGTGAATGGAATTTTACTTCACTTTCTAAATGCTGTCCTTTCAGAGGAAATCACTTTCCTTGGAAAGTGCCTTAAGCTACTTACAAGCATTCACAAAAAACTCACATACATTTCTCTGAAAGGGAAGCTGTCTGGTCCAAAACTTCAATTCAGTGTGCGTAGTGAATGGAGTGTTGCTTCACTTTCTAAATGCTGTCCTTTCAGAGAAAATCACTTTCCTTTGAACGTGCCTTAAGTTACTATCAAGCATTCACAAGAAACACACATACGTTTCTCTGTAATAGAAGCAGTCTGTTCCAACACTTCAATTCAGTGCGCGAAGTGAATGGAATGTTTCTTCACTTTCTAAATGCTGTCCTTTCTGAGAAAATCACTTTCCTTTGAAAGTGCCTTAAGCTACTTTCAGGCATTCACCAGAAACTCACATGCGATCCTCTGAAAGAGAAGCTGTCTGTTCCAACACTTCAATTCACTTTGCGAAGTGAATGGAATGTTACTTCACTTTCTAAATACTGTCCTTTCAGAGAAAATCACTTTCCTTTGAAAGTGCCTTAAGCTACTTGCAAGCATTCACAAGAAACACACATACGTTTCTCTGAAATAGAAGCAGTCTGTTCCAAAACTTCAATTCACTGTGCGAAGTGAATTGAGTGTTGCTTCACTTTCTAAATGCTGTCCTTTCAGTGACAATCACTTTCCTTTGAAAGAGCCTAAAGCTACTTACAAGCATTCAACAGAAACTCACATGCATTTCTCTGAAAGAGAAGCAGTCTGTTCCAACACTTCAATTCACTGTGCGAAGTGAATGGAGTGTTGCTTCACTTTCGAATTGCTGTCCTTTCAGAGAAAATCTCTTTCCTTTGAAAGTGCCTTAAGCTACTTTCAAGCATTCACAAGAAACACACATGCGTTTCTCTGAAATAGAAGCAGTCTGTTCCAACACTTCAATTCACTGGGCGAAGTGAATGGATTGTTGCTTCACTTTCTAAATGCTGTACTTTTAGAGAAAATCACTTTTGTTTGAAAGAGCCTTAAGCAACTTTCAAGCATTCACAAAAAACTCACATGCATTTCTATGAAAGAGAAGCCTGCTCTTTCAATACTTCAATTCACTGTGCGAAGTGAATGGAGTGTTGCTTCACTTTCTAAATGCTGTCCTTTCAGAGAAAATCACTTTCCTTTGAAAGTGCCTTAAGCTACTTTCAAGCATTCACCAGAAACTCACATGGGTTTCTCTGAAAGAGAAGCAGTCTGTTCCAACACGTCAATTCACTGTGCGAAGTGAATTTAATGTTACTTCACTTTCTAAATGCTGTCCTTTCAGAGAAAATCACTTAACTTTGAAAGTGCCTTAAGCTACTTTCAAGCATTCACAAGAAACACACATACGTTTCTCTGAAATAGAAGCAGTCTGTTCCAACACTTCAATTCAGTGTGCGAAGTGAATGAAATTTTACTTCACTTTCTAAATGCTGTCCTTTCAGAGAAAATCACTTTCCTTTGAAAGTGCCTTAAGCTACTTTCAAGCATTCACCAGAAACTCACATGCGTTTCTCTGAAAGAGAAGCAGTCTGTTCCAACACTTCAATTCACTTTGCGAAGTGAATGGAATTTTACTTCACTTTCTAAATGCTGTCCTTTCAGAGAAAATCACTTTCCTTTGAAAGTGCCTTAAGCTACTTTCAAGCATTCACAAGAAACACACATACGTTTCTCTGAAATAGAAGCAGTCTGTTCCAAAACTTCAATACACTGTGCGAAGTGAATTGAGTGTTGCTTCACTTTCTAAATGCTGTCCTTTCAGTGAAAATCACTTTCCTTTGAAAGAGCCTTAAGCTACTTTCTAGCATTCAACAGAAAATCACATGCATTTCTCTGAAAGAGAAGCAGTCTGTTCCAACACTTCAGTTCATTGTGCGAAGTGAATGGAGTGTTGCTTCACTTTCTAATTGCTGTCCTTTCAGAGAAAATCACTTTCCTTTGAACGTGCCTTAAGCTACTTTCAAGCATTCACAAGAAACACACATGCGTTTCTCTGAAATAGAAGCAGTCTGTTCCAACACTTCAATTCACTGTGCGAAGTGAATGGAGTGTTGCTTCACTTTCTAAATGCTGTCCTTTCAGAGAAAATCACTTTCCTTTGATAGAGCCTAAAGCTACTTTCAAGCATTCACAAGAAACCCACATGCATTTCTCTGAAAGAGAAGCCTTCTCTTCCAACACTTCAATTCAGTGTGCGAAGTGAATGGAATGTTGCTTCACTTTCTAAATGCTGTCCTTTCAGAGAAAATCACTTTCCTTTGAAACTGCCTTAATCTACCTCCAAGCATTCACAAGAAACTCACATCTGTTTCTCTGAAAGAGAAGGAGTCTGTTCCAACACTTCAATTCACTGTGCGAAGTGAATTGAGTGTTGCTTCACTTTCTAAACGCTGTCCTTTCAGTGAAAATCACTTTCTTTTGAAAGAGCCTTAAGCTACATACAAGCATTCAACAGAAACTCACATGCATTTCTCTGAAAGAGAAGCAGTCTGTTCCAACACTTCAATTCACTGTGCGAAGTGAATGGAGTGTTGCTTCACTTTCTAAATGCTGTCCTTTCAGAGGAAATCACTTTCCTTGGAAAGTGCCTTAAGCTACTTACAAGCATTCACAAAAAACTCACATGCATTTCTCTGAAAGGGAAGCAGTCTGGTCCAAAACTTCAATTCAGTGTGCGAAGTGAATGGAGTGTTGCTTCACTTTCTAAATGCTGTCCTTTCAGAGAAAATCACTTTCCTTTGATAGTGCCTTAAGCTACTTTCAAGCATTCACAAGAAACTCACATGCATTTCTCTGAAAGAGAAGCCTTCTCTTCCAACACGTGAATTCACTGTGCGAAGTGAATTTAATGTTACTTCACTTTCTAAATGCTGTCCTTTCAGAGAAAATCACTTAACTTTGAAAGTGCCTAAAGCTACTTTCAAGCATTCACAAGAAACACACATACGTTTCTCTGAAATAGAAGCAGTCTGTTCCAACACTTCAATTCAGTGTGCGAAGTGAATGGAATTTTACTTCACTTTCTAAATGCTGTCCTTTCAGAGGAAATCACTTTCCTTGGAAAGTGCCTTAAGCTACTTACAAGCATTCACAAAAAACTCACATACATTTCTCTGAAAGGGAAACTGTCTGGTCCAAAACTTCAATTCAGTGTGCGTAGTGAATGGAGTGTTGCTTCACTTTCTAAATGCTGTCCTTTCAGAGAAAATCACTTTCCTTTGAACGTGCCTTAAGTTACTATCAAGCATTCACAAGAAACACACATACGTTTCTCTGTAATAGAAGCAGTCAGTTCCAACACTTCAATTCAGTGCGCGAAGTGAATGGAATGTTTCTTCACTTTCTAAATGCTGTCCTTTCTGAGAAAATCACTTTCCTTTGAAAGTGCCTTAAGCTACTTTCAAGCATTCACCAGAAACTCACATGCGATCCTCTGAAAGAGAATCTGTCTGTTCCAACACTTCAATTCACTTTGCGAAGTGAATGGAATGTTACTTCACTTTCTAAATACTGTCCTTTCAGAGAAAATCACTTTTCTTTGAAAGTGCCTTAAGCTACTTGCAAGCATTCACAAGAAACACACATACGTTTCTCTGAAATAGAAGCAGTCTGTTCCAAAACTTCAATTCACTGTGCGAAGTGAATTGAGTGTTGCTTCACTTTCTAAATGCTGTCCTTTCAGTGACAATCACTTTCCTTTGAAAGAGCCTAAAGCTACTTACAAGCATTCAACAGAAACTCACATGCATTTCTCTGAAAGAGAAGCAGTCTGTTCCAACACTTCAATTCACTGTGCGAAGTGAATGGAGTGTTGCTTCACTTTCGAATTGCTGTCCTTTCAGAGAAAATCTCTTTCCTTTGAAAGTGCCTTAAGCTACTTTCAAGCATTCACAAGAACACACATGCGTTTCTCTGAAATAGAAGCAGTCTGTTCCAACACTTCAATTCACTGGGCGAAGTGAATGGATTGTTGCTTCACTTTCTAAATGCTGTACTTTTAGAGAAAATCACTTTTGTTTGAAAGAGCCTTAAGCAACTTTCAAGCATTCACAAAAAACTCACATGCATTTCTATGAAAGAGAAGCCTGCTCTTTCAATACTTCAATTCACTGTGCGAAGTGAATGGAGTGTTGCTTCACTTTCTAAATGCTGTCCTTTCAGAGAAAATCACTTTCCTTTGAAAGTGCCTTAAGCTACTTTCAAGCATTCACCAGAAACTCACATGGGTTTCTCTGAAAGAGAAGCAGTCTGTTCCAACACGTCAATTCACTGTGCGAAGTGAATTTAATGTTACTTCACTTTCTAAATGCTGTCCTTTCAGAGAAAATCACTTAACTTTGAAAGTGCCTTAAGCTACTTTCAAGCATTCACAAGAAACACACATACGTTTCTCTGAAATAGAAGCAGTCTGTTCCAACACTTCAATTCAGTGTGCGAAGTGAATGAAATTTTACTTCACTTTCTAAATGCTGTCCTTTCAGAGAAAATCACTTTCCTTTGAAAGTGCCTTAAGCTACTTTCAAGCATTCACCAGAAACTCACATGCGTTTCTCTGAAAGAGAAGCAGTCTGTTCCAACACTTCAATTCACTTTGCGAAGTGAATGGAATGTTACTTCACTTTCTAAATGCTGTCCTTTCAGAGAAAATCACTTTCCTTTGAAAGTGCCTTAAGCTACTTTCAAGCATTCACAAGAAACACACATACGTTTCTCTGAAATAGAAGCAGTCTGTTCCAAAACTTCAATACACTGTGCGAAGTGAATTGAGTGTTGCTTCACTTTCTAAATGCTGTCCTTTCAGTGAAAATCACTTTCCTTTGAAAGAGCCTTAAGCTACTTTCTAGCATTCAACAGAAACTCACATGCATTTCTCTGAAAGAGAAGCAGTCTGTTCCAACACTTCAGTTCATTGTGCGAAGTGAATGGAGTGTTGCTTCACTTTCTAATTGCTGTCCTTTCAGAGAAAATCACTTTCCTTTGAACGTGCCTTAAGCTACTTTCAAGCATTCACAAGAAACACACATGCGTTTCTCTGAAATAGAAGCAGTCTGTTCCAACACTTCAATTCACTGGGCGAAGTGAATGGAGTGTTGCTTCACTTTCTAAATGCTGTCCTTTCAGAGAAAATCACTTTCCTTAGAAAGTGCCTTAAGCTACTTGCAAGCATTCACAAAAAACACTAATGCATTTCTCTGAAAGAGAACCAGTCTGTTCCAACACTTCAATTCACTGTGCGAAGTGAATGGAGTGTTGCTTCACTTTCTAATTGCTGTCCTTTCAGAGAAAATCACTTTCCTTTGATAGAGCCTAAAGCTACTTTCAAGCATTCACAAGAAACCCACATGCATTTCTCTGAAATAGAAGCCTTCTCTTCCAACACTTCAATTCAGTGTGTGAAGTGAATGGAATGTTGCTTCACTTTCTAAATGCTGTCCTTTCAGAGAAAATCACTTTCCTTTGAAACTGCCTTAATCTACCTCCAAGCATTCACAAGAAACTCACATCTGTTTCTCTGAAAGAGAAGGAGTCTGTTCCAACACTTCAATTCACTGTGCGAAGTGAATTGAGTGTTGCTTCACTATCTAAACGCTGTCCTTTCAGTGAAAATCACTTTCTTTTGAAAGAGCCTTAAGCTACATACAAGCATTCAACAGAAACTCACATGCATTTCTCTGAAAGAGAAGCAGTCTGTTCCAACACTTCAATTCACTGTGCGAAGTGAATGGAGTGTTGCTTCACTTTCTAAATGCTGTCCTTTCAGAGGAAATCACTTTCCTTGGAAAGTGCCTTAAGCTACTTACAAGCATTCACAAAAAACTCACATGCATTTCTCTGAAAGGGAAGCAGTCTGGTCCAAAACTTCAATTCAGTGTGCGAAGTGAATGGAGTGTTGCTTCACTTTCTAAATGCTGTCCTTTCAGAGAAAATCACTTTCCTTTGATAGTGCCTTAAGCTACTTTCAAGCATTCACAAGAAACTCACATGCATTTCTCTGAAAGAGAAGCCTTCTCTTCCAACACGTGAATTCACTGTGCGAAGTGAATTTAATGTTACTTCACTTTCTAAATGCTGTCCTTTCAGAGAAAATCACTTAACTTTGAAAGTGCCTAAAGCTACTTTCAAGCATTCACAAGAAACACACATACGTTTCTCTGAAATAGAAGCAGTCTGTTCCAACACTTCAATTCAGTGTGCGAAGTGAATGGAATTTTACTTCACTTTCTAAATGCTGTCCTTTCAGAGGAAATCACTTTCCTTGGAAAGTGCCTTAAGCTACTTACAAGCATTCACAAAAAACTCACATACATTTCTCTGAAAGGGAAGCTGTCTGGTCCAAAACTTCAATTCAGTGTGCGTAGTGAATGGAGTGTTGCTTCACTTTCTAAATGCTGTCCTTTCAGAGAAAATCACTTTCCTTTGAACGTGCCTTAAGTTACTATCAAGCATTCACAAGAAACACACATACGTTTCTCTGTAATAGAAGCAGTCTGTTCCAACACTTCAATTCAGTGCGCGAAGTGAATGGAATGTTTCTTCACTTTCTAAATGCTGTCCTTTCTGAGAAAATCACTTTCCTTTGAAAGTGCTTTAAGCTACTTTCAAGCATTCACCAGAAACTCACATGCGATCCTCTGAAAGAGAAGCTGTCTGTTCCAACACTTCAATTCACTTTGCGAAGTGAATGGAATGTTACTTCACTTTCTAAATACTGTCCTTTCAGAGAAAATCACTTTCCTTTGAAAGTGCCTTAAGCTACTTGCAAGCATTCACAAGAAACACACATACGTTTCTCTGAAATAGAAGCAGTCTGTTCCAAAACTTCAATTCACTGTGCGAAGTGAATTGAGTGTTGCTTCACTTTCTAAATGCTGTCCTTTCAGTGACAATCACTTTCCTTTGAAAGAGCCTAAAGCTACTTACAAGCATTCAACAGAAACTCACATGCATTTCTCTGAAAGAGAAGCAGTCTGTTCCAACACTTCAATTCACTGTGCGAAGTGAATGGAGTGTTGCTTCACTTTCGAATTGCTGTCCTTTCAGAGAAAATCTCTTTCCTTTGAAAGTGCCTTAAGCTACTTTCAAGCATTCACAAGAAACACACATGCGTTTCTCTGAAATAGAAGCAGTCTGTTCCAACACTTCAATTCACTGGGCGAAGTGAATGGATTGTTGCTTCACTTTCTAAATGCTGTACTTTTAGAGAAAATCACTTTTGTTTGAAAGAGCCTTAAGCAACTTTCAAGCATTCACAAAAAACTCACATGCATTTCTATGAAAGAGAAGCCTGCTCTTTCAATACTTCAATTCACTGTGCGAAGTGAATGGAGTGTTGCTTCACTTTCTAAATGCTGTCCTTTCAGAGAAAATCACTTTCCTTTGAAAGTGCCTTAAGCTACTTTCAAGCATTCACCAGAAACTCACATGGGTTTCTCTGAAAGAGAAGCAGTCTGTTCCAACACGTCAATTCACTGTGCGAAGTGAATTTAATGTTACTTCACTTTCTAAATGCTGTCCTTTCAGAGAAAATCACTTAACTTTGAAAGTGCCTTAAGCTACTTTCAAGCATTCACAAGAAACACACATACGTTTCTCTGAAATGGAAGCAGTCTGTTCCAACACTTCAATTCAGTGTGCGAAGTGAATGAAATTTTACTTCACTTTCTAAATGCTGTCCTTTCAGAGAAAATCACTTTCCTTTGAAAGTGCCTTAAGCTACTTTCAAGCATTCACCAGAAACTCACATGCGTTTCTCTGAAAGAGAAGCAGTCTGTTCCAACACTTCAATTCACTTTGCGAAGTGAATGGAATGTTACTTCACTTTCTAAATGCTGTCCTTTCAGAGAAAATCACTTTCCTTTGAAAGTGCCTTAAGCTACTTTCAAGCATTCACAAGAAACACACATACGTTTCTCTGAAATAGAAGCAGTCTGTTCCAAAACTTCAATACACTGTGCGAAGTGAATTGAGTGTTGCTTCACTTTCTAAATGCTGTCCTTTCAGTGAAAATCACTTTCCTTTGAAAGAGCCTTAAGCTACTTTCTAGCATTCAACAGAAACTCACATGCATTTCTCTGAAAGAGAAGCAGTCTGTTCCAACACTTCAATTCATTGTGCGAAGTGAATGGAGTGTTGCTTCACTTTCTAATTGCTGTCCTTTCAGAGAAAATCACTTTCCTTTGAACGTGCCTTAAGCTACTTTCAAGCATTCACAAGAAACACACATGCGTTTCTCTGAAATAGAAGCAGTCTGTTCCAACACTTCAATTCACTGGGCGAAGTGAATGGAGTGTTGCTTCACTTTCTAAATGCTGTCCTTTCAGAGAAAATCACTTTCCTTAGAAAGTGCCTTAAGCTACTTGCAAGCATTCACAAAAAACACTAATGCATTTCTCTGAAAGAGAACCAGTCTGTTCCAACACTTCAATTCACTGTGCGAAGTGAATGGAGTGTTGCTTCACTTTCTAAATGCTGTCCTTTCAGAGAAAATCACTTTCCTTTGATAGAGCCTAAAGCTACTTTCAAGCATTCACAAGAAACCCACATGCATTTCTCTGAAAGAGAAGCCTTCTCTTCCAACACTTCAATTCAGTGTGCGAAGTGAATGGAATGTTGCTTCACTTTCTAAATGCTGTCCTTTCAGAGAAAATCACTTTCCTTTGAAACTGCCTTAATCTACCTCCAAGCATTCACAAGAAACTCACATCTGTTTCTCTGAAAGAGAAGGAGTCTGTTCCAACACTTCAATTCACTGTGCGAAGTGAATTGAGTGTTGCTTCACTTTCTAAACGCTGTCCTTTCAGTGAAAATCACTTTCTTTTGAAAGAGCCTTAAGCTACATACAAGCATTCAACAGAAACTCACATGCATTTCTCTGAAAGAGAAGCAGTCTGTTCCAACACTTCAATTCACTGTGCGAAGTGAATGGAGTGTTGCTTCACTTTCTAAATGCTGTCCTTTCAGAGGAAATCACTTTCCTTGGAAAGTGCCTTAAGCTACTTACAAGCATTCACAAAAAACTCACATGCATTTCTCTGAAAGGGAAGCAGTCTGGTCCAAAACTTCAATTCAGTGTACGAAGTGAATGGAGTGTTGCTTCACTTTCTAAATGCTGTCCTTTCAGAGAAAATCACTTTCCTTTGATAGTGCCTTAAGCTACTTTCAAGCATTCACAAGAAACTCACATGCATTTCTCTGAAAGAGAAGCCTTCTCTTCCAACACGTCAATTCACTGTGCGAAGTGAATTTAATGTTACTTCACTTTCTAAATGCTGTCCTTTCAGAGAAAATCACTTAACTTTGAAAGTGCCTAAAGCTACTTTCAAGCATTCACAAGAAACACACATACGTTTCTCTGAAATAGAAGCAGTCTGTTCCAACACTTCAATTCAGTGTGCGAAGTGAATGGAATGTTACTTCACTTTCTAAATGCTGTCCTTTCAGAGAAAATCACTTTCCTTTGAAAGTGCCTTAAGCTACTTTCAAGCATTCACAAGAAACACACATACGTTTCTCTGAAATAGAAGCAGTCTGTTCCAAAACTTCAATTCACTGTGCGAAGTGAATTGAGTGTTGCTTCACTTTCTAAATGCTGTCCTTTCAGTGAAAATCACTTTCCTTTGAAAGAGCCTTAAGCTACTTACAAGCATTCAACAGAAACTCACATGCATTTCTCTGAAAGAGAAGCAGTCTGTTCCAACACTTCAATTCACTGTGCGAAGTGAATGGAGTGTTGCTTCACTTTCTAATTGCTGTCCTTTCAGAGAAAATCACTTTCCTTTGAACGTGCCTTAAGCTACTTTCTAGCATTCACAAGAAACACACATGCGTTTCTCTGAAAAAGAAGCAGTCTGTTCCAACACTTCAATTCACTGGGGGAAGTGAATGGAGTGTTGCTTCACTTTCTAAATGCTGTCTTTTCAGACAAAATCACTTTCCTTAGAAAGTGCCTTAAGCTACTTGCAAGCATTCACAAGAAACACACATGCGTTTCTCTGAAATAGAAGCAGTCTGTTCCAATACTTCAATTCACTGGGCGAAGTGAATGGAGTGTTGCTTCACTTTCTAAATGCTGTCCTTTCAGAGAAAATCACTTTCCTTAGAAAGTGCCTTAAGCTACTTGCAAGCATTCACAAAAAACACTAATGCATTTCTCTGAAAGAGAACCAGTCTGTTCCAACACTTCAATTCACTGTGCGAAGTGAATGGAGTGTTGCTTCACTTTCTAAATGCTGTCCTTTCAGAGAAAATCACTTTCCTTTGATAGAGCCTAAAGCTACTTTCAAGCATTCACAAGAAACCCACATGCATTTCTCTGAAAGAGAAGCCTTCTCTTCCAACACTTCAATTCAGTGTGTGAAGTGAACGGAATGTTGCTTCACTTTCTAAAAGCTGTCCTTTCAGAGAAAATCACTTTCCTTTGAAACTGCCTTAATCTACCTCCAAGCATTCACAAGAAACTCACATCTGTTTCTGTGAAAGAGAAGGAGTCTGTTCCAACACTTCAATTCACTGTGCGAAGTGAATGGAGTGTTGCTTCACTTTCTAAATGCTGTCCTTTCAGAGAAAATCACTTTCCTTTGAAAGTGCCTTAAGTTACTATCAAGCATTCTCAAGAAACACACATACGTTTCTCTGAAATGGAAGCAGTGTGTTCCAACACTTCAATTCAGTGCGCGAAGTGAATGGAATGTTACTTCACTTTCTAAATGCTGTCCTTTCTGAGAAAATCACTTTCCTTTGAAAGTGCCTTAAGCTACTTTCAAGCATTCACCAGAAACTCACATGCGTTCCTCTGAAAGAGAAGCAGTCTGTTCCAACACTTCAATTCACTTTGCGAAGTGAATGGAATGTTTCTTCACTTTCTAAATGCTGTCCTTTCAGAGAAAATCACTTTCCTTTGAAAGTGCCTTAAGCTACTTTCAAGCATTCACAAGAAACACACATACGTTTCTCTGAAATAGAAGCAGTCTGTTCCAAAACTTCAATTCACTGTGCGAAGTGAATTGAGTGTTCCTTCACTTTCTAAATGCTGTCCTTTCAGTGACAATCACTTTCCTTTGAAAGAGCCTAAAGCTACTTACAAGCATTCAACAGAAACTCACATGCATTTCTCTGAAAGAGAAGCAGTCTGTTCCAACACTTCAATTCACTGTGCGAAGTGAGTGGAGTGTTGCTTCACTTTCTAATTGCTGTCCTTTCAGAGAATATCACTTTTCTTTGAACGTGCCTTAAGCTACTTTCAAGCATTCACAAGAAACACACATGCATTTCTCTGAAATAGAAGCAGTCTGTTCCAACACTTCAATTCACTGGGCGAAGTGAATGGATTGTTGCTTCACTTTCTAAATGCTGTACTTTTAGAGAAAATCACTTTTGTTTGAAAGAGCCTTAAGCAACTTTCAAGCATTCACAAAAAACTCACATGCATTTCTATGAAAGAGAAGCCTGCTCTTTCAATACTTCAATTCACTGTGCGAAGTGAATGGAGTGTTGCTTCACTTTCTAAATGCTGTCCTTTCAGAGAAAATCACTTTCCTTTGAAAGTGCCTTAAGCTACTTTCAAGCATTCACCAGAAACTCACATGGGTTTCTCTGAAAGAGAAGCAGTCTGTTCCAACACGTCAATTCACTGTGCGAAGTGAATTTAATGTTACTTCACTTTCTAAATGCTGTCCTTTCAGAGAAAATCACTTAACTTTGAAAGTGCCTTAAGCTACTTTCAAGCATTCACAAGAAACACACATACGTTTCTCTGAAATAGAAGCAGTCTGTTCCAACACTTCAATTCAGTGTGCGAAGTGAATGAAATTTTACTTCACTTTCTAAATGCTGTCCTTTCAGAGAAAATCACTTTCCTTTGAAAGTGCCTTAAGCTACTTTCAAGCATTCACCAGAAACTCACATGCGTTTCTCTGAAAGAGAAGCAGTCTGTTCCAACACTTCAATTCACTTTGCGAAGTGAATGGAATGTTACTTCACTTTCTAAATGCTGTCCTTTCAGAGAAAATCACTTTCCTTTGAAAGTGCCTTAAGCTACTTTCAAGCATTCACAAGAAACACACATACGTTTCTCTGAAATAGAAGCAGTCTGTTCCAAAACTTCAATACACTGTGCGAAGTGAATTGAGTGTTGCTTCACTTTCTAAATGCTGTCCTTTCAGTGAAAATCACTTTCCTTTGAAAGAGCCTTAAGCTACTTTCTAGCATTCAACAGAAACTCACATGCATTTCTCTGAAAGAGAAGCAGTCTGTTCCAACACTTCAGTTCATTGTGCGAAGTGAATGGAGTGTTGCTTCACTTTCTAATTGCAGTCCTTTCAGAGAAAATCACTTTCCTTTGAACGTGCCTTAAGCTACTTTCAAGCATTCACAAGAAACACACATGCGTTTCTCTGAAATAGAAGCAGTCTGTTCCAACACTTCAATTCACTGGGCGAAGTGAATGGAGTGTTGCTTCACTTTCTAAATGCTGTCCTTTCAGAGAAAATCACTTTCCTTAGAAAGTGCCTTAAGCTACTTGCAAGCATTCACAAAAAACACTAATGCATTTCTCTGCAAGAGAACCAGTCTGTTCCAACACTTCAATTCACTGTGCGAAGTGAATGGAGTGTTGCTTCACTTTCTAATTGCTGTCCTTTCAGAGAAAATCACTTTCCTTTGATAGAGCCTAAAGCTACTTTCAAGCATTCACAAGAAACCCACATGCATTTCTCTGAAATAGAAGCCTTCTCTTCCAACACTTCAATTCAGTGTGTGAAGTGAATGGAATGTTGCTTCACTTTCTAAATGCTGTCCTTTCAGAGAAAATCACTTTCCTTTGAAACTGCCTTAATCTACCTCCAAGCATTCACAAGAAACTCACATCTGTTTCTCTGAAAGAGAAGGAGTCTGTTCCAACACTTCAATTCACTGTGCGAAGTGAATTGAGTGTTGCTTCACTTTCTAAACGCTGTCCTTTCAGTGAAAATCACTTTCTTTTGAAAGAGCCTTAAGCTACATACAAGCATTCAACAGAAACTCACATGCATTTCTCTGAAAGAGAAGCAGTCTGTTCCAACACTTCAATTCACTGTGCGAAGTGAATGGAGTGTTGCTTCACTTTCTAAATGCTGTCCTTTCAGAGGAAATCACTTTCCTTGGAAAGTGCCTTAAGCTACTTACAAGCATTCACAAAAAACTCACATGCATTTCTCTGAAAGGGAAGCAGTCTGGTCCAAAACTTCAATTCAGTGTGCGAAGTGAATGGAGTGTTGCTTCACTTTCTAAATGCTGTCCTTTCAGAGAAAATCACTTTCCTTTGATAGTGCCTTAAGCTACTTTCAAGCATTCACAAGAAACTCACATGCATTTCTCTGAAAGAGAAGCCTTCTCTTCCAACACGTGAATTCACTGTGCGAAGTGAATTTAATGTTACTTCACTTTCTAAATGCTGTCCTTTCAGAGAAAATCACTTAACTTTGAAAGTGCCTAAAGCTACTTTCAAGCATTCACAAGAAACACACATACGTTTCTCTGAAATAGAAGCAGTCTGTTCCAACACTTCAATTCAGTGTGCGAAGTGAATGGAATTTTACTTCACTTTCTAAATGCTGTCCTTTCAGAGGAAATCACTTTCCTTGGAAAGTGCCTTAAGCTACTTACAAGCATTCACAAAAAACTCACATACATTTCTCTGAAAGGGAAGCTGTCTGGTCCAAAACTTCAATTCAGTGTGCGTAGTGAATGGAGTGTTGCTTCACTTTCTAAATGCTGTCCTTTCAGAGAAAATCACTTTCCTTTGAACGTGCCTTAAGTTACTATCAAGCATTCACAAGAAACACACATACGTTTCTCTGTAATAGAAGCAGTCTGTTCCAACACTTCAATTCAGTGCGCGAAGTGAATGGAATGTTTCTTCACTTTCTAAATGCTGTCCTTTCTGAGAAAATCACTTTCCTTTGAAAGTGCCTTAAGCTACTTTCAAGCATTCACCAGAAACTCACATGCGATCCTCTGAAAGAGAAGCTGTCTGTTCCAACACTTCAATTCACTTTGCGAAGTGAATGGAATGTTACTTCACTTTCTAAATACTGTCCTTTCAGAGAAAATCACTTTCCTTTGAAAGTGCCTTAAGCTACTTGCAAGCATTCACAAGAAACACACATACGTTTCTCTGAAATAGAAGCAGTCTGTTCCAAAACTTCAATTCACTGTGCGAAGTGAATTGAGTGTTGCTTCACTTTCTAAATGCTGTCCTTTCAGTGACAATCACTTTCCTTTGAAAGAGCCTAAAGCTACTTACAAGCATTCAACAGAAACTCACATGCATTTCTCTGAAAGAGAAGCAGTCTGTTCCAACACTTCAATTCACTGTGCGAAGTGAATGGAGTGTTGCTTCACTTTCGAATTGCTGTCCTTTCAGAGAAAATCTCTTTCCTTTGAAAGTGCCTTAAGCTACTTTCAAGCATTCACAAGAAACACACATGCGTTTCTCTGAAATAGAAGCAGTCTGTTCCAACACTTCAATTCACTGGGCGAAGTGAATGGATTGTTGCTTCACTTTCTAAATGCTGTACTTTTAGAGAAAATCACTTTTGTTTGAAAGAGCCTTAAGCAACTTTCAAGCATTCACAAAAAACTCACATGCATTTCTATGAAAGAGAAGCCTGCTCTTTCAATACTTCAATTCACTGTGCGAAGTGAATGGAGTGTTGCTTCACTTTCTAAATGCTGTCCTTTCAGAGAAAATCACTTTCCTTTGAAAGTGCCTTAAGCTACTTTCAAGCATTCACCAGAAACTCACATGGGTTTCTCTGAAAGAGAAGCAGTCTGTTCCAACACGTCAATTCACTGTGCGAAGTGAATTTAATGTTACTTCACTTTCTAAATGCTGTCCTTTCAGAGAAAATCACTTAACTTTGAAAGTGCCTTAAGCTACTTTCAAGCATTCACAAGAAACACACATACGTTTCTCTGAAATGGAAGCAGTCTGTTCCAACACTTCAATTCAGTGTGCGAAGTGAATGAAATTTTACTTCACTTTCTAAATGCTGTCCTTTCAGAGAAAATCACTTTCCTTTGAAAGTGCCTTAAGCTACTTTCAAGCATTCACCAGAAACTCACATGCGTTTCTCTGAAAGAGAAGCAGTCTGTTCCAACACTTCAATTCACTTTGCGAAGTGAATGGAATGTTACTTCACTTTCTAAATGCTGTCCTTTCAGAGAAAATCACTTTCCTTTGAAAGTGCCTTAAGCTACTTTCAAGCATTCACAAGAAACACACATACGTTTCTCTGAAATAGAAGCAGTCTGTTCCAAAACTTCAATACACTGTGCGAAGTGAATTGAGTGTTGCTTCACTTTCTAAATGCTGTCCTTTCAGTGAAAATCACTTTCCTTTGAAAGAGCCTTAAGCTACTTTCTAGCATTCAACAGAAACTCACATGCATTTCTCTGAAAGAGAAGCAGTCTGTTCCAACACTTCAATTCATTGTGCGAAGTGAATGGAGTGTTGCTTCACTTTCTAATTGCTGTCCTTTCAGAGAAAATCACTTTCCTTTGAACGTGCCTTAAGCTACTTTCAAGCATTCACAAGAAACACACATGCGTTTCTCTGAAATAGAAGCAGTCTGTTCCAACACTTCAATTCACTGGGCGAAGTGAATGGAGTGTTGCTTCACTTTCTAAATGCTGTCCTTTCAGAGAAAATCACTTTCCTTAGAAAGTGCCTTAAGCTACTTGCAAGCATTCACAAAAAACACTAATGCATTTCTCTGAAAGAGAACCAGTCTGTTCCAACACTTCAATTCACTGTGCGAAGTGAATGGAGTGTTGCTTCACTTTCTAAATGCTGTCCTTTCAGAGAAAATCACTTTCCTTTGATAGAGCCTAAAGCTACTTTCAAGCATTCACAAGAAACCCACATGCATTTCTCTGAAAGAGAAGCCTTCTCTTCCAACACTTCAATTCAGTGTGCGAAGTGAATGGAATGTTGCTTCACTTTCTAAATGCTGTCCTTTCAGAGAAAATCACTTTCCTTTGAAACTGCCTTAATCTACCTCCAAGCATTCACAAGAAACTCACATCTGTTTCTCTGAAAGAGAAGGAGTCTGTTCCAACACTTCAATTCACTGTGCGAAGTGAATTGAGTGTTGCTTCACTTTCTAAACGCTGTCCTTTCAGTGAAAATCACTTTCTTTTGAAAGAGCCTTAAGCTACATACAAGCATTCAACAGAAACTCACATGCATTTCTCTGAAAGAGAAGCAGTCTGTTCCAACACTTCAATTCACTGTGCGAAGTGAATGGAGTGTTGCTTCACTTTCTAAATGCTGTCCTTTCAGAGGAAATCACTTTCCTTGGAAAGTGCCTTAAGCTACTTACAAGCATTCACAAAAAACTCACATGCATTTCTCTGAAAGGGAAGCAGTCTGGTCCAAAACTTCAATTCAGTGTACGAAGTGAATGGAGTGTTGCTTCACTTTCTAAATGCTGTCCTTTCAGAGAAAATCACTTTCCTTTGATAGTGCCTTAAGCTACTTTCAAGCATTCACAAGAAACTCACATGCATTTCTCTGAAAGAGAAGCCTTCTCTTCCAACACGTCAATTCACTGTGCGAAGTGAATTTAATGTTACTTCACTTTCTAAATGCTGTCCTTTCAGAGAAAATCACTTAACTTTGAAAGTGCCTAAAGCTACTTTCAAGCATTCACAAGAAACACACATACGTTTCTCTGAAATAGAAGCAGTCTGTTCCAACACTTCAATTCAGTGTGCGAAGTGAATGGAATGTTACTTCACTTTCTAAATGCTGTCCTTTCAGAGAAAATCACTTTCCTTTGAAAGTGCCTTAAGCTACTTTCAAGCATTCACAAGAAACACACATACGTTTCTCTGAAATAGAAGCAGTCTGTTCCAAAACTTCAATTCACTGTGCGAAGTGAATTGAGTGTTGCTTCACTTTCTAAATGCTGTCCTTTCAGTGAAAATCACTTTCCTTTGAAAGAGCCTTAAGCTACTTACAAGCATTCAACAGAAACTCACATGCATTTCTCTGAAAGAGAAGCAGTCTGTTCCAACACTTCAATTCACTGTGCGAAGTGAATGGAGTGTTGCTTCACTTTCTAATTGCTGTCCTTTCAGAGAAAATCACTTTCCTTTGAACGTGCCTTAAGCTACTTTCTAGCATTCACAAGAAACACACATGCGTTTCTCTGAAAAAGAAGCATTCTGTTCCAACACTTCAATTCACTGGGGGAAGTGAATGGAGTGTTGCTTCACTTTCTAAATGCTGTCTTTTCAGACAAAATCACTTTCCTTAGAAAGTGCCTTAAGCTACTTGCAAGCATTCACAAGAAACACACATGCGTTTCTCTGAAATAGAAGCAGTCTGTTCCAATACTTCAATTCACTGGACGAAGTGAATGGAGTGTTGCTTCACTTTCTAAATGCTGTCCTTTCAGAGAAAATCACTTTCCTTAGAAAGTGCCTTAAGCTACTTGCAAGCATTCACAAAAAACACTAATGCATTTCTCTGAAAGAGAACCAGTCTGTTCCAACACTTCAATTCACTGTGCGAAGTGAATGGAGTGTTGCTTCACTTTCTAAATGCTGTCCTTTCAGAGAAAATCACTTTCCTTTGATAGAGCCTAAAGCTACTTTCAAGCATTCACAAGAAACCCACATGCATTTCTCTGAAAGAGAAGCCTTCTCTTCCAACACTTCAATTCAGTGTGTGAAGTGAACGGAATGTTGCTTCACTTTCTAAAAGCTGTCCTTTCAGAGAAAATCACTTTCCTTTGAAACTGCCTTAATCTACCTCCAAGCATTCACAAGAAACTCACATCTGTTTCTGTGAAAGAGAAGGAGTCTGTTCCAACACTTCAATTCACTGTGCGAAGTGAATGGAGTGTTGCTTCACTTTCTAAATGCTGTCCTTTCAGAGAAAATCACTTTCCTTTGAAAGTGCCTTAAGTTACTATCAAGCATTCTCAAGAAACACACATACGTTTCTCTGAAATGGAAGCAGTGTGTTCCAACACTTCAATTCAGTGCGCGAAGTGAATGGAATGTTACTTCACTTTCTAAATGCTGTCCTTTCTGAGAAAATCACTTTCCTTTGAAAGTGCCTTAAGCTACTTTCAAGCATTCACCAGAAACTCACATGCGTTCCTCTGAAAGAGAAGCAGTCTGTTCCAACACTTCAATTCACTTTGCGAAGTGAATGGAATGTTTCTTCACTTTCTAAATGCTGTCCTTTCAGAGAAAATCACTTTCCTTTGAAAGTGCCTTAAGCTACTTTCAAGCATTCACAAGAAACACACATACGTTTCTCTGAAATAGAAGCAGTCTGTTCCAAAACTTCAATTCACTGTGCGAAGTGAATTGAGTGTTGCTTCACTTTCTAAATGCTGTCCTTTCAGTGACAATCACTTTCCTTTGAAAGAGCCTAAAGCTACTTACAAGCATTCAACAGAAACTCACATGCATTTCTCTGAAAGAGAAGCAGTCTGTTCCAACACTTCAATTCACTGTGCGAAGTGAGTGGAGTGTTGCTTCACTTTCTAATTGCTGTCCTTTCAGAGAATATCACTTTTCTTTGAACGTGCCTTAAGCTACTTTCAAGCATTCACAAGAAACACACATGCATTTCTCTGAAATAGAAGCAGTCTGTTCCAACACTTCAATTCACTGGGCGAAGTGAATGGATTGTTGCTTCACTTTCTAAATGCTGTACTTTTAGAGAAAATCACTTTTGTTTGAAAGAGCCTTAAGCAACTTTCAAGCTTTCACAAAAAACTCACATGCATTTCTATGAAATAGAAGCAGTCTGTTCCAACACTTCAATTCAGTGTGCGAAGTGAATGGAATTTTACTTCACTTTCTAAATGCTGTCCTTTCAGAGAAAATCACTTTCCTTTGAAAGTGCCTTAAGCTACTTTCAAGCATTCACCAGAAACTCACATGCGTTTCTCTGAAAGAGAAGCAGTCTGTTCCAACACGTCAATTCACTGTGCGAAGTGAATTTAATGTTACTTCACTTTCTAAATGCTGTCCTTTCAGAGAAAATCATTTAACTTTGAAAGAGCCTTAAGCTACTTTCAAGCATTCACAAGAAACTCACATGCATTTCTCTGAAAGAGAAGCCTTCTCTTCCAACACTTCAATTCACTGTGCGAAGTGAATGGAGTGTTGCTTCACTTTCTAAATGCTGTCCTTTTAGAGAAAATCACTTTCCTTTGAAAGTGCCTTAAGTTACTAGAAAGCATTCACAAGAAACACACATATGTTTCTCTGAAAGAGAAGCAGTCTGTTCCAACACTTCAATTCACTTTGCGAAGTGAATGGAATGTTACTTCACTTTCTAAATGCTGTCCTTTCAGAGAAAATCACTTTCCTTTGAAAGTGCCTTAAGCTACTTTCAAGCATTCACAAGCAACACACATACGTTTCTCTGAAATAGAAGCAGTCTGTTCCAAAACTTCAGTTCACTGTGCGAAGTGAATTGAGTGTTGCTTCACTTTCTAAATGCTGTCCTTTCAGTGAAAATCACTTTCCTTTGAAAGAGCCTTAAGCTACTTACAAGCATTCAACAGAAACTCACATGCATTTCTCTGAAAGAGAAGCAGTCTGTTCCAACACTTCAATTCATTGTGCGAAGTGAATGGATTGTTGCTTCACTTTCTAATTGCTGTCCTTTCAGAGAAAATCACTCTCCTTTGAACGTGCCTTAAGCTACTTTCAAGCATTCACAAGAAACACACATGTGTTTCTCTGAAATAGAAGCAGTCTGTTCCAACACTTCAATTCACTGGGCGAAGTGAATGGAGTGTTGCTTCACTTTCTAAATGCTGTCCTTTCAGAGAAAATCACTTTCCTTAGAAAGTGCCTTAACCTACTTGCAAGCATTCACAAAAAACACTAATGCATTTCTTAGAAAGAGAACCAGTCTGTTCCAACACTTCAATTCACTGTGCGAAGTGAATTGAGTGTTGCTTCACTTTCTAAATGCTGTCCTTTCAGAGAAAATCACTTTCCTTTGATAGAGCCTAAAGCTACTTTCAAGCATTCACAAGAAACCCACATGCATTTCTCTGAAAGAGAAGCCTTCTCTTCCAACACTTCAATTCAGTGTGCGAAGTGAATGGAATGTTGCTTCACTTTCTAAATGCTGTCCTTTCAGAGAAAATCACTTTCCTTTGAAACTGGTTAATCTACCTCCAAGCATTCACAAGAAACTCACATCTGTTTCTCTGAAAGAGAAGGAGTCTGTTCCAACACTTCAATTCACTGTGCGAAGTGAATTGAGTGTTGCTTCACTTTCGAAATGCTGTCCTTTCAGTGAAAATCACTTTCTTTTGAAAGAGCCTTAAGCTACTTACAAGCATTCAACAGAAACTCACATGCATTTCTCTGAAAGAGAAGCAGTCTGTTCCAACACTTCAATTCACTGTGCGAAGTGAATGGAGTGTTGCTTCACTTTCTAAATGCTGTCCTTTCAGAGGAAATCACTTTCCTTGGAAAGTGCCTTAAGCTACTTACAAGCATTCACAAAAAACTCACATGCATTTCTCTGAAAGGGAAGCAGTCTGGTCCAAAACTTCAATTTAGTGTGCGAAGTGAATGGAGTGTTGCTTCACTTTCTAAATGCTGTCCTTTCAGAGAAAATCACTTTCCTTTGATAGTGCCTTAAGCTACTTTCAAGCATTCACAAGAAACTCACATGCATTTCTTTGAAAGAGAAGACTTCTCTTCCAACACGTCAATTCACTGTGCGAAGTGAATTTAATGTTACTTCACTTTCTAAATGCTGTCCTTTCAGAGAAAATCACTTAACTTTGAAAGTGCCTTAAGCTACTTTCAAGCATTCACAAGAAACACACATACGTTTCTCTGAAATAGAAGCAGTCTGTTCCAACACTTCAATTCAGTGTGCGAAGTGAATGGAATTTTACTTCACTTTCTAAATGCTGTCCTTTCAGAGAAAATCACTTTCCTTTGAAAGTGCCTTAAGCTACTTTCAAGCATTCACCAGAAACTCACATGCGTTTCTCTGAAAGAGAAGCAGTCTGTTCCAACACTTCAATTCACTTTGCGAAGTGAATGGAATGTTACTTCACTTTCTAAATGCTGTCCTTTCAGAGAAAATCACTTTCCTTTGAAAGTGCCTTAAGCTACTTTCAAGCATTCACAAGAAACACACATACGTTTCTCTGAAATAGAAGCAGTCTGTTCCAAAACTTCAATTCACTGTGCGAAGTGAATTGAGTGTTGCTTCACTTCCTAAATGCTGTCCTTTCAGTGACAATCACTTTCCTTTGAAAGAGCCTTAAGCTACTTACAAGCATTCAACAAAAACTCACATGCATTTCTCTGAAAGAGAAGCAGTCTGTTCCAACACTTCAATTCACTGTGCGAAGTGAATGGAGTGTTGCTTCACTTTCTAATTGCTGTCCTTTCAGAGAAAATCACTTTCCTTTGAACGTGCCTTAAGCTACTTTCAAGCATTCACAAGAAACACACATGCGTTTCTCTGAAAGAGAAGCAGTCTCTTCCAACACTTCAATTCACTTTGCGAAGTGAATGGAATGTTACTTCACTTTCTAAATGCTGTCCTTTCAGAGAAAATCACTTTCCTTAGAAAGTGCCTTAAGCTACTTGCAAGCATTCACAAAAAACACTAATGCATTTCTCTGAAAGAGAACCAGTCTGTTCCAACACTTCAATTCACTGTGCGAAGTGAATGGAGTGTTGCTTCACTTTCTAAATGCTGTCCTTTCAGAGAAAATCACCTTCCTTTGATAGAGCCTAAAGCTACTTTCAAGCATTCACAAGAAACCCACATGCATTTCTCTGAAAGAGAAGCCTTCTCTTCCAACACTTCAATTCAGTGTGCGAAGTGAATGGAATGTTGCTTCACTTTCTAAATGCTGTCCTTTCAGAGAAAATCACTTTCCTTTGAAACTGCCTTAATCTACCTCCAAGCATTCACAAGAAACTCACATCTGTTTCTCTGAAAGAGAAGGAGTCTGTTCCAACACTTCAATTCACTGTGCGAAGTGAATTGAGTGTTGCTTCACTTTCTAAATGCTGTCCTTTCAGAGAAAATCACTTTCCTTTGAAAGTGCCTTAAGTTACTATCAAGCATTCACAAGAAACACACATACGTTTTTCTGAAATAGAAGCAGTGTGTTCCAACACTTCAATTCAGTGCGCGAAGTGAATGGAATGTTACTTCACTTTCTAAATGCTGTCCTTTCTGAGAAAATCACTTTCCTTTGAAAGTGCCTTAAGCTACTTTCAAGCATTCACCAGAAACTCACATGCGTTCCTCTGAAAGAGAAGCAGTCTGTTCCAACACTTCAATTCACTTTGCGAAGTGAATGGAATGTTACCTCACTTTCTAAATGCTGTACTTTCAGAGAAAATCACTTTACTTTGAAAGTGCCTTAAGCTACTTACAAGCATTCACAAAAAACTCACATGCATTTCTCTGAAAGGGAAGCAGTCTGGTCCAAAACTTCAATTCAGTGTGCGAAGTGAATGGAGTGTTGCTTCACTTTCTAAATGCTGTCCTTTCAGAGAAAATCACTTTCCTTTGATAGTGCCTTAAGCTACTTTCAAGCATTCACAAGAAACTCACATGCATTTCTCTGAAAGAGAAGCCTTCTCTTCCAACACGTCAATTCACTGTGCGAAGTGAATTTAATGTTACTTCACTTTCTAAATGCTGTCCTTTCAGAGAAAATCACTTAACTTTGAAAGTGCCTAAAGCTACTTTCAAGCATTCACAAGAAACACACATACGTTTCTCTGAAATAGAAGCAGTCTGTTCCAACACTTCAATTCAGTGTGCGAAGTGAATGGAATGTTACTTCACTTTCTAAATGCTGTCCTTTCAGAGAAAATCACTTTCCTTTGAAAGTGCCTTAAGCTACTTTCAAGCATTCACAAGAAACACACATACGTTTCTCTGAAATAGAAGCAGTCTGTTCCAAAACTTCAATTCACTGTGCGAAGTGAATTGAGTGTTGCTTCACTTCCTAAATGCTGTCCTTTCAGTGACAATCACTTTCCTTTGAAAGAGCCTTAAGCTACTTACAAGCATTCAACAAAAACTCACATGCATTTCTCTGAAAGAGAAGCAGTCTGTTCCAACACTTCAATTCACTGTGCGAAGTGAATGGAGTGTTGCTTCACTTTCTAATTGCTGTCCTTTCAGAGAAAATCACTTTCCTTTGAACGTGCCTTAAGCTACTTTCAAGCATTCACAAGAAACACACATGCGTTTCTCTGAAAGAGAAGCAGTCTCTTCCAACACTTCAATTCACTTTGCGAAGTGAATGGAATGTTACTTCACTTTCTAAATGCTGTCCTTTCAGAGAAAATCACTTTCCTTAGAAAGTGCCTTAAGCTACTTGCAAGCATTCACAAAAAACACTAATGCATTTCTCTGAAAGAGAACCAGTCTGTTCCAACACTTCAATTCACTGTGCGAAGTGAATGGAGTGTTGCTTCACTTTCTAAATGCTGTCCTTTCAGAGAAAATCACCTTCCTTTGATAGAGCCTAAAGCTACTTTCAAGCATTCACAAGAAACCCACATGCATTTCTCTGAAAGAGAAGCCTTCTCTTCCAACACTTCAATTCAGTGTGCGAAGTGAATGGAATGTTGCTTCACTTTCTAAATGCTGTCCTTTCAGAGAAAATCACTTTCCTTTGAAACTGCCTTAATCTACCTCCAAGCATTCACAAGAAACTCACATCTGTTTCTCTGAAAGAGAAGGAGTCTGTTCCAACACTTCAATTCACTGTGCGAAGTGAATTGAGTGTTGCTTCACTTTCTAAATGCTGTCCTTTCAGAGAAAATCACTTTCCTTTGAAAGTGCCTTAAGTTACTATCAAGCATTCACAAGAAACACACATACGTTTTTCTGAAATAGAAGCAGTGTGTTCCAACACTTCAATTCAGTGCGCGAAGTGAATGGAATGTTACTTCACTTTCTAAATGCTGTCCTTTCTGAGAAAATCACTTTCCTTTGAAAGTGCCTTAAGCTACTTTCAAGCATTCACAAGAAACACACATACGTTTCTCTGAAATAGAAGCAGTCTGTTCCAACACTTCAATTCACTGTGCGAAGTGAATGGAGTGTTGCTTCACTTTCTAAATGCTGTCCTTTCAGAGGAAATCACTTTCCTTGGAAAGTGCCTTAAGCTACTTACAAGCATTCACAAAAAACTCACATGCATTTCTCTGAAAGGGAAGCAGTCTGGTCCAAAACTTCAATTCAGTGTACGAAGTGAATGGAGTGTTGCTTCACTTTCTAAATGCTGTCCTTTCAGAGAAAATCACTTTCCTTTGATAGTGCCTTAAGCTACTTTCAAGCATTCACAAGAAACTCACATGCATTTCTCTGAAAGAGAAGCCTTCTCTTCCAACACGTCAATTCACTGTGCGAAGTGAATTTAATGTTACTTCACTTTCTAAATGCTGTCCTTTCAGAGAAAATCACTTAACTTTGAAAGTGCCTAAAGCTACTTTCAAGCATTCACAAGAAACACACATACGTTTCTCTGAAATAGAAGCAGTCTGTTCCAACACTTCAATTCAGTGTGCGAAGTGAATGGAATGTTACTTCACTTTCTAAATGCTGTCCTTTCAGAGAAAATCACTTTCCTTTGAAAGTGCCTTAAGCTACTTTCAAGCATTCACAAGAAACACACATACGTTTCTCTGAAATAGAAGCAGTCTGTTCCAAAACTTCAATTCACTGTGCGAAGTGAATTGAGTGTTGCTTCACTTTCTAAATGCTGTCCTTTCAGTGAAAATCACTTTCCTTTGAAAGAGCCTTAAGCTACTTACAAGCATTCAACAGAAACTCACATGCATTTCTCTGAAAGAGAAGGAGTCTGTTCCAACACTTCAATTCACTGTGCGAAGTGAATGGAGTGTTGCTTCACTTTCTAATTGCTGTCCTTTCAGAGAAAATCACTTTCCTTTGAACGTGCCTTAAGCTACTTTCTAGCATTCACAAGAAACACACATGCGTTTCTCTGAAAAAGAAGCAGTCTGTTCCAACACTTCAATTCACTGGGGGAAGTGAATGGAGTGTTGCTTCACTTTCTAAATGCTGTCTTTTCAGACAAAATCACTTTCCTTAGAAAGTGCCTTAAGCTACTTGCAAGCATTCACAAGAAACACACATGCGTTTCTCTGAAATAGAAGCAGTCTGTTCCAATACTTCAATTCACTGGGCGAAGTGAATGGAGTGTTGCTTCACTTTCTAAATGCTGTCCTTTCAGAGAAAATCACTTTCCTTAGAAAGTGCCTTAAGCTACTTGCAAGCATTCACAAAAAACACTAATGCATTTCTCTGAAAGAGAACCAGTCTGTTCCAACACTTCAATTCACTGTGCGAAGTGAATGGAGTGTTGCTTCACTTTCTAAATGCTGTCCTTTCAGAGAAAATCACTTTCCTTTGATAGAGCCTAAAGCTACTTTCAAGCATTCACAAGAAACCCACATGCATTTCTCTGAAAGAGAAGCCTTCTCTTCCAACACTTCAATTCAGTGTGTGAAGTGAACGGAATGTTGCTTCACTTTCTAAAAGCTGTCCTTTCAGAGAAAATCACTTTCCTTTGAAACTGCCTTAATCTACCTCCAAGCATTCACAAGAAACTCACATCTGTTTCTGTGAAAGAGAAGGAGTCTGTTCCAACACTTCAATTCACTGTGCGAAGTGAATGGAGTGTTGCTTCACTTTCTAAATGCTGTCCTTTCAGAGAAAATCACTTTCCTTTGAAAGTGCCTTAAGTTACTATCAAGCATTCTCAAGAAACACACATACGTTTCTCTGAAATGGAAGCAGTGTGTTCCAACACTTCAATTCAGTGCGCGAAGTGAATGGAATGTTACTTCACTTTCTAAATGCTGTCCTTTCTGAGAAAATCACTTTCCTTTGAAAGTGCCTTAAGCTACTTTCAAGCATTCACCAGAAACTCACATGCGTTCCTCTGAAAGAGAAGCAGTCTGTTCCAACACTTCAATTCACTTTGCGAAGTGAATGGAATGTTTCTTCACTTTCTAATTGCTGTCCTTTCAGAGAAAATCACTTTCCTTTGAAAGTGCCTTAAGCTACTTTCAAGCATTCACAAGAAACACACATACGTTTCTCTGAAATAGAAGCAGTCTGTTCCAAAACTTCAATTCACTGTGCGAAGTGAATTGAGTGTTGCTTCACTTTCTAAATGCTGTCCTTTCAGTGACAATCACTTTCCTTTGAAAGAGCCTAAAGCTACTTACAAGCATTCAACAGAAACTCACATGCATTTCTCTGAAAGAGAAGCAGTCTGTTCCAACACTTCAATTCACTGTGCGAAGTGAGTGGAGTGTTGCTTCACTTTCTAATTGCTGTCCTTTCAGAGAATATCACTTTTCTTTGAACGTGCCTTAAGCTACTTTCAAGCATTCACAAGAAACACACATGCATTTCTCTGAAATAGAAGCAGTCTGTTCCAACACTTCAATTCACTGGGCGAAGTGAATGGATTGTTGCTTCACTTTCTAAATGCTGTACTTTTAGAGAAAATCACTTTTGTTTGAAAGAGCCTTAAGCAACTTTCAAGCTTTCACAAAAAACTCACATGCATTTCTATGAAATAGAAGCAGTCTGTTCCAACACTTCAATTCAGTGTGCGAAGTGAATGGAATGTTACTTCACTTTCTAAATGCTGTCCTTTCAGAGAAAATCACTTTCCTTTGAAAGTGCCTTAAGCTACTTTCAAGCATTCACCAGAAACTCACATGCGTTTCTCTGAAAGAGAAGCAGTCTGTTCCAACACGTCAATTCACTGTGCGAAGTGAATTTAATGTTACTTCACTTTCTAAATGCTGTCCTTTCAGAGAAAATCATTTAACTTTGAAAGAGCCTTAAGCTACTTTCAAGCATTCACAAGAAACTCACATGCATTTCTCTGAAAGAGAAGCCTTCTCTTCCAACACTTCAATTCACTGTGCGAAGTGAATGGAGTGTTGCTTCACTTTCTAAATGCTGTCCTTTTAGAGAAAATCACTTTCCTTTGAAAGTGCCTTAAGTTACTATCAAGCATTCACAAGAAACACACATATGTTTCTCTGAAAGAGAAGCAGTCTGTTCCAACACTTCAATTCACTTTGCGAAGTGAATGGAATGTTACTTCACTTTCTAAATGCTGTCCTTTCAGAGAAAATCACTTTCCTTTGAAAGTGCCTTAAGCTACTTTCAAGCATTCACAAGCAACACACATACGTTTCTCTGAAATAGAAGCAGTCTGTTCCAAAACTTCAGTTCACTGTGCGAAGTGAATTGAGTGTTGCTTCACTTTCTAAATGCTGTCCTTTCAGTGAAAATCACTTTCCTTTGAAAGAGCCTTAAGCTACTTACAAGCATTCAACAGAAACTCACATGCATTTCTCTTAAAGAGAAGCAGTCTGTTCCAACACTTCAATTCATTGTGCGAAGTGAATGGATTGTTGCTTCACTTTCTAATTGCTGTCCTTTCAGAGAAAATCACTCTCCTTTGAACGTGCCTTAAGCTACTTTCAAGCATTCACAAGAAACACACATGCGTTTCTCTGAAATAGAAGCAGTCTGTTCCAACACTTCAATTCACTGGGCGAAGTGAATGGAGTGTTGCTTCACTTTCTAAATGCTGTCCTTTCAGAGAAAATCACTTTCCTTAGAAAGTGCCTTAACCTACTTGCAAGCATTCACAAAAAACACTAATGCATTTCTTTGAAAGAGAACCAGTCTGTTCCAACACTTCAATTCACTGTGCGAAGTGAATTGAGTGTTGCTTCACTTTCTAAATGCTGTCCTTTCAGAGAAAATCACTTTCCTTTGATAGAGCCTAAAGCTACTTTCAAGCATTCACAAGAAACCCACATGCATTTCTCTGAAAGAGAAGCCTTCTCTTCCAACACTTCAATTCAGTGTGCGAAGTGAATGGAATGTTGCTTCACTTTCTAAATGCTGTCCTTTCAGAGAAAATCACTTTCCTTTGAAACTGCCTTAATCTACCTCCAAGCATTCACAAGAAACTCACATCTGTTTCTCTGAAAGAGAAGGAGTCTGTTCCAACACTTCAATTCACTGTGCGAAGTGAATTGAGTGTTGCTTCACTTTCTAAATGCTGTCCTTTCAGAGAAAATCACTTTCCTTTGAAAGTGCCTTAAGTTACTATCAAGCATTCACAAGAAACACACATACGTTTTTCTGAAATAGAAGCAGTGTGTTCCAACACTTCAATTCAGTGCGCGAAGTGAATGGAATGTTACTTCACTTTCTAAATGCTGTCCTTTCTGAGAAAATCACTTTCCTTTGAAAGTGCCTTAAGCTACTTTCAAGCATTCACCAGAAACTCACATGCGTTCCTCTGAAAGAGAAGCAGTCTGTTCCAACACTTCAATTCACTTTGCGAAGTGAATGGAATGTTACTTCACTTTCTAAATGCTGTACTTTCAGAGAAAATCACTTTACTTTGAAAGTGCCTTAAGCTACTTACAAGCATTCACAAAAAACTCACATGCATTTCTCTGAAAGGGAAGCAGTCTGGTCCAAAACTTCAATTCAGTGTGCGAAGTGAATGGAGTGTTGCTTCACTTTCTAAATGCTGTCCTTTCAGAGAAAATCACTTTCCTTTGATAGTGCCTTAAGCTACTTTCAAGCATTCACAAGAAACTCACATGCATTTCTCTGAAAGAGAAGCCTTCTCTTCCAACACGTCAATTCACTGTGCGAAGTGAATTTAATGTTACTTCACTTTCTAAATGCTGTCCTTTCAGAGAAAATCACTTAACTTTGAAAGTGCCTAAAGCTACTTTCAAGCATTCACAAGAAACACACATACGTTTCTCTGAAATAGAAGCAGTCTGTTCCAACACTTCAATTCAGTGTGCGAAGTGAATGGAATGTTACTTCACTTTCTAAATGCTGTCCTTTCAGAGAAAATCACTTTCCTTTGAAAGTGCCTTAAGCTACTTTCAAGCATTCACAAGAAACACACATACGTTTCTCTGAAGTAGAAGCAGTCTGTTCCAAAACTTCAATTCACTGTGCGAAGTGAATTGAGTGTTGCTTCACTTTCTAAATGCTGTCCTTTCAGTGAAAATCACTTTCCTTTGAAAGAGCCTTAAGCTACTTACAAGCATTCAACAGAAACTCACATGCATTTCTCTGAAAGAGAAGCAGTCTGTTCCAACACTTCAATTCACTGTGCGAAGTGAATGGAGTGTTGCTTCACTTTCTAATTGCTGTCCTTTCAGAGAAAATCACTTTCCTTTGAACGTGCCTTAAGCTACTTTCTAGCATTCACAAGAAACACACATGCGTTTCTCTGAAAAAGAAGCAGTCTGTTCCAACACTTCAATTCACTGGGGGAAGTGAATGGAGTGTTGCTTCACTTTCTAAATGCTGTCTTTTCAGACAAAATCACTTTCCTTAGAAAGTGCCTTAAGCTACTTGCAAGCATTCACAAGAAACACACATGCGTTTCTCTGAAATAGAAGCAGTCTGTTCCAATACTTCAATTCACTGGGCGAAGTGAATGGAGTGTTGCTTCACTTTCTAAATGCTGTCCTTTCAGAGAAAATCACTTTCCTTAGAAAGTGCCTTAAGCTACTTGCAAGCATTCACAAAAAACACTAATGCATTTCTCTGAAAGAGAACCAGTCTGTTCCAACACTTCAATTCACTGTGCGAAGTGAATGGAGTGTTGCTTCACTTTCTAAATGCTGTCCTTTCAGAGAAAATCACTTTCCTTTGATAGAGCCTAAAGCTACTTTCAAGCATTCACAAGAAACCCACATGCATTTCTCTGAAAGAGAAGCCTTCTCTTCCAACACTTCAATTCAGTGTGTGAAGTGAACGGAATGTTGCTTCACTTTCTAAAAGCTGTCCTTTCAGAGAAAATCACTTTCCTTTGAAACTGCCTTAATCTACCTCCAAGCATTCACAAGAAACTCACATCTGTTTCTGTGAAAGAGAAGGAGTCTGTTCCAACACTTCAATTCACTGTGCGAAGTGAATGGAGTGTTGCTTCACTTTCTAAATGCTGTCCTTTCAGAGAAAATCACTTTCCTTTGAAAGTGCCTTAAGTTACTATCAAGCATTCTCAAGAAACACACATACGTTTCTCTGAAATGGAAGCAGTGTGTTCCAACACTTCAATTCAGTGCGCGAAGTGAATGGAATGTTACTTCACTTTCTAAATGCTGTCCTTTCTGAGAAAATCACTTTCCTTTGAAAGTGCCTTAAGCTACTTTCAAGCATTCACCAGAAACTCACATGCGTTCCTCTGAAAGAGAAGCAGTCTGTTCCAACACTTCAATTCACTTTGCGAAGTGAATGGAATGTTTCTTCACTTTCTAAATGCTGTCCTTTCAGAGAAAATCACTTTCCTTTGAAAGTGCCTTAAGCTACTTTCAAGCATTCACAAGAAACACACATACGTTTCTCTGAAATAGAAGCAGTCTGTTCCAAAACTTCAATTCACTGTGCGAAGTGAATTGAGTGTTGCTTCACTTTCTAAATGCTGTCCTTTCAGTGACAATCACTTTCCTTTGAAAGAGCCTAAAGCTACTTACAAGCATTCAACAGAAACTCACATGCATTTCTCTGAAAGAGAAGCAGTCTGTTCCAACACTTCAATTCACTGTGCGAAGTGAGTGGAGTGTTGCTTCACTTTCTAATTGCTGTCCTTTCAGAGAATATCACTTTTCTTTGAACGTGCCTTAAGCTACTTTCAAGCATTCACAAGAAACACACATGCATTTCTCTGAAATAGAAGCAGTCTGTTCCAACACTTCAATTCACTGGGCGAAGTGAATGGATTGTTGCTTCACTTTCTAAATGCTGTACTTTTAGAGAAAATCACTTTTGTTTGAAAGAGCCTTAAGCAACTTTCAAGCTTTCACAAAAAACTCACATGCATTTCTATGAAATAGAAGCAGTCTGTTCCAACACTTCAATTCAGTGTGCGAAGTGAATGGAATTTTACTTCACTTTCTAAATGCTGTCCTTTCAGAGAAAATCACTTTCCTTTGAAAGTGCCTTAAGCTACTTTCAAGCATTCACCAGAAACTCACATGCGTTTCTCTGAAAGAGAAGCAGTCTGTTCCAACACGTCAATTCACTGTGCGAAGTGAATTTAATGTTACTTCACTTTCTAAATGCTGTCCTTTCAGAGAAAATCATTTAACTTTGAAAGAGCCTTAAGCTACTTTCAAGCATTCACAAGAAACTCACATGCATTTCTCTGAAAGAGAAGCCTTCTCTTCCAACACTTCAATTCACTGTGCGAAGTGAATGGAGTGTTGCTTCACTTTCTAAATGCTGTCCTTTTAGAGAAAATCACTTTCCTTTGAAAGTGCCTTAAGTTACTATCAAGCATTCACAAGAAACACACATATGTTTCTCTGAAAGAGAAGCAGTCTGTTCCAACACTTCAATTCACTTTGCGAAGTGAATGGAATGTTACTTCACTTTCTAAATGCTGTCCTTTCAGAGAAAATCACTTTCCTTTGAAAGTGCCTTAAGCTACTTTCAAGCATTCACAAGCAACACACATACGTTTCTCTGAAATAGAAGCAGTCTGTTCCAAAACTTCAGTTCACTGTGCGAAGTGAATTGAGTGTTGCTTCACTTTCTAAATGCTGTCCTTTCAGTGAAAATCACTTTCCTTTGAAAGAGCCTTAAGCTACTTACAAGCATTCAACAGAAACTCACATGCATTTCTCTGAAAGAGAAGCAGTCTGTTCCAACACTTCAATTCATTGTGCGAAGTGAATGGATTGTTGCTTCACTTTCTAATTGCTGTCCTTTCAGAGAAAATCACTCTCCTTTGAACGTGCCTTAAGCTACTTTCAAGCATTCACAAGAAACACACATGTGTTTCTCTGAAATAGAAGCAGTCTGTTCCAACACTTCAATTCACTGGGCGAAGTGAATGGAGTGTTGCTTCACTTTCTAAATGCTGTCCTTTCAGAGAAAATCACTTTCCTTAGAAAGTGCCTTAACCTACTTGCAAGCATTCACAAAAAACACTAATGCATTTCTTAGAAAGAGAACCAGTCTGTTCCAACACTTCAATTCACTGTGCGAAGTGAATTGAGTGTTGCTTCACTTTCTAAATGCTGTCCTTTCAGAGAAAATCACTTTCCTTTGATAGAGCCTAAAGCTACTTTCAAGCATTCACAAGAAACCCACATGCATTTCTCTGAAAGAGAAGCCTTCTCTTCCAACACTTCAATTCAGTGTGCGAAGTGAATGGAATGTTGCTTCACTTTCTAAATGCTGTCCTTTCAGAGAAAATCACTTTCCTTTGAAACTGGTTAATCTACCTCCAAGCATTCACAAGAAACTCACATCTGTTTCTCTGAAAGAGAAGGAGTCTGTTCCAACACTTCAATTCACTGTGCGAAGTGAATTGAGTGTTGCTTCACTTTCGAAATGCTGTCCTTTCAGTGAAAATCACTTTCTTTTGAAAGAGCCTTAAGCTACTTACAAGCATTCAACAGAAACTCACATGCATTTCTCTGAAAGAGAAGCAGTCTGTTCCAACACTTCAATTCACTGTGCGAAGTGAATGGAGTGTTGCTTCACTTTCTAAATGCTGTCCTTTCAGAGGAAATCACTTTCCTTGGAAAGTGCCTTAAGCTACTTACAAGCATTCACAAAAAACTCACATGCATTTCTCTGAAAGGGAAGCAGTCTGGTCCAAAACTTCAATTTAGTGTGCGAAGTGAATGGAGTGTTGCTTCACTTTCTAAATGCTGTCCTTTCAGAGAAAATCACTTTCCTTTGATAGTGCCTTAAGCTACTTTCAAGCATTCACAAGAAACTCACATGCATTTCTTTGAAAGAGAAGACTTCTCTTCCAACACGTCAATTCACTGTGCGAAGTGAATTTAATGTTACTTCACTTTCTAAATGCTGTCCTTTCAGAGAAAATCACTTAACTTTGAAAGTGCCTTAAGCTACTTTCAAGCATTCACAAGAAACACACATACGTTTCTCTGAAATAGAAGCAGTCTGTTCCAACACTTCAATTCAGTGTGCGAAGTGAATGGAATTTTACTTCACTTTCTAAATGCTGTCCTTTCAGAGAAAATCACTTTCCTTTGAAAGTGCCTTAAGCTACTTTCAAGCATTCACCAGAAACTCACATGCGTTTCTCTGAAAGAGAAGCAGTCTGTTCCAACACTTCAATTCACTTTGCGAAGTGAATGGAATGTTACTTCACTTTCTAAATGCTGTCCTTTCAGAGAAAATCACTTTCCTTTGAAAGTGCCTTAAGCTACTTTCAAGCATTCACAAGAAACACACATACGTTTCTCTGAAATAGAAGCAGTCTGTTCCAAAACTTCAATTCACTGTGCGAAGTGAATTGAGTGTTGCTTCACTTTCTAAATGCTGTCCTTTCAGTGACAATCACTTTCCTTTGAAAGAGCCTTAAGCTACTTACAAGCATTCAACAAAAACTCACATGCATTTCTCTGAAAGAGAAGCAGTCTGTTCCAACACTTCAATTCACTGTGCGAAGTGAATGGAGTGTTGCTTCACTTTCTAATTGCTGTCCTTTCAGAGAAAATCACTTTCCTTTGAACGTGCCTTAAGCTACTTTCAAGCATTCACAAGAAACACACATGCGTTTCTCTGAAAGAGAAGCAGTCTCTTCCAACACTTCAATTCACTTTGCGAAGTGAATGGAATGTTACTTCACTTTCTAAATGCTGTCCTTTCAGAGAAAATCACTTTCCTTAGAAAGTGCCTTAAGCTACTTGCAAGCATTCACAAAAAACACTAATGCATTTCTCTGAAAGAGAACCAGTCTGTTCCAACACTTCAATTCACTGTGCGAAGTGAATGGAGTGTTGCTTCACTTTCTAAATGCTGTTCTTTCAGAGAAAATCACCTTCCTTTGATAGAGCCTAAAGCTACTTTCAAGCATTCAAAAGAAACCCACATGCATTTCTCTGAAAGAGAAGCCTTCTCTTCCAACACTTCAATTCAGTGTGCGAAGTGAATGGAATGTTGCTTCACTTTCTAAATGCTGTCCTTTCAGAGAAAATCACTTTCCTTTGAAACTGCCTTAATCTACCTCCAAGCATTCAAAAGAAACTCACATCTGTTTCTCTGAAAGAGAAGGAGTCTGTTCCAACACTTCAATTCACTGTGCGAAGTGAATTGAGTGTTGCTTCACTTTCTAAATGCTGTCCTTTCAGAGAAAATCACTTTCCTTTGAAAGTGCCTTAAGTTACTATCAAGCATTCACAAGAAACACACATACGTTTTTCTGAAATAGAAGCAGTGTGTTCCAACACTTCAATTCAGTGCGCGAAGTGAATGGAATGTTACTTCACTTTCTAAATGCTGTCCTTTCTGAGAAAATCACTTTCCTTTGAAAGTGCCTTAAGCTACTTTCAAGCATTCACCAGAAACTCACATGCGTTCCTCTGAAAGAGAAGCAGTCTGTTCCAACACTTAAATTCACTTTGCGAAGTGAATGGAATGTTACTTCACTTTCTAAATGCTGTCCTTTCAGAGAAAATCACTTTCCTTTGAAAGTGCCTTAAGCTACTTTCAAGCATTCACAAGAAACACACATACGTTTCTCTGAAATAGAAGCAGTCTGTTCCAAAACTTCAATTCACTGTGCGAAGTGAATTGAGTGTTGCTTCACTTTCTAAATGCTGTCCTTTCAGTGACAATCACTTTCCTTTGAAAGAGCCTAAAGCTACTTACAAGCATTCAACAGAAACTCACATGCATTTCTCTGAAAGAGAAGCAGTCTGTTCCAACACTTCAATTCACTGTGCGAAGTGAATGGAGTGTTGCTTCACTTTCTAATTGCTGTCCTTTCAGAGAATATCACTTTCCTTTGAACGTGCCTTAAGCTACTTTCAAGCATTCACAAGAAACACACATGCATTTCTCTGAAATAGAAGCAGTCTGTTCCAACACTTCAATTCACTTTGCGAAGTGAATGGAATGTTTCTTCACTTTCTAAATGCTGTCCTTTCAGAGAAAATCACTTTCCTTTGAAAGTGCCTTAAGCTACTTTCAAGCATTCACAAGAAACACACATACGTTTCTCTGAAATAGAAGCAGTCTGTTCCAAAACTTCAATTCACTGTGCGAAGTGAATTGAGTGTTGCTTCACTTTCTAAATGCTGTCCTTTCAGTGACAATCACTTTCCTTTGAAAGAGCCTAAAGCTACTTACAAGCATTCAACAGAAACTCACATGCATTTCTCTGAAAGAGAAGCAGTCTGTTCCAACACTTCAATTCACTGTGCGAAGTGAGTGGAGTGTTGCTTCACTTTCTAATTGCTGTCCTTTCAGAGAATATCACTTTTCTTTGAACGTGCCTTAAGCTACTTTCAAGCATTCACAAGAAACACACATGCATTTCTCTGAAATAGAAGCAGTCTGTTCCAACACTTCAATTCACTGGGCGAAGTGAATGGATTGTTGCTTCACTTTCTAAATGCTGTACTTTTAGAGAAAATCACTTTTGTTTGAAAGAGCCTTAAGCAACTTTCAAGCTTTCACAAAAAACTCACATGCATTTCTATGAAATAGAAGCAGTCTGTTCCAACACTTCAATTCAGTGTGCGAAGTGAATGGAATTTTACTTCACTTTCTAAATGCTGTCCTTTCAGAGAAAATCACTTTCCTTTGAAAGTGCCTTAAGCTACTTTCAAGCATTCACCAGAAACTCACATGCGTTTCTCTGAAAGAGAAGCAGTCTGTTCCAACACGTCAATTCACTGTGCGAAGTGAATTTAATGTTACTTCACTTTCTAAATGCTGTCCTTTCAGAGAAAATCATTTAACTTTGAAAGAGCCTTAAGCTACTTTCAAGCATTCACAAGAAACTCACATGCATTTCTCTGAAAGAGAAGCCTTCTCTTCCAACACTTCAATTCACTGTGCGAAGTGAATGGAGTGTTGCTTCACTTTCTAAATGCTGTCCTTTTAGAGAAAATCACTTTCCTTTGAAAGTGCCTTAAGTTACTATCAAGCATTCACAAGAAACACACATATGTTTCTCTGAAAGAGAAGCAGTCTGTTCCAACACTTCAATTCACTTTGCGAAGTGAATGGAATGTTACTTCACTTTCTAAATGCTGTCCTTTCAGAGAAAATCACTTTCCTTTGAAAGTGCCTTAAGCTACTTTCAAGCATTCACAAGCAACACACATACGTTTCTCTGAAATAGAAGCAGTCTGTTCCAAAACTTCAGTTCACTGTGCGAAGTGAATTGAGTGTTGCTTCACTTTCTAAATGCTGTCCTTTCAGTGAAAATCACTTTCCTTTGAAAGAGCCTTAAGCTACTTACAAGCATTCAACAGAAACTCACATGCATTTCTCTGAAAGAGAAGCAGTCTGTTCCAACACTTCAATTCATTGTGCGAAGTGAATGGATTGTTGCTTCACTTTCTAATTGCTGTCCTTTCAGAGAAAATCACTCTCCTTTGAACGTGCCTTAAGCTACTTTCAAGCATTCACAAGAAACACACATGTGTTTCTCTGAAATAGAAGCAGTCTGTTCCAACACTTCAATTCACTGGGCGAAGTGAATGGAGTGTTGCTTCACTTTCTAAATGCTGTCCTTTCAGAGAAAATCACTTTCCTTAGAAAGTGCCTTAACCTACTTGCAAGCATTCACAAAAAACACTAATGCATTTCTTTGAAAGAGAACCAGTCTGTTCCAACACTTCAATTCACTGTGCGAAGTGAATTGAGTGTTGCTTCACTTTCTAAATGCTGTCCTTTCAGAGAAAATCACTTTCCTTTGATAGAGCCTAAAGCTACTTTCAAGCATTCACAAGAAACCCACATGCATTTCTCTGAAAGAGAAGCCTTCTCTTCCAACACTTCAATTCAGTGTGCGAAGTGAATGGAATGTTGCTTCACTTTCTAAATGCTGTCCTTTCAGAGAAAATCACTTTCTTTGAAACTGGTTAATCTACCTCCAAGCATTCACAAGAAACTCACATCTGTTTCTCTGAAAGAGAAGGAGTCTGTTCCAACACTTCAATTCACTGTGCGAAGTGAATTGAGTGTTGCTTCACTTTCGAAATGCTGTCCTTTCAGTGAAAATCACTTTCTTTTGAAAGAGCCTTAAGCTACTTACAAGCATTCAACAGAAAGTCACATGCATTTCTCTGAAAGAGAAGCAGTCTGTTCCAACACTTCAATTCACTGTGCGAAGTGAATGGAGTGTTGCTTCACTTTCTAAATGCTGTCCTTTCAGAGGAAATCACTTTCCTTGGAAAGTGCCTTAAGCTACTTACAAGCATTCACAAAAAACTCACATGCATTTCTCTGAAAGGGAAGCAGTCTGGTCCAAAACTTCAATTTAGTGTGCGAAGTGAATGGAGTGTTGCTTCACTTTCTAAATGCTGTCCTTTCAGAGAAAATCACTTTCCTTTGATAGTGCCTTAAGCTACTTTCAAGCATTCACAAGAAACTCACATGCATTTCTTTGAAAGAGAAGACTTCTCTTCCAACACGTCAATTCACTGTGCGAAGTGAATTTAATGTTACTTCACTTTCTAAATGCTGTCCTTTCAGAGAAAATCACTTAACTTTGAAAGTGCCTTAAGCTACTTTCAAGCATTCACAAGAAACACACATACGTTTCTCTGAAATAGAAGCAGTCTGTTCCAACACTTCAATTCAGTGTGCGAAGTGAATGGAATTTTACTTCACTTTCTAAATGCTGTCCTTTCAGAGAAAATCACTTTCCTTTGAAAGTGCCTTAAGCTACTTTCAAGCATTCACCAGAAACTCACATGCGTTTCTCTGAAAGAGAAGCAGTCTGTTCCAACACTTCAATTCACTTTGCGAAGTGAATGGAATGTTACTTCACTTTCTAAATGCTGTCCTTTCAGAGAAAATCACTTTCCTTTGAAAGTGCCTTAAGCTACTTTCAAGCATTCACAAGAAACACACATACGTTTCTCTGAAATAGAAGCAGTCTGTTCCAAAACTTCAATTCACTGTGCGAAGTGAATTGAGTGTTGCTTCACTTTCTAAATGCTGTCCTTTCAGTGACAATCACTTTCCTTTGAAAGAGCCTTAAGCTACTTACAAGCATTCAACAAAAACTCACATGCATTTCTCTGAAAGAGAAGCAGTCTGTTCCAACACTTCAATTCACTGTGCGAAGTGAATGGAGTGTTGCTTCACTTTCTAATTGCTGTCCTTTCAGAGAAAATCACTTTCCTTTGAACGTGCCTTAAGCTACTTTCAAGCATTCACAAGAAACACACATGCGTTTCTCTGAAAGAGAAGCAGTCTCTTCCAACACTTCAATTCACTTTGCGAAGTGAATGGAATGTTACTTCACTTTCTAAATGCTGTCCTTTCAGAGAAAATCACTTTCCTTAGAAAGTGCCTTAAGCTACTTGCAAGCATTCACAAAAAACACTAATGCATTTCTCTGAAAGAGAACCAGTCTGTTCCAACACTTCAATTCACTGTGCGAAGTGAATGGAGTGTTGCTTCACTTTCTAAATGCTGTCCTTTCAGAGAAAATCACCTTCCTTTGATAGAGCCTAAAGCTACTTTCAAGCATTCAAAAGAAACCCACATGCATTTCTCTGAAAGAGAAGCCTTCTCTTCCAACACTTCAATTCAGTGTGCGAAGTGAATGGAATGTTGCTTCACTTTCTAAATGCTGTCCTTTCAGAGAAAATCACTTTCCTTTGAAACTGCCTTAATCTACCTCCAAGCATTCACAAGAAACTCACATCTGTTTGTCTGAAAGAGAAGGAGTCTGTTCCAACACTTCAATTCACTGTGCGAAGTGAATTGAGTGTTGCTTCACTTTCTAAATGCTGTCCTTTCAGAGAAAATCACTTTCCTTTGAAAGTGCCTTAAGTTACTATCAAGCATTCACAAGAAACACACATACGTTTTTCTGAAATAGAAGCAGTGTGTTCCAACACTTCAATTCAGTGCGCGAAGTGAATGGAATGTTACTTCACTTTCTAAATGCTGTCCTTTCTGAGAAAATCACTTTCCTTTGAAAGTGCCTTAAGCTACTTTCAAGCATTCACCAGAAACTCACATGCGTTCCTCTGAAAGAGAAGCAGTCTGTTCCAACACTTCAATTCACTTTGCGAAGTGAATGGAATGTTACTTCACTTTCTAAATGCTGTCCTTTCAGAGAAAATCACTTTCCTTTGAAAGTGCCTTAAGCTACTTTCAAGCATTCACAAGAAACACACATACGTTTCTCTGAAATAGAAGCAGTCTGTTCCAAAACTTCAATTCACTGTGCGAAGTGAATTGAGTGTTGCTTCACTTTCTAAATGCTGTCCTTTCAGTGACAATCACTTTCCTTTGAAAGAGCCTAAAGCTACTTACAAGCATTCAACAGAAACTCACATGCATTTCTCTGAAAGAGAAGCAGTCTGTTCCAACACTTCAATTCACTGTGCGAAGTGAATGGAGTGTTGCTTCACTTTCTAATTGCTGTCCTTTCAGAGAATATCACTTTCCTTTGAACGTGCCTTAAGCTACTTTCAAGCATTCACAAGAAACACACATGCATTTCTCTGAAATAGAAGCAGTCTGTTCCAACACTTCAATTCACTGGGTGAAGTGAATGAAGTGTTGCTTCACTTTCTAAATGCTGTACTTTTAGAGAAAATCACTTTTGTTTGAAAGAGCCTTAAGCAACTTTCAAGCATTCACAAAAAACTCACATGCATTTCTATGAAAGAGAAGCCTTCTCTTTCAACAATTCAATTCACTGTGCGAAGTGAATGGAGTGTTGCTTCACTTTCTTAATGCTGTCCTTTCAGAGAAAATCACTTTTCTTTGAAAGTGCCTTAAGCTACTTTCAAGCATTCACCAGAAACTCACATGCGTTTCTCTGAAAGAGAAGTAGTCTGTTCCAACACGTCAATTCACTGTGCGAAGTGAATTTAATGTTACTTCACTTTCTAAATGCTGTCCTTTCAGAGAAAATCACTTAACTTTGAAAGAGCCTTAAGCTACTTTCAAGCATTCACAAGAAACACACATACGTTTCTCTGAAATAGAAGCAGTCTGTTCCAACACTTCAATTCAGTGTGCGAAGTGAATGGAATTTTACTTCACTTTCTAAATGCTGTCCTTTCAGAGAAAATCACTTTCCTTTGAAAGTGCCTTAAGCTACTTTCAAGCATTCACCAGAAACTCACATGCGTTTCTCTGAAAGAGAAGCAGTCTGTTCCAACACGTCAATTCACTGTGCGAAGTGAATTTAATGTTACTTCACTTTCTAAATGCTGTCCTTTCAGAGAAAATCACTTAACTTTGAAAGAGCCTTAAGCTACTTTCAAGCATTCACAAGAAACTCACATGCATTTTTCTGAAAGAGAAGCCTTCTCTTCCAACACTTCAATTCACTGTGCGAAGTGAATGGAGTGTTGCTTCACTTTCTAAATGCTGTCCTTTTAGAGAAAATCACTTTCCTTTGAAAGTGCCTTAAGTTACTATCAAGCATTCACAAGAAACACACATATGTTTCTCTGAAAGAGAAGCAGTCTGTTCCAACACTTCAATTCACTTTGCGAAGTGAATGGAATGTTACTTCACTTTCTAAATGCTGTCCTTTCAGAGAAAATCACTTTCCTTTGAAAGTGCCTTAAGCTACTTTCAAGCATTCACAAGAAACACACATACGTTTCTCTGAAATAGAAGCAGTCTGTTCCAAAACTTCAATTCACTGTGCGAAGTGAATTGAGTGTTGCTTCACTTTCTAAATGCTGTCCTTTCAGTGAAAATCACTTTCCTTTGAAAGAGCCTTAAGCTACTTACAAGCATTCAACAGAAACTCACATGCATTTCTCTGAAAGAGAAGCAGTCTGTTCCAACACTTCAATTCATTGTGCGAAGTGAATGGATTGTTGCTTCACTTTCTAATTGCTGTCCTTTCAGAGAAAATCACTTTCCTTTGAACGTGCCTTAAGCTACTTTCAAGCATTCACAAGAAACACACATGCGTTTCTCTGAAATAGAAGCAGTCTGTTCCAACACTTCAATTCACTGGGCGAAGTGAATGGAGTGTTGCTTCACTTTCTAAATGCTGTCCTTTCAGAGAAAATCACTTTCCTTAGAAAGTGCCTTAACCTACTTGCAAGCATTCACAAAAAACACTAATGCATTTCTTTGAAAGAGAACCAGTCTGTTCCAACACTTCAATTCACTGTGCGAAGTGAATGGAGTGTTGCTTCACTTTCTAAATGCTGTCCTTTCAGAGAAAATCACTTTCCTTTGATAGAGCCTAAAGCTACTTTCAAGCATTCACAAGAAACCCACATGCATTTCTCTGAAAGAGAAGCCTTCTCTTCCAACACTTCAATTCAGTGTGCGAAGTGAATGGAATGTTGCTTCACTTTCTAAATGCTGTCCTTTCAGAGAAAATCACTTTCCTTTGAAACTGCCTTAATCTACCTCCAAGCATTCACAAGAAACTCACATCTGTTTCTCTGAAAGAGAAGGAGTCTGTTCCAACACTTCAATTCACTGTGCGAAGTGAATTGAGTGTTGCTTCACTTTCGAAATGCTGTCCTTTCAGTGAAAATCACTTTCTTTTGAAAGAGCCTTATGCTACTTACAAGCATTCAACAGAAACTCACATGCATTTCTCTGAAAGAGAAGCAGTCTGTTCCAACACTTCAATTCACTGTGCGAAGTGAATGGAGTGTTGCTTCACTTTCTAAATGCTGTCCTTTCAGAGGAAATCACTTTCCTTGGAAAGTGCCTTAAGCTACTTACAAGCATTCACAAAAAACTCACATGCATTTCTCTGAAAGGGAAGCAGTCTGGTCCAAAACTTCAATTTAGTGTGCGAAGTGAATGGAGTGTTGCTTCACTTTCTAAATGCTGTCCTTTCAGAGAAAATCACTTTCCTTTGATAGTGCCTTAAGCTACTTTCAAGCATTCACAAGAAACTCACATGCATTTCTTTGAAAGAGAAGACTTCTCTTCCAACACGTCAATTCACTGTGCGAAGTGAATTTAATGTTACTTCACTTTCTAAATGCTGTCCTTTCAGAGAAAATCACTTAACTTTGAAAGTGCCTTAAGCTACTTTCAAGCATTCACAAGAAACACACATACGTTTCTCTGAAATAGAAGCAGTCTGTTCCAACACTTCAATTCAGTGTGCGAAGTGAATGGAATTTTACTTCACTTTCTAAATGCTGTCCTTTCAGAGAAAATCACTTTCCTTTGAAAGTGCCTTAAGCTACTTTCAAGCATTCACCAGAAACTCACATGCGTTTCTCTGAAAGAGAAGCAGTCTGTTCCAACACTTCAATTCACTTTGCGAAGTGAATGGAATGTTACTTCACTTTCTAAATGCTGTCCTTTCAGAGAAAATCACTTTCCTTTGAAAGTGCCTTAAGCTACTTTCAAGCATTCACAAGAAACACACATACGTTTCTCTGAAATAGAAGCAGTCTGTTCCAAAACTTCAATTCACTGTGCGAAGTGAATTGAGTGTTGCTTCACTTTCTAAATGCTGTCCTTTCAGTGACAATCACTTTCCTTTGAAAGAGCCTTAAGCTACTTACAAGCATTCAACAGAAAGTCACATGCATTTCTCTGAAAGAGAAGCAGTCTGTGCCAACACTTCAATTCACTGTGCGAAGTGAATGGAGTGTTGCTTCACTTTCTAATTGCTGTCCTTTCAGAGAAAATCACTTTCCTTTGAACGTGCCTTAAGCTACTTTCAAGCATTCACAAGAAACACACATGCGTTTCTCTGAAAGAGAAGCAGTCTCTTCCAACACTTCAATTCACTTTGCGAAGTGAATGGAATGTTACTTCACTTTCTAAATGCTGTCCTTTCAGAGAAAATCACTTTCCTTAGAAAGTGCCTTAAGCTACTTGCAAGCATTCACAAAAAACTCTAATGCATTTCTCTGAAAGAGAAGCAGTCTGTTCCAACACTTCAATTCACTGTGCGAAGTGAATGGAGTGTTGCTTCACTTTCTAAATGCTGTCCTTTCAGAGAAAATCACCTTCCTTTGATAGAGCCTAAAGCTACTTTCAAGCATTCACAAGAAACCCACATGCATTTCTCTGAAAGAGAAGCCTTCTCTTCCAACACTTCAATTCAGTGTGCGAAGTGAATGGAATGTTGCTTCACTTTCTAAATGCTGTCCTTTCAGAGAAAATCACTTTCCTTTGAAACTGCCTTAATCTACCTCCAAGCATTCACAAGAAACTCACATCTGTTTCTCTGAAAGAGAAGGAGTCTGTTCCAACACTTCAATTCACTGTGCGAAGTGAATTGAGTGTTGCTTCACTTTCTAAATGCTGTCCTTTCAGAGAAAATCTCTTTCCTTTGAAAATGCCTTAAGTTACTATCAAGCATTCACAAGAAACACACATACGTTTTTCTGAAATAGAAGCAGTGTGTTTCAACACTTCAATTCAGTGCGCGAAGTGAATGGAATGTTACTTCACTTTCTAAATGCTGTCCTTTCTGAGAAAATCACTTTCCTTTGAAAGTGCCTTAAGCTACTTTCAAGCATTCACCAGAAACTCACATGCGTTCCTCTGAAAGAGAAGCAGTCTGTTCCAACACTTCAATTCACTTTGCGAAGTGAATGGAATGTTACTTCACTTTCTAAATGCTGTCCTTTCAGAGAAAATCACTTTCCTTTGAAAGTGCCTTAAGCTACTTTCAAGCATTCACAAGAAACACACATACGTTTCTCTGAAATAGAAGCAGTCTGTTCCAAAACTTCAATTCACTGTGCGAAGTGAATTGAGTGTTGCTTCACTTTCTAAATGCTGTCCTTTCAGTGACAATCACTTTCCTTTGAAAGAGCCTAAAGCTACTTACAAGCATTCAACAGAAACTCACATGCATTTCTCTGAAAGAGAAGCAGTCTGTTCCAACACTTCAATTCACTGTGCGAAGTGAATGGAGTGTTGCTTCACTTTCTAATTGCTGTCCTTTCAGAGAATATCACTTTCCTTTGAACGTGCCTTAAGCTACTTTCAAGCATTCACAAGAAACACACATGCATTTCTCTGAAATAGAAGCAGTCTGTTCCAACACTTCAATTCACTGGGTGAAGTGAATGAAGTGTTGCTTCACTTTCTAAATGCTGTACCTTTAGAGAAAATCACTTTTGTTTGAAAGAGCCTTAAGCAACTTTCAAGCATTCACAAAAAACTCACATGCATTTCTATGAAAGAGAAGCCTTCTCTTTCAACAATTCAATTCACTGTGCGAAGTGAATGGAGTGTTGCTTCACTTTCTTAATGCTGTCCTTTCAGAGAAAATCACTTTTCTTTGAAAGTGCCTTAAGCTACTTTCAAGCATTCACCAGAAACTCACATGCGTTTCTCTGAAAGAGAAGCAGTCTGTTCCAACACGTCAATTCACTGTGCGAAGTGAATTTAATGTTACTTCACTTTCTAAATGCTGTCCTTTCAGAGAAAATCACTTAACTTTGAAAGAGCCTTAAGCTACTTTCAAGCATTCACAAGAAACACACATAGGTTTCTCTGAAATAGAAGCAGTCTGTTCCAACACTTCAATTCAGTGTGCGAAGTGAATGGAATTTTACTTCACTTTCTAAATGCTGTCCTTTCAGAGAAAATCACTTTCCTTTGAAAGTGCCTTAAGCTACTTTCAAGCATTCACCAGAAACTCACATGCGTTTCTCTGAAAGAGAAGCAGTCTGTTCCAACACGTCAATTCACTGTGCGAAGTGAATTTAATGTTACTTCACTTTCTAAATGCTGTCCTTTCAGAGAAAATCACTTAACTTTGAAAGAGCCTTAAGCTACTTTCAAGCATTCACAAGAAACTCACATGCATTTCTCTGAAAGAGAAGCCTTCTCTTCCAACACTTCAATTCACTGTGCGAAGTGAATGGAGTGTTGCTTCACTTTCTAAATGCTGTCCTTTTAGAGAAAATCACTTTCCTTTGAAAGTGCCTTAAGTTACTATCAAGCATTCACAAGAAACACACATATGTTTCTCTGAAAGAGAAGCAGTCTGTTCCAACACTTCAATTCACTTTGCGAAGTGAATGGAATGTTACTTCACTTTCAAAATGCTGTCCTTTCAGAGAAAATCACTTTCCTTTGAAAGTGCCTTAAGCTACTTTCAAGCATTCACAAGAAACACACATACGTTTCTCTGAAATAGAAGCAGTCTGTTCCAAAACTTCAATTCACTGTGCGAAGTGAATTGAGTGTTGCTTCACTTTCTAAATGCTGTCCTTTCAGTGAAAATCACTTTCCTTTGAAAGAGCCTTAAGCTACTTACAAGCATTCAACAGAAACTCACATGCATTTCTCTGAAAGAGAAGCAGTCTGTTCCAACACTTCAATTCATTGTGCGAAGTGAATGGATTGTTGCTTCACTTTCTAATTGCTGTCCTTTCAGAGAAAATCACTTTCCTTGGAAAGTGCCTTAAGCTACTTTCAAGCATTCACAAGAAACACACATGCGTTTCTCTGAAATAGAAGCAGTCTGTTCCAACACTTCAATTCACTGGGCGAAGTGAATGGAGTGTTGCTTCACTTTCTAAATGCTGTCCTTTCAGAGAAAATCACTTTCCTTTGATAGAGCCTAAAGCTACTTTCAAGCATTCACAAGAAACCCACATGCATTTCTCTGAAAGAGAAGCCTTCTCTTCCAACACTTCAATTCAGTGTGCGAAGTGAATGGAATGTTGCTTCACTTTCTAAATGCTGTCCTTTCAGAGAAAATCACTTTCCTTTGAAACTGCCTTAATCTACCTCCAAGCATTCACAAGAAACTCACATCTGTTTCTCTGAAAGAGAAGGAGTCTGTTCCAACACTTCAATTCACTGTGCGAAGTGAATTGAGTGTTGCTTCACTTTCGAAATGCTGTCCTTTCAGTGAAAATCACTTTCTTTTGAAAGAGCCTTATGCTACTTACAAGCATTCAACAGAAACTCACATGCATTTCTCTGAAAGAGAAGCAGTCTGTTCCAACACTTCAATTCACTGTGCGAAGTGAATGGAGTGTTGCTTCACTTTCTAAATGCTGTCCTTTCAGAGGAAATCACTTTCCTTGGAAAGTGCCTTAAGCTACTTACAAGCATTCACAAAAAACTCACATGCATTTCTCTGAAAGGGAAGCAGTCTGGTCCAAAACTTCAATTTAGTGTGCGAAGTGAATGGAGTGTTGCTTCACTTTCTAAATGCTGTCCTTTCAGAGAAAATCACTTTCCTTTGATAGTGCCTTAAGCTACTTTCAAGCATTCACAAGAAACTCACATGCATTTCTTTGAAAGAGAAGACTTCTCTTCCAACACGTCAATTCACTGTGCGAAGTGAATTTAATGTTACTTCACTTTCTAAATGCTGTCCTTTCAGAGAAAATCACTTAACTATGAAAGTGCCTTAAGCTACTTTCAAGCATTCACAAGAAACACACATACGTTTCTCTGAAATAGAAGCAGTCTGTTCCAACACTTCAATTCAGTGTGCGAAGTGAATGGAATTTTACTTCACTTTCTAAATGCTGTCCTTTCAGAGAAAATCACTTTCCTTTGAAAGTGCCTTAAGCTACTTTCAAGCATTCACCAGAAACTCACATGCGTTTCTCTGAAAGAGAAGCAGTCTGTTCCAACACTTCAATTCACTTTGCGAAGTGAATGGAATGTTACTTCACTTTCTAAATGCTGTCCTTTCAGAGAAAATCACTTTCCTTTGAAAGTGCCTTAAGCTACTTTCAAGCATTCACAAGAAACACACATACGTTTCTCTGAAATAGAAGCAGTCTGTTCCAAAACTTCAATTCACTGTGCGAAGTGAATTGAGTGTTGCTTCACTTTCTAAATGCTGTCCTTTCAGTGACAATCACTTTCCTTTGAAAGAGCCTTAAGCTACTTACAAGCATTCAACAGAAAGTCACATGCATTTCTCTGAAAGAGAAGCAGTCTGTTCCAACACTTCAATTCACTGTGCGAAGTGAATGGAGTGTTGCTTCACTTTCTAATTGCTGTCCTTTCAGAGAAAATCACTTTCCTTTGAACGTGCCTTAAGCTACTTTCAAGCATTCACAAGAAACACACATGCGTTTCTCTGAAAGAGAAGCAGTCTCTTCCAACACTTCAATTCACTTTGCGAAGTGAATGGAATGTTACTTCACTTTCTAAATGCTGTCCTTTCAGAGAAAATCACTTTCCTTAGAAAGTGCCTTAAGCTACTTGCAAGCATTCACAAAAAACTCTAATGCATTTCTCTGAAAGAGAAGCAGTCTGTTCCAACACTTCAATTCACTGTGCGAAGTGAATGGAGTGTTGCTTCACTTTCTAAATGCTGTCCTTTCAGAGAAAATCACCTTCCTTTGATAGAGCCTAAAGCTACTTTCAAGCATTCACAAGAAACCCACATGCATTTCTCTGAAAGAGAAGCCTTCTCTTCCAACACTTCAATTCAGTGTGCGAAGTGAATGGAATGTTGCTTCACTTTCTAAATGCTGTCCTTTCAGAGAAAATCACTTTCCTTTGAAACTGCCTTAATCTACCTCCAAGCATTCACAAGAAACTCACATCTGTTTCTCTGAAAGAGAAGGAGTCTGTTCCAACACTTCAATTCACTGTGCGAAGTGAATTGAGTGTTGCTTCACTTTCTAAATGCTGTCCTTTCAGAGAAAATCTCTTTCCTTTGAAAGTGCCTTAAGTTACTATCAAGCATTCACAAGAAACACACATACGTTTTTCTGAAATAGAAGCAGAGTGTTTCAACACTTCAATTCAGTGCGCGAAGTGAATGGAATGTTACTTCACTTTCTAAATGCTGTCCTTTCTGAGAAAATCACTTTCCTTTGAAAGTGCCTTAAGCTACTTTCAAGCATTCACCAGAAACTCACATGCGTTCCTCTGAAAGAGAAGCAGTCTGTTCCAACACTTCAATTCACTTTGCGAAGTGAATGGAATGTTACTTCACTTTCTAAATGCTGTCCTTTCAGAGAAAATCACTTTCCTTTGAAAGTGCCTTAAGCTACTTTCAAGCATTCACAAGAAACACACATACGTTTCTCTGAAATAGAAGCAGTCTGTTCCAAAACTTCAATTCACTGTGCGAAGTGAATTGAGTGTTGCTTCACTTTCTAAATGCTGTCCTTTCAGTGACAATCACTTTCCTTTGAAAGAGCCTAAAGCTACTTACAAGCATTCAACAGAAACTCACATGCATTTCTCTGAAAGAGAAGCAGTCTGTTCCAACACTTCAATTCACTGTGCGAAGTGAATGGAGTGTTGCTTCACTTTCTAATTGCTGTCCTTTCAGAGAATATCACTTTCCTTTGAACGTGCCTTAAGCTACTTTCAAGCATTCACAAGAAACACACATGCATTTCTCTGAAATAGAAGCAGTCTGTTCCAACACTTCAATTCACTGGGTGAAGTGAATGAAGTGTTGCTTCACTTTCTAAATGCTGTACTTTTAGAGAAAATCACTTTTGTTTGAAAGAGCCTTAAGCAACTTTCAAGCATTCACAAAAAACTCACATGCATTTCTATGAAAGAGAAGCCTTCTCTTTCAACAATTCAATTCACTGTGCGAAGTGAATGGAGTGTTGCTTCACTTTCTTAATGCTGTCCTTTCAGAGAAAATCACTTTTCTTTGAAAGTGCCTTAAGCTACTTTCAAGCATTCACCAGAAACTCACATGCGTTTCTCTGAAAGAGAAGCAGTCTGTTCCAACACGTCAATTCACTGTGCGAAGTGAATTTAATGTTACTTCACTTTCTAAATGCTGTCCTTTCAGAGAAAATCACTTAACTTTGAAAGAGCCTTAAGCTACTTTCAAGCATTCACAAGAAACACACATAGGTTTCTCTGAAATAGAAGCAGTCTGTTCCAACACTTCAATTCAGTGTGCGAAGTGAATGGAATTTTACTTCACTTTCTAAATGCTGTCCTTTCAGAGAAAATCACTTTCCTTTGAAAGTGCCTTAAGCTACTTTCAAGCATTCACCAGAAACTCACATGCGTTTCTCTGAAAGAGAAGCAGTCTGTTCCAACACGTCAATTCACTGTGCGAAGTGAATTTAATGTTACTTCACTTTCTAAATGCTGTCCTTTCAGAGAAAATCACTTAACTTTGAAAGAGCCTTAAGCTACTTTCAAGCATTCACAAGAAACTCACATGCATTTCTCTGAAAGAGAAGCCTTCTCTTCCAACACTTCAATTCACTGTGCGAAGTGAATGGAGTGTTGCTTCACTTTCTAAATGCTGTCCTTTTAGAGAAAATCACTTTCCTTTGAAAGTGCCTTAAGTTACTATCAAGCATTCACAAGAAACACACATATGTTTCTCTGAAAGAGAAGCAGTCTGTTCCAACACTTCAATTCACTTTGCGAAGTGAATGGAATGTTACTTCACTTTCAAAATGCTGTCCTTTCAGAGAAAATCACTTTCCTTTGAAAGTGCCTTAAGCTACTTTCAAGCATTCACAAGAAACACACATACGTTTCTCTGAAATAGAAGCAGTCTGTTCCAAAACTTCAATTCACTGTGCGAAGTGAATTGAGTGTTGCTTCACTTTCTAAATGCTGTCCTTTCAGTGAAAATCACTTTCCTTTGAAAGAGCCTTAAGCTACTTACAAGCATTCAACAGAAACTCACATGCATTTCTCTGAAAGAGAAGCAGTCTGTTCCAACACTTCAATTCATTGTGCGAAGTGAATGGATTGTTGCTTCACTTTCTAATTGCTGTCCTTTCAGAGAAAATCACTTTCCTTGGAAAGTGCCTTAAGCTACTTTCAAGCATTCACAAGAAACACACATGCGTTTCTCTGAAATAGAAGCAGTCTGTTCCAACACTTCAATTCACTGGGCGAAGTGAATGGAGTGTTGCTTCACTTTCTAAATGCTGTCCTTTCAGAGAAAATCACTTTCCTTAGAAAGTGCCTTAACCTACTTGCAAGCATTCACAAAAAACACTAATGCATTTCTTTGAAAGAGAACCAGTCTGTTCCAACACTTCAATTCACTGTGCGAAGTGAATGGAGTGTTGCTTCACTTTCTAAATGCTGTCCTTTCAGAGAAAATCACTTTCCTTTGATAGAGCCTAAAGCTACTTTCAAGCATTCACAAGAAACCCACATGCATTTCTCTGAAAGAGAAGCCTTCTCTTCCAACACTTCTATTCAGTGTGCGAAGTGAATGGAATGTTGCTTCACTTTCTAAATGCTGTCCTTTCAGAGAAAATCACTTTCCTTTGAAACTGCCTTAATCTACCTCCAAGCATTCACAAGAAACTCACATCTGTTTCTCTGAAAGAGAAGGAGTCTGTTCCAACACTTCAATTCACTGTGCGAAGTGAATTGAGTGTTGCTTCACTTTCGAAATGCTGTCCTTTCAGTGAAAATCACTTTCTTTTGAAAGAGCCTTAAGCTACTTACAAGCATTCAACAGAAACTCACATGCATTTCTCTGAAAGAGAAGCAGTCTGTTCCAACACTTCAATTCACTGTGCGAAGTGAATGGAGTGTTGCTTCACTTTCTAAATGCTGTCCTTTCAGAGGAAATCACTTTCCTTGGAAAGTGCCTTAAGCTACTTACAAGCATTCACAAAAAACTCACATGCATTTCTCTGAAAGGGAAGCAGTCTAGTCCAAAACTTCAATTTAGTGTGCGAAGTGAATGGAGTGTTGCTTCACTTTCTAAATGCTGTCCTTTCAGAGAAAATCACTTTCCTTTGATAGTGCCTTAAGCTACTTTCAAGCATTCACAAGAAACTCACATGCATTTCTCTGAAAGAGAAGACTTCTCTTCCAACACGTCAATTCACTGTGCGAAGTGAATTTAATGTTACTTCACTTTCTAAATGCTGTCCTTTCAGAGAAAATCACTTAACTTTGAAAGTGCCTTAAGCTACTTTCAAGCATTCACAAGAAACACACATACGTTTCTCTGAAATAGAAGCAGTCTGTTCCAACACTTCAATTCAGTGTGCGAAGTGAATGGAATTTTACTTCACTTTCTAAATGCTGTCCTTTCAGAGAAAATCACTTTCTTTGAAAGTGCCTTAAGCTACTTTCAAGCATTCACCAGAAACTCACATGCGTTTCTCTGAAAGAGAAGCAGTCTGTTCCAACACTTCAATTCACTTTGCGAAGTGAATGGAATGTTACTTCACTTTCTAAATGCTGTCCTTTCAGAGAAAATCACTTTCCTTTGAAAGTGCCTTAAGCTACTTTCAAGCATTCACAAGAAACACACATACGTTTCTCTGAAATAGAAGCAGTCTGTTCCAAAACTTCAATTCACTGTGCGAAGTGAATTGAGTGTTGCTTCACTTTCTAAATGCTGTCCTTTCAGTGAAAATCACTTTCCTTTGAAAGAGCCTTAAGCTACTTACAAGCATTCAACAGAAACTCACATGCATTTCTCTGAAAGAGAAGCAGTCTGTTCCAACACTTCAATTCATTGTGCGAAGTGAATGGAGTGTTGCTTCACTTTCTAATTGCTGTCCTTTCAGAGAAAATCACTTTCCTTGGAAAGTGCCTTAAGCTACTTTCAAGCATTCACAAGAAACACACATGCGTTTCTCTGAAATAGAAGCAGTCTGTTCCAACACTTCAATTCACTGGGCGAAGTGAATGGAGTGTTGCTTCACTTTCTAAATGCTGTCCTTTCAGAGAAAATCACTTTCCTTAGAAAGTGCCTTAACCTACTTGCAAGCATTCACAAAAAACACTAATGCATTTCTTTGAAAGAGAACCAGTCTGTTCCAACACTTCAATTCACTGTGCGAAGTGAATGGAGTGTTGCTTCACTTTCTAAATGCTGTCCTTTCAGAGAAAATCACTTTCCTTTGATAGAGCCTAAAGCTACTTTCAAGCATTCACAAGAAACTCACATGCATTTCTCTGAAAGAGAAGCCTTCTCTTCCAACACTTCTATTCAGTGTGCGAAGTGAATGGAATGTTGCTTCACTTTCTAAATGCTGTCCTTTCAGAGAAAATCACTTTCCTTTGAAACTGCCTTAATCTACCTCCAAGCATTCACAAGAAACTCACATCTGTTTCTCTTAAAGAGAAGGAGTCTGTTCCAACACTTCAATTCACTGTGCGAAGTGAATTGAGTGTTGCTTCACTTTCGAAATGCTGTCCTTTCAGTGAAAATCACTTTCTTTTGAAAGAGCCTTAAGCTACTTACAAGCATTCAACAGAAACTCACATGCATTTCTCTGAAAGAGAAGCAGTCTGTTCCAACACTTCAATTCACTGTGCGAAGTGAATGGAGTGTTGCTTCACTTTCTAAATGCTGTCCTTTCAGAGGAAATCACTTTCCTTGGAAAGTGCCTTAAGCTACTTACAAGCATTCACAAAAAACTCACATGCATTTCTCTGAACGGGAAGCAGTCTGGTCCAAAACTTCAATTTAGTGTGCGAAGTGAATGGAGTGTTGCTTCACTTTCTAAATGCTGTCCTTTCAGAGAAAATCACTTTCCTTTGATAGTGCCTTAAGCTACTTTCAAGCATTCACAAGAAACTCACATGCATTTCTCTGAAAGAGAAGACTTCTCTTCCAACACGTCAATTCACTGTGCGAAGTGAATTTAATGTTACTTCACTTTCTAAATGCTGTCCTTTCAGAGAAAATCACTTAACTTTGAAAGTGCCTTAAGCTACTTTCAAGCATTCACAAGAAACACACATACGTTTCTCTGAAATAGAAGCAGTCTGTTCCAACACTTCAATTCAGTGTGCGAAGTGAATGGAATTTTACTTCACTTTCTAAATGCTGTCCTTTCAGAGAAAATCACTTTCTTTGAAAGTGCCTTAAGCTACTTTCAAGCATTCACCAGAAACTCACATGCGTTTCTCTGAAAGAGAAGCAGTCTGTTCCAACACTTCAATTCACTTTGCGAAGTGAATGGAATGTTACTTCACTTTCTAAATGCTGTCCTTTCAGAGAAAATCACTTTCCTTTGAAAGTGCCTTAAGCTACTTTCAAGCATTCACAAGAAACACACATATGTTTCTCTGAAATAGAAGCAGTCTGTTCCAAAACTTCAATTCACTGTGCGAAGTGAATTGAGTGTTGCTTCACTTTCTAAATGCTGTCCTTTCAGTGAAAATCACTTTCCTTTGAAAGAGCCTTAAGCTACTTACAAGCATTCAACAGAAACTCACATGCATTTCTCTGAAAGAGAAGCAGTCTGTTCCAACACTTCAATTCATTGTGCGAAGTGAATGGAGTGTTGCTTCACTTTCTAATTGCTGTCCTTTCAGAGAAAATCACTTTCCTTTGAACGTGCCTTAAGCTACTTTCAAGCATTCACAAGAAACACACATGCGTTTCTCTGAAAGAGAAGCAGTCTGTTCCAACACTTCAATTCACTTTGCGAAGTGAATGGAATGTTACTTCACTTTCTAAATGCTGTCCTTTCAGAGAAAATCACTTTCCTTAGAAAGTGCCTTAAGCTACTTGCAAGCATTCAAAAAAAACACTAATGCATTTCTCTGAAAGAGAACCAGTCTGTTCCAACACTTCAATTCACTGTGCGAAGTGAATGGAGTGTTGCTTCACTTTCTAAATGCTGTCCTTTCAGAGAAAATCACCTTCCTTTGATAGAGCCTAAAGCTACTTTCAAGCATTCACAAGAAACCCACATGCATTTCTCTGAAAGAGAAGCCTTCTCTTCCAACACTTCAATTCAGTGTGCGAAGTGAATGGAATGTTGCTTCACTTTCTAAATGCTGTCCTTTCAGAGAAAATCACTTTCCTTTGAAACTGCCTTAATCTACCTCCAAGCATTCACAAGAAACTCACATCTGTTTCTCTGAAAGAGAAGGAGTCTGTTCCAACACTTCAATTCACTGTGCGAAGTGAATTGAGTGTTGCTTCACTTTCTAAATGCTGTCCTTTCAGAGAAAATCACTTTCCTTTGAAAGTGCCTTAAGTTACTGTCAAGCATTCACAAGAAACACACATACGTTTTTCTGAAATAGAAGCAGTGTGTTCCAACACTTCAATTCAGTGCGCGAAGTGAATGGAATGTTACTTCACTTTCTAAATGCTTTCCTTTCTGAGAAAATCACTTTCCTTTGAAAGTGCCTTAAGCTACTTTCAAGCATTCACCAGAAACTCACATGCGTTCCTCTGAAAGAGAAGCAGTCTGTTCCAACACTTCAATTCACTTTGCGAAGTGAATGGAATGTTACTTCACTTTCTAAATGCTGTCCTTTCAGAGAAAATCACTTTCCTTTGAAAGTGCCTTAAGCTACTTTCAAGCATTCACAAGAAACACACATACGTTTCTCTGAAATAGTAGCAGTCTGTTCCAAAACTTCAATTCACTGTGCGAAGTGAATTGAGTGTTGCTTCACTTTCTAAATGCTGTCCTTTCAGTGACAATCACTTTCCTTTGAAAGAGCCTAAAGCTACTTACAAGCATTCAACAGAAACTCACATGCATTTCTCTGAAAGAGAAGCAGTCTGTTCCAACACTTCAATTCACTGTGCGAAGTGAATAGAGTGTTGCTTCACTTTCTAATTGCTGTCCTTTCAGAGAATATCACTTTCCTTTGAACGTGCCTTAAGCTACTTTCAAGCATTCACAAGAAACACACATGCATTTCTCTGAAATAGAAGCAGTCTGTTCCAACACTTCAATTCACTGGGCGAAGTGAATGAAGTGTTGCTTCACTTTCTAAATGCTGTACTTTTAGAGAAAATCACTTTTGTTTGAAAGAGCCTTAAGCAACTTTCAAGCATTCACAAAAAACTCACATGCATTTCTATGAAAGAGAAGCCTTCTCTTTCAACAATTCAATTCACTGTGCGAAGTGAATGGAGTGTTGCTTCACTTTCTTAATGCTGTCCTTTCAGAGAAAATCTCTTTTCTTTGAAAGTGCCTTAAGCTACTTTCAAGCATTCACCAGAAACTCACATGCGTTTCTCTGAAAGAGAAGCAGTCTGTTCCAACACGTCAATTCACTGTGCGAAGTGAATTTAATGTTACTTCACTTTCTAAATGCTGTCCTTTCAGAGAAAATCACTTAACTTTGAAAGAGCCTTAAGCTACTTTCAAGCATTCACAAGAAACACACATAGGTTTCTCTGAAATAGAAGCAGTCTGTTCCAACACTTCAATTCAGTGTGCGAAGTGAATGGAATTTTACTTCACTTTCTAAATGCTGTCCTTTCAGAGAAAATCACTTTCCTTTGAAAGTGCCTTAAGCTACTTTCAAGCATTCACCAGAAACTCACATGCGTTTCTCTGAAAGAGAAGCAGTCTGTTCCAACACGTCAATTCACTGTGCGAAGTGAATTTAATGTTACTTCACTTTCTAAATGCTGTCCTTTCAGAGAAAATCACTTAACTTTGAAAGAGCCTTAAGCTACTTTCAAGCATTCACAAGAAACTCACATGCATTTCTCTGAAAGAGAAGCCTTCTCTTCCAACACTTCAATTCACTGTGCGAAGTGAATGGAGTGTTGCTTCACTTTCTAAATGCTGTCCTTTTAGAGAAAATCACTTTCCTTTGAAAGTGCCTTAAGTTACTATCAAGCATTCACAAGAAACACACATATGTTTCTCTGAAATAGAAGGAGTCTGTTCCAAGACTTCAATTTTGTGTGCGAAGTGAATGGAATGTTACTTCACTTTCTAAATGCTGTCCTCTCAGAGAAAATCACTTTCCTTTGAAAGTGCCTTACGCTACTTTCAAGCATTCACAAGAAACACACATACGTTTCTCTGAAATAGAAGCAGTCTGTTCCAAAACTTCAATTCACTGTGCGAAGTAAATTGAGTGTTTCTTCACTTTCTAAATGCTGTCCTTTCAGTGAAAATCACTTTCCTTTGAAAGTGCCTTAAGCTACTTACAAGCATTCAACAGAAACTCACATGCATTTCTCTGAAAGAGAAGCAGTCCGTTCAAACACTTCAATTCTCTCTGCGGAGTGAATGGAGTGTTGCTTCACTTTCTAAATGCTGTCCTTTCAGAGAAAATCACTTTCCTTAGAAAGAGCCTTAAGCTACTTGCAAGCATTCACAAGAAACACTAATGCGTTTCTCTGAAAGAGAACCAGTCTGTTCCAACACTTCAATTCACTGTGCGAAGTGAATGGAGTGTTGCTTCACTTTCTAAATGCTGTCCTTTCAGAGAAAATCACTTTCCTTTGATAGTGCCTTAAGCTACTTTCAAGCATTCACAAGAAACTCACATGCATTTCTCTGAAAGAGAAGACTTCTCTTCCAACACTTCAGTTCACGGGGCGAAGTGAATGGAGTGTTGCTTCACTTTCTAAATGCTGTCCTTTCAGAGAAAATCACTTTCCTTTGAAAGTGCTTTAAGTTACTATCAAGCATTCACAAGAAACACACATACGTTTCACTGAAATAGAAGAAGTCTGTTCCAACACTTCAATTCACTGTGCGAAGTGAATGGAATGTTAGTTCACTTTCTAAATGCTGTCCTTTCAGAGAAAATCACTTTCCTTTGAAAGTGCCTTAAGCTACTTTCAAGCATTTACAAGAAACACACATACGTTTCTCTGAAAGTGAAGGAGTCTGTTCCAACACTTCAATTCAATGTGCGAAGTGAATTGAGTGTTGCTTCACTTTCTAAATGCTGTCGTTTCAGTGAAAATCACTTTCTTTTGAAAGAGCCTTAAGCTACTTACAAGCATTCAACAGAAACTCACATGCATTTCTCTGAAAGACAAGCAGTCTGTTACAACACTTCAATTCACTGTGCGAAGTGAATGGAATGTTACTTCACTTTCTAAATGCTGTCCTTTCAGTGAAAATCACTTTCCTTTGAAAGTGCCTTAAGCTACTTTCAAGCATTCACAAGAAACACACATACGTTTCTCTGAAATAGAAGCACTCTGTTCCAAAACTTCAATTCACTGTCCGAAGTGAATTGAGTGTTGCCTCACTTTCTAAATGCTGTCCTTTCAGTGAAAATCACTTTCCTTTGAAAGAGCCTTAAGCTACTTACAAGCATTCAACAGAAACTCACATGCATTTCTCTGAAAGAGAAGCAGTCTGTTCCAACACTTCACTGTGCGAAGTGAATGGAGTGTTGCTTCACTTTCTAATTGCTGTCCTTTCAGAGAAAATCACTTTCCTTTGAACGTGCCTTAAGCAACTTACAAGCATTCAACAGAAACTCACATGCGTTTCTCTGAAAGAGAAGCAGTCTGTTCCAACACGTCAATTCACTGTGCGAAGTGAATGGAATGTTACTTCACTTTCTAAATTCTGTACTTTCAGAGAAAATCACTTTCCTTTGAAAGTGCCTTAAGCTACTTTCAAGCATTCACAAGAAACACACATGCATTTCTCTGAAATAGAAGCAGTCTGTTCCAACACTTCAATTCACTGGGGGAAGTGAATGGAGTGTTGCTTCAGTTTCTAAATGCTGTACTTTTAGAGAAAATCACTTTTGTTTGGAAGAGCCTTAAGCAACTTTCAAGCATTCTCAAGAAACTCACATCTGTTTCTCTGAAAGAGAAGCCTTCTCTTCCAACACTTCAATTCACTGTGCGAAGTGAATGGAGTGTTGCTTCACTTTCTAAATTCTGTACTTTCAGAGAAAATAACTTTCCTTTGAAACTGCCTTAATCTACTTACAAGCATTCACAAGAAACACACATACGTTTCTCTGAAATAGAAGCAGTCTGTTCCAACACTTCAATTCAGTGTGCGAAGTGAATGGAATTTTACTTCACTTTCTAAATGCTGTCCTTTCAGAGAAAATCACTTTCCTTTGAAAGTGCCTTAAGCTACTTTCAAGCATTCACCAGAAACTCACATGCGTTTCTCTGAAAGAGATGCAGTCTGTTCCAACACTTCAATTCACTTTGCGAAGTGAATGGAATGTTACTTCACTTTCTAAATGCTGTCCTTTCAGAGAAAATCACTTTCCTTTGAAAGGGCCTTAAGCTACTTTCCAGCATTCACAAGAAACACACATACGTTTCTCTGAAATAGAAGCAGTCTGTTCCAAAACTTCAATTCACTGTGCGAAGTGAATTGAGTGTTGCTTCACTTTCTAAATGCTGTCCTTTCAGTGAAAATCACTTTCCTTTGAAAGAGCCTTAAGCTACTTACAAGCATTCAACAGAAACTCACATGCATTTCTCTGAAAGAGAAGCAGTCTGTTCCAATACTTCAATTCACTGTGCGAAGTGAATGGAGTGTTGCTTCACTTTCTAATTGCTGTCCTTTCAGAGAAAATCACTTTCCTTTGAACGTGCCTTAAGCTACTTTCTAGCATTCACAAGAAACACACGTACGTTTCTCTGAAATAGAAGCAGTCTGTTCCAACACTTCAATTCAGTGTGCGAAGTGAATGGAATTTTACTTCACTTTCTAAATGCTGTCCTTTCAGAGAAAATCACTTAACTTTGAAAGATCCTTAAGCTACTTTCAAGCATTCACAAGAAACACACATACGTTTCTCTGAAATAGAAGCAGTCTGTTCCAACACTTCAATTCAGTGTGCGAAGTGAATGGAATTTTACTTCACTTTCTAAATGCTGTCCTTTCAGAGAAAATCACTTTCCTTTGAAAGTGCCTTAAGCTACTTTCAAGCATTCACCAGAAACTCACATGCGTTTCTCTGAAAGAGAAGCAGTCTGTTCCAACACGTCAATTCACTGTGCGAAGTGAATTTAATGTTACTTCACTTTCTAAATGCTGTCCTTTCAGAGAAAATCACTTAACTTTGAAAGAGCCTTAAGCTACTTTCAAGCATTCACAAGAAACTCACATGCATTTCTCTGAAAGAGAAGCCTTCTCTTCCAACACTTCAATTCACTGTGCGAAGTGAATGGAGTGTTGCTTCACTTTCTAAATGCTGTCCTTTTAGAGAAAATCACTTTCCTTTGAAAGTGCCTTAAGTTACTATCAAGCATTCACAAGAAACACACATATGTTTCTCTGAAAGAGAAGCAGTCTGTTTCAACACTTCAATTCACTTTGCGAAGTGAATGGAATGTTACTTCACTTTCTAAATGCTGTCCTTTCAGAGAAAATCACTTTCCTTGGAAAGTGCCTTAAGCTACTTTCAAGCATTCACAAGAAACACACATGCGTTTCTCTGAAATAGAAGCAGTCTGTTCCAACACTTCAATTCACTGGGCGAAGTGAATGGAGTGTTGCTTCACTTTCTAAATGCTGTCCTTTCAGAGAAAATCACTTTCCTTAGAAAGTGCCTTAACCTACTTGCAAGCATTCACAAAAAACACTAATGCATTTCTTTGAAAGAGAACCAGTCTGTTCCAACACTTCAATTCACTGTGCGAAGTGAATGGAGTGTTGCTTCACTTTCTAAATGCTGTCCTTTCAGAGAAAATCACTTTCCTTTGATAGAGCCTAAAGCTACTTTCAAGCATTCACAAGAAACTCACATGCATTTCTCTGAAAGAGAAGCCTTCTCTTCCAACACTTCTATTCAGTGTGCGAAGTGAATGGAATGTTGCTTCACTTTCTAAATGCTGTCCTTTCAGAGAAAATCACTTTCCTTTGAAACTGCCTTAATCTACCTCCAAGCATTCACAAGAAACTCACATCTGTTTCTCTTAAAGAGAAGGAGTCTGTTCCAACACTTCAATTCACTGTGCGAAGTGAATTGAGTGTTGCTTCACTTTCGAAATGCTGTCCTTTCAGTGAAAATCACTTTCTTTTGAAAGAGCCTTAAGCTACTTACAAGCATTCAACAGAAACTCACATGCATTTCTCTGAAAGAGAAGCAGTCTGTTCCAACACTTCAATTCACTGTGCGAAGTGAATGGAGTGTTGCTTCACTTTCTAAATGCTGTCCTTTCAGAGGAAATCACTTTCCTTGGAAAGTGCCTTAAGCTACTTACAAGCATTCACAAAAAACTCACATGCATTTCTCTGAACGGGAAGCAGTCTGGTCCAAAACTTCAATTTAGTGTGCGAAGTGAATGGAGTGTTGCTTCACTTTCTAAATGCTGTCCTTTCAGAGAAAATCACTTTCCTTTGATAGTGCCTTAAGCTACTTTCAAGCATTCACAAGAAACTCACATGCATTTCTCTGAAAGAGAAGACTTCTCTTCCAACACGTCAATTCACTGTGCGAAGTGAATTTAATGTTACTTCACTTTCTAAATGCTGTCCTTTCAGAGAAAATCACTTAACTTTGAAAGTGCCTTAAGCTACTTTCAAGCATTCACAAGAAACACACATACGTTTCTCTGAAATAGAAGCAGTCTGTTCCAACACTTCAATTCAGTGTGCGAAGTGAATGGAATTTTACTTCACTTTCTAAATGCTGTCCTTTCAGAGAAAATCACTTTCTTTGAAAGTGCCTTAAGCTACTTTCAAGCATTCACCAGAAACTCACATGCGTTTCTCTGAAAGAGAAGCAGTCTGTTCCAACACTTCAATTCACTTTGCGAAGTGAATGGAATGTTACTTCACTTTCTAAATGCTGTCCTTTCAGAGAAAATCACTTTCCTTTGAAAGTGCCTTAAGCTACTTTCAAGCATTCACAAGAAACACACATATGTTTCTCTGAAATAGAAGCAGTCTGTTCCAAAACTTCAATTCACTGTGCGAAGTGAATTGAGTGTTGCTTCACTTTCTAAATGCTGTCCTTTCAGTGAAAATCACTTTCCTTTGAAAGAGCCTTAAGCTACTTACAAGCATTCAACAGAAACTCACATGCATTTCTCTGAAAGAGAAGCAGTCTGTTCCAACACTTCAATTCATTGTGCGAAGTGAATGGAGTGTTGCTTCACTTTCTAATTGCTGTCCTTTCAGAGAAAATCACTTTCCTTTGAACGTGCCTTAAGCTACTTTCAAGCATTCACAAGAAACACACATGCGTTTCTCTGAAAGAGAAGCAGTCTGTTCCAACACTTCAATTCACTTTGCGAAGTGAATGGAATGTTACTTCACTTTCTAAATGCTGTCCTTTCAGAGAAAATCACTTTCCTTAGAAAGTGCCTTAAGCTACTTGCAAGCATTCAAAAAAAACACTAATGCATTTCTCTGAAAGAGAACCAGTCTGTTCCAACACTTCAATTCACTGTGCGAAGTGAATGGAGTGTTGCTTCACTTTCTAAATGCTGTCCTTTCAGAGAAAATCACCTTCCTTTGATAGAGCCTAAAGCTACTTTCAAGCATTCACAAGAAACCCACATGCATTTCTCTGAAAGAGAAGCCTTCTCTTCCAACACTTCAATTCAGTGTGCGAAGTGAATGGAATGTTGCTTCACTTTCTAAATGCTGTCCTTTCAGAGAAAATCACTTTCCTTTGAAACTGCCTTAATCTACCTCCAAGCATTCACAAGAAACTCACATCTGTTTCTCTGAAAGAGAAGGAGTCTGTTCCAACACTTCAATTCACTGTGCGAAGTGAATTGAGTGTTGCTTCACTTTCTAAATGCTGTCCTTTCAGAGAAAATCACTTTCCTTTGAAAGTGCCTTAAGTTACTGTCAAGCATTCACAAGAAACACACATACGTTTTTCTGAAATAGAAGCAGTGTGTTCCAACACTTCAATTCAGTGCGCGAAGTGAATGGAATGTTACTTCACTTTCTAAATGCTTTCCTTTCTGAGAAAATCACTTTCCTTTGAAAGTGCCTTAAGCTACTTTCAAGCATTCACCAGAAACTCACATGCGTTCCTCTGAAAGAGAAGCAGTCTGTTCCAACACTTCAATTCACTTTGCGAAGTGAATGGAATGTTACTTCACTTTCTAAATGCTGTCCTTTCAGAGAAAATCACTTTCCTTTGAAAGTGCCTTAAGCTACTTTCAAGCATTCACAAGAAACACACATACGTTTCTCTGAAATAGTAGCAGTCTGTTCCAAAACTTCAATTCACTGTGCGAAGTGAATTGAGTGTTGCTTCACTTTCTAAATGCTGTCCTTTCAGTGACAATCACTTTCCTTTGAAAGAGCCTAAAGCTACTTACAAGCATTCAACAGAAACTCACATGCATTTCTCTGAAAGAGAAGCAGTCTGTTCCAACACTTCAATTCACTGTGCGAAGTGAATAGAGTGTTGCTTCACTTTCTAATTGCTGTCCTTTCAGAGAATATCACTTTCCTTTGAACGTGCCTTAAGCTACTTTCAAGCATTCACAAGAAACACACATGCATTTCTCTGAAATAGAAGCAGTCTGTTCCAACACTTCAATTCACTGGGCGAAGTGAATGAAGTGTTGCTTCACTTTCTAAATGCTGTACTTTTAGAGAAAATCACTTTTGTTTGAAAGAGCCTTAAGCAACTTTCAAGCATTCACAAAAAACTCACATGCATTTCTATGAAAGAGAAGCCTTCTCTTTCAACAATTCAATTCACTGTGCGAAGTGAATGGAGTGTTGCTTCACTTTCTTAATGCTGTCCTTTCAGAGAAAATCTCTTTTCTTTGAAAGTGCCTTAAGCTACTTTCAAGCATTCACCAGAAACTCACATGCGTTTCTCTGAAAGAGAAGCAGTCTGTTCCAACACGTCAATTCACTGTGCGAAGTGAATTTAATGTTACTTCACTTTCTAAATGCTGTCCTTTCAGAGAAAATCACTTAACTTTGAAAGAGCCTTAAGCTACTTTCAAGCATTCACAAGAAACACACATAGGTTTCTCTGAAATAGAAGCAGTCTGTTCCAACACTTCAATTCAGTGTGCGAAGTGAATGGAATTTTACTTCACTTTCTAAATGCTGTCCTTTCAGAGAAAATCACTTTCCTTTGAAAGTGCCTTAAGCTACTTTCAAGCATTCACCAGAAACTCACATGCGTTTCTCTGAAAGAGAAGCAGTCTGTTCCAACACGTCAATTCACTGTGCGAAGTGAATTTAATGTTACTTCACTTTCTAAATGCTGTCCTTTCAGAGAAAATCACTTAACTTTGAAAGAGCCTTAAGCTACTTTCAAGCATTCACAAGAAACTCACATGCATTTCTCTGAAAGAGAAGCCTTCTCTTCCAACACTTCAATTCACTGTGCGAAGTGAATGGAGTGTTGCTTCACTTTCTAAATGCTGTCCTTTTAGAGAAAATCACTTTCCTTTGAAAGTGCCTTAAGTTACTATCAAGCATTCACAAGAAACACACATATGTTTCTCTGAAATAGAAGGAGTCTGTTCCAAGACTTCAATTTTGTGTGCGAAGTGAATGGAATGTTACTTCACTTTCTAAATGCTGTCCTCTCAGAGAAAATCACTTTCCTTTGAAAGTGCCTTACGCTACTTTCAAGCATTCACAAGAAACACACATACGTTTCTCTGAAATAGAAGCAGTCTGTTCCAAAACTTCAATTCACTGTGCGAAGTAAATTGAGTGTTTCTTCACTTTCTAAATGCTGTCCTTTCAGTGAAAATCACTTTCCTTTGAAAGTGCCTTAAGCTACTTACAAGCATTCAACAGAAACTCACATGCATTTCTCTGAAAGAGAAGCAGTCCGTTCAAACACTTCAATTCTCTCTGCGGAGTGAATGGAGTGTTGCTTCACTTTCTAAATGCTGTCCTTTCAGAGAAAATCACTTTCCTTAGAAAGAGCCTTAAGCTACTTGCAAGCATTCACAAGAAACACTAATGCGTTTCTCTGAAAGAGAACCAGTCTGTTCCAACACTTCAATTCACTGTGCGAAGTGAATGGAGTGTTGCTTCACTTTCTAAATGCTGTCCTTTCAGAGAAAATCACTTTCCTTTGATAGTGCCTTAAGCTACTTTCAAGCATTCACAAGAAACTCACATGCATTTCTCTGAAAGAGAAGACTTCTCTTCCAACACTTCAGTTCACGGGGCGAAGTGAATGGAGTGTTGCTTCACTTTCTAAATGCTGTCCTTTCAGAGAAAATCACTTTCCTTTGAAAGTGCTTTAAGTTACTATCAAGCATTCACAAGAAACACACATACGTTTCACTGAAATAGAAGAAGTCTGTTCCAACACTTCAATTCACTGTGCGAAGTGAATGGAATGTTAGTTCACTTTCTAAATGCTGTCCTTTCAGAGAAAATCACTTTCCTTTGAAAGTGCCTTAAGCTACTTTCAAGCATTTACAAGAAACACACATACGTTTCTCTGAAAGTGAAGGAGTCTGTTCCAACACTTCAATTCAATGTGCGAAGTGAATTGAGTGTTGCTTCACTTTCTAAATGCTGTCGTTTCAGTGAAAATCACTTTCTTTTGAAAGAGCCTTAAGCTACTTACAAGCATTCAACAGAAACTCACATGCATTTCTCTGAAAGGCAAGCAGTCTGTTACAACACTTCAATTCACTGTGCGAAGTGAATGGAATGTTACTTCACTTTCTAAATGCTGTCCTTTCAGTGAAAATCACTTTCCTTTGAAAGTGCCTTAAGCTACTTTCAAGCATTCACAAGAAACACACATACGTTTCTCTGAAATAGAAGCACTCTGTTCCAAAACTTCAATTCACTGTCCGAAGTGAATTGAGTGTTGCCTCACTTTCTAAATGCTGTCCTTTCAGTGAAAATCACTTTCCTTTGAAAGAGCCTTAAGCTACTTACAAGCATTCAACAGAAACTCACATGCATTTCTCTGAAAGAGAAGCAGTCTGTTCCAACACTTCACTGTGCGAAGTGAATGGAGTGTTGCTTCACTTTCTAATTGCTGTCCTTTCAGAGAAAATCACTTTCCTTTGAACGTGCCTTAAGCAACTTACAAGCATTCAACAGAAACTCACATGCGTTTCTCTGAAAGAGAAGCAGTCTGTTCCAACACGTCAATTCACTGTGCGAAGTGAATGGAATGTTACTTCACTTTCTAAATTCTGTACTTTCAGAGAAAATCACTTTCCTTTGAAAGTGCCTTAAGCTACTTTCAAGCATTCACAAGAAACACACATGCATTTCTCTGAAATAGAAGCAGTCTGTTCCAACACTTCAATTCACTGGGGGAAGTGAATGGAGTGTTGCTTCAGTTTCTAAATGCTGTACTTTTAGAGAAAATCACTTTTGTTTGGAAGAGCCTTAAGCAACTTTCAAGCATTCTCAAGAAACTCACATCTGTTTCTCTGAAAGAGAAGCCTTCTCTTCCAACACTTCAATTCACTGTGCGAAGTGAATGGAGTGTTGCTTCACTTTCTAAATTCTGTACTTTCAGAGAAAATAACTTTCCTTTGAAACTGCCTTAATCTACTTACAAGCATTCACAAGAAACACACATACGTTTCTCTGAAATAGAAGCAGTCTGTTCCAACACTTCAATTCAGTGTGCGAAGTGAATGGAATTTTACTTCACTTTCTAAATGCTGTCCTTTCAGAGAAAATCACTTTCCTTTGAAAGTGCCTTAAGCTACTTTCAAGCATTCACCAGAAACTCACATGCGTTTCTCTGAAAGAGATGCAGTCTGTTCCAACACTTCAATTCACTTTGCGAAGTGAATGGAATGTTACTTCACTTTCTAAATGCTGTCCTTTCAGAGAAAATCACTTTCCTTTGAAAGGGCCTTAAGCTACTTTCCAGCATTCACAAGAAACACACATACGTTTCTCTGAAATAGAAGCAGTCTGTTCCAAAACTTCAATTCACTGTGCGAAGTGAATTGAGTGTTGCTTCACTTTCTAAATGCTGTCCTTTCAGTGAAAATCACTTTCCTTTGAAAGAGCCTTAAGCTACTTACAAGCATTCAACAGAAACTCACATGCATTTCTCTGAAAGAGAAGCAGTCTGTTCCAATACTTCAATTCACTGTGCGAAGTGAATGGAGTGTTGCTTCACTTTCTAATTGCTGTCCTTTCAGAGAAAATCACTTTCCTTTGAACGTGCCTTAAGCTACTTTCTAGCATTCACAAGAAACACACGTACGTTTCTCTGAAATAGAAGCAGTCTGTTCCAACACTTCAATTCAGTGTGCGAAGTGAATGGAATTTTACTTCACTTTCTAAATGCTGTCCTTTCAGAGAAAATCACTTAACTTTGAAAGATCCTTAAGCTACTTTCAAGCATTCACAAGAAACACACATACGTTTCTCTGAAATAGAAGCAGTCTGTTCCAACACTTCAATTCAGTGTGCGAAGTGAATGGAATTTTACTTCACTTTCTAAATGCTGTCCTTTCAGAGAAAATCACTTTCCTTTGAAAGTGCCTTAAGCTACTTTCAAGCATTCACCAGAAACTCACATGCGTTTCTCTGAAAGAGAAGCAGTCTGTTCCAACACGTCAATTCACTGTGCGAAGTGAATTTAATGTTACTTCACTTTCTAAATGCTGTCCTTTCAGAGAAAATCACTTAACTTTGAAAGAGCCTTAAGCTACTTTCAAGCATTCACAAGAAACTCACATGCATTTCTCTGAAAGAGAAGCCTTCTCTTCCAACACTTCAATTCACTGTGCGAAGTGAATGGAGTGTTGCTTCACTTTCTAAATGCTGTCCTTTTAGAGAAAATCACTTTCCTTTGAAAGTGCCTTAAGTTACTATCAAGCATTCACAAGAAACACACATATGTTTCTCTGAAAGAGAAGCAGTCTGTTTCAACACTTCAATTCACTTTGCGAAGTGAATGGAATGTTACTTCACTTTCTAAATGCTGTCCTTTCAGAGAAAATCACTTTCCTTTGAAAGTGCCTTAAGCTACTTTCAAGCATTCACAAGAAACACACATACGTTTCTCTGAAATAGAAGCAGTCTGTTCCAAAACTTCAATTCACTGTGCGAAGTGAATTGAGTGTTGCTTCACTTTCTAAATGCTGTCCTTTCAGTGAAAATCACTTTCCTTTGAAAGAGCCTTAAGCTACTTACAAGCATTCAACAGAAACTCACATGCATTTCTCTGAAAGAGAAGCAGTCTGTTCCAACACTTCAATTCATTGTGCGAAGTGAATGGATTGTTGCTTCACTTTCTAATTGCTGTCCTTTCAGAGAAAATCACTTTCCTTTGAACGTGCCTTAAGCTACTTTCAAGCATTCACAAGAAACACACATGCGTTTCTCTGAAATAGAAGCAGTCTGTTCCAACACTTCAATTCAGTGTGCGAAGTGAATGGAGTGTTGCTTCACTTTCTAAATGCTGTCCTTTCAGAGAAAATCACTTTCCTTAGAAAGTGCCTTAAGCTACTTTCAAGCATTCACGAGAAACACACATACGTTTCGCTGAAATAGAAGCAGTCTGTTCCAAAACTTCAATTCACTGTGCGAAGTGAATTGAGTGTTGCTTCACTTTCTAAATGCTGTCCTTTCAGTGACAATCACTTTCCTTTGAAAGAGCCTAAAGCTACTTACAAGCATTCAACAGAAACTCACATGCATTTCTCTGAAAGAGAAGCAGTCTGTTCCAACACTTCAATTCACTGTGCGAAGTGAATGGAGTGTTGCTTCACTTTCTAATTGCTGTCCTTTCAGAGAATATCACTTTCCTTTGAACGTGCCTTAAGCTACTTTCAAGCATTCACAAGAAACACACATGCATTTCTCTGAAATAGAAGCAGTCTGTTCCAACACTTCAATACACTGGGCGAAGTGAATGGAGTGTTGCTTCACTTTCTAAATGCTGTACTTTTAGAGAAAATCACTTTTGTTTGAAAGAGTCTTAAGCAACTTTCAAGCATTCACAAAAAACTCACATGCATTTCTATGAAAGAGAAGCCTTCTCTTTCAACAATTCAATTCACTGTGCGAAGTGAATGGAGTGTTGCTTCACTTTCTAAATGCTGTCCTTTCAGAGAAAATCACTTTCCTTTGAAAGTGCCTTAAGCTACTTTCAAGCATTCACCAGAAACTCACATGCATTTCTCTGAAAGAGAAGCAGTCTGTTCCAACACTTCAATTCACTGGGCAAAGTGAATGGAGTGTTGCTTCACTTTCTAAATGCTGTACTTTTAGAGAAAATCACTTTTGTTTGAAAGAGCCTTAAGCAACTTTCAAGCATTCACAAAAAACTCACATGCATTTCTATGAAAGAGAAGCCTTCTCTTTCAACAATTCAATTCACTGTGCGAAGTGAATGGAGTGTTGCTTCACTTTCTAAATGCTGTCCTGTCAGAGAAAATCACTTTCCTTTGAAAGTGCGTTAAGCTACTTTCAAGCATTCACCAGAAACTCACATGCGTTTCTCTGAAAGAGAAGCAGTCTGTTCCAACACGTCAATTCACTGTGCGAAGTGAATTTAATGTTACTTCACTTTCTAAATGCTGTCCTTTCAGAGAAAATCACTTAACTTTGAAAGAGCCTTAAGCTACTTTCAAGCATTCACAAGAAACTCACATGCATTTCTCTGAAAGAGAAGCCTTCTCTTCCAACACTTCAATTCACTGAGCGAAGTGAATGGAGTGTTGCTTCACTTTCTAAATGCTCTCCTTTCAGAGAAAATCACTTTCCTTTGAAAGTGCCTTAAGTTACTATCAAGCATTCACAAGAAACACACATATGTTTCTCTGAAATAGAAGGAGTCTGTTCCAAGACTTCAATTCAGTGTGCGAAGTGAATGGAATGTTACTTCACTTTCTAAATGCTGTCCTTTCAGAGAAAATCACTTTCCTTTGAAAGTGCCTTAAGCTACTTTCAAGCATTCACAAGAAACACTAATGCGTTTCTCTGAAAGAGAACCAGTCTGTTCCAACACTTCAATTCACTGTGCGAAGTGAATGGAGTGTTGCTTCACTTTCTAAATGCTGTCCTTTCAGAGAAAATCACTTTCCTTTGATAGTGCCTTAAGCTACTTTCAAGCATTCACAAGAAACTCACATGCATTTCTCTGAAAGAGAAGCCTCCTCTTCCAACACTTCAGTTCACGGTGCGAAGTGAATGGAGTGTTGCTTCACTTTCTAAATGCTGTCCTTTCAGAGAAAATCACTTTCCTTTGAAAGTGCTTTAAGTTACTATCAAGCATTCACAAGAAACACACATACGTTTCACTGAAATAGAAGCAGTCTGTTCCAACACTTCAATTCACTGTGCGAAGTGAATGGAATGTTAGTTCACTTTCTAAATGCTGTCCTTTCAGAGAAAATCACTTTCCTTTGAAAGTGCCTTAAGCTACTTTCAAGCATTTACAAGAAACACACATACGTTTCTCTGAAAGTGAAGGAGTCTGTTCCAACACTTCAATTCAATGTGCGAAGTGAATTTAGTGTTGCTTCACTTTCTAAATGCTGTCCTTTCAGTGAAAATCACTTTCTTTTGAAAGAGCCTTAAGCTACTTACAAGCATTCAACAGAAACTCACATGCATTTCTCTGAAAGACAAGCAGTCTGTTCCAACACTTCAATTCACTGGGGGAAGTGAATGGAATGTTACTTCACTTTCTAAATGCTGTCCTTTCAGTGAAAATCACTTTCCTTTGAAAGTGCCTTATGCTACTTTCAAGCATTCACAAGAAACACACATACGTTTCTCTGAAATAGAAGCACTCTGTTCCAAAACTTCAATTCACTGTCCGAAGTGAATTGAGTGTTGCCTCACTTTCTAAATGCTGTCCTTTCAGTGAAAATGACTTTCCTTTGAAAGAGCCTTAAGCTACTTACAAGCATTCAACAGAAACTCACATGCATTTCTCTGAAAGAGAAGCAGTCTGTTCCAACACTTCACTGTCTGAAGTGAATGGAGTGTTGCTTCACTTTCTAATTGCTGTCCTTTCAGAGAAAATCACTTTCCTTTGAACGTGCCTTAAGCAACTTGCAAGCATTCAACAGAAACTCAAAATGCGTTTCTCTGAAAGAGAAGCAGTCTGTTCCAACACTTCAATTCACTGTGCGAAGTGAATGGAGTGTTGCTTCACTTTCTAAATGCTGTCCTTTCAGAGAAAATCACTTTCCTTTGATAGTGCCTTAAGCTACTTTCAAGCATTCACAAGAAACTCACATGCATTTCTCTGAAAGAGAAGACTTCTCTTCCAACACTTCAGTTCACGGTGCGAAGTGAATGGAGTGTTGCTTCACTTTCTAAATGCTGTCCTTTCAGAGAAAATCACTTTCCTTTGAAAGTGCTTTAAGTTACTATCAAGCATTCACAAGAAACACACATACGTTTCACTGAAATAGAAGCAGTCTGTTCCAACACTTCAATTCACTGTGCGAAGTGAATGGAATGTTAGTTCACTTTCTAAATGCTGTCCTTTCAGAGAAAATCACTTTCCTTTGAAAGTGCCTTAAGCTACTTTCAAGCATTTACAAGAAACACACATACGTTTCTCTGAAAGTGAAGGAGTCTGTTCCAACACTTCAATTCAATGTGCGAAGTGAATTGAGTGTTGCTTCACTTTCTAAATGCTGTCCTTTCAGTGAAAATCACTTTCTTTTGAAAAAGCCTTAAGCTACTTACAAGCATTCAACAGAAACTCACATGCATTTCTCTGAAAGACAAGCAGTCTGTTCCAACACTTCAATTCACTGTGCGAAGTGAATGGAATGTTACTTCACTTTCTAAATGCTGTCCTTTCAGTGAAAATCACTTTCCTTTGAAAGTCCCTTATGCTACTTTCAAGCATTCACAAGAAACACACATACGTTTCTCTGAAATAGAAGCACTCTGTTGCAAAACTTCAATTCACTGTCCGAAGTGAATTGAGTGTTGCCTCACTTTCTAAATGCTGTCCTTTCAGTGAAAATCACTTTCCTTTGAAAGAGCCTTAAGCTACTTACAAGCATTCAACAGAAACTCACATGCATTTCTCTGAAAGAGAAGCAGTCTGTTCCAACACTTCACTGTGCGAAGTGAATGGAGTGTTGCTTCACTTTCTAATTGCTGTCCTTTCAGAGAAAATCACTTTCCTTTGAACGTGCCTTAAGCAACTTACAAGCATTCAACAGAAACTCACATGCGTTTCTCTGAAAGAGAAGCAGTCTGTTACAACACGTCAATTCACTGTGCGAAGTGAATGGAATGTTACTTCACTTTCTAAATTCTGTACTTTCAGAGAAAATCACTTTCCTTTGAACGTGCCTTAAGCTACTTTCAAGCATTCACAAGAAACACACATGCATTTCTCTGAAATAGAAGCAGTCTGTTCCAACACTTCAATTCACTGGGGGAAGTGAATGGAGTGTTGCTTCAGTTTCTAAATGCTGTACTTTTAGAGAAAATCACTTTTGTTTGAAAGAGCCTTAAGCAACTTTCAAGCATTCTCAAGAAACTCACATCTGTTTCTCTGAAAGAGAAGCCTTCTCTTCCAACACTTCAATTCACTGTGCGAAGTGAATGGAGTGTTGCTTCACTTTCTAAATTCTGTACTTTCAGAGAAAATAACTTTCCTTTGAAACTGCCTTAATCTACTTACAAGCATTCACAAGAAACACACATATGTTTCTCTGAAATAGAAGCAGTCTGTTCCAACACTTCAATTCAGTGTGCGAAGTGAATGGAATGTTACTTCACTTTCTAAATGCTGTCCTTTCAGAGAAAATCACTTTCCTTTGAAAGTGCCTTAAGCTACTTTCAAGCATTCACCAGAAACTCACATGCGTTTCTCTGAAAGAGATGCAGTCTGTTCCAACACTTCAATTCACTTTGCGAAGTGAATGGAATGTTACTTCACTTTCTAAATGCTGTCCTTTCAGAGAAAATCACTTTCCTTTGAAAGTGCCTTAAGCTACTTTCCAGCATTCACAAGAAACACACATACGTTTCTCTGAAATAGAAGCAGTCTGTTCCAAAACTTCAATTCACTGTGCGAAGTGAATTGAGTGTTGCTTCACTTTCTAAATGCTGTCCTTTCAGTGAAAATCACTTTCCTTTGAAAGAGCCTTAAGATACTTAAAAGCATTCAACAGAAACTCACATGCATTTCTCTGAAAGAGAAGCAGTCTGTTCCAACACTTCAATTCACTGTGCGAAGTGAATGGAGTGTTGCTTCACTTTCTAATTGCTGTCCTTTCAGAGAAAATCACTTTCCTTTGAACGTGCCTTAAGCTACTTTCTAGCATTCACAAGAAACACACATGAGTTTCTCTGAAATAGAAGCAGTCTGTTCCAACACTTCAATTCACTGGGGGAAGTGAATGGAGTGTTGCTTCACTTTCTAAATGCTGTCCTTTCAGTGAAAATCACTTTCCTTTGAAACTGCCTTAAGCTACTTGCAAGCATTCACAAGAAACACACATGCGTTTCTCTGAAATAGAAGCAGTCTGTTCCAACACTTCAATTCACTGTGCGAAGTGAATGGAGTGTTGCTTCACTTTCTAAATGCTGTCCTTTCAGAGAAAATCACTTTCCTTAGAAAGTGCCTTAAGCTACTTGCAAGCATTCACAAAAAACACTAATGCATTTCTCTGAAAGAGAAGCAGTCTGTTCCAACACTTCAATTCACTGTGCGAAGTGAATGGAGTGTTGCTTCACTTTCAAAATGCTGTCCTTTCAGAGAAAATCACTTTCCTTTGATAGAGCCTAAAGCTACTTTCAAGCATTCACAAGAAACCCACATGCATTTCTCTGAAAGAGAAGCCTTCTCTTCCAACACTTCAATTCAGTGTGCGAAGTGAATGGAGTGTTGCTTCACTTTCTATATGCTCTCCTTTTAGAGAAAATCACTCTCTTTTGAAACTGCCTTAAGCTACTTACAAGCATTCACAAGAAACTCACATCTGTTTCTCTGAAAGAGAAGGAGTCTGTTCCAACACTTCAATTCACTGGGCGAAGTGAATGAAGTGTTGCTTCACTTTCTAAATGCTGTACTTTTAGAGAAAATCACTTTTGTTTGAAAGAGCCTTAAGCAACTTTCAAGCATTCACAAAAAACTCACATGCATTTCTATGAAAGAGAAGCCTTCTCTTTCAACAATTCAATTCACTGTGCGAAGTGAATGGAGTGTTGCTTCACTTTCTTAATGCTGTCCTTTCAGAGAAAATCTCTTTTCTTTGAAAGTGCCTTAAGCTACTTTCAAGCATTCACCAGAAACTCACATGCGTTTCTCTGAAAGAGAAGCAGTCTGTTCCAACACGTCAATTCACTGTGCGAAGTGAATTTAATGTTACTTCACTTTCTAAATGCTGTCCTTTCAGAGAAAATCACTTAACTTTGAAAGAGCCTTAAGCTACTTTCAAGCATTCACAAGAAACACACATAGGTTTCTCTGAAATAGAAGCAGTCTGTTCCAACACTTCAATTCAGTGTGCGAAGTGAATGGAATTTTACTTCACTTTCTAAATGCTGTCCTTTCAGAGAAAATCACTTTCCTTTGAAAGTGCCTTAAGCTACTTTCAAGCATTCACCAGAAACTCACATGCGTTTCTCTGAAAGAGAAGCAGTCTGTTCCAACACGTCAATTCACTGTGCGAAGTGAATTTAATGTTACTTCACTTTCTAAATGCTGTCCTTTCAGAGAAAATCACTTAACTTTGAAAGAGCCTTAAGCTACTTTCAAGCATTCACAAGAAACTCACATGCATTTCTCTGAAAGAGAAGCCTTCTCTTCCAACACTTCAATTCACTGTGCGAAGTGAATGGAGTGTTGCTTCACTTTCTAAATGCTGTCCTTTTAGAGAAAATCACTTTCCTTTGAAAGTGCCTTAAGTTACTATCAAGCATTCACAAGAAACACACATATGTTTCTCTGAAATAGAAGGAGTCTGTTCCAAGACTTCAATTTTGTGTGCGAAGTGAATGGAATGTTACTTCACTTTCTAAATGCTGTCCTCTCAGAGAAAATCACTTTCCTTTGAAAGTGCCTTACGCTACTTTCAAGCATTCACAAGAAACACACATACGTTTCTCTGAAATAGAAGCAGTCTGTTCCAAAACTTCAATTCACTGTGCGAAGTAAATTGAGTGTTTCTTCACTTTCTAAATGCTGTCCTTTCAGTGAAAATCACTTTCCTTTGAAAGTGCCTTAAGCTACTTACAAGCATTCAACAGAAACTCACATGCATTTCTCTGAAAGAGAAGCAGTCCGTTCAAACACTTCAATTCTCTCTGCGGAGTGAATGGAGTGTTGCTTCACTTTCTAAATGCTGTCCTTTCAGAGAAAATCACTTTCCTTAGAAAGAGCCTTAAGCTACTTGCAAGCATTCACAAGAAACACTAATGCGTTTCTCTGAAAGAGAACCAGTCTGTTCCAACACTTCAATTCACTGTGCGAAGTGAATGGAGTGTTGCTTCACTTTCTAAATGCTGTCCTTTCAGAGAAAATCACTTTCCTTTGATAGTGCCTTAAGCTACTTTCAAGCATTCACAAGAAACTCACATGCATTTCTCTGAAAGAGAAGACTTCTCTTCCAACACTTCAGTTCACGGGGCGAAGTGAATGGAGTGTTGCTTCACTTTCTAAATGCTGTCCTTTCAGAGAAAATCACTTTCCTTTGAAAGTGCTTTAAGTTACTATCAAGCATTCACAAGAAACACACATACGTTTCACTGAAATAGAAGAAGTCTGTTCCAACACTTCAATTCACTGTGCGAAGTGAATGGAATGTTAGTTCACTTTCTAAATGCTGTCCTTTCAGAGAAAATCACTTTCCTTTGAAAGTGCCTTAAGCTACTTTCAAGCATTTACAAGAAACACACATACGTTTCTCTGAAAGTGAAGGAGTCTGTTCCAACACTTCAATTCAATGTGCGAAGTGAATTGAGTGTTGCTTCACTTTCTAAATGCTGTCGTTTCAGTGAAAATCACTTTCTTTTGAAAGAGCCTTAAGCTACTTACAAGCATTCAACAGAAACTCACATGCATTTCTCTGAAAGACAAGCAGTCTGTTACAACACTTCAATTCACTGTGCGAAGTGAATGGAATGTTACTTCACTTTCTAAATGCTGTCCTTTCAGTGAAAATCACTTTCCTTTGAAAGTCCCTTAAGCTACTTTCAAGCATTCACAAGAAACACACATACGTTTCTCTGAAATAGAAGCACTCTGTTCCAAAACTTCAATTCACTGTCCGAAGTGAATTGAGTGTTGCCTCACTTTCTAAATGCTGTCCTTTCAGTGAAAATCACTTTCCTTTGAAAGAGCCTTAAGCTACTTACAAGCATTCAACAGAAACTCACATGCATTTCTCTGAAAGAGAAGCAGTCTGTTCCAACACTTCACTGTGCGAAGTGAATGGAGTGTTGCTTCACTTTCTAATTGCTGTCCTTTCAGAGAAAATCACTTTCCTTTGAACGTGCCTTAAGCAACTTACAAGCATTCAACAGAAACTCACATGCGTTTCTCTGAAAGAGAAGCAGTCTGTTCCAACACGTCAATTCACTGTGCGAAGTGAATGGAATGTTACTTCACTTTCTAAATTCTGTACTTTCAGAGAAAATCACTTTCCTTTGAAAGTGCCTTAAGCTACTTTCAAGCATTCACAAGAAACACACATGCATTTCTCTGAAATAGAAGCAGTCTGTTCCAACACTTCAATTCACTGGGGGAAGTGAATGGAGTGTTGCTTCAGTTTCTAAATGCTGTACTTTTAGAGAAAATCACTTTTGTTTGGAAGAGCCTTAAGCAACTTTCAAGCATTCTCAAGAAACTCACATCTGTTTCTCTGAAAGAGAAGCCTTCTCTTCCAACACTTCAATTCACTGTGCGAAGTGAATGGAGTGTTGCTTCACTTTCTAAATTCTGTACTTTCAGAGAAAATAACTTTCCTTTGAAACTGCCTTAATCTACTTACAAGCATTCACAAGAAACACACATACGTTTCTCTGAAATAGAAGCAGTCTGTTCCAACACTTCAATTCAGTGTGCGAAGTGAATGGAATTTTACTTCACTTTCTAAATGCTGTCCTTTCAGAGAAAATCACTTTCCTTTGAAAGTGCCTTAAGCTACTTTCAAGCATTCACCAGAAACTCACATGCGTTTCTCTGAAAGAGATGCAGTCTGTTCCAACACTTCAATTCACTTTGCGAAGTGAATGGAATGTTACTTCACTTTCTAAATGCTGTCCTTTCAGAGAAAATCACTTTCCTTTGAAAGGGCCTTAAGCTACTTTCCAGCATTCACAAGAAACACACATACGTTTCTCTGAAATAGAAGCAGTCTGTTCCAAAACTTCAATTCACTGTGCGAAGTGAATTGAGTGTTGCTTCACTTTCTAAATGCTGTCCTTTCAGTGAAAATCACTTTCCTTTGAAAGAGCCTTAGCTACTTACAAGCATTCAACAGAAACTCACATGCATTTCTCTGAAAGAGAAGCAGTCTGTTCCAATACTTCAATTCACTGTGCGAAGTGAATGGAGTGTTGCTTCACTTTCTAATTGCTGTCCTTTCAGAGAAAATCACTTTCCTTTGAACGTGCCTTAAGCTACTTTCTAGCATTCACAAGAAACACACGTACGTTTCTCTGAAATAGAAGCAGTCTGTTCCAACACTTCAATTCAGTGTGCGAAGTGAATGGAATTTTACTTCACTTTCTAAATGCTGTCCTTTCAGAGAAAATCACTTAACTTTGAAAGAGCCTTAAGCTACTTTCAAGCATTCACAAGAAACACACATACGTTTCTCTGAAATAGAAGCAGTCTGTTCCAACACTTCAATTCAGTGTGCGAAGTGAATGGAATTTTACTTCACTTTCTAAATGCTGTCCTTTCAGAGAAAATCACTTTCCTTTGAAAGTGCCTTAAGCTACTTTCAAGCATTCACCAGAAACTCACATGCGTTTCTCTGAAAGAGAAGCAGTCTGTTCCAACACGTCAATTCACTGTGCGAAGTGAATTTAATGTTACTTCACTTTCTAACTGCTGTCCTTTCAGAGAAAATCACTTAACTTTGAAAGAGCCTTAAGCTACTTTCAAGCATTCACAAGAAACTCACATGCATTTCTCTGAAAGAGAAGCCTTCTCTTCCAACACTTCAATTCACTGTGCGAAGTGAATGGAGTGTTGCTTCACTTTCTAAATGCTGTCCTTTTAGAGAAAATCACTTTCCTTTGAAAGTGCCTTAAGTTACTATCAAGCATTCACAAGAAACACACATATGTTTCTCTGAAAGAGAAGCAGTCTGTTTCAACACTTCAATTCACTTTGCGAAGTGAATGGAATGTTACTTCACTTTCTAAATGCTGTCCTTTCAGAGAAAATCACTTTCCTTTGAAAGTGCCTTAAGCTACTTTCAAGCATTCACAAGAAACACACATACGTTTCTCTGAAATAGAAGCAGTCTGTTCCAAAACTTCAATTCACTGTGCGAAGTGAATTGAGTGTTGCTTCACTTTCTAAATGCTGTCCTTTCAGTGAAAATCACTTTCCTTTGAAAGAGCCTTAAGCTACTTACAAGCATTCAACAGAAACTCACATGCATTTCTCTGAAAGAGAAGCAGTCTGTTCCAACACTTCAATTCATTGTGCGAAGTGAATGGATTGTTGCTTCACTTTCTAATTGCTGTCCTTTCAGAGAAAATCACTTTCCTTTGAACGTGCCTTAAGCTACTTTCAAGCATTCACAAGAAACACACATGCGTTTCTCTGAAATAGAAGCAGTCTGTTCCAACACTTCAATTCAGTGTGCGAAGTGAATGGAGTGTTGCTTCACTTTCTAAATGCTGTCCTTTCAGAGAAAATCACTTTCCTTAGAAAGTGCCTTAAGCTACTTTCAAGCATTCACGAGAAACACACATACGTTTCGCTGAAATAGAAGCAGTCTGTTCCAAAACTTCAATTCACTGTGCGAAGTGAATTGAGTGTTGCTTCACTTTCTAAATGCTGTCCTTTCAGTGACAATCACTTTCCTTTGAAAGAGCCTAAAGCTACTTACAAGCATTCAACAGAAACTCACATGCATTTCTCTGAAAGAGAAGCAGTCTGTTCCAACACTTCAATTCACTGTGCGAAGTGAATGGAGTGTTGCTTCACTTTCTAATTGCTGTCCTTTCAGAGAATATCACTTTCCTTTGAACGTGCCTTAAGCTACTTTCAAGCATTCACAAGAAACACACATGCATTTCTCTGAAATAGAAGCAGTCTGTTCCAACACTTCAATACACTGGGCGAAGTGAATGGAGTGTTGCTTCACTTTCTAAATGCTGTACTTTTAGAGAAAATCACTTTTGTTTGAAAGAGTCTTAAGCAACTTTCAAGCATTCACAAAAAACTCACATGCATTTCTATGAAAGAGAAGCCTTCTCTTTCAACAATTCAATTCACTGTGCGAAGTGAATGGAGTGTTGCTTCACTTTCTAAATGCTGTCCTTTCAGAGAAAATCACTTTCCTTTGAAAGTGCCTTAAGCTACTTTCAAGCATTCACCAGAAACTCACATGCATTTCTCTGAAAGAGAAGCAGTCTGTTCCAACACTTCAATTCACTGGGCAAAGTGAATGGAGTGTTGCTTCACTTTCTAAATGCTGTACTTTTAGAGAAAATCACTTTTGTTTGAAAGAGCCTTAAGCAACTTTCAAGCATTCACAAAAAACTCACATGCATTTCTATGAAAGAGAAGCCTTCTCTTTCAACAATTCAATTCACTGTGCGAAGTTAATGGAGTGTTGCTTCACTTTCTAAATGCTGTCCTGTCAGAGAAAATCACTTTCCTTTGAAAGTGCGTTAAGCTACTTTCAAGCATTCACCAGAAACTCACATGCGTTTCTCTGAAAGAGAAGCAGTCTGTTCCAACACGTCAATTCACTGTGCGAAGTGAATTTAATGTTACTTCACTTTCTAAATGCTGTCCTTTCAGAGAAAATCACTTAACTTTGAAAGAGCCTTAAGCTACTTTCAAGCATTCACAAGAAACTCACATGCATTTCTCTGAAAGAGAAGCCTTCTCTTCCAACACTTCAATTCACTGAGCGAAGTGAATGGAGTGTTGCTTCACTTTCTAAATGCTCTCCTTTCAGAGAAAATCACTTTCCTTTGAAAGTGCCTTAAGTTACTATCAAGCATTCACAAGAAACACACATATGTTTCTCTGAAATAGAAGGAGTCTGTTCCAAGACTTCAATTCAGTGTGCGAAGTGAATGGAATGTTACTTCACTTTCTAAATGCTGTCCTTTCAGAGAAAATCACTTTCCTTTGAAAGTGCCTTAAGCTACTTTCAAGCATTCACAAGAAACACTAATGCGTTTCTCTGAAAGAGAACCAGTCTGTTCCAACACTTCAATTCACTGTGCGAAGTGAATGGAGTGTTGCTTCACTTTCTAAATGCTGTCCTTTCAGAGAAAATCACTTTCCTTTGATAGTGCCTTAAGCTACTTTCAAGCATTCACAAGAAACTCACATGCATTTCTCTGAAAGAGAAGCCTCCTCTTCCAACACTTCAGTTCACGGTGCGAAGTGAATGGAGTGTTGCTTCACTTTCTAAATGCTGTCCTTTCAGAGAAAATCACTTTCCTTTGAAAGTGCTTTAAGTTACTATCAAGCATTCACAAGAAACACACATACGTTTCACTGAAATAGAAGCAGTCTGTTCCAACACTTCAATTCACTGTGCGAAGTGAATGGAATGTTAGTTCACTTTCTAAATGCTGTCCTTTCAGAGAAAATCACTTTCCTTTGAAAGTGCCTTAAGCTACTTTCAAGCATTTACAAGAAACACACATACGTTTCTCTGAAAGTGAAGGAGTCTGTTCCAACACTTCAATTCAATGTGCGAAGTGAATTTAGTGTTGCTTCACTTTCTAAATGCTGTCCTTTCAGTGAAAATCACTTTCTTTTGAAAGAGCCTTAAGCTACTTACAAGCATTCAACAGAAACTCACATGCATTTCTCTGAAAGACAAGCAGTCTGTTCCAACACTTCAATTCACTGGGGGAAGTGAATGGAATGTTACTTCACTTTCTAAATGCTGTCCTTTCAGTGAAAATCACTTTCCTTTGAAAGTGCCTTATGCTACTTTCAAGCATTCACAAGAAACACACATACGTTTCTCTGAAATAGAAGCACTCTGTTCCAAAACTTCAATTCACTGTCCGAAGTGAATTGAGTGTTGCCTCACTTTCTAAATGCTGTCCTTTCAGTGAAAATGACTTTCCTTTGAAAGAGCCTTAAGCTACTTACAAGCATTCAACAGAAACTCACATGCATTTCTCTGAAAGAGAAGCAGTCTGTTCCAACACTTCACTGTCTGAAGTGAATGGAGTGTTGCTTCACTTTCTAATTGCTGTCCTTTCAGAGAAAATCACTTTCCTTTGAACGTGCCTTAAGCAACTTGCAAGCATTCAACAGAAACTCAAAATGCGTTTCTCTGAAAGAGAAGCAGTCTGTTCCAACACTTCAATTCACTGTGCGAAGTGAATGGAGTGTTGCTTCACTTTCTAAATGCTGTCCTTTCAGAGAAAATCACTTTCCTTTGATAGTGCCTTAAGCTACTTTCAAGCATTCACAAGAAACTCACATGCATTTCTCTGAAAGAGAAGACTTCTCTTCCAACACTTCAGTTCACGGTGCGAAGTGAATGGAGTGTTGCTTCACTTTCTAAATGCTGTCCTTTCAGAGAAAATCACTTTCCTTTGAAAGTGCTTTAAGTTACTATCAAGCATTCACAAGAAACACACATACGTTTCACTGAAATAGAAGCAGTCTGTTCCAACACTTCAATTCACTGTGCGAAGTGAATGGAATGTTAGTTCACTTTCTAAATGCTGTCCTTTCAGAGAAAATCACTTTCCTTTGAAAGTGCCTTAAGCTACTTTCAAGCATTTACAAGAAACACACATACGTTTCTCTGAAAGTGAAGGAGTCTGTTCCAACACTTCAATTCAATGTGCGAAGTGAATTGAGTGTTGCTTCACTTTCTAAATGCTGTCCTTTCAGTGAAAATCACTTTCTTTTGAAAAAGCCTTAAGCTACTTACAAGCATTCAACAGAAACTCACATGCATTTCTCTGAAAGACAAGCAGTCTGTTCCAACACTTCAATTCACTGTGCGAAGTGAATGGAATGTTACTTCACTTTCTAAATGCTGTCCTTTCAGTGAAAATCACTTTCCTTTGAAAGTCCCTTATGCTACTTTCAAGCATTCACAAGAAACACACATACGTTTCTCTGAAATAGAAGCACTCTGTTGCAAAACTTCAATTCACTGTCCGAAGTGAATTGAGTGTTGCCTCACTTTCTAAATGCTGTCCTTTCAGTGAAAATCACTTTCCTTTGAAAGAGCCTTAAGCTACTTACAAGCATTCAACAGAAACTCACATGCATTTCTCTGAAAGAGAAGCAGTCTGTTCCAACACTTCACTGTGCGAAGTGAATGGAGTGTTGCTTCACTTTCTAATTGCTGTCCTTTCAGAGAAAATCACTTTCCTTTGAACGTGCCTTAAGCAACTTACAAGCATTCAACAGAAACTCACATGCGTTTCTCTGAAAGAGAAGCAGTCTGTTACAACACGTCAATTCACTGTGCGAAGTGAATGGAATGTTACTTCACTTTCTAAATTCTGTACTTTCAGAGAAAATCACTTTCCTTTGAACGTGCCTTAAGCTACTTTCAAGCATTCACAAGAAACACACATGCATTTCTCTGAAATAGAAGCAGTCTGTTCCAACACTTCAATTCACTGGGGGAAGTGAATGGAGTGTTGCTTCAGTTTCTAAATGCTGTACTTTTAGAGAAAATCACTTTTGTTTGAAAGAGCCTTAAGCAACTTTCAAGCATTCTCAAGAAACTCACATCTGTTTCTCTGAAAGAGAAGCCTTCTCTTCCAACACTTCAATTCACTGTGCGAAGTGAATGGAGTGTTGCTTCACTTTCTAAATTCTGTACTTTCAGAGAAAATAACTTTCCTTTGAAACTGCCTTAATCTACTTACAAGCATTCACAAGAAACACACATATGTTTCTCTGAAATAGAAGCAGTCTGTTCCAACACTTCAATTCAGTGTGCGAAGTGAATGGAATGTTACTTCACTTTCTAAATGCTGTCCTTTCAGAGAAAATCACTTTCCTTTGAAAGTGCCTTAAGCTACTTTCAAGCATTCACCAGAAACTCACATGCGTTTCTCTGAAAGAGATGCAGTCTGTTCCAACACTTCAATTCACTTTGCGAAGTGAATGGAATGTTACTTCACTTTCTAAATGCTGTCCTTTCAGAGAAAATCACTTTCCTTTGAAAGTGCCTTAAGCTACTTTCCAGCATTCACAAGAAACACACATACGTTTCTCTGAAATAGAAGCAGTCTGTTCCAAAACTTCAATTCACTGTGCGAAGTGAATTGAGTGTTGCTTCACTTTCTAAATGCTGTCCTTTCAGTGAAAATCACTTTCCTTTGAAAGAGCCTTAAGATACTTAAAAGCATTCAACAGAAACTCACATGCATTTCTCTGAAAGAGAAGCAGTCTGTTCCAACACTTCAATTCACTGTGCGAAGTGAATGGAGTGTTGCTTCACTTTCTAATTGCTGTCCTTTCAGAGAAAATCACTTTCCTTTGAACGTGCCTTAAGCTACTTTCTAGCATTCACAAGAAACACACATGAGTTTCTCTGAAATAGAAGCAGTCTGTTCCAACACTTCAATTCACTGGGGGAAGTGAATGGAGTGTTGCTTCACTTTCTAAATGCTGTCCTTTCAGTGAAAATCACTTTCCTTTGAAACTGCCTTAAGCTACTTGCAAGCATTCACAAGAAACACACATGCGTTTCTCTGAAATAGAAGCAGTCTGTTCCAACACTTCAATTCACTGTGCGAAGTGAATGGAGTGTTGCTTCACTTTCTAAATGCTGTCCTTTCAGAGAAAATCACTTTCCTTAGAAAGTGCCTTAAGCTACTTGCAAGCATTCACAAAAAACACTAATGCATTTCTCTGAAAGAGAAGCAGTCTGTTCCAACACTTCAATTCACTGTGCGAAGTGAATGGAGTGTTGCTTCACTTTCAAAATGCTGTCCTTTCAGAGAAAATCACTTTCCTTTGATAGAGCCTAAAGCTACTTTCAAGCATTCACAAGAAACCCACATGCATTTCTCTGAAAGAGAAGCCTTCTCTTCCAACACTTCAATTCAGTGTGCGAAGTGAATGGAGTGTTGCTTCACTTTCTATATGCTCTCCTTTTAGAGAAAATCACTCTCTTTTGAAACTGCCTTAAGCTACTTACAAGCATTCACAAGAAACTCACATCTGTTTCTCTGAAAGAGAAGGAGTCTGTTCCAACACTTCAATTCACTGTGCGAAGTGAATTGAGTGTTGCTTCACTTTCTAAATGCTCTCCTTTCAGAGAAAATCACTTTCCTTTGAAAGTGCCTTAAGTTACTATCAAGCATTCACAAGAAACACACATACGTTTCTCTGAAATAGAAGCAGTGTGTTCCAACACTTCAATTCAGTGCGCGAAGTGAATGGAATGTTACTTCACTTTCTAAATGCTGTCCTTTCTGAGAAAATCACTTTCCTTTGAAAGTGCCTTAATCTACTTTCAAGCATTCACCAGAAACTCACATGCGTTCCTCTGAAAGAGAAGCAGTCTGTTCCAACACTTCAATTCACTTTGCGAAGTGAATGGAATGTTACTTCACTTTCTAAATGCTGTCCTTTCAGAGAAAATCACTTTCCTTTGAAAGTGCCTTAAGCTACTTTCAAGCATTCACAAGAAACACACATACGTTTCTCTGAAATAGAAGCAGTCTGTTCCAAAACTTCAATTCACTGTGCGAAGTGAATTGAGTGTTGCTTCACTTTCTAAATGCTGTCCTTTCAGTGACAATCACTTTCCTTTGAAAGAGCCTAAAGCTACTTACAAGCATTCAACAGAAACTCACATGCATTTCTCTGAAAGAGAAGCAGTCTGTTTCAACACTTCAATTCACTGTGCGAAGTGAATGGAGTGTTGCTTCACTTTCTAATTGCTGTCCTTTCAGAGAATATCACTTTCCTTTGAACGTGCCTTAAGCTACTTTCAAGCATTCACAAGAAACACACATGCATTTCTCTGAAATAGAATCAGTCTGTTCCAACACTTCAATTCACTGGGCGAAGTGAATGGAGTGTTGCTTCACTTTCTAAATGCTGTACTTTTAGAGAAAATCACTTTTGTTTGAAAGAGCCTTAAGCAACTTTCAAGCATTCACAAAAAACTCACATGCATTTCTATGAAAGAGAAGACTTCTCTTTCAACAATTCAATTCACTGTGCGAAGTGAATGGAGTGTTGCTTCACTTTCTAAATGCTGTCCTTTCAGAGAAAATCACTTTCCTTTGAAAGTGCCTTAAGCTACTTTCAAGCATTCACCAGAAACTCACATGCGTTTCTCTGAAAGAGAAGCAGTCTGTTCCAACACGTCAATTCACTGTGCGAAGTGAATTTAATGTTACTTCACTTTCTAAATGCTGTCCTTTCAGAGAAAATGACTTAACTTTGAAAGAGCCTTAAGCTACTTTCAAGCATTCACAAGAAACTCACATGCATTTCTCTGAAAGAGAAGCCTTCTCTTCCAACACTTCAATTCACTGTGCGAAGTGAATGGAGTGTTGCTTCACTTTCTAAATGCTGTCCTTTCAGAGAAAATCACTTTCCTTTGAAAGTGCCTTAAGTTACTATCAAGCATTCACAAGAAACACACATATGTTTCTCTGAAATAGAAGGAGTCTGTTCCAAGACTTCAATTCAGTGTGCGAAGTGAATGGAATGTTACTTCACTTTCTAAATGCTGTCCTTTCAGAGAAAATCACTTTCCTTTGAAAGTGCCTTACGCTACTTTCAAGCATTCACAAGAAACACACATACGTTTCTCTGAAATAGAAGCAGTCTGTTCCAAAACTTCAATTCACTGTGCGAAGTAAATTGAGTGTTGCTTCACTTTCTAAATGCTGTCCTTTCAGTGAAAATCACTTTCCTTTGAAAGTGCCTTAAGCTACTTACAAGCATTCAACAGAAACTCACATGCATTTCTCTGAAAGAGAAGCAGTCCGTTCCAACACTTCAATTCTCTCTGCGGAGTGAATGGAGTGTTGCTTCACTTTCTAAATGCTGTCCTTTCAGACAAAATCACTTTCCTTAGAAAGAGCCTTAAGCTACTTGCAAGCATTCACAAGAAACACTAATGTGTTTCTCTGAAAGAGAACCAGTCTGTTCCAACACTTCAATTCACTGTGCGAAGTGAATGGAGTGTTGCTTCACTTTCTAAATGCTGTCCTTTCAGAGAAAATCACTTTCCTTTGATAGTGCCTTAAGCTACTTTCAAGCATTCACAAGAAACTCACATGCATTTCTCTGAAAGAGAAGACTTCTCTTCCAACACTTCAGTTCACGGTGCGAAGTGAATGGAGTGTTGCTTCACTTTCTAAATGCTGTCCTTTCAGAGAAAATCACTTTCCTTTGAAAGTGCTTTAAGTTACTATCAAGCATTCACAAGAAACACACATCTGTTTCTCTGAAAGAGTAGGAGTCTGTTACAACACTTCAATTCACTGTGCGAAGTGAATGGAGTGTTGCTTCACTTTCTAAATGCTGTCCTTTCAGTGAAAATCACTTTCCTTTAAAAGTGCCTTAAGCTACTTACAAGCATTCAACAGAAACTCACATGCATTTCTCTGAAAGAGAAGCAGTCCGTTCCAACACTTCAATTCTCTCTGCGGAGTGAATGGAGTGTTGCTTCACTTTCTAAATGCTGTCCTTTCAGAGAAAATCACTTTCCTTGGAAAGTGCCTTAAGCTACTTACAAGCATTCACAAAAAACTCACATGCATTTCTTTGAAAGGGAAGCAGTCTGGTCCAAAACTTCAATTAAGTGTGCGAAGTGAATGGAGTGTTGCTTCACTTTCTAAATGCTGTCCTTTCAGAGAAAAACACTTTCCTTTGATAGTGCCTTAAGCTACTTACAAGCATTCACAAGAAACTCACATGCATTTCTCTGAAAGAGAAGCCTTCTCTTCCAACACTTCAATTCACTGTGCGAAGTGAATGGAGTGTTGCTTCACTTTCTAAATGCTGTCCTTTCAGAGAAAATCACTTTCCTTTGAAAGTGCCTTAAGTTACTATCAAGCATTCACAAGAAACACACATATGTTTCTCTGAAATAGAAGGAGTCTGTTCCAAGACTTCAATTCAGTGTGCGCAGTGAATGGAATGTTACTTCACTTTCTAAATGCTGTCCTTTCAGAGAAAATCACTTTCCTTTGAAAGTGCCTTACGCTACTTTCAAGCATTCACAAGAAACACACATACGTTTCTCTGAAATAGAAGCAGTCTGTTCCAAAACTTCAATTCACTGTGCGAAGTGAATTGAGTGTTGCTTCACTTTCTAAATGCTGTCCTATCAGTGAAAATCACTTTCCTTTGAAAGAGCCTTAAGCTACTTCCAAGCATTCAACAGAAACTCACATGCATTTCTCTGAAAGAGAAGCAGTCTGTTCCAACACTTCAATTCACTGTGCGAAGTGAATGGAGTGTTGCTTCACTTTCTAATAGCTGTCATTTCAGAGAAAATCACTTTCCTTTGAACGTGCCTTAAGCAACTTACAAGCATTCAACAGAAACTCACATGCGTTCTCTGAAAGAGAAGCAGTCTGTTCCAACACTTCAATTCACTGTGCGAAGTGAATGGAATGTTACTTCACTTTCTAAATTCTGTACTTTCAGAGAAAATCACTTTCCTTTGAAAGTGCCTTAATTTACTTACAAGCATTCACAAGAAACTCACATCTGTTTTTCTGAAAGTGAAGGAGTCTGTTCCAACACTTCAATTAACTGTGCGAAGTGAATTGAGTGTTGCTTCACTTTCTAAATGCTGTCCTTTCAGAAAAAATCACTTTCTTTTGAAAGAGCCTTAAGCTACATACAAGCATTCAACAGAAACTCACATGCATTTCTCTGAAAGAGAAGCAGTCTGTTCCAACACTTCTATTCACTGTGCGAAGTGAATGGAGTGTTGCTTCACTTTCTAATTGCTGTCCTTTCAGAGAAAATCACTTTCCTTTGATAGTGTCTTTAGCTACTTTCAAGCATTCACAAGAAACTCACATGCATTTCTCTGAAAGAGAAGACTTCTTTTCCAACACTTCAGTTCACGGTGCGAAGTGAATGGAGTGTTGCTTCACTTACTAAATGCTGTCCTTTCAGAGAAAATCACTTTCCTTTGAAAGTGCTTTAAGTTACTATCAAGCATTCACAGGAAACACACATATGTTTCACTCAAATAGAAGCAGTCTGTTCCAACACTTCAATTCACTGTGCGAAGTGAATGGAATGTTACTTCACTTTCTAAATGCTGTCCTTTCAGAGAAAATCACTTTCCTTTGAAAGTACCTTAAGCTACTTTCAAGCATTCACAAGAAACACACATACGTTTCTCTGAAATAGAAGCAGTCTGTTCCAACACTTCAATTCACTGTGCGAAATGAATGGAGTGTTGCTTCACTTTTTAAATGCTGTCCTTTCAGAGAAAATCACTTTCCGTTGATAGAGCCTTAAGCTACTTTCAAGCATTCACAAGAAACTCACATGCATTACTCTGAAAGAGAAGCCTTCTCTTCCAACACTTCAATTAACTGTGCGAAGTGAATGGAGTGTTGCTTCACTTTCTAAATGCTGTCCTTTCAGAGAAAATCACTTTCCTTTGAAACTGCCTTAATCTACCTACAAGCATTCACAAGAAACTCACATCTGTTTCTCTGAAAGAGAAGGAGTCTGTTCCAACACTTCAATTCACTGTGCGAAGTAAATGGAGTGTTGCTTCATTTTCTAAATGCTGTCCTTTCAGAGGAAATCACTTTCCTTGGAAAGTGCCTTAAGCTACTTACAAGCATTCACAAAAAACTCACATGCATTTCTCTGAAAGGGAAGCAGGCTGTTCCAAAACTTCAATACAGTGTGCGAAGTAAATGGAGTGTTGCTTCACTTTCTAAATGCTGTCCTTTCAGAGAAAATCACTTTCCTTAGAAAGTGCCTTAAGCTACTTGCAAGCATTCACAAAAAACACTAATGCGTTTCTCTGAAACAGAACCAGACTGTTCCAACACTTCAATTAACTGTGCAAAGTGAATGGAGTGTTGCTTCACTTTCTAAATACTGTCCTTTCAGAGAAAATCACGTTCCTTTGATAGTGTCTTAAGCTACTTTCAAGCATTCACAAGAAACTCACATGCATTTCTCTGAAAGAGAAGCCTCCTCTTCCAACACTTCAGTTCACGGTGCGAAGTAAATGGAGTGTTGCTTCACTTTCTAAATGCTGTCCATTCAGAGAAAATCACTTTCCTTTGAAAGTGCTTTAAGTTACTATCAAGCATTCACAAGAAACACACATACGTTTCACTGAAATAGAAGCAGTCAGTTCCAACACTTCAATTCACTGTGCGAAGTGAATGGAATGTTACTTCACTTTCTAAATGCTGTCCTTTCAGAGAAAAACACTTTCCTTTGAAATTACCTTAAGCTACTTTCAAGCATTCACCAGAAACTCACATGCGTTTCTCTGAAAGAGAGCAGTCTGTTCCAACACTTCAATTCACTGTGCGAAGTGAATGGAATGTTACTTCACTTTCTAAATGCTGTCCTTTCAGAGAAAATCACTTTCCTTTGAAAGTGCCTTAAGCTACTTTCAAGCATTCACAAGAAACACACATACGTTTCTCTGAAATAGAAGCAGTCTGTTCCAACACTTCAATTCACTGTGCAAAATGAATGGAGTGTTGCTTCACTTTCTAAATGCTGTCCTTTCAGAGAAAATCACTTTCCTTTGAAAGTGCCTTAATCTACTTACAGGCATTCACAAGAAACTCACATTTGTTTTTCAGACCGTGAAGGAGTCTGTTCCAACTCTTCAATTCACTGTGCGAAGTGAATTGAGTGTTGCTTCACTTTCTAAATGCTGTCCTTTCAGTGAAAATCACTTTCCTTTGAAACTGCCTTAAGCTACTTGCAAGCATTCAACAGAAACTCACATGCATTTCTCTGAAAGAGAAGTAGTCCGTTCCAACACTTCAATTCTCTCTGCGAAGTGAATGAAGTGTTGCTACACTTTCTAAATGCTGTCCTTTCAGAGAAAATCACTTTCCTTTGAAAGTGCCTTAAGCTACTTTCAAGCATTCACAAGAAACCCACATGCATTTCTCTGAAAGAGAAGGAGTCTGTTCCAACACTTCAATTCACTGTGCGAAGTAAATGGAGTGTTGCTTCATTTTCTAAATGCTGTTCTTTCAGAGGAAATCACTTTCCTTGGAAAGTGCCTTAAGCTACTTACAAGCATTCACAAAAAACTCACATGCATTTCTCTGAAAGGGAAGCAGGCTGTTCCAAAACTTCAATTCAGTGTGCGAAGTAAATGGAGTGTTGCTTCACTTTCTAAATGCTGTCCTTTCAGAGAAAATCACTTTCCTTTGAAAGTGCCTTAAGCTACTTACAATCATTCAACAGAAACTCACATGCATTTCTGTGAAATAGATGCAGTCTGTTCCAACACTTCAATTCAGTGTGCGAAGTGAATGGAGTGTTGCTTCACTTTCTAAATGCTGTCCTTTCAGAGAAAATCACTTTCCTTTGAAAGTGCCTTAGGCTACTTGCAAGCATTTGCAAGAAACTCTAATGCGTTTCTATGAAAGAGATGCAGTCTGTTCCAACACTTCAATTCACTGCACGAATGGAATAGAGTGATGCTTCACTTTCTAAATGCTGTCCTTTCAGAGGAAATCACTTTCCTTGGAAAGTGCCTTAAGCTACTTTCAAGCATTCACAAGAAACTCACATGCATTTCTCTGAAAGAGAAGCCTTCTCTTCCAACACTTCAATTCACTGTGTGAAGTGAATGGAGTGTTGCTTCACTTTCTAAATGCTGTCCTTTCAAAGGAAATCACTTTCCTTTGAAAGTGCCTTAGGCTACTTGCAAGCATTTGCAAGAAACTCTAATGCGTTTCTATGAAAGAGATGCAGTCTGTTCCAACACTTCAATTCACTGCACGAATGGAATAGAGTGATGCTTCACTTTCTAAATGCTGTCCATTCAGAGAAAATCACTTTCCTTTGAATGAGTCTTGAGCTACTTACAAGCATTCACAAGAAACACTAATGCGTTTCTCTGAAAGAATAGCAGTCTGTTCCAACACTTCAATTCATTGCACGAAAGGAATGCAGTGTTGATTCACTTTCTAAATGCTGTCCTTTCACAGAAAATCACTTTCCTTTGAAACTGCCTTAATCTACCTACAAGCATTCAAAAGAAACTCACATCTGTTTCTCTGAAAGAGAAGGAGTCTGTTCCAACACTTCAATTCACTGTGCAAAGTGAATGGAATGTTACTTCACTTTTAAATTCTGTACTTTCAGAGAAAATCACTTTCCTTTGAAAGTGCCTTAAGCTACTTTCAAGCATTCACAAGAAACACACATGCGTTTCTCTGAAATAGAAGCAGTCTGTTCCATCTCTACAATTCACTGTGCGAAATGAATGGAATGTTACTTCACTTTCTAAATTCTGTACTTTCAGAGAAAATCACTTTCCTTTGAAAGTGCCTTAAGCTGCTTTCAAGCATTCACAAGAAACACACATGCGTTTCTCTGAAATAGAAGCAGTCTGTTCCAACACTTCAATTCACTGGGCGATGTGAATGGAGTGTTGCTTCACTTTCTAAATGCTGTACTTTTAGAGAAAATCACTTTTGTTCGAAAGAGCCTTAAGCAACTTTCAAGCATTCTCAAGAAACTCTTATCTGTTTCTCTGAAAGAGAAGCCTTCTCTTCCAACACTTCAATTCACTGTGCGAAGTGAATGGAGTGTTGCTTCACTTTCTAAATGCTGTCCTTTCAGAGAAAATCACTTTCCTTTGAAACTGCCTTAATCTACTTACAAGCATTCACAAGAAACACACATCTGTTTCTCTGAAAGAGTAGGAGTCTGTTACAACACTTCAATTCACTGTGCGAAGTGAATGGAATGTTACTTCACTTTCTAAATGCTGTCCTTTCAGAGAAAATCACTTTCCATAGAAAGTGCCTTAAGCTACTTGCAAGCATTCACAAGAAACACTAATGCGTTTCTCTGAAAAAGAACCAGTCTGTTCCAACACTTCAATTCACTGTGCGAAGTGAATGGAGTGTTGCTTCACTTTCTAAATGCTGTCCTTTCAGAGAAAATCACTTTCCTTTGATAGTGCCTTTAGCTACTTTCAAGCATTCACAAGAAACTCACATGCATTTCTCTGAAAGAGAAGACTTCTTTTCCAACACTTCAGTTCACGGTGCGAAGTGAATGGAGTGTTGCTTCACTTACTAAATGCTGTCCTTTCAGAGAAAATCACTTTCCTTTGAAAGTGCTTTAAGTTACTATCAAGCATTCACAAGAAACACACATACGTTTCACTGAAATAGAAGCAGTCTGTTCCAACATTTCAATTCACTGTGCGAAGTGAATGGAATGTTACTTCACTTTCTAAATGCTGTCCTTTCAGAGAAAATCACTTTCCTTTGAAAGTACCTTAAGCTACTTTCAAGCATTCACAAGAAACACACATACGTTTCTCTGAAATAGAAGCAGTCTGTTCCAACACTTGAATTCACTGTGCGAAGTGAATGGAGTGTTGCTTCACTTTTTAAATGCTGTCCTTTCAGAGAAAATCACTTTCCTTTGAAAGTGCCTTAATCTACTTACAGGCATTCACAAGAAACTCACATCTGTTTTTCTGAACGTGAAGGAGTCTGTTCCAACTCTTCAATTCACTGTGCGAAGTGAATTGAGTGTTGCTTCACTTTCTAAATGCTGTCCTTTCAGTGAAAATCACTTTCCATTGAAACTGCCTTAAGCTACTTGAAAGCATTCAACAGAAACTCACACGCATTTCTCTGAAAGAGAAGCAGTCCGTTCCAACACTTCAATTCTCTCTGCGAAGTGAATGGAGTGTTGCTTCACTTTCTAAATGCTGTCCTTTCAGAGAAAATCACTTTCCTTTGAAAGTGCCTTAAGCTACTTGCAAGCAATCACAAAAAACACTAATGCGTTTCTCTGAAAGAGAACCAGTCTATTCCAACACTTCAATTCACTGTGCGAAGTGAATGGAGTGTTGCTTCACTTTCTAAATGCTGTCCTTCAGAGAAAATCACTTTCCGTTGATAGAGCCTTAAGCTACTTTCAAGCATTCACAAGAAACTCACATGCATTTCTCTTAAAGAGAAGCCTTCTCTTCCAACACTTCAATTAACTGTGCGAAGTGAATGGAGTGTTGCTTCACTTTCTAAATGCTGTCCTTTCAGAGAAAATCACTTTCCTTTGAAAGTGCCTTAAGTTACTATCAAGGATTCACAAGAAACACACATATGTTTCTCTGAAATAGAAGCAGTCTGTTCCAACACTTCAATTCAGTGTGCGACGTGAATGGAATGTTACTTCACTTTCTAAATGCTGTCCTTTCAGAGAAAATCACTTTCCTTTGAAAGTGCCTTACGCTACTTTCAAGCATTCACAAGAAACACACATACGTTTCTCTGAAATAGAAGCAGTCTGTTCCAAAACTTCAATTCACTGTGCGAAGTGAATTGAGTGTTGCTTCACTTTCTAAATGCTGTCCTATCAGTGAAAATCACTTTCCTTTGAAAGAGCCTTAAGCTACTTACAAGCATTCAACAGAAACTCACATGCATTTCTCTGAAAGAGAAGCAGTCTGTTCCAACACTTCAATTCACTGTGCGAAGTGAATGGAGTGTTGCTTCACTTTCTAATAGCTGTCATTTCAGAGAAAATCACTTTCCTTTGAACGTGCCTTAAGCAACTTACAAGCATTCAACAGAAACTCACATGCGTTCTCTGAAAGAGAAGCAGTCTGTTCCAACACTTCAATTCACTGTGCGAAGTGAATGGAATGTTACTTCACTTTCTAAATTCTGTACTTTCAGAGAAAATCACTTTCCTTTGAAAGTGCCTTAAGCTACTTTCAAGCATTCACAAGAAACACACATGCGTTTCTCTGAAATAGAAGCAGTCTGTTCCAACTCTACAATTCACTGTGCGAAATGAATGGAGTGTTGCTTCACTTTCTAAATGCTGTCCTTTCAGAGAAAATCACTTTCCTTCGAAAGTGCCTTAATTTACTTACAAGCATTCACAAGAAACTCACATCTGTTTTTCTGAAAGTGAAGGAGTCTGTTCCAACACTTCAATTCACTGTGCGAAGTGAATGGAGTGTTGCTTCACTTTCTAAATGCTGTCCTTTCAGAAAAAATCACTTTCTTTTGAAAGAGCCTTAAGCTACTTACAAGCATTCAACAGAAACTCACATGCATTTCTCTGAAAGAGAAGCAGTCTGTTCCAACACTTCAATTCACTGTGCGAAGTGAATGGAGTGTTGCTTCACTTTCTAATTGCTGTCCTTTCAGAGAAAATCACTTTCCTTTGATAGTGTCTTTAGCTACTTTCAAGCATTCACAAGAAACTCACATGCATTTCTCTGAAAGAGAAGACTTCTTTTCCAACACTTCAGTTCACGGTGCGAAGTGAATGGAGTGTTGCTTCACTTACTAAATGCTGTCCTTTCAGAGAAAATCACTTTCCTTTGAAAGTGCTTTAAGTTACTATCAAGCATTCACAAGAAACACACATACGTTTCACTGAAATAGAAGCAGTCTGTTCCAACACTTCAATTCACTGTGCGAAGTGAATGGAATGTTACTTCACTTTCTAAATGCTGTCCTTTCAGAGAAAATCACTTTTCTTTGAAAGTACCTTAAGCTACTTTCAAGCATTCACAAGAAACACACATACGTTTCTCTGAAATAGAAGCTGTCTGTTCCAACACTTCAATTCACTGTGCGAAATGAATGGAGTGTTGCTTCACTTTTTAAATGCTGTCCTTTCAGAGAAAATCACTTTCCTTTGAATGTGCCTTAATCTACTTACAGGCATTCACAAGAAACTCACATCTGTTTTTCTGAACGTGAAGGAGTCTGTTCCAACTCTTCAATTCACTGTGCGAAGTGAATTGAGTGTTGCTTCACTTTCTAAATGCTGTCCTTTCAGTGAAAATCACTTTCCTTTGAAACTGCCTTAAGCTACTTGAAAGCATTCAACAGAAACTCACACGCATTTCTCTGAAAGAGAAGCAGTCCGTTCCAACACTTCAATTCTCTCTGCGAAGTGAATGGAGTGTTGCTTCACTTTCTAAATGCTGTCCTTTCAGAGAAAATCACTTTCCTTTGAAAGTGCCTTAAGCTACTTGCAAGCAATCACAAAAAACACTAATGCGTTTCTCTGAAAGAGAACCAGTCTATTCCAACACTTCAATTCACTGTGCGAAGTGAATGGAGTGTTGCTTCACTTTCTAAATGCTGTCCTTCAGAGAAAATCACTTTCCGTTGATAGAGCCTTAAGCTACTTTCAAGCATTCACAAGAAACTCACATGCATTTCTCTTAAAGAGAAGCCTTCTCTTCCAACACTTCAATTAACTGTGCGAAGTGAATGGAGTGTTGCTTCACTTTCTAAATGCTGTCCTTTCAGAGAAAATCACTTTCCTTTGAAAGTGCCTTAAGTTACTATCAAGGATTCACAAGAAACACACATATGTTTCTCTGAAATAGAAGCAGTCTGTTCCAACACTTCAATTCAGTGTGCGAAGTGAATGGAATGTTACTTCACTTTCTAAATGCTGTCCTTTCAGAGAAAATCACTTTCCTTTGAAAGTGCCTTACGCTACTTTCAAGCATTCACAAGAAACACACATACGTTTCTCTGAAATAGAAGCAGTCTGTTCCAAAACTTCAATTCACTGTGCGAAGTGAATTGAGTGTTGCTTCACTTTCTAAATGCTGTCCTATCAGTGAAAATCACTTTTCTTTGAAAGAGCCTTAAGCTACTTACAAGCATTCAACAGAAACTCACATGCATTTCTCTGAAAGAGAAGCAGTCTGTTCCAACACTTCAATTCACTGTGCGAAGTGAATGGAGTGTTGCTTCACTTTCTAATAGCTGTCATTTCAGAGAAAATCACTTTCCTTTGAACGTGCCTTAAGCAACTTACAAGCATTCAACAGAAACTCACATGCGTTCTCTGAAAGAGAAGCAGTCTGTTCCAACACTTCAATTCACTGTGCGAAGTGAATGGAATGTTACTTCACTTTCTGAATTCTGTACTTTCAGAGAAAATCACTTTCCTTTGAAAGTGCCTTAAGCTACTTTCAAGCATTCACAAGAAACACACATGCGTTTCTCTGAAATAGAAGCAGTCTGTTCCAACTCTACAATTCACTGTGCGAAATGAATGGAGTGTTGCTTCACTTTCTAAATGCTGTCCTTTCAGAGAAAATCACTTTCCTTCGAAAGTGCCTTAATTTACTTACAAGCATTCACAAGAAACTCACATCTGTTTTTCTGAAAGTGAAGGAGTCTGTTCCAACACTTCAATTCACTGTGCGAAGTGAATGGAGTGTTGCTTCACTTTCTAAATGCTGTCCTTTCAGAAAAAATCACTTTCTTTTGAAAGAGCCTTAAGCTACTTACAAGCATTCAACAGAAACTCACATGCATTTCTCTGAAAGAGAAGCAGTCTGTTCCAACACTTCAATTCACTGTGCGAAGTGAATGGAGTGTTGCTTCACTTTCTAATTGCTGTCCTTTCAGAGAAAATCACTTTCCTTTGATAGTGTCTTTAGCTACTTTCAAGCATTCACAAGAAACTCACATGCATTTCTCTGAAAGAGAAGACTTCTTTTCCAACACTTCAGTTCACGGTGCGAAGTGAATGGAGTGTTGCTTCACTTACTAAATGCTGTCCTTTCAGAGAAAATCACTTTCCTTTGAAAGTGCTTTAAGTTACTATCAAGCATTCACAAGAAACACACATACGTTTCACTGAAATAGAAGCAGTCTGTTCCAACACTTCAATTCACTGTGCGAAGTGAATGGAATGTTACTTCACTTTCTAAATGCTGTCCTTTCAGAGAAAATCACTTTTCTTTGAAAGTACCTTAAGCTACTTTCAAGCATTCACAAGAAACACACATACGTTTCTCTGAAATAGAAGCTGTCTGTTCCAACACTTCAATTCACTGTGCGAAATGAATGGAGTGTTGCTTCACTTTTTAAATGCTGTCCTTTCAGAGAAAATCACTTTCCTTTGAATGTGCCTTAATCTACTTACAGGCATTCACAAGAAACTCACATCTGTTTTTCTGAACGTGAAGGAGTCTGTTCCAACTCTTCAATTCACTGTGCGAAGTGAATTGAGTGTTGCTTCACTTTCTAAATGCTGTCCTTTCAGTGAAAATCACTTTCCTTTGAAACTGCCTTAAGCTACTTGCAAGCATTCAACAGAAACTCACATGCATTTCTCTGAAAGAGAAGCAGTCCGCTCCAACACTTCAATTCTCTCGGCGAAGTGAATGGAGTGTTGCTTCACTTTCTAAATGCTGTCCTTTCAGAGAATATCACTTTCCTTAGAAAGTGCCTTGAGCTACTTGCAAGCAATCACAAAAAACACTAATGCGTTTCTCTGAAAGAGAACCAGTCTATTCCAACACTTCAATTCACTGTGCGAAGTGAATGGAGTGTTGCTTCACTTTCTAAATGCTGTCCTTTCAGAGAAAATCACTTTCCTTTGATAGTGCCTTTAGCTACTTTCAAGCATTCACAAGAAACTCACATGCATTTCTCTGAAAGAGAAGACTTCTTTTCCAACACTTCAGTTCACGGTGCGAAGTGAATGGAGTGTTGCTTCACTTACTAAATGCTGTCCTTTCAGAGAAAATCACTTTCCTTTGAAAGTGCTTTAAGTTACTATCAAGCATTCACAAGAAACACACATACGTTTCACTGAAATAGAAGCAGTCTGTTCCAACACTTCAATTCACTGTGCGAAGTGAATGGAATGTTACTTCACTTTCTAAATGCTGTCCTTTCAGAGAAAATCACTTTCCTTTGAAAGTACCTTAAGCTACTTTCAAGCATTCACAAGAAACACACATACGTTTCTCTGAAATAGAAGCAGTCTGTTCCAACACTTCAATTCACTGTGCGAAATGAATGGAGTGTTGCTTCACTTTTTAAATGCTGTCCTTTCAGAGAAAATCACTTTCCTTTGAAAGTGCCTTAATCTACTTACAGGCATTCACAAGAAACTCACATCTGTTTTTCTGAACGTGAAGGAGTCTGTTCCAACTCTTCAATTCACTGTGCGAAGTGAATTGAGTGTAGCTTCACTTTCTAAATGCTGTCCTTTCAGTGAAAATCACTTTCCTTTGAAACTGCCTTAAGCTACTTGCAAGCATTCAACAGAAACTCACACGCATTTCTCTGAAAGAGAAGCAGTCCGTTCCAACACTTCAATTCTCTCTGCGAAGTGAATGGAGTGTTGCTTCACTTTCTAAATGCTGTCCTTTCAGAGAAAATCACTTTCCTTTGAAAGTGCCTTAAGCTACTTGCAAGCAATCACAAAAAACATTAATGCGTTTCTCTGAAAGAGAACCAGTCTATTCCAACACTTCAATTCACTGTGCGAAGTGAATGGAGTGTTGCTTCACTTTCTAAATGCTGTCCTTCAGAGAAAATCACTTTCCGTTGATAGAGCCTTAAGCTACTTTCAAGCATTCACAAGAAACTCACATGCATTTCTCTGAAAGAGAAGCCTTCTCTTCCAACACTTCAATTAACTGTGCGAAGTGAATGGAGTGTTGCTTCACTTTCTAAATGCTGTCCTTTCAGAGAAAATCACTTTCCTTTGAAAGTGCCTTAAGTTACTATCAAGCATTCACAAGAAACACACATATGTTTCTCTGAAATAGAAGCAGTCTGTTCCAACACTTCAATTCAGTGTGCGAAGTGAATGGAATGTTACTTCACTTTCTAAATGCTGTCCTTTCAGAGAAAATCACTTTCCTTTGAAAGTGCCTTACGCTACTTTCAAGCATTCACAAGAAACACACATACGTTTCTCTGAAATAGAAGCAGTCTGTTCCAAAACTTCAATTCACTGTGCGAAGTGAATTGAGTGTTGCTTCACTTTCTAAATGCTGTCCTATCAGTGAAAATCACTTTCCTTTGAAAGAGCCTTAAGCTACTTACAAGCATTCAACAGAAACTCACATGCATTTCTCTGAAAGAGAAGCAGTCTGTTCCAACACTTCAATTCACTGTGCGAAGTGAATGGAGTGTTGCTTCACTTTCTAATAGCTGTCATTTCAGAGAAAATCACTTTCCTTTGAACGTGCCTTAAGCAACTTACAAGCATTCAACAGAAACTCACATGCGTTCTCTGAAAGGGAAGCAGTCAGTTCCAACACTTCAATTCACTGTGCGAAGTGAATGGAGTGTTGCTTCACTTTCTAAATGCTGTCCTTTCAGAAAAAATCACTTTCTTTTGAAAGAGCCTTAAGCTACTTACAAGCATTCAACAGAAACTCACATGCATTTCTCTGAAAGAGAAGCAGTCTGTTCCAACACTTCAATTCACTGTGCGAAGTGAATGGAGTGTTGCTTCACTTTCTAATTGCTGTCCTTTCAGAGAAAATCACTTTCCTTTGATAGTGTCTTTAGCTACTTTCAAACATTCACAAGAAACTCACATGCATTTCTCTGAAAGAGAAGACTTCTTTTCCAACACTTCAGTTCACGGTGCGAAGTGAATGGAGTGTTGCTTCACTTACTAAATGCTGTCCTTTCAGAGAAAATCACTTTCCTTTGAAAGTGCTTTAAGTTACTATCAAGCATTCACAAGAAACACACATACGTTTCACTGAAATAGAAGCAGTCTGTTCCAACACTTCAATTCACTGTGCGAAGTGAATGGAATGTTACTTCACTTTCTAAATGCTGTCCTTTCAGAGAAAATCACTTTTCTTTGAAAGTACCTTAAGCTACTTTCAAGCATTCACAAGAAACACACATACGTTTCTCTGAAATAGAAGCTGTCTGTTCCAACACTTCAATTCACTGTGCGAAATGAATGGAGTGTTGCTTCACTTTTTAAATGCTGTCCTTTCAGAGAAAATCACTTTCCTTTGAATGTGCCTTAATCTACTTACAGGCATTCACAAGAAACTCACATCTGTTTTTCTGAACGTGAAGGAGTCTGTTCCAACTCTTCAATTCACTGTGCGAAGTGAATTGAGTGTTGCTTCACTTTCTAAATGCTGTCCTTTCAGTGAAAATCACTTTCCTTTGAAACTGCCTTAAGCTACTTGCAAGCATTCAACAGAAACTCACATGCATTTCTCTGAAAGAGAAGCAGTCCGCTCCAACACTTCAATTCTCTCTGCGAAGTGAATGGAGTGTTGCTTCACTTTCTAAATGCTGTCCTTTCAGAGAATATCACTTTCCTTAGAAAGTGCCTTGAGCTACTTGCAAGCAATCACAAAAAACACTAATGCGTTTCTCTGAAAGAGAACCAGTCTATTCCAACACTTCAATTCACTGTGCGAAGTGAATGGAGTGTTGCTTCACTTTCTAAATGCTGTCCTTCAGAGAAAATCACTTTCCGTTGATAGAGCCTTAAGCTACTTTCAAGCATTCACAAGAAACTCACATGCATTACTCTGAAAGAGAAGCCTTCTCTTCCAACACTTCAATTAACTGTGCGAAGTGAATGGAGTGTTGCTTCACTTTCTAAATGCTGTCCTTTCAGAGAAAATCACTTTCCTTTGAAACTGCCTTAATCTACCTACAAGCATTCACAGGAAACTCACATCTGTTTCTCTGAAAGAGAAGGAGTCTGTTCCAACACTTCAATTCACTGTGCGAAGTAAATGGAGTGTTGCTTCATTTTCTAAATGCTGTCCTTTCAGAGGAAATCACTTTCCTTGGAAAGTGCCTTAAGCTACTTACAAGCATTCACAAAAAACTCACATGCATTTCTCTGAAAGGGAAGCAGGCTGTTCCAAAACTTCAATTCAGTGTGCGAAGTAAATGGAGTGTTGCTTCACTTTCTAAATGCTGTCCTTTCAGAGAAAATCACTTTCCTTAGAAAGTGCCTTAAGCTACTTGCAAGCATTCACAAAAAACACTAATGCGTTTCTCTGAAACAGAACCAGACTGTTCCAACACTTCAATTAACTGTGCAAAGTGAATGGAGTGTTGCTTCACTTTCTAAATACTGTCCTTTCAGAGAAAATCACGTTCCTTTGATAGTGTCTTAAGCTACTTTCAAGCATTCACAAGAAACTCACATGCATTTCTCTGAAAGAGAAGCCTCCTCTTCCAACACTTCAGTTCACGGTGCGAAGTGAATGGAGTGTTGCTTCACTTTCTAAATGCTGTCCATTCAGAGAAAATCACTTTCCTTTGAAAGTGCTTTAAGTTACTATCAAGCATTCACAAGAAACACACATACGTTTCACTGAAATAGAAGCAGTCTGTTCCAACACTTCAATTCACTGTGCGAAGTGAATGGAATGTTACTTCACTTTCTAAATGCTGTCCTTTCAGAGAAAAACACTTTCCTTTGAAAGTACCTTAAGCTACTTTCAAGCATTCACCAGAAACTCACATGCGTTTCTCTGAAAGAGAGCAGTCTGTTCCAACACTTCAATTCACTGTGCGAAGTGAATGGAATGTTACTTCACTTTCTAAATGCTGTCCTTTCAGAGAAAATCACTTTCCTTTGAAAGTGCCTTAAGCTACTTTCAAGCATTCACAAGAAACACACATACGTTTCTCTGAAATAGAAGCAGTCTGTTCCAACACTTCAATTCACTGTGCAAAATGAATGGAGTGTTGCTTCACTTTCTAAATGCTGTCCTTTCAGAGAAAATCACTTTCCTTTGAAAGTGCCTTAATCTACTTACAGGCATTCACAAGAAACTCACATTTGTTTTTCCGAACGTGAAGGAGTCTGTTCCAACTCTTCAATTCACTGTGCAAAGTGAATTGAGTGTTGCTTCACTTTCTAAATGCTGTCCTTTCAGTGAAAATCACTTTCCTTTGAAACTGCCTTAAGCTACTTGCAAGCATTCAACAGAAACTCACATGCATTTCTCTGAAAGAGAAGTAGTCCGTTCCAACACTTCAATTCTCTCTGCGAAGTGAATGAAGTGTTGCTTCACTTTCTAAATGCTGTCCTTTCAGAGAAAATCACTTTCCTTTGAAAGTGCCTTAAGCTACTTTCAAGCATTCACAAGAAACCCACATGCATTTCTCTGAAAGAGAAGCCTTCTCTTCCAACACTTCAATTCACTGTGCGAAGTGAATGGAATGTTGCTTCACTTTCTAAATGCTGTCCTTTCAGAGAAAATCACTTTCCTTTGATAGTGCCTTAAGCTACTTTCAAGCATTCACAAGAAACTCACATGCATTTCTCTGAAAGAGAAGCCTTCTCTTCCAACACTTCAATTCACTGTGTGAAGTGAATGGAGTGTTGCTTCACTTTCTAAATGCTGTCCTTTCAAAGGAAATCACTTTCCTTTGAAAGTGCCTTAGGCTACTTGCAAGCATTTGCAAGAAACTCTAATGCGTTTCTATGAAAGAGATGCAGTCTGTTCCAACACTTCAATTCACTGCACGAATGGAATAGAGTGATGCTTCACTTTCTAAATGCTGTCCATTCAGAGAAAATCACTTTCCTTTGAATGAGTCTTGAGCTACTTACAAGCATTCACAAGAAACACTAATGCGTTTCTCTGAAAGAATAGCAGTCTGTTCCAACACTTCAATTCATTGCACGAAAGGAATGCAGTGTTGATTCACTTTCTAAATGCTGTCCTTTCAGAGAAAATCACTTTCCTTTGAAACTGCCTTAATCTACCTACAAGCATTCACAAGAAACTCACATCTGTTTCTCTGAAAGAGAAGGAGTCTGTTCCAACACTTCAATTCACTGTGCAAAGTGAATGGAATGTTACTTCACTTTTAAATTCTGTACTTTCAGAGAAAATCACTTTCCTTTGAAAGTGCCTTAAGCTACTTTCAAGCATTCACAAGAAACACACATGCGTTTCTCTGAAATAGAAGCAGTCTGTTCCATCTCTACAATTCACTGTGCGAAATGAATGGAATGTTACTTCACTTTCTAAATTCTGTACTTTCAGAGAAAATCACTTTCCTTTGAAAGTGCCTTAAGCTGCTTTCAAGCATTCACAAGAAACACACATGCGTTTCTCTGAAATAGAAGCAGTCTGTTCCAACACTTCAATTCACTGGGCGAAGTGAATGGAGTGTTGCTTCACTTTCTAAATGCTGTACTTTTAGAGAAAATCACTTTTCTTCGAAAGAGCCTTAAGCAACTTTCAAGCATTCTCAAGAAACTCTTATTTGTTTCTCTGAAAGAGAAGCCTTCTCTTCCAACACTTCAATTCACTGTGCTAAGTGAATGGAGTGTTGCTTCACTTTCTAAATGCTGTCCTTTCAGAGAAAATCACTTTCCTTTGAAACTGCCTTAATCTACTTACAAGCATTCACAAGAAACACACATCTGTTTCTCTGAAAGAGTAGGAGTCTGTTACAACACTTCAATTCACTGTGCGAAGTGAATGGAATGTTACTTCACTTTCTAAATGCTGTCCTTTCAGAGAAAATCACTTTCCTTAGAAAGTGCCTTAAGCTACTTGCAAGCATTCACAAGAAACACTAATGCGTTTCTCTGAAAAAGAACCAGTCTGTTCCAACACTTCAATTCATTGTGCGAAGTGAATTGAGTGTTGCTTCACTTTCTAAATGCTGTCCTTTCAGAGAAAATCACTTTCCTTTGATAGTGCCTTTAGCTACTTTCAAGCATTCACAAGAAACTCACATGCATTTCTCTGAAAGAGAAGACTTCTTTTCCAACACTTCAGTTCACGGTGCGAAGTGAATGGAGTGTTGCTTCACTTACTAAATGCTGTCCTTTCAGAGAAAATCACTTTCCTTTGAAAGTGCTTTAAGTTACTATCAAGCATTCACAAGAAACACACATACGTTTCACTGAAATAGAAGCAGTCTGTTCCAACACTTCAATTCACTGTGCGAAGTGAATGGAATGTTACTTCACTTTCTAAATGCTGTCCTTTCAGAGAAAATCACTTTCCTTTGAAAGTACCTTAAGCTACTTTCAAGCATTCACAAGAAACACACATACGTTTCTCTGAAATAGAAGCAGTCTGTTCCAACACTTCAATTCACTGTGCGAAATGAATGGAGTGTTGCTTCACTTTTTAAATGCTGTCCTTTCAGAGAAAATCACTTTCCTTTGAAAGTGCCTTAATCTACTTACAGGCATTCACAAGAAACTCACATCTGTTTTTCTGAACGTGAAGGAGTCTGTTCCAACTCTTCAATTCACTGTGCGAAGTGAATTGAGTGTTGCTTCACTTTCTAAATGCTGTCCTTTCAGTGAAAATCACTTTCCTTTGAAACTGCCTTAAGCTACTTGCAAGCATTCAACAGAAACTCACACGCATTTCTCTGAAAGAGAAGCAGTCCGTTCCAACACTTCAATTCTCTCTGCGAAGTGAATGGAGTGTTGCTTCACTTTCTAAATGCTGTCCTTTCAGAGAAAATCACTTTCCTTTGAAAGTGCCTTAAGCTACTTGCAAGCAATCACAAAAAACACTAATGCGTTTCTCTGAAAGAGAACCAGTCTATTCCAACACTTCAATTCACTGTGCGAAGTGAATGGAGTGTTGCTTCACTTTCTAAATGCTGTCCTTCAGAGAAAATCACTTTCCGTTGATAGATCCTTAAGCTACTTTCAAGCATTCACAAGAAACTCACATGCATTTCTCTTAAAGAGAAGCCTTCTCTTCCAACACTTCAATTAACTGTGCGAAGTGAATGGAGTGTTGCTTCACTTTCTAAATGCTGTCCTTTCAGAGAAAATCTCTTTCCTTTGAAAGTGCCTTAAGTTACTATCAAGGATTCACAAGAAACACACATATGTTTCTCTGAAATAGAAGCAGTCTGTTCCAACACTTCAATTCAGTGTGCGAAGTGAATGGAATGTTACTTCACTTTCTAAATGCTGTCCTTTCAGAGAAAATCACTTTCCTTTGAAAGTGCCTTACGCTACTTTCAAGCATTCACAAGAAACACACATACGTTTCTCTGAAATAGAAGCAGTCTGTTCCAAAACTTCAATTCACTGTGCGATGTGAATTGAGTGTTGCTTCACTTTCTAAATGCTGTCCTATCAGTGAAAATCACTTTCCTTTGAAAGAGCCTTAAGCTACTTCCAAGCATTCAACAGAAACACACATGCATTTCTCTGAAAGAGAAGCAGTCTGTTCCAACACTTCAATTCACTGTGCGAAGTGAATGGAGTGTTGCTTCACTTTCTAATAGCTGTCATTTCAGAGAAAATCACTTTCCTTTGAACGTGCCTTAAGCAACTTACAAGCATTCAACAGAAACTCACATGCGTTCTCTGAAAGAGAAGCAGTCTGTTCCAACACTTCAATTCACTGTGAGAAGTGAATGGAATGTTACTTCACTTTCTAAATTCTGTACTTTCAGAGAAAATCACTTTCCTTTGAAAGTGCCTTAAGCTACTTTCAAGCATTCACAAGAAACACACATGCGTTTCTCTGAAATAGAAGCAGTCTGTTCCAACTCTACAATTCACTGTGCGAAATGAATGGAGTGTTGCTTCACTTTCTAAATGCTGTCCTTTCAGAGAAAATCACTTTCCTTTGAAAGTGCCTTAATTTACTTACAAGCATTCACAAGAAACTCACATCTGTTTTTCTGAAAGTGAAGGAGTCTGTTCCAACACTTCAATTCACTGTGCGAAGTGAATGGAGTGTTGCTTCACTTTCTAAATGCTGTCCTTTCAGAAAAAATCACTTTCTTTTGAAAGAGCCTTAAGCTACTTACAAGCATTCAACAGAAACTCACATGCATTTCTCTGAAAGAGAAGCAGTCTGTTCCAACACTTCAATTCACTGTGCGAAGTGAATGGAGTGTTGCTTCACTTTCTAATTGCTGTCCTTTCAGAGAAAATCACTTTCCTTTGATAGTGTCTTTAGCTACTTTCAAGCATTCACAAGAAACTCACATGCATTTCTCTGAAAGAGAAGACTTCTTTTCCAACACTTCAGTTCACGGTGCGAAGTGAATGGAGTGTTGCTTCACTTTTAAATGCTGTCCTTTCAGAGAAAATCACTTTCCTTTGAAAGTGCTTTAAGTTACTATCAAGCATTCACAAGAAACACACATACGTTTCACTGAAATAGAAGCAGTCTGTTCCAACACTTCAATTCACTGTGCGAAGTGAATGGAATGTTACTTCACTTTCTAAATGCTGTCCTTTCAGAGAAAATCACTTTTCTTTGAAAGTACCTTAAGCTACTTCCAAGCATTCACAAGAAACACACATACGTTTCTCTGAAATAGAAGCTGTCTGTTCCAACACTTCAATTCACTGTGCGAAATGAATGGAGTGTTGCTTCACTTTTTAAATGCTGTCCTTTCAGAGAAAATCACTTTCCTTTGAATGTGCCTTAATCTACTTACAGGCATTCACAAGAATCTCACATCTGTTTTTCTGAACGTGAAGGAGTCTGTTCCAACTCTTCAATTCACTGTGCGAAGTGAATTGAGTGTTGCTTCACTTTCTAAATGCTGTCCTTTCAGTGAAAATCACTTTCCTTTGAAACTGCCTTAAGCTACTTGCAAGCATTCAACAGAAACTCACATGCATTTCTCTGAAAGAGAAGCAGTCCGAACCAACACATCAATTCTCTCTGCGAAGTGAATGGAGTGTTGCTTCACTTTCTAAATGCTGTCCTTTCAGAGAATATCACTTTCCTTAGAAAGTGCCTTGAGCTACTTGCAAGCAATCACAAAAAACACTAATGCGTTTCTCTGAAAGAGAACCAGTCTATTCCAACACTTCAATTCACTGTGCGAAGTGAATGGAGTGTTGCTTCACTTTCTAAATGCTGTCCTTTCAGAGAAAATCACTTTCCTTTGATAGTGCCTTTAGCTACTTTCAAGCATTCACAAGAAACTCACATGCATTTCTCTGAAAGAGAAGACTTCTTTTCCAACACTTCAGTTCACGGTGCGAAGTGAATGGAGTGTTGCTTCACTTACTAAATGCTGTCCTTTCAGAGAAAATCACTTTCCTTTGAAAGTGCTTTAAGTTACTATCAAGCATTCACAAGAAACACACATACGTTTCACTGAAATAGAAGCAGTCTGTTCCAACACTTCAATTCACTGTGCGAAGTGAATGGAATGTTACTTCACTTTCTAAATGCTGTCCTTTCAGAGAAAATCACTTTCCTTTGAAAGTACCTTAAGCTACTTTCAAGCATTCACAAGAAACACACATACGTTTCTCTGAAATAGAAGCAGTCTGTTCCAACACTTCAATTCACTGTGCGAAATGAATGGAGTGTTGCTTCACTTTTTAAATGCTGTCCTTTCAGAGAAAATCACTTTCCTTTGAAAGTGCCTTAATCTACTTACAGGCATTCACAAGAAACTCACATCTGTTTTTCTGAACGTGAAGGAGTCTGTTCCAACTCTTCAATTCACTGTGCGAAGTGAATTGAGTGTAGCTTCACTTTCTAAATGCTGTCCTTTCAGTGAAAATCACTTTCCTTTGAAACTGCCTTAAGCTACTTGCAAGCATTCAACAGAAACTCACACGCATTTCTCTGAAAGAGAAGCAGTCCGTTCCAACACTTCAATTCTCTCTGCGAAGTGAATGGAGTGTTGCTTCACTTTCTAAATGCTGTCCTTTCAGAGAAAATCACTTTCCTTTGAAAGTGCCTTAAGCTACTTGCAAGCAATCACAAAAAACACTAATGCGTTTCTCTGAAAGAGAACCAGTTTATTCCAACACTTCAATTCACTGTGCGAAGTGAATGGAGTGTTGCTTCACTTTCTAAATGCTGTCCTTCAGAGAAAATCACTTTCCGTTGATATAGCCTTAAGCTACTTTCAAGCATTCACAAGAAACTCACATGCATTTCTCTGAAAGAGAAGCCTTCTCTTCCAACACTTCAATTAACTGTGCGAAGTGAATGGAGTGTTGCTTCACTTTCTAAATGCTGTCCTTTCAGAGAAAATCACTTTCCTTTGAAAGTGCCTTAAGTTACTATCAAGCATTCACAAGAAACACACATATGTTTCTCTGAAATAGAAGCAGTCTGTTCCAACACTTCAATTCAGTGTGCGAAGTGAATGGAATGTTACTTCACTTTCTAAATGCTGTCCTTTCAGAGAAAATCACTTTCCTTTGAAAGTGCCTTACGCTACTTTCAAGCATTCACAAGAAACACACATACGTTTCTCTGAAATAGAAGCAGTCTGTTCCAAAACTTCAATTCACTGTGCGATGTGAATTGAGTGTTGCTTCACTTTCTAAATGCTGTCCTATCAGTGAAAATCACTTTCCTTTGAAAGAGCCTTAAGCTACTTCCAAGCATTCAACAGAAACTCACATGCATTTCTCTGAAAGAGAAGCAGTCTGTTCCAACACTTCAATTCACTGTGCGAAGTGAATGGAGTGTTGCTTCACTTTCTAATAGCTGTCATTTCAGAGAAAATCACTTTCCTTTGAACGTGCCTTAAGCAACTTACAAGCATTCAACAGAAACTCACATGCGTTCTCTGAAAGAGAAGCAGTCTGTTCCAACACTTCAATTCACTGTGAGAAGTGAATGGAATGTTACTTCACTTTCTAAATTCTGTACTTTCAGAGAAAATCACTTTCCTTTGAAAGTGCCTTAAGCTACTTTCAAGCATTCACAAGAAACACACATGCGTTTCTCTGAAATAGAAGCAGTCTGTTCCAACTCTACAATTCACTGTGCGAAATGAATGGAGTGTTGCTTCACTTTCTAAATGCTGTCCTTTCAGAGAAAATCACTTTCCTTTGAAAGTGCCTTAATTTACTTACAAGCATTCACAAGAAACTCACATCTGTTTTTCTGAAAGTGAAGGAGTCTGTTCCAACACTTCAATTCACTGTGCGAAGTGAATGGAGTGTTGCTTCACTTTCTAAATGCTGTCCTTTCAGAAAAAATCACTTTCTTTTGAAAGAGCCTTAAGCTACTTACAAGCATTCAACAGAAACTCACATGCATTTCTCTGAAAGAGAAGCAGTCTGTTCCAACACTTCAATTCACTGTGCGAAGTGAATGGAGTGTTGCTTCACTTTCTAATTGCTGTCCTTTCAGAGAAAATCACTTTCCTTTGATAGTGTCTTTAGCTACTTTCAAGCATTCACAAGAAACTCACATGCATTTCTCTGAAAGAGAAGACTTCTTTTCCAACACTTCAGTTCACGGTGCGAAGTGAATGGAGTGTTGCTTCACTTACTAAATGCTGTCCTTTCAGAGAAAATCACTTTTCTTTGAAAGTACCTTAAGCTACTTCCAAGCATTCACAAGAAACACACATACGTTTCTCTGAAATAGAAGCTGTCTGTTCCAACACTTCAATTCACTGTGCGAAATGAATGGAGTGTTGCTTCACTTTTTAAATGCTGTCCTTTCAGAGAAAATCACTTTCCTTTGAATGTGCCTTAATCTACTTACAGGCATTCACAAGAAACTCACATCTGTTTTTCTGAACGTGAAGGAGTCTGTTCCAACTCTTCAATTCACTGTGCGAAGTGAATTGAGTGTTGCTTCACTTTCTAAATGCTGTCCTTTCAGTGAAAATCACTTTCCTTTGAAACTGCCTTAAGCTACTTGCAAGCATTCAACAGAAACTCACATGCATTTCTCTGAAAGAGAAGCAGTCCGCTCCAACACTTCAATTCTCTCTGCGAAGTGAATGGAGTGTTGCTTCACTTTCTAAATGCTGTCCTTTCAGAGAATATCACTTTCCTTAGAAAGTGCCTTGAGCTACTTGCAAGCAATCACAAAAAACACTAATGCGTTTCTCTGAAAGAGAACCAGTCTATTCCAACACTTCAATTCACTGTGCGAAGTGAATGGAGTGTTGCTTCACTTTCTAAATGCTGTCCTTTCAGAGAAAATCACTTTCCTTTGATAGTGCCTTTAGCTACTTTCAAGCATTCACAAGAAACTCACATGCATTTCTCTGAAAGAGAAGACTTCTTTTCCAACACTTCAGTTCACGGTGCGAAGTGAATGGAGTGTTGCTTCACTTACTAAATGCTGTCCTTTCAGAGAAAATCACTTTCCTTTGAAAGTGCTTTAAGTTACTATCAAGCATTCACAAGAAACACACATACGTTTCACTGAAATAGAAGCAGTCTGTTCCAACACTTCAATTCACTGTGCGAAGTGAATGGAATGTTAATTCACTTTCAAAATGCTGTCCTTTCAGAGAAAATCACTTTCCTTTGAAAGTACCTTAAGCTACTTTCAAGCATTCACAAGAAACACACATACGTTTCTCTGAAATAGAAGCAGTCTGTTCCAACACTTCAATTCACTGTGCGAAATGAATGGAGTGTTGCTTCACTTTTTAAATGCTGTCCTTTCAGAGAAAATCACTTTCCTTTGAAAGTGCCTTAATCTACTTACAGGCATTCACAAGAAACTCACATCTGTTTTTCTGAACGTGAAGGAGTCTGTTCCAACTCTTCAATTCACTGTGCGAAGTGAATTGAGTGTAGCTTCACTTTCTAAATGCTGTCCTTTCAGTGAAAATCACTTTCCTTTGAAACTGCCTTAAGCTACTTGCAAGCATTCAACAGAAACTCACACGCATTTCTCTGAAAGAGAAGCTGTCCGTTCCAACACTTCAATTCTCTCTGCGAAGTGAATGGAGTGTTGCTTCACTTTCTAAATGCTGTCCTTTCAGAGAAAATCACTTTCCTTTGAAAGTGCCTTAAGCTACTTGCAAGCAATCACAAAAAACACTAATGCGTTTCTCTGAAAGAGAACCAGTTTATTCCAACACTTCAATTCACTGTGCGAAGTGAATGGAGTGTTGCTTCACTTTCTAAATGCTGTCCTTCAGAGAAAATCACTTTCCGTTGATAGAGCCTTAAGCTACTTTCAAGCATTCACAAGAAACTCACATGCATTTCTCTGAAAGAGAAGCCTTCTCTTCCAACACTTCAATTAACTGTGCGAAGTGAATGGAGTGTTGCTTCACTTTCTAAATGCTGTCCTTTCAGAGAAAATCACTTTCCTTTGAAAGTGCCTTAAGTTACTATCAAGCATTCACAAGAAACACACATATGTTTCTCTGAAATAGAAGCAGTCTGTTCCAACACTTCAATTCAGTGTGCGAAGTGAATGGAATGTTACTTCACTTTCTAAATGCTGTCCTTTCAGAGAAAATCACTTTCCTTTGAAAGTGCCTTACGCTACTTTCAAGCATTCACAAGAAACACACATACGTTTCTCTGAAATAGAAGCAGTCTGTTCCAAAACTTCAATTCACTGTGCGAAGTGAATTGAGTGTTGCTTCACTTTCTAAATGCTGTCCTATCAGTGAAAATCACTTTCCTTTGAAAGAGCCTTAAGCTACTTACAAGCATTCAACAGAAACTCACATGCATTTCTCTGAAAGAGAAGCAGTCTGTTCCAACACTTCAATTCACTGTGCGAAGTGAATGGAGTGTTGCTTCACTTTCTAATAGCTGTCATTTCAGAGAAAATCACTTTCCTTTGAACGTGCCTTAAGCAACTTACAAGCATTCAACAGAAACTCACATGCGTTCTCTGAAAGAGAAGCAGTCTGTTCCAACACTTCAATTCACTGTGCGAAGTGAATGGAATGTTAATTCAGTTTCTAAATTCTGTACTTTCAGAGAAAATCACTTTCCTTTGAAAGTGCCTTAAGCTACTTTCAAGCATTCACAAGAAACACACATGCGTTTCTCTGAAATAGAAGCAGTCTGTTCCAACTCTACAATTCACTGTGCGAAATGAATGGAGTGTTGCTTCACTTTCTAAATGCTGTCCTTTCAGAGAAAATCACTTTCCTTTGAAAGTGCCTTAATTTACTTACAAGCATTCACAAGAAACTCACATCTGTTTTTCTGAAAGTGAAGGAGTCTGTTCCAACACTTCAATTCACTGTGCGAAGTGAATGGAGTGTTGCTTCACTTTCTAAATGCTGTCCTTTCAGAAAAAATCACTTTCTTTTGAAAGAGCCTTAAGCTACTTACAAGCATTCAACAGAAACTCACATGCATTTCTCTGAAAGAGAAGCAGTCTGTTCCAACACTTCAATTCACTGTGCGAAGTGAATGGAGTGTTGCTTCACTTTCTAATTGCTGTCCTTTCAGAGAAAATCACTTTCCTTTGATAGTGTCTTTAGCTACTTTCAAGCATTCACAAGAAACTCACATGCATTTCTCTGAAAGAGAAGACTTCTTTTCCAACACTTCAGTTCACGGTGCGAAGTGAATGGAGTGTTGCTTCACTTACTAAATGCTGTCCTTTCAGAGAAAATCACTTTCCTTTGAAAGTGCTTTAAGTTACTATCAAGCATTCACAAGAAACACACATACGTTTCACTGAAATAGAAGCAGTCTGTTCCAACACTTCAATTCACTGTGCGAAGTGAATGGAATGTTACTTCACTTTCTAAATGCTGTCCTTTCAGAGAAAATCACTTTTCTTTGAAAGTACCTTAAGCTACTTTCAAGCATTCACAAGAAACACACATACGTTTCTCTGAAATAGAAGCTGTCTGTTCCAACACTTCAATTCACTGTGCGAAATGAATGGAGTGTTGCTTCACTTTTTAAATGCTGTCCTTTCAGAGAAAATCACTTTCCTTTGAATGTGCCTTAATCTACTTACAGGCATTCACAAGAAACTCACATCTGTTTTTCTGAACGTGAAGGAGTCTGTTCCAACACTTCAATTCACTGTGCGAAGTGAATTGAGTGTTGCTTCACTTTCTAAATGCTGTCCTTTCAGTGAAAATCACTTTCCTTTGAAACTGCCTTAAGCTACTTGCAAGCATTCAACAGAAACTCACATGCATTTCTCTGAAAGAGAAGCAGTCCGCTCCAACACTTCAATTCTCTCTGCGAAGTGAATGGAGTGTTGCTTCACTTTCTAAATGCTGTCCTTTCAGAGAATATCACTTTCCTTAGAAAGTGCCTTGAGCTACTTGCAAGCAATCACAAAAAACACTAATGCGTTTCTCTGAAAGAGAACCAGTCTATTCCAACACTTCAATTCACTGTGCGAAGTGAATGGAGTGTTGCTTCACTTTCTAAATGCTGTCCTTCCGAGAAAATCACTTTCCGTTGATAGAGCCTTAAGCTACTTTCAAGCATTCACAAGAAACTCACATGCATTACTCTGAAAGAGAAGCCTTCTCCTCCAACACTTCAATTAACTGTGCGAAGTAAATGGAGTGTTGCTTCACTTTCTAAATGCTGTCCTTTCATAGAAAATCACTTTCCTTAGAAAGTGCCTTAAGCTCCTTGCAAGCATTCACAAAAAACACTAATGCGTTTCTCTGAAACAGAACCAGACTGTTCCAACACTTCAATTAACTGTGCGAAGTGAATGGAGTGTTGCTTCACTTTCTAAATACTGTCCTTTCAGAGAAAATCACTTTCCTTTGATAGTGTCTTAAGCTACTTTCAAGCATTCACAAGAAACTCACATGCATTTCTCTGAAAGAGAAGCCTCCTCTTCCAACACTTCAGTTCACGGTGCGAAGTGAATGGAGTGTTGCTTCACTTTCTAAATGCTGTCCTTTCAGAGAAAATCACTTTCCTTTGAAAGTGCTTTAAGTTACTATCAAGCATTCACAAGAAACACACATACGTTTCACTGAAATAGAAGCAGTCTGTTCCAACACTTCAATTCACTGTGCGAAGTGAATGGAATGTTACTTCACTTTCTAAATGCTGTCCTTTCAGAGAAAAACACTTTCCTTTGAAAGTACCTTAAGCTTCTTTCAAGCATTCACAAGAAACTCACATGCGTTTCTCTGAAAGAGAGCAGTCTGTTCCAACACTTCAATTCACTGTGCGAAGTGAATGGAATGTTACTTCACTTTCTAAATGCTGTCCTTTCAGAGAAAATCACTTTCCTTTGAAAGTGCCTTAAGCTACTTTCAAGCATTCACAAGAAACACACATACGTTTCTCTGAAATAGAAGCAGTCTGTTCCAACACTTCAATTCACTGTGCGAAATGAATGGAGTGTTGCTTCACTTTCTAAATGCTGTCCTTTCAGAGAAAATCACTTTCCTTTGAAAGTGCCTTAATCTACTTACAGGCATTCAAAAGAAACTCACATCTGTTTTTCCGAACGTGAAGGAGTCTGTTCCAACTCTTCAATTCACTGTGCGAAGTGAATTGAGTGTTGCTTCACTTTCTAAATGCTGTCCTTTCAGTGAAAATCACGTTCCTTTGAAACTGCCTTAAGCTACTTGCAAGCATTCAACAGAAACTCACATGCATTTCTCTGAAAGAGAAGCAGTCCGTTCCAACACTTCAATTCTCTCTGCGAAGTGAATGGAGTGTTGCTTCACTTTCTAAATGCTGTCCTTTCAGAGAAAATCACTTTCCTTTGAAAGTGCCTTAAGCTACTTTCAAGCATTCACAAGAAACCCACATGCATTTCTCTGAAAGAGAAGCCTTCTCTTCCAACACTTCAATTCACTGTGCGAAGTGAATGGAATGTTGCTTCACTTTCTAAATGCTGTCCTTTCAGAGAAAATCACTTTCCTTTGAAACTGCCTTAATCTACCTACAAGAATTCACAAGAAACTCACATCTGTTTCTCTGAAAGAGAAGGAGTCTGTTCCAACACTTCAATTCACTGTGCGAAGTAAATGGAGTGTTGCTTCATTTTCTAAATGCTGTTCTTTCAGAGGAAATCACTTTCCTTGGAAAGTGCCTTAAGCTACTTACAAGCATTCACAAAAAACTCACATGCATTTCTCTGAAAGGGAAGCAGGCTGTTCCAAAACTTCAATTCAGTGTGCGAAGTAAATGGAGTGTTGCTTCACTTTCTAAATGCTGTCCTTTCAGAGAAAATCACTTTCCTTTGAAAGTGCCTTAAGCTACTTACAAGCATTCAACAGAATCTCACATGCATTTCTGTGAAAGAGATGCAGTCTGTTCCAACACTTCAATTCAGTGTGCGAAGTGAATGGAGTGTTGCTTCACTTTCTAAATGCTGTCCTTTCAGAGAAAATCATTTTCCTTTGATAGTGCCTTAAGCTACTTTCAAGCATTCACAAGAAACTCACATGCATTTCTCTGAAAGAGAAGCCTTCTCTTCCAACACTTCAATTCACAGTGTGAAGTGAATGGAGTGTTGCTTCACTTTCTAAATGCTGTCCTTTCAAAGGAAATCACTTTCCTTTGAAAGTGCCTTAAGCTACTTGCAAGCATTCGCAAGAAACTCTAATGCGTTTCTATGAAAGAGAAGCAGTCTATTCCAACACTTCAATTCACTGCACGAATGGAATAGAGTGATGCTTCACTTTCTAAATGCTGTCCATTCAGAGAAAATCACTTTCCTTTGAATGAGTCTTGAGCTACTTACAAGCATTCACAAGAAACACTAATGCGTTTCTCTGAAAGAATAGCAGTCTGTTCCAACACTTCAATTCATTGCACGAAGGGAATGGAGTGCTGCTTCACTTTCTAAATGCTGTCCTTTCAGAGAAAATCACTTTCCTTTGAAACTGCCTTAATCTACCTACAAGCATTCACAAGAAACTCACATCTGTTTCTCTGAAAGAGAAGGAGTCTGTTCCAACACTTCAATTCACTGTGCAAAGTGAATGGAATGTTACTTCACTTTTAAATTCTGTACTTTCAGAGAAAATCACTTTCCTTTGAAAGTGCCTTAAGCTACTTTCAAGCATTCACAAGAAACACACATGCGTTTCTCTGAAATAGAAGCAGTCTGTTCCATCTCTACAATTCACTGTGCGAAATGAATGGAGTGTTGCTTCACTTTCTAAATGCTGTCCTTTCAGAGAAAATCACTTTCCTTTGAAAGTGCCTTAATTTACTTACAGGCATTCACAAGAAACTCACATCTGGTTTTCTGAAAGTGAAGGAGTCTGTTCCAACACTTCAATTCACTGTGCGAAGTGAATTGAGTGTTGCTTCACTTTCTAAATGCTGTCCTTTCTGAAAAAATCACTTTCTTTTGAAAGAGCCTTAAGCTACTTACAAGCATTCAACAGAAACTCACATGCATTTCTCTGAAAGAGAAGCAGTCTGTTCCAACACTTCAATTCACTGTGCGAAGTGAATGGAGTGTTGCTTCACTTTCTAATTGCTGTCCTTTCAGAGAAAATCACTTTCCTTTGAACGTGCCTTTAGCAACTTACAAGCATTCAACAGAAACTCACATGCGTTTCTCTGAAAGAGAAGCAGTCTGTTCCAACAATTCAATTCACTGTGCGAAATGAATGGAATGTTACTTCACTTTCTAAATTCTGTACTTTCAGAGAAAATCACTTTCCTTTGAAAGTGCCTTAAGCTGCTTTCAAGCATTCACAAGAAACACACATGCGTTTCTCTGAAATAGAAGCAGTCTGTTCCAACACTTCAATTCACTGGGCGAAGTGAATGGAGTGTTGCTTCACTTTCTAAATGCTGTACTTTTAGAGAAAATCACTTTTGTTTGAAAGATCCTTAAGCAACTTTCAAGCATTCTCAAGAAACTCATATCTGTTTCTCTGAAAGAGAAGCCTTCTCTTACAACACTTCAATTCACTGTGCGAAGTGAATGGAGTGTTACTTCACTTTCTAAATGCTGTCCTTTCAGAGAAAATCACTTTCCTTTGAAAGTGCTTTAAGTTACTATCAAGCATTCACAAGAAACACACATACGTTTCACTGAAATAGAAGCAGTCTGTTCCAACACTTCAATTCAGTGTGCGAAGTGAATGGAATGTTACTTCACTTTCTAAATGTTGTCCTTTCAGAGAAAATCACTTTCCTTAGAAAGTGCCTTAAGCTACTTTCAAGCATTCACAAGAAACCCACATGCATTTCTCTGAAAGAGAAGCCTTCTCTTCCAACAATTCAATTTACTGGGCGAAGTGAAAGGAGTGTTGCGTCACTTTCTAAATGCTGTCCTTTCACTGAAAATCACTTTCCTTTGAAACTGCCTTAAGCTACTTGCAAGCATTCAACAGAAACTCACATGCATTTCTCTGAAAGAGAAGCAGTCCGTTCCAACACTTCAATTCTCTCTGCGAAGTGAATGGAGTGTTGCTTCACTTTCTAAATGCTGTCCTTTCAGAGAAAATCACTTTCCTTTGAAAGTGCCTTAAGCTACTTGCAAGCAATCACAAAAAACACTAATGAGTTTCTCTGAAAGAGAACCAGTCTATTCCAACATTTCAATTCACTGTGCGAAGTGAATGGAGTGTTGCTTCACTTTCTAAATGCTGTCCTTCAGAGAAAATCACTTTCCGTTGATAGAGCCTTAAGCTACTTTCAAGCATTCACAAGAAACTCACATGCATTTCTCTGAAAGAGAAGCCTTCTCTTCCAACACTTCAATTAACTGTGCGAAGTGAATGGAGTGTTGCTTCACTTTCTAAATGCTGTCCTTTCAGAGAAAATCACTTTCCTTTTAAAGTGCCTTAATCTACCTACAAGCATTCACAAGAAACTCACATCTGTTTCTCTGAAAGAGAAGGAGTCTGTTCCAACTCTTCAATTCACTGTGCGAAGTAAAAGGAGTGTTGCTTCATTTTCTAAATGCTGTCCTTTCAGAGGAAATCACTTTCCTTGGAAAGTGCCTTAAGCTACTTACAAGCATTCACAAAAAACTCACATGCATTTCTCTGAAAGGGAAGCAGGCTGTTCCAAAACTTCAATTCAGTGTGCGAAGTAAATGGAGTGTTGCTTCACTTTCTAAATGCTGTCCTTTCAGAGAAAATCACTTTCCTTAGAAAGTGCCTTAAGCTACTTGCAAGCATTCACAAAAAACACTAATGCGTTTCTCTGAAACAGAACCAGACTGTTCCAACACTTCAATTAAATGTGCGAAGTGAATGGAGTGTTGCTTCACTTTCTAAATACTGTCCTTTCAGAGAAAATCACTTTCCTTTGATAGTGTCTTAAGCTACTTTCAAGCATTCACAAGAAACTCACCTGCATTTCTCTGAAAGAGAAGCCTCCTCTTCCAACACTTCAGTTCACGGTGCGAAGTGAATGGAGTGTTGCTTCACTTTCTAAATGCTGTCCTTTCAGAGAAAATCACTTTCCTTTGAGAGTGCCTTAATCTACCTACAAGCATTCACAAGAAGCTCACATCTGTTTCTCTGAAAGAGAAGGAGTCTGTTCCAACACTTCAATTCACTGTGCGAAGTAAATGGAGTGTTGCTTCATTTTCTAAATGCTGTCCTTTCAGAGGAAATCACTTTCCTTGGAAAGTGCCTTAAGCTACTTACAAGCATTCACAAGAAACACTAATGCGTTTCTCTGAAAGAGAACCAGTCTGTTCCAACACTTCAATTCACTGTGCGAAGTAAATGGAGTGTTGCTTCATTTTCTAAATGCTGTCCTTTCAGAGGAAATCACTTTCCTTGGAAAGTGCCTTAAGCTACTTACAAGCATTCACAAGAAACACTAATGCGTTTCTCTGAAAGAGAACCAGTCTGTTCCAACACTTCAATTCACTGTGCGAAATGAATGGAGTATTGCTTCACTTTCTAAATGCTGTCCTTTCAGAGAAAATCACTTTCCTTTGATAGTGTCTTAAGCTACTTTCAAGCATTCACAAGAAACTCACATACATTTCTCTGAAAGTGAAGCCTTCTCTTCCAACACTTCAGTTCACGGTGCGAAGTGAATGGAGTGTTGCTTCACTTTCTAAATGCTGTCCTTTCAGAGAAAATCACTTTCCTTTGAAAGTGCTTTAAGTTACTATCAAGCATTCACAAGAAACACACATACGTTTCACTGAAATAGAAGCAGTCTGTTCTAACACTTCAATTCACTGTGCGAAGTGAAGGGAATGTTACTTCACTTTCTAAATGCTGTCCTTTCAGAGAAAAACACTTTCCTTTGAAAGTGCCTTAAGCTACTTTCAAGCATTCACCAGAAACTCACATGCGTTTCTCTGAAACAGAAGCAGTCTGTTCCAACATTTCAATTCACTGTGCGAAGTGAATGGAATGTTACTTCACTTTCTAAATGCTGTCCTTTCAGAGAAAATCACTTTCCTTTGAAAGTGCCTTAAGCTACTTTCAAGCATTCACAAGAAACACACGTACGTTTCTCTGAAATAGAAGCAGTCTGTTCCAAGACTTCAATTCACTGTGCGAAATAAATGGAGTGTTGCTTCACTTTCTAAATGCTGTCCTTTCAGAGAAAATCACTTTCCTTTGAAAATGCCTTAATCTACTTACAGGCATTCAAAAGAAACTCACATCTGTTTTTCCGAACGTGAAGGAGTCTGTTCCAACTCTTCAATTCACTGTGCGAAGTGAATTGAGTGTTGCTTCACTTTCTAAATGCTGTCCTTTCAGTGAAAATCACGTTCCTTTGAAACTGCCTTAAGCTACTTGCAAGCATTCAACAGAAACTCACATGCATTTCTCTGAAAGAGAAGCAGTCCGTTCCAACACTTCAATTCTCTCTGCGAAGTGAATGGAGTGTTGCTTCACTTTCTAAATGCTGTCCTTTCAGAGAAAATCACTTTCCTTTGAAAGTGCCTTAAGCTACTTTCAAGCATTCACAAGAAACCCACATGCATTTCTCTGAAAGAGAAGCCTTCTCTTCCAACACTTCAATTCACTGTGCGAAGTGAATGGAATGTTGCTTCACTTTCTAAATGCTGTCCTTTCAGAGAAAATCACTTTCCTTTGAAACTGCCTTAATCTACCTACAAGAATTCACAAGAAACTCACATCTGTTTCTCTGAAAGAGAAGGAGTCTGTTCCAACACTTCAATTCACTGTGCGAAGTAAATGAAGTGTTGCTTCATTTTCTAAATGCTGTTCTTTCAGAGGAAATCACTTTCCTTGGAAAGTGCCTTAAGCTACTTACAAGCATTCACAAAAAACTCACATGCATTTCTCTGAAAGGGAAGCAGGCTGTTCCAAAACTTCAATTCAGTGTGCGAAGTAAATGGAGTGTTGCTTCACTTTCTAAATGCTGTCCTTTCAGAGAAAATCACTTTCCTTTGAAAGTGCCTTAAGCTACTTACAAGCATTCAACAGAAACTCACATGCATTTCTGTGAAAGAGATGCAGTCTGTTCCAACACTTCAATTCAGTGTGCGAAGTGAATGGAGTGTTGCTTCACTTTCTAAATGCTGTCCTTTCAGAGAAAATCATTTTCCTTTGATAGTGCCTTAAGCTACTTTCAAGCATTCACAAGAAACTCACATGCATTTCTCTGAAAGAGAAGCCTTCTCTTCCAACACTTCAATTCACAGTGTGAAGTGAATGGAGTGTTGCTTCACTTTCTAAATGCTGTCCTTTCAAAGGAAATCACTTTCCTTTGAAAGTGCCTTAAGCTACTTGCAAGCATTCGCAAGAAACTCTAATGCGTTTCTATGAAAGAGAAGCAGTCTATTCCAACACTTCAATTCACTGCACGAATGGAATAGAGTGATGCTTCACTTTCTAAATGCTGTCCATTCAGAGAAAATCACTTTCCTTTGAATGAGTCTTGAGCTACTTACAAGCATTCACAAGAAACACTAATGCGTTTCTCTGAAAGAATAGCAGTCTGTTCCAACACTTCAATTCATTGCACGAAGGGAATGGAGTGCTGCTTCACTTTCTAAATGCTGTCCTTTCAGAGAAAATCACTTTCCTTTGAAACTGCCTTAATCTACCTACAAGCATTCACAAGAAACTCACATCTGTTTCTCTGAAAGAGAAGGAGTCTGTTCCAACACTTCAATTCACTGTGCAAAGTGAATGGAATGTTACTTCACTTTTAAATTCTGTACTTTCAGAGAAAATCACTTTCCTTTGAAAGTGCCTTAAGCTACTTTCAAGCATTCACAAGAAACACACATGCGTTTCTCTGAAATAGAAGCAGTCTGTTCCATCTCTACAATTCACTGTGCGAAATGAATGGAGTGTTGCTTCACTTTCTAAATGCTGTCCTTTCAGAGAAAATCACTTTCCTTTGAAAGTGCCTTAATTTACTTACAGGCATTCACAAGAAACTCACATCTGGTTTTCTGAAAGTGAAGGAGTCTGTTCCAACACTTCAATTCACTGTGCGAAGTGAATTGATTGTTGCTTCACTTTCTAAATGCTGTCCTTTCTGAAAAAATCACTTTCTTTTGAAAGAGCCTTAAGCTACTTACAAGCATTCAACAGAAACTCACATGCATTTCTCTGAAAGAGAAGCAGTCTGTTCCAACACTTCAATTCACTGTGCGAAGTGAATGGAGTGTTGCTTCACTTTCTAATTGCTGTCCTTTCAGAGAAAATCACTTTCCTTTGAACGTGCCTTTAGCAACTTACAAGCATTCAACAGAAACTCACATGCGTTTCTCTGAAAGAGAAGCAGTCTGTTCCAACAATTCAATTCACTGTGCGAAATGAATGGAATGTTACTTCACTTTCTAAATTCTGTACTTTCAGAGAAAATCACTTTCCTTTGAAAGTGCCTTAAGCTGCTTTCAAGCATTCACAAGAAACACACATGCGTTTCTCTGAAATAGAAGCAGTCTGTTCCAACACTTCAATTCACTGGGCGAAGTGAATGGAGTGTTGCTTCACTTTCTAAATGCTGTACTTTTAGAGAAAATCACTTTTGTTTGAAAGATCCTTAAGCAACTTTCAAGCATTCTCAAGAAACTCATATCTGTTTCTCTGAAAGAGAAGCCTTCTCTTACAACACTTCAATTCACTGTGCGAAGTGAATGGAGTGTTACTTCACTTTCTAAATGCTGTCCTTTCAGAGAAAATCACTTTCCTTTGAAAGTGCTTTAAGTTACTATCAAGCATTCACAAGAAACACACATACGTTTCACTGAAATAGAAGCAGTCTGTTCCAACACTTCAATTCAGTGTGCGAAGTGAATGGAATGTTACTTCACTTTCTAAATGTTGTCCTTTCAGAGAAAATCACTTTCCTTAGAAAGTGCCTTAAGCTACTTTCAAGCATTCACAAGAAACCCACATGCATTTCTCTGAAAGAGAAGCCTTCTCTTCCAACAATTCAATTTACTGGGCGAAGTGAAAGGAGTGTTGCTTCACTTTCTAAATGCTGTCCTTTCACTGAAAATCACTTTCCTTTGAAACTGCCTTAAGCTACTTGCAAGCATTCAACAGAAACTCACATGCATTTCTCTGAAAGAGAAGCAGTCCGTTCCAACACTTCAATTCTCTCTGCGAAGTGAATGGAGTGTTGCTTCACTTTCTAAATGCTGTCCTTTCAGAGAAAATCACTTTCCTTTGAAAGTGCCTTAAGCTACTTGCAAGCAATCACAAAAAACACTAATGAGTTTCTCTGAAAGAGAACCAGTCTATTCCAACATTTCAATTCACTGTGCGAAGTGAATGGAGTGTTGCTTCACTTTCTAAATGCTGTCCTTCAGAGAAAATCACTTTCCGTTGATAGAGCCTTAAGCTACTTTCAAGCATTCACAAGAAACTCACATGCATTTCTCTGAAAGAGAAGCCTTCTCTTCCAACACTTCAATTAACTGTGCGAAGTGAATGGAGTGTTGCTTCACTTTCTAAATGCTGTCCTTTCAGAGAAAATCACTTTCCTTTTAAAGTGCCTTAATCTACCTACAAGCATTCACAAGAAACTCACATCTGTTTCTCTGAAAGAGAAGGAGTCTGTTCCAACTCTTCAATTCACTGTGCGAAGTAAAAGGAGTGTTGCTTCATTTTCTAAATGCTGTCCTTTCAGAGGAAATCACTTTCCTTGGAAAGTGCCTTAAGCTACTTACAAGCATTCACAAAAAACTCACATGCATTTCTCTGAAAGGGAAGCAGGCTGTTCCAAAACTTCAATTCAGTGTGCGAAGTAAATGGAGTGTTGCTTCACTTTCTAAATGCTGTCCTTTCAGAGAAAATCACTTTCCTTAGAAAGTGCCTTAAGCTACTTGCAAGCATTCACAAAAAACACTAATGCGTTTCTCTGAAACAGAACCAGACTGTTCCAACACTTCAATTAAATGTGCGAAGTGAATGGAGTGTTGCTTCACTTTCTAAATACTGTCCTTTCAGAGAAAATCACTTTCCTTTGATAGTGTCTTAAGCTACTTTCAAGCATTCACAAGAAACTCACCTGCATTTCTCTGAAAGAGAAGCCTCCTCTTCCAACACTTCAGTTCACGGTGCGAAGTGAATGGAGTGTTGCTTCACTTTCTAAATGCTGTCCTTTCAGAGAAAATCACTTTCCTTTGAGAGTGCCTTAATCTACCTACAAGCATTCACAAGAAGCTCACATCTGTTTCTCTGAAAGAGAAGGAGTCTGTTCCAACACTTCAATTCACTGTGCGAAGTAAATGGAGTGTTGCTTCATTTTCTAAATGCTGTCCTTTCAGAGGAAATCACTTTCCTTGGAAAGTGCCTTAAGCTACTTACAAGCATTCACAAGAAACACTAATGCGTTTCTCTGAAAGAGAACCAGTCTGTTCCAACACTTCAATTCACTGTGCGAAGTAAATGGAGTGTTGCTTCATTTTCTAAATGCTGTCCTTTCAGAGGAAATCACTTTCCTTGGAAAGTGCCTTAAGCTACTTACAAGCATTCACAAGAAACACTAATGCGTTTCTCTGAAAGAGAACCAGTCTGTTCCAACACTTCAATTCACTGTGCGAAATGAATGGAGTATTGCTTCACTTTCTAAATGCTGTCCTTTCAGAGAAAATCACTTTCCTTTGAAAGTGCCTTAAGCTACTTTCAAGCATTCACAAGAAACACACGTACGTTTCTCTGAAATAGAAGCAGTCTGTTCCAAGACTTCAATTCACTGTGCGAAATAAATGGAGTGTTGCTTCACTTTCTAAATGCTGTCCTTTCAGAGAAAATCACTTTCCTTTGAAAGTGCCTTAATCTACTTACAGGCATTCACAAGAAACTCACATCTGTTTTTCGGAACGTGAAGGAGTCTGTTCCAACTCTTCAATTCACTGTGCGAAGTGAATTGAGTGTTGCTTCACTTTCTAAATGCTGTCCTTTCAGTGAAAATCACTTTCCTTTGAAACTGCCTTAAGCTACTTGCAAGCATTCAACAGAAACTCACATGCATTTCTCTGAAAGAGAAGCAGTCCTTTCCAACACTTCTATTCTCTCTGCGAAGTGAATGTAGTGTTGCTTCACTTTCTAAATGTTGTCCTTTCAGAGAAAATCACTTTCCTTAGAAAGTGCCTTAAGCTACTTTCAAGCATTCACAAGAAACCCACATGCATTTCTCTGAAAGAGAAGCCTTCTCTTCCAACACTTCAATTCACTGTGCGAAGTGAATGGAATGTTGCTTCACTTTCTAAATGCTGTCCTTTCAGAGAAAATCACTTTCCTTTGAAACTGCCTTAATCTACCTACAAGCATTCACAGGAAACTCACATCTGTTTCTCTGAAAGAGAAGGAGTCTGTTCCAACACTTCAATTCACTGTGCGAAGTAAATGGAGTGTTGCTTCATTTTCTAAATGCTGTCTTTTCAGAGGAAATCACTTTCCTTGGAAAGTGCCTTAAGCTACTTACAAGCATTCACAAAAAACTCACATGCATTTCTCTGAAAGGGAAGCAGGCTGTTCCAAAACTTCAATTCAGTGTGCGAAGTAAATGGAGTGTTGCTTCACTTTCTAAATGCTGTCCTTTCAGAGAAAATCACTTTCCTTTTAAAGTGCCTTAAGCTACTTACAAGCATTCAATAGAAACTCACATGCATTTCTGTGAAATAGAAGCAGTCTGTTCCAACACTTCAATTCAGTGTGCGAAGTGAATGGAGTGTTGCTTCACTTTCTAAATGCTGTCCTTTCGGAGAAAATCACTTTCCTTTGATAGTGTCTTAAGCTACTTTCAAGCATTCACAAGAAACTCACATGCATTTCTCTGAAAGAGAAGCCTTCGCTTCCAACACTTCAATCACTGTGTGAAGTGAATGGAGTGTTGCTTCACTTTCTAAATGCTGTCATTTCAGAGAAAATCACTTTCCTTTGAAAGTGCCTTAAGCTACTTTCAAGCATTCACAAGAAACACACATACGTTTCTCTGAAAGAGAAGCCTTCGCTTCCAACTCTTCAATTCAGTGTGCGAAGTGAATTGAGTGTTGCTTCACTTTCTAAATGCTGTCCTTTCAGAGGAAATCACTTTCCTTTGAAACTGCCTTAAGCTACTTGCAAGCATTTAACAGAAACTCACATGCATTTTCTGAAAGAGAAGCAGTCCGTTCCAACACTTCAATTCTCTCTGCGAAGTGAATGGAGTGTTGCTTCACTTTCTAAATGCTGTCCTTTTAGAGAAAATCGCTTTCCTTAGAAAGGGCCTTAAGCTACTTGCAAGCATTCACAAAAAACACTAATGCGTTACTCTGAAAGAGAACCAGTCTGTTCCAACACTTCAATTCACTGTGCGAAGTGAATGGAGTGTTGCTTCCCTTTCTAAATGCTGTCCTTTCAGAGAAAATCACTTTCCTTTGATAGAGCCTTAAACTACTTTCAAGCATTGAAAAGAAACTCACATGCATTTCTCTGAAAGAGAAGCCTTCTCTTGCAACACTTCAATTCACTATGCGAACTGAATGGAGTGTTGCTTCACTTTCTAAATGCTGTCCTTTCAGAGAAAATCACTTTCCTTTCAAACTGCCTTAATCTACTTACAAGCATTCAAAAGAAACTCACATCTGTTTCTCTGAAAGAGAAGGAGTCTGTTCCAACACTTCAATTCACTGTGCGAAGTTAATGGAGTGTGGCTTCATTTTCTAAATGCTGTCCTTTCAGAGGAAATCACTTTCCTTGGAAAGTGCCTTAAGCTACTTACAAGCATTCACAAAAAACTCCCATGCATTTCTCTGAAAGGGAAGTAGGCTGTTCCAAAACTTCAATTCAGTGTGCGAAGTAAATGGAGTGTTGCTTCACTTTCTAGATGCTGTCCTTTCAGAGAAAATCACTTTCCTTTGAAAGAGCCTTAAGCTACTTACAAGCATTCAACAGAAACTCACATGCATTTCTGTGAAATAGAAGCAGTCTGTTCCAACACTTCAATTCAGTGTGCGAAGTGAATGGAGTGTTACTTCACTTTCTAAATGCTGTCCTTTCAGAGAAAATCACTTTCCTTTGAATGAGTCTTGAGCTACTTACAAGCATTCACAAGAAACACTAATGCGTTTCTCTGAAAGATTAGCAGTCTGTTCCAACACTTCAATTCATTGCACGAAGGGAATTGAGTGTTGCTTCACTTTCTAAATGCTGTCCTTTCAGAGAAAATCACTTTCCTTTGAAAGTGCCTTAAGCTACTTACAAGCATTAGGAAGAAACTCACATGCGTTTCTCTGAAAGAGAAGCAGTCTGTTCCAACACTTCAATTCACTGTGCAAAGTGAATGGAATGTTACGTCACTTTCTAAATGCTGTACTTTCAGTGAAAATCACTTTCCTTTGAAAGTGCCTTAAGTTACTATCAAGCATTCACAAGAAACACACATACGTTTCTCTGAAATAGAAGCAGTCTGTTCCAACACTTCAATTCACTGTGCGAAGTGAATGGAATGTTACTTCAGTTTCTAAATGTTGTCCTTTCAGAGAAAATCACTTTCCTTTGAAAGTACCTTAAGCTAATTTCAAGCATTCACCAGAAACTCACATGTGCTTATCTGAAAGAGAAGCAGTCTGTTCCAACACTTCAACTCACTGTGCGAAGTGAATGGAATGTTACTTCACTTTCTAAATGCTGTCCTTTCAGAGAAAATCACTTTCCTTTGAAAGTGCCTTAAGCTACTTTCAAGCATTCACAAGAAACACTAATGCGTTTCTCTGAAATAGAGGCAATCTGTTCCCACACTTCAATTCGCTGTGCGAAATGAATGGAGTGTTGCTTCACTTTCTAAATGCTGTCCTTTCAGAGAAAATCACTTTCCTTTGAAAGTGCCTTAATCTACCTACAAGCATTCACAAGAAACTCACATCTGTTTCTCTGAAAGAGAAGGAGTCTGTTCCAACACTTCAATTCACTGTGCGAAGTAAATGGAGTGTTGCTTCATTTTCTAAATGCTGTCCTTTCGGAGGAAATCACTTTCCTTGGAAAGTGCCTTAAGCTACTTACAAGCATTCACAAGAAACACTAATGCGTTTCTCTGAAAGAGAACCAGTCTGTTCCAACACTTCAATTCACTGTGCGAAATGAATGGAGTATTGCTTCACTTTCTAAATGCTGTCCTTTCAGAGAAAATCACTTTCCTTTGATAGTGTCTTAAGCTACTTTCAAAGCATTCACAAGAAACTCACATGCATTTCTCTGAAAGAGAAGCCTTCTCTTCCAACACTTCAGTTCACGGTGCGAAGTGAATGGAGTGTTGCTTCACTTTCTAAATGCTGTCCTTTCAGAGAAAATCACTTTCCTTTGAAAGTGCTTTAAGTTACTATCAAGCATTCACAAGAAACACACATACGTTTCACTGAAATAGAAGCAGTCTGTTCCAACACTTCAATTCACTGTGCGAAGTGAAGGGAATGTTACTTCACTTTCTAAATGCTGTCCTTTCAGAGAAAAACACTTTCCTTTGAAAGTACCTTAAGCTACTTTCAAGCATTCACCAGAAACTCACATGCGTTTCTCTGAAACAGAAGCAGTCTGTTCCAACACTTCAATTCACTGTGCGAAGTGAATGGAATGTTACTTCACTTTCTAAATGCTGTCCTTTCAGAGAAAATCATTTTCCTTTGAAAGTGCCTTTAGCTACTTTCAAGCATTCACAAGAAACACACATACGTTTCTCTGAAATAGAAGCAGTCTGTTCCAAGACTTCAATTCACTGTGCGAAATGAATGGAGTGTAGCTTCACTTTCTAAATGCTGTCCTTTCAGAGAAAATCACTTTCCTTTGAAAGTGCCTTAATCTACTTACAGGCATTCACAAGAAACTCACATCTGTTTTTCGGAACGTGAAGGAGTCTGTTCCAACTCTTCAATTCACTGTGCGAAGTGAATTGAGTGTTGCTTCACTTTCTAAATGCTGTCCTTTCAGTGAAAATCACTTTCCTTTGAAACTGCCTTAAGCTACTTGCAAGCATTCAACAGAAACTCACATGCATTTCTCTGAAAGAGAAGCAGTCCTTTCCAACACTTCAATTCTCTCTGCGAAGTGAATGGAGTGTTGCTTCACTTTCTAAATGTTGTCCTTTCAGAGAAAATCACTTTCCTTAGAAAGTGCCTTAAGCTACTTTCAAGCATTCACAGAAACCCACATGCATTTCTCTGAAAGAGAAGCCTTCTCTTCCAACACTTCAATTCACTGTGCGAAGTGAATGGAATGTTGCTTCACTTTCTAAATGCTGTCCTTTCAGAGAAAATCACTTTCCTTTGAAACTGCCTTAATCTACCTACAAGCATTCACAGGAAACTCACATCTGTTTCTCTGAAAGAGAAGGAGTCTGTTCCAACACTTCAATTCACTGTGCGAAGTAAATGGAGTGTTGCTTCATTTTCTAAATGCTGTCTTTTCAGAGGAAATCACTTTCCTTGGAAAGTGCCTTAAGCTACTTACAAGCATTCACAAAAAACTCACATGCATTTCTCTGAAAGGGAAGCAGGCTGTTCCAAAACTTCAATTCAGTGTGCGAAGTAAATGGAGTGTTGCTTCACTTTCTAAATGCTGTCCTTTCAGAGAAAATCACTTTCCTTTGAAAGTGCCTTAAGCTACTTACAAGCATTCAACAGAAACTCACATGCATTTCTGTGAAATAGAAGCAGTCTGTTCCAACACTTCAATTCAGTGTGCGAAGTGAATGGAGTGTTGCTTCACTTTCTAAATGCTGTCCTTTCAGAGAAAATCACTTTCCTTTGATAGTGCCTCAAGCTACTTTCAAGCATTCACAAGAAACTCACATGCATTTCTCTGAAAGAGAAGCCTTCGCTTCCAACACTTCAATCACTGTGTGAAGTGAATGGAGTGTTGCTTCACTTTCTAAATGCTGTCCTTTCAGAGAAAATCACTTTCCTTTGAAAGTGCCTTAAGCTACTTTCAAGCATTCACAAGAAACACACATACGTTTCTCTGAAAGAGAAGCCTTCGCTTCCAACTCTTCAATTCAGTGTGCGAAGTGAATTGAGTGTTGCTTCACTTTCTAAATGCTGTCCTTTCAGAGGAAATCACTTTCCTTTGAAACTGCCTTAAGCTAATTGCAAGCATTTAACAGAAACTCACATGCATTTCTCTGAAAGAGAAGCAGTCCGTTCCAACACTTCAATTCTCTCTGCGAAGTGAATGGAGTGTTGCTTCACTTTCTAAATGCTGTCCTTTCAGAGAAAATCGCTTTCCTTAGAAAGTGCCTTAAGCTACTTGCAAGCATTCACAAAAAACACTAATGCGTTACTCTGAAAGAGAACCAGTCTGTTCCAACACTTCAATTCACTGTGCGAAGTGAATGGAGTGTTGCTTCCCTTTCTAAATGCTGTCCTTTCAGAGAAAATCACTTTCCTTTGATAGAGCCTTAAACTACTTTCAAGCATTGAAAAGAAACTCACATGCATTTCTCTGAAAGAGAAGCCTTCTCTTGCAACACTTCAATTCACTATGCGAAGTGAATGGAGTGTTGCTTCACTTTCTAAATGCTGTCCTTTCAGAGAAAATCACTTTCCTTTCAAACTGCCTTAATCTACTTACAAGCATTCAAAAGAAACTCACATCTGTTTCTCTGAAAGAGAAGGAGTCTGTTCCAACACTTCAATTCACTGTGCGAAGTTAATGGAGTGTGGCTTCATTTTCTAAATGCTGTCCTTTCAGAGGAAATCACTTTCCTTGGAAAGTGCCTTAAGCTACTTACAAGCATTCACAAAAAACTCCCATGCATTTCTCTGAAAGGGAAGCAGGCTGTTCCAAAACTTCAATACAGTGTGCGAAGTAAATGGAGTGTTGCTTCACTTTCTAAATGCTGTCCTTTCAGAGAAAATCACTTTCCTTTGAAAGAGCCTTAAGCTACTTACAAGCATTCAACAGAAACTCACATGCATTTCTGTGAAATAGAAGCAGTCTGTTCCAACACTTCAATTCAGTGTGCGAAGTGAATGGAGTGTTACTTCACTTTCTAAATGCTGTCCTTTCAGAGAAAATCACTTTCCTTTGATAGTGCCTTAAGCTACTTTCAAGCATTCACAAGAAACTCACATGCATTTCTCTGAAAGAGAAGCCTTCTCTTCCAACACTTCAATTCACTGTGTGAAGTAATGGAGTGTTGCTTCACTTTCTAAATGCTGTCCTTTCAAAGAAAATCACTTTCCTTTGAAAGTGCCTTAAGCTACTTGCAAACATTCGCAAGAAACTCAAATGCGTTTCTATGAAAGAGAAGCAGTCTGTTCCAACACTTCAATTCACTGCACGAAGGGAATGGAGTGTTTCTTCACTTTCTAAATGCTGTCCATTCAGAGAAAATCACTTTCCGTTGAATGAGCCTTGAGCTACTTACAAGCAATCACAAGAAACACTAATGCGTTTCTCTGAAAGAGAAGCAGTCTGTTCCAACACTTCAATTCATTGCACGAAGGGAATGGAGTGTTGCTTCACTTTCTAAATGCTGTCCTTTCAGAGAAAATCACTTTCCTTAGAAAGTGCCTTAAGCTACTTACAAGCTTTAGGAAGAAACTCACATGCGTTTCTCTGAAAGAGAAGCAGTCTGTTCCAACACTTCAATTCACTGTGCAAAGTGAATGGAATGTTACTTCACTTTCTAAATGCTGTACTTTCAGAGAAAATCACTTTCCTTTGAAAGTGCCTTAAGTTACTATCAAGCATTCACAAGAAACACACATACGTTTCTCTGAAATAGAAGCAGTCTGTTCCAACACTTCAATTCACTGTGCGAAATGAATGGAGTGTTGCTTCACTTTCTAAATGCTGTCCTTTCAGTGAAAATCACTTTCCTTTGAAAGTGCCTTAATCTACTTACAAGCATTCACAAGAAACTCACATCTGTTTTTCTGAAAGTGAAGGAGTCTGTTCCAACACTTCAATTCACTGTGCGAAGTGAATGGAGTGTTGCTTCACTTTCTAAATGCTGTCCTTTCAGTGAAAATCACTTTCCTTTGAAAGAGCCTTAAGCTACTTACAAGCAATCAACAGAAACTCACATGCATTTCTCTGAAAGGGAAGCAGTCGGTTCCAACACTTCAATTCACTGTGCGAAGTGAATGGAGTGTTGCTTCACTTTCTAAATGCTGTCATTTCAGATGAAATCACTTTCCTTGGAAAGTGCCTTAAGCTACTTACAAGCATTCACAAAAAACTCACATGCATTTCTCTGAAAGGGAGGCAGTCTGTTCCAAAACTTCAATTCCGTGTGCGAAGTGAATGGAGTGTTGCTTCACTTTCTAAATGCTATCCTTTCAGAGAAAATCACTTTCCTTTGATAGTGCCTTAAGCTACTTTCAAGCATTCACAAGAAACTCACATGCCTTTCTCTGAAAGAGAAGCCTTCTCTTCCAACACTTCAATTCACTGTGCGAAATGAATGGAGTGTTGCTTAACTTTCTAAATGCTGTCCTTTCAGAGAAAATCACTTTCCTTTGAAAGTGCCTTAATCTCCTTACAAGCATTCACAAGAAACTCACATCTGTTTTTCTGAAAGTGAAGGAGTCTGTTCCAACACTTCAATTCACTGTGCGAAGTGAATTGAGTGTTGCTTCACTTTCTAAATGCTGTCCTTTCAGTGAAAATCACTTTCCTTTGAAAGAGCCTTAAGCTACTTACAAGCATTCAACAGAAACTCACATGCATTTCTCTGAAAGAGAAGCAGTCTGTTCCAACACTTCAATTCACTGTGCGAAGTGAATGGAACGTTACTTCACTTTCTAAATGCTGTCCTTTCAGAGAAAATCACTTTCCTTTGAAAGTGCCTTAAGCTACATTCAAGCATACACAAGAAACACACATACATTTCTCTGAAATAGAAGCAGTCTGTTCCAACACTTCAATTCACTGTGCGAAATGAATGGAGTGTTGCTTCACTTTCTAAGTGCTGTCCTTTCAGAGAAAATCACTTTCCTTTGAAAGTGCCTTAATCTACTTACAAGCATTCACAAGAAACTCACATCTGTTTTTCTGAACGTGAAGGATTCTGTTCCAACTTTTCAATTCACTGTGCGAAGTGAATTGAGTGTTGCTTCACTTTCTAAATGCTGTCCTTTCAGTGAAAATCACTTTCCTTTGAAACTGCCTTAAGCTACTTGCAAGCATTCAACAGAAACTCACATGCATTTCTCTGAAAGAGAAGCAGTCCGTTCCAACACTTCAATTCTCTCTGCGAAGTGAATGGAGTGTTGCTTCACTTTCTAAATGCTGTCCTTTCAGAGAAAATCACTTTCCTTAGAAAGTGCCTTAAGCTACTTGCAAGCATTCACAAGAAACACTAATGCATTTCTCTGAAAGAGAAGCAGTCTCTTCCAACACTTCAATTCACTGTGCGAAGTGAATGGAGTGTTGCTTCACTTTCTAAATGCTGTCCTTTGAGAGAAAATCACTTTCCTTTGAAACTGCCTTAATCTACTTACAAGCATTCACAAGAAACTCACATCTGTTTTTCTGAACGTGAAGGAGTCTGTTCCAACTCTTCAATTCACTGTGCGAAGTGAATTGAGTGTTGCTTCACTTTCTAAATGCTGTCCTTTCAGTGAAAATCACTTTCCTTTGAAACTGCCTTAGCTACTTGCAAGCATTCAACAGAATCTCACATGCATTTCTCTGAAAGAGAAGCAGTCCGTTCCAACTCTTCAATTCAGTGTGCGAAGTGAATTGAGTGTTGCTTCACTTTCTAAATGCTGTCCTTTCAGAGGAAATCACTTTCCTTTGAAACTGCCTTAAGCTGCTTGCAAGCATTTAACAGAAACTCACATGCATTTCTCTGAAAGAGAAGCAGTCCGTTCCAACACTTCAATTCTCTCTGCGAAGTGAATGGAGTGTTGCTTCACTTTCTAAATGCTGTCCTTTCAGAGAAAATCACTTTCCTTAGAAAGTGCCTTAAGCTACTTGCAAGCATTCACAAAAAACACTAATGCGTTACTCTGAAAGAGAACCAGTCTGTTCCAACACTTCAATTAACTGTGCGAAGTGAATGGAGTGTTGCTTCACTTTCTAAATGCTGTCCTTTCAGAGAAAATCACTTTCCTTTGATAGAGCCTTAAGCTACTTTCAAGCATTGACAAGAAACTAACATGAAATTCTCTGAAAGAGAAGCCTTCTCTTCCAACACTTCAATTCACTATGCGAAGTGAATGGAGTGTTGCTTCACTTTCTAAATGCTGTCCTTTCAGAGAAAATCACTTTCCTTTCAAACTGCCTTAATCTACTTACAAGCATTCAAAAGAAACTCACATCTGTTTCTCTGAAAGAGAAGGAGTCTGTTCCAACACTTCAATTCACTGTGCGAAGTAAATGGAGTGTTGCTTCATTTTCTAAATGCTGTCCTTTCAGAGGAAATCACTTTTCTTGGAAAGTGCCTTAAGCTACTTACAAGCATTCACAAAAAACTCACATGCATTTCTCTGAAAGGGAAGCAGGCTGTTCCAAAACTTCAATTCAGTGTGCGAAGTAAATGGAGTGTTGCTTCACTTTCTAAATGCTGTCCTTTCAGAGAAAATCACTTTCCTTTGAAAGTGCCTTAATCTACTTACAAGCATTCACAAGAAACTCACATCTGTTTTTCTGAACGTGAAGGAGTCTGTTCTAACTTTTCAATTCACTGTGCGAAGTGAATTGAGTGTTGCTTCACTTTCTAAATGCTGTCCTTTCAGTGAAAATCACTTTCCTTTGAAACTGCCTTAAGCTACTTGCAAGCATTCAACAGAAACTCACATGCATTTCTCTGAAAGAGAAGCAGTCCGTTCCAACACTTCAATTCTCTCTGCGAAGTGAATGGAGTGTTGCTTCACTTTCTAAATGCTGTCCTTTCAGAGAAAATCACTTTCCTTAGAAAGTGCCTTAAGCTACTTGCAAGCATTCACAAGAAACACTAATGCATTTCTCTGAAAGAGAAGCAGTCCGTTCCAACTCTTCAATTCACTGTGCGAAGTGAATTGAGTGTTGCTTCACTTTCTAAATGCTGTCCTTTCAGAGGAAATCACTTTCCTTTGAAACTGCCTTAAGCTACTTGCAAGCATTTAACAGAAACTCACATGCATTTCTCTGAAAGAGAAGCAGTCCGTTCCAACACTTCAATTCTCTCTGCGAAGTGAATGGAGTGTTGCTTCACTTTCTAAATGCTGTCCTTTCAGAGAAAATTGCTTTCCTTAGAAAGTGCCTTAAGCTACTTACAAGCATTCACAAAAAACACTAATGCGTTACTCTGAAAGAGAACCAGTCTGTTCCAACACTTCAATTCACTGTGCGAAGTGAATGGAGTGTTGCTTCCCTTTCTAAATGCTGTCCTTTCAGAGAAAATCACTTTCCTTTGATAGAGCCTTAAGCTACTTTCAAGCATTGACAAGAAACTCACATGCATTTCTCTGAAAGAGATGCCTTCTCTTCCAACACTTCAATTCACTATTCGAAGTGAATGGAGTGTTGCTTCACTTTCTAAATGCTGTCCTTTCAGAGAAAATCACTTTCCTTTCAAACTGCCTTAATCTACTTACAAGCATTCAAAAGAAACTCACATCTGTTTCTCTGAAAGAGAAGGAGTCTGTTCCAACACTTCAATTCACTGTGCGAAGTAAATGGAGTGTTGCTTCATTTTCTAAATGCTGTCCTTTCAGAGGAAATCACTTTCCTTGGAAAGTGCCTTAAGCTACTTACAAGCATTCACAAAAAACTCACATGCATTTCTCTGAAAGGGAAGCAGGCTGTTCCAAAACTTCAATTCAGTGTGCGAAGTAAATGGAGTGTTGCTTCACTTTCTAAATGCTGTCCTTTCAGAGAAAATCACTTTCCTTTGAAAGTGCCTTAAGCTACTTACAAGCATTCAACAGAAATTCACATGCATTTCTGTGAAATAGAAGCAGTCTGTTCCAACACTTCAATTCAGTGTGCGAAGTGAATGGAGTGTTACTTCACTTTCTAAATGCTGTCCTTTCAGAGAAAATCACTTTCCTTTGATAGTGCCTTAAGCTACTTTCAAGCATTCACAAGAAACTCACATGCATTTCTCTGAAAGAGAAGCCTTCTCTTCCAACACTTCAATTCACTGTGTGAAGTGAATGGAGTGTTGCTTCACTTTCTAAATGCTGTCCTTTCAAAGAAAATCACTTTCCTTTGAAAGTGCCTTAAGCTACTTGCAAGCATTCGCAAGAAACTCAAACGCGTTACTATGAAAGAGAAGCAGTCTGTTCCCACACTTCAATTCACTGCACGAAGGGAATGGAGTGTTGCTTCACTTTCTAAATGCTGTCCATTCAGAGAAAATCACTTTCCGTTGAATGAGCCTTGAGCTACTTACAAGCAATCACAAGAAACACTAATGCGATTCTCTGAAAGAGAAGCAGTCTGTTCCAACACTTCAATTCACTGTGCAAAGTGAATGGAATGTTACTTCACTTTCTAAATGCTGTACTTTCAGAGAAAATCACTTTCCTTTGAAAGTGCCTTAAGTTACTATCAAGCATTCACAAGAAACACACATACGTTTCTCTGAAATAGAAGCACTCTGTTCCAACACTTCAATTCACTGTGCGAAGTGAATGGAGTGTTGCTTCACTTTCTAAATGCTGTCCTTTCAGAGAAAATCACTTTCCTTTGAAAGTGCCTTAAGCTACTTTCAAGCATTCCCAAGAAACACTAATGCGTTTCACTGAAATAGAAACAATCTGTTCCAACACTACAATTCACTGTGCGAAATGAATGGAGTGTTGCTTCACTTTCTAAATGCTGTCCTTTCAGAGAAAATCACTTTCCTTTGAAAGTGCCTTAATCTACTTACAAGCATTCACAAGAAACTCACATCTGTTTTTCTGAAAGTGAAGGAGTCTGTTCCAACACTTTAATTCACTGTGCGAAGTGAATTGAGTGTTGCTTCACTTTCTAAATGCTGTCCTTTCAGTGAAAATCACTTTCCTTTGAAAGAGCCTTAAGCTACTTACAAGCATTCAACAGAAACTCACATGCATTTCTCTGAAAGAGAAGCAGTCGGTTCCAACACTTCAATTCACTGTGCGAAGTGAATGGAGTGTTGCTTCACTTTCTAAATGCTGTCATTTCAGATGAAATCACTTTCCTTGGAAAGTACCTTAAGCTACTTACAAGCATTCACAAAAAACTCACATGCATTTCTCTGAAAGGAAAGCAGTCTGTTCCAAAACTTCAATTCAGTGTGCGAAGTGAATGGAGTGTTGCTTCACTTTCTTAATGCTGTCCTTTCAGAGTAATCACTTTCCTTTGATAGTGCCTTAAGCTACTTTCAAGCATTCACAAGAAACTCACATGCATTTCTCTGAAAGAGAAGCCTTCTCTTCCAACACTTCAATTCACTGTGCGAAGTGAATGGAGTGCTGCTTCACTTTCTAAATGCTGTCCTTCCAGGGAAAATCACTTTCCTTTGAAAGTGCCTTAAGCTACTTACAAGCATTCAACAGAAACTCACATGCATTTCTCTGAAAGAGAAGCATTCCGTTCCAACACTTCAATTCTCTCTGCGGAGTGAATGGAGTGTTGCTTCCCTTTCTAAATGCTGTCCTTTCAGAGAAAATCACTTTCCTTTGATAGTGCCTTAAGCTACTTTCAAGCATTCACAAGAAACTCACATGCATTTCTCTGAAAGAGAATCCTTCTCTTCCAACACTTCAGTTCACGGTGCGAAGTGAATGGAGTGTTGCTTCACTTTCTAAATGCTGTCCTTTCAGAGAAAATCACTTTCCTTTGAAAGTGCTTTAAGTTACTATCAAGCATTCACAAGAAACACACATACGTTTCACTGAAATAGAAGCAGTCTGTTCCAACACTTCAATTCAGTGTGCGAAGTGAATGGAATGTTACTTCACTTTCTAAATGCTGTCCTTTCAGAGAAAATCACTTTCCTTTGAAAGTACCTTAAGCTACTTTCAAGCATTCACCAGAAACTCACATGCGTTTCTCTGAAAGAGAAGCAGTCTGTTCCAACACTTCAATTCACTGTGCGAAGTGAATGGAATGTTACTTCACTTTCTAAATGCTGTCCTTTCAGAGAAAATCACTTTCCTTTGAAAGTGCCTTAAGCTACTTTCAAGCATTCACAAGAAACACACATACGTTTCTCTGAAATAGAAGCAGTCTGTTCCAACACTTCGATTCACTGTGCGAAATGAATGGAGTGTTGCTTCACTTTCTAAATGCTGTCCTTTCAGAGAAAATCACTTTCCTTTGAAAGTGCCTTAATCTACTTACAGGCATTCACAAGAAACTCACATGCATTTCTCTGAAAGGGAAGCAGTCCGTTCCAACACTTCAATTCTCTCTGCAAAGTGAATGGAGTGTTGCTTCACTTTCTAAATGCTGTCCTTTCAGTGAAAATCACTTTCCTTTGAAACTGCCTTAAGCTACTTGCAAGCATTCAACAGAAACTCACATGCATTTCTCTGAAAGAGAAGCAGTCCGTTCCAACACTTCAATTCTCTCTGCGAAGTGAATGGAGTGTTGCTTCACTTTCTAAATGCTGTCCTTTCAGAGAAAATCACTTTCCTTAGAAAGTGCCTTAAGCTACTTGCAAGCATTCACAAGAAACACTAATGCATTTCTCTGAAAGAGAAGCAGTCCGTTCCAACTCTTCAATTCACTGTGCGAAGTGAATTGAGTGTTGCTTCACTTTCTAAATGCTGTCCTTTCAGAGGAAATCACTTTCCTTTGAAACTGCCTTAAGCTACTTGCAAGCATTTAACAGAAACTCACATGCATTTCTCTGAAAGAGAAGCAGTCCGTTCCAACACTTCAATTCTCTCTGCGAAGTGAATGGAGTGTTGCTTCACTTTCTAAATGCTGTCCTTTCAGAGAAAATCGCTTTCCTTAGAAAGTGCCTTAAGCTACTTACAAGCATTCACAAAAAACACTAATGCGTTACTCTGAAAGAGAACCAGTCTGTTCCAACACTTCAATTCACTGTGCGAAGTGAATGGAGTGTTGCTTCCCTTTCTAAATGCTGTCCTTTCAGAGAAAATCACTTTCCTTTGATAGAGCCTTAAGCTACTTTCAAGCATTGACAAGAAACTCACATGCATTTCTCTGAAAGAGATGCCTTCTCTTCCAACACTTCAATTCACTATTCGAAGTGAGTGGAGTGTTGCTTCACTTTCTAAATGCTGTCCTTTCAGAGAAAATCACTTTCCTTTCAAACTGCCTTAATCTACTTACAAGCATTCAAAAGAAACTCACATCTGTTTCTCTGAAAGAGAAGGAGTCTGTTCCAACACTTCAATTCACTGTGCGAAGTAAATGGAGTGTTGCTTCATTTTCTAAATGCTGTCCTTTCAGAGGAAATGACTTTCCTTGGAAAGTGCCTTAAGCTACTTACAAGCATTCACAAAAAACTCACATGCATTTCTCTGAAAGGGAAGCAGGCTGTTCCAAAACTTCAATTCAGTGTGCGAAGTAAATGGAGTGTTGCTTCACTTTCTAAATGCTGTCCTTTCAGAGAAAATCACTTTCCTTTGAAAGTGCCTTAAGCTACTTACAAGCATTCAACAGAAATTCACATGCATTTCTGTGAAATAGAAGCAGTCTGTTCCAACACTTCAATTCAGTGTGCGAAGTGAATGGAGTGTTACTTCACTTTCTAAATGCTGTCCTTTCAGAGAAAATCACTTTCCTTTGATAGTGCCTTAAGCTACTTTCAAGCATTCACAAGAAACTCACATGCATTTCTCTGAAAGAGAAGCCTTCTCTTCCAACACTTCAATTCACTGTGTGAAGTGAATGGAGTGTTGCTTCACTTTCTAAATGCTGTCCTTTCAAAGAAAATCACTTTCCTTTGAAAGTGCCTTAAGCTACTTGCAAGCATTCGCAAGAAACTCAAACGCGTTACTATGAAAGAGAAGCAGTCTGTTCCCACACTTCAATTCACTGCACGAAGGGAATGGAGTGTTGCTTCACTTTCTAAATGCTGTCCATTCAGAGAAAATCACTTTCCGTTGAATGAGCCTTGAGCTACTTACAAGCAATCACAAGAAACACTAATGCGATTCTCTGAAAGAGAAGCAGTCTGTTCCAACACTTCAATTCACTGTGCAAAGTGAATGGAATGTTACTTCACTTTCTAAATGCTGTACTTTCAGAGAAAATCACTTTCCTTTGAAAGTGCCTTAAGTTACTATCAAGCATTCACAAGAAACACACATACGTTTCTCTGAAATAGAAGCACTCTGTTCCAACACTTCAATTCACTGTGCGAAGTGAATGGAGTGTTGCTTCACTTTCTAAATGCTGTCCTTTCAGAGAAAATCACTTTCCTTTGAAAGTGCCTTAAGCTACTTTCAAGCATTCCCAAGAAACACTAATGCGTTTCACTGAAATAGAAACAATCTGTTCCAACACTACAATTCACTGTGCGAAATGAATGGAGTGTTGCTTCACTTTCTAAATGCTGTCCTTTCAGAGAAAATCACTTTCCTTTGAAAGTGCCTTAATCTACTTACAAGCATTCACAAGAAACTCACATCTGTTTTTCTGAAAGTGAAGGAGTCTGTTCCAACACTTTAATTCACTGTGCGAAGTGAATTGAGTGTTGCTTCACTTTCTAAATGCTGTCCTTTCAGTGAAAATCACTTTCCTTTGAAAGAGCCTTAAGCTACTTACAAGCATTCAACAGAAACTCACATGCATTTCTCTGAAAGAGAAGCAGTCGGTTCCAACACTTCAATTCACTGTGCGAAGTGAATGGAGTGTTGCTTCACTTTCTAAATGCTGTCATTTCAGATGAAATCACTTTCCTTGGAAAGTACCTTAAGCTACTTACAAGCATTCACAAAAAACTCACATGCATTTCTCTGAAAGGAAAGCAGTCTGTTCCAAAACTTCAATTCAGTGTGCGAAGTGAATGGAGTGTTGCTTCACTTTCTTAATGCTGTCCTTTCAGAGTAATCACTTTCCTTTGATAGTGCCTTAAGCTACTTTCAAGCATTCACAAGAAACTCACATGCATTTCTCTGAAAGAGAAGCCTTCTCTTCCAACACTTCAATTCACTGTGCGAAGTGAATGGAGTGCTGCTTCACTTTCTAAATGCTGTCCTTCCAGGGAAAATCACTTTCCTTTGAAAGTGCCTTAAGCTACTTACAAGCATTCAACAGAAACTCACATGCATTTCTCTGAAAGAGAAGCATTCCGTTCCAACACTTCAATTCTCTCTGCGGAGTGAATGGAGTGTTGCTTCCCTTTCTAAATGCTGTCCTTTCAGAGAAAATCACTTTCCTTTGATAGTGCCTTAAGCTACTTTCAAGCATTCACAAGAAACTCACATGCATTTCTCTGAAAGAGAATCCTTCTCTTCCAACACTTCAGTTCACGGTGCGAAGTGAATGGAGTGTTGCTTCACTTTCTAAATGCTGTCCTTTCAGAGAAAATCACTTTCCTTTGAAAGTGCTTTAAGTTACTATCAAGCATTCACAAGAAACACACATACGTTTCACTGAAATAGAAGCAGTCTGTTCCAACACTTCAATTCAGTGTGCGAAGTGAATGGAATGTTACTTCACTTTCTAAATGCTGTCCTTTCAGAGAAAATCACTTTCCTTTGAAAGTACCTTAAGCTACTTTCAAGCATTCACCAGAAACTCACATGCGTTTCTCTGAAAGAGAAGCAGTCTGTTCCAACACTTCAATTCACTGTGCGAAGTGAATGGAATGTTACTTCACTTTCTAAATGCTGTCCTTTCAGAGAAAATCACTTTCCTTTGAAAGTGCCTTAAGCTACTTTCAAGCATTCACAAGAAACACACATACGTTTCTCTGAAATAGAAGCAGTCTGTTCCAACACTTCGATTCACTGTGCGAAATGAATGGAGTGTTGCTTCACTTTCTAAATGCTGTCCTTTCAGAGAAAATCACTTTCCTTTGAAAGTGCCTTAATCTACTTACAGGCATTCACAAGAAACTCACATGCATTTCTCTGAAAGGGAAGCAGTCCGTTCCAACACTTCAATTCTCTCTGCAAAGTGAATGGAGTGTTGCTTCACTTTCTAAATGCTGTCCTTTCAGAGAAAATCACTTTCCTTAGACAGTGCTTTAAGCTACTTGCAAGCATTCACAAAAAACACTAATGCGTTTCTCTGAAAGAGAACCAGTCTGTTCCAACACGTCAATTCACTGTGCGAAGTGAATGGAGTCTTGCTTCACTTTCTAAATGCTGTCCTTTCAGAGAAAATCACTTTCCTTTGAAACTGCCTTAAGCTACTTACAAGCATTGACAAAAAACTCACATGCATTTCTCTGAAAGGGAAGCAGGCTGTTCCAAAACTTCAGTTCAGTGTGCGAAGTGAATGGAGTGTTGCTTCACTTTCTAAATGCTGTCCTTTCAGAGAAAATCACTTTCCTTTGAAAGTGCCTTAAGCTACTTACAAGCATTCAACAGAAACTCACATGCATTTCTGTGAAATAGAAGTAGCCTGTTCCAACACTTCAATTCAGTGTGCGAAGTGAATGGAGTGTTGCTTCACTTTCTAAATGCTGTCCTTTCAGAGAAAATCACTTTCCTTTGAAAGTGCTTTAAGTTACTATCAAGCATTCACAAGAAACACACATACGTTTCACTGAAATAGAAGCAGTCTGTTCCAACACTTCAATTCAGTGTGCGAAGTGAATGGAATGTTACTTCACTTTCTAAATGCTGTCCTTTCAGAGAAAATCACTTTCCTTTGAAAGTACCTTAAGCTACTTTCAAGCATTCACCAGAAACTCACATGCGTTTCTCTGAAAGAGAAGCAGTCTGTTCCAACACTTCAATTCACTGTGCGAAGTGAATGGAATGTTACTTCACTTTCTAAATGCTGTCCTTTCAGAGAAAATCACTTTCCTTTGAAAGTGCCTTAAGCTACTTTCAAGCATTCACAAGAAACACACATACGTTTCTCTGAAATAGAAGCAGTCTGTTCCAACACTTCAATTCACTGTGCGAAATGAATGGAGTGTTGCTTCACTTTCTAAATGCTGTCCTTTCAGAGAAAATCACTTTCCTTTGAAAGTGCCTTAATCTACTTACAGGCATTCACAAGAAACTCACATCTGTTTTTCTGAACGTGAAGGAGTCTGTTCCTACTCTTCAATTCACAGTGCGAAGTGAATTGAGTGTTGCTTCACTTTCTAAATGCTGTCCTTTCAGAGAAAATCACTTTCCTTTGAAACTGCATTAAGCTACTTGCAGGCATTCAACAGAAACTCACATGCATTTCTCTGAAAGAGAAGCAGTCCGTTCCAACACTTCAATTCTCTCTGCGAAGTGAATGGAGTGTTGCTTCACTTTCTAAATGCTGTCCTTTCAGAGAAAATCACTTTCCTTTGAAAGTGCCTTAAGCTACATTCAAGCATTCACCAGAAACTCACATGCATTTCTCTGAAAGGGAAGCAGGCTGTTCCAAAACTTCAATTCAGTGTGCGAAGTAAATGGAGTGTTGCTTAACTTTCTAAATGCTGTCCTTTCAGAGAAAATCACTTTCCTTTGAAAGTGCCTTAAGCTACTTACAAGCATTCAACAGAAACTCACATGCATTTCTGTGAAATAGAAGCAGCCTGTTCCAACACTTCAATTCAGTGTGCGAAGTGAATGGAGTGTTGCTTCACTTTCTAAATGCTGTCCTTTCAGAGAAAATCACTTTCCTTTGATAGTGCCTTAAGCTACTTACAAGCATTAGGAAGAAACTCACATGCGTTTCTCTGAAAGAGAAGCAGTCTGTTCCAACACTTCAATGCACTGTGCAAAGTGAATGGAATGTTACTTCACTTTCTAAATGCTGTACTTTCAGAGAAAATCACTTTCCTTTGAAAGTGCCTTAAGTTACTATCAAGCATTCACAAGAAACACACATACGTTTCTCTGAAATAGAAGCAGTCTGTTCCAACACTTCAATTCACTGTGCGAAGTGAATGGAATGTTACTTCACTTTCTAAATGCTGTCCTTTCAGAGAAAATCACTTTCCTTTGAAAGTGCCTTAAGCAACTTTCAAGCATTCACCAGAAACTCACATGTGTTTCTCTGAAAGAGAAGCAGTCTCTTCCAACACTTCAACTCACTGTGCGAAGTGAATGGAATGTTACTTCACTTTCTAAATGCTGTCCTTTCAGAGAAAATCACTTTCCTTTGAAAGTGCCTTAAGCTACTTTCAAGCATTCACGAGAAACACTAATGCGTTTCTCTGAAATAGAAGCAATCTGTTCCAACACTTCAATTCACTGTGCGAAATGAATGGAGTGTTGCTTCACTTTCTAAATGCTGTCCTTTCAGAGAAAATCACTTTCCTTTGAAAGTGCCTTAAGCTACTTACAAGCATTCACAAAAAACACACATGCATTTCTCTGAAAGAAAGCAGTCTATTCCAAAACTTCAATTCAGTGTGCGAAGTGAATGGAGTGTTGCTTCACTTTCTAAATGCTGTCCTTTCAGAGAAAATCACTTTCCTTTGATAGTGCCTTAAGCTACTTTCAAGCATTCACAAGAAACTCACATGCATTTCTCTGAAACAGAAGCCTTCTCTTCCAACACTTCAATTCACTGTGCGAAGTGAATGGAGTGCTGCTTCACTTTCTAAATGCTGTCCTTTCAGAGAAAATCACTTTCCTTTGAAAGTGCCTTAAGATACTTACAAGCATTCAACAGAAACTCACATGCATTTCTCTGAAAGAGAAGCAGTCCGTTCCAACACTTCAATTCTCTCTGCGGAGTGAATGGAGTGTTGCTTCACTTTCTAAATGCTGTCCTTTCAGAGAAAATCACTTTCCTTAGAAAGTGCCTTAAGCTACTTGCAAGCATTCACAAGAAACACTAATGTGTTTCTCTGAAAGAGAACCAGTCTGTTCCAACACTTCAATTCACTTTGCGAAGTGAATGGAGTGTTGCTTCCCTTTCTAAATGCTGTCCTTTCAGAGAAAATCACTTTCCTTTGATAGTGCCTTAAGCTACTTTCAAGCATTCACAAGAAACTCACATGCATTTCTCAGAAAGAGAAGCCTTCTCTTCCAACACTTCAGCTCACGGTGCGAAGTGAATGGAGTGTTGCTTCACTTTCTAAATGCTGTCCTTTCAGAGAAAATCACTTTCCTTTGAAAGTGCTTTAAGTTACTATCAAGCATTCACAAGAAACACACATACGTTTCACTGAAATAGAAGCAGTCTGTTCCAACACTTCAATTCACTGTGCGAAGTGAATGGAATATTACTTCACTTTCTAAATGCTGTCCTTTCAGAGAAAATCACTTTCCTTTGAAAGTGCCTTAAGCTACTTTCAAGCATTCACAAGAAACACACATACGTTTCTCTGAAATAGAAGCAGTCTGTTCCAACACTTCCATTCACTGTGCGAAATGAATGGAGTGTTGCTTCACTTTCTAAATGCTGTCCTTTCAGAGAAAATCACTTTCCTTTGAAAGTGCCTTAATCTACTTACAGGCATTCACAAGAAACTCACATGCATTTCTCTGAAAGGGAAGCAGTCCGTTCCAACACTTCAATTCTCTCTGCGAAGTGAATGGAGTGTTGCTTCACTTTCTAAATGCTGTCCTTTCAGAGAAAATCACTTTCCTTAGACAGTGCCTTAAGCTACTTGCAAGCATTCACAAAAAACACTAATGCGTTTCTCTGAAAGAGAACCAGTCTGTTCCAACACGTCAATTCACTGTGCGAAGTGAATGGAGTCTTGCTTCACTTTCTAAATGCTGTCCTTTCAGAGAAAATCACTTTCCTTTGAAACTGCCTTAAGCTACTTACAAGCATTGACAAAAAACTCACATGCATTTCTCTGAAAGGGAAGCAGGCTGTTCCAAAACTTCAGTTCAGTGTGCGAAGTGAATGGAGTGTTGCTTCACATTCTAAATGCTGTCCTTTCAGAGAAAATCACTTTCCTTTGAAAGTGCCTTAAGCTACTTACAAGCATTCAACAGAAACTCACATGCATTTCTGTGAAATAGAAGTAGCCTGTTCCAACACTTCAATTCAGTGTGCGAAGTGAATGGAGTGTTGCTTCACTTTCTAAATGCTGTCCTTTCAGAGAAAATCACTTTCCTTTGAAAGTGCTTTAAGTTACTATCAAGCATTCACAAGGAACACACATACGTTTCAGTGAAATAGAAGTAGTCTGTTCCAACACTTCAATTCAGTGTGCGAAGTGAATGGAATGTTACTTCACTTTCTAAATGCTGTCCTTTCAGAGAAAATCACTTTCCTTTGAAAGTACCTTAAGCTACTTACAAGCATTCAACAGAAACTCACATGCATTTCTGTGAAATAGAAGCAGCCTGTTCCAACACTTCAATTCAGTGTGCGAAGTGAATGGAGTGTTGCTTCACTTTCTAAATGCTGTCCTTTCAGAGAAAATCACTTTCCTTTGATAGTGCCTTAAGCTACTTACAAGCATTAGGAAGAAACTCACATGCGTTTCTCTGAAAGAGAAGCAGTCTGTTCCAACACTTCAATTCACTGTGCAAAGTGAATGGAATGTTACTTCACTTTCTAAATGCTGTTCTTTCAGAGAAAATCACTTTCCTTTGAAAGTGCCTTAAGTTACTATCAAGCATTCACAAGAAACACACATACGTTTCTCTGAAATAGAAGCAGTCTGTTCCAACACTTCAATTCACTGTGCGAAGTGAATGGAAAGTTACTTCACTTTCTAAATGCTGTCCTTTAAGAGAAAATCACTTTCCTTTGAAAGTGCCTTAAGCTACTTTCAAGCATTCACAAGAAACACACATACATTTCTCTGAAATAGAAGCAGTCTGTTCCAACACTTCAATTCACTGTGCGAAATGAATGGAGTGTTGCTTCACTTTCTAAATGCTGTCCTTTCAGAGAAAATCACTTTCCTTTGAAAGTGCCTTAAACTCCTTACAAGCATTCACAAGAAACTCACATCTGTTTTTCTGAAAGTGAAGGAGTCTGTTCCAACACTTCAATTCACTGTGCGAAGTGAATTGAGTGTTGCTTCACTTTCTAAATGCTGTCCTTTCAGAGAAAATCACTTTCCTTTGAAAGAGCCTTAAGCTACTTACAAGCATTCAACAGAAACTCACATGCATTTCTCTGAAAGAGAAGCAGTCTGTTCCTACACTTCAATTCACTGTGCGAAGTGAATGGAATGTTACTTCACTTTCTAAATGCTGTCCTTTCAGAGAAAATCACTTTCCTTCGAAAGTGCCTCAAGCTACTTTCAAGCATTCACAAGAAACACACATACATTTCTCTGAAATAGAAGCAGTCTGTTCCAACACTTCAATTCACTGTGCGAAATGAATGGAGTGTTGCTTCACTTTCTAAATGCTGTCCTTTCAGAGAAAATCACTTTCCTTTGAAAGTGCCTTAATCTACTTACAAGCATTCACAAGAAACTCACATCTGTTTTTCTGAACGTGAAGGAGTCTGTTCCAACTCTTCAATTCACTGTGCGAAGTGAATTGAGTGTTGCTTCAGTTTCTAAATGCTGTCCTTTCAGTGAAAATCACTTTCCTTTAAAACTGCCTTAAGCTACTTGCAAGCATTCAACAGAAACTCACATGCATTTCTCTGAAAGAGAAGCAGTCCGTTCCAACACTTCAATTCTCTCTGCGAAGTGAATGGAGTGTTGCTTCACTTTCTAAATGCTGTACTTTTAGAGAAAATCACTTTTGTTTGAAAGAGCCTTAAGCAACTTTCAAGCATTCTCAAGAAACTCACATCTGTTATTCTGAAAGAGAAGCCTTCTCTTCCAACATTTCAATTCACTGTGCGAAGTGAATGGAGTGTTGCTTCACTTTCTAAATGCTGTCCTTTCAGAGAAAATAACTTTCCTTTGAAAGTGCCTTAATCTATTTACAAGCATTCACAAGAAACTCACATCTGTTTTTCTGAACGTGAAGGAGTCTGTTCCAACTCTTCAATTCACTATGCGAAGTGAATTGAGTGTTGTTTCACTTTCTAAATGCTGTCCTTTCAAAGAAAATCACTTTCCTTTGAAAGTGCCTTAAGCTACCTGCAAGCATTCGCAAGAAACTCTAATGCGTTTCTATGAAAGAGAAGCAGTCTGTTACAACACTTCAATTCACTGCACGAAGGGAATGGAGTGTTGCTTCACTTTCTAAATGCTGTCCATTTAGAGAAAATCACTTTCCTTGGAATGAGCCTTGAGCTACTTACAAGCATTCACAAGAAACACTAATGTGTTTCTCTGAAAGAGAAGCAATCTGTTCCAACACTTCAATTCACTGTGCGAAGTGAATGGAATATTACTTCACTTTCTAAATGCTGTCCTTTCAGAGAAAATCACTTTCCTTTGAAAGTGCCTTAAGCTACTTACAAGCATTAGGAAGAAACTCACATGCGTTTCTCTGAAAGAGAAGCAGTCTGTTCCAACACTTCAATTCACTGTGCAAAGTGAACGGAATGTTACTTCACTTTCTAAATGCTGTACTTTCAGAGAAAAACACTTTCCTTTGAAAGTGCCTTAAGCTACTTTCAAGCATTCACAAGAAACACTAATGCGTTTCTCTGAAATAGAACCAGTCTGTTCCAACACTTCAATTCACTGTGCGAAGTGAATGGAGTGTTGCTTCACTTTCTAAATGCTGTCCTTTCAAATGAAATCACTTTCCTTGGAAAGTGCCTTAAGCTACTTGCAAGCATTCACAAAAAAC